>NC_059080.1:86171270-86782832 GCF_020497125.1 Mauremys mutica
TGCAGACTGAGCATGCTCAGTAACATCTGCTGAAGCTGCTGCTCTGACTCTGCGCCCGCCTCCCCCACCCCCATCAGCAGGTAGGGGTCCTCTATGCATAGCTCCATTAAGTGCGAAGAAGCACCAGGATTGCCAGAAAGATTGAATAATTCAGAAGAGGTCTATCTGGGTGTAGCAGGGCCCACAGTCCCTGATGCACCAAACACAGACTGGAGCTGTTCTCTTCAGGAGGAGCAGATGTTAAACCTTTTCACAAGGTGAGCATGCTTCCCCAGTGCACTTGCAGTCAAGTTCTAGCTTGCTTTCAGACACTGCTGTGCACATTACACCATCTTCACCCCTTACTTTCCAAGAGTGGCTCCGTTTGTAAGTATATTTTATTCCTATATTGTCACATATCTAGATATGCAGAGAGAGTTTTTAACTGAATATGAAATCCAGAGGAATAGCAGAGAAGAATCCAAATACTTAAACCCTTCTTAGTTTAACTAAGTGCTTATCTCTGTGATTAAAAATTCTTGAGAGTTGTTGTATAGAAAAACCTTGAGATACTCATTAAAATTAATAGGCATGGGTTATTTGTTCATCTGTCAGAAAAGGAAAACAAACAAGAATGTTCTCAAGTCTCTCTGCTAATGTGCAAGAGGTGAAAATTGTGATGTAACATGCACCACCAACCTATTTCAAGTCAAAGCCTTGTGAATATGTTTGAAGATGCTGACGTACTGAAATACAAGGGAGGGAAAATTTACTAACAATGAAATACCAGAAATAAACATGAAAGGAGACTAATTTCAACATATTTATAGGATAAACAGAGAAGAGATTTGGGAACGGATGATAAAAGAATTGGAATGGAGGTGTGACATTTCTATACATAAGGGCCAGAGCCTCAGCTGGTATAAACCATTAGTTTCATACACCACTTTACACTTTGAATCTGGCCCATAAATATAAAAAGATAAATTGTCCAAAATTGACAGTAAATATTAAATTCAAGGGTTAAAATAGTAATGCAACACTATCAAAACAGAGCAAGGCTCTTTTATAATCAGTAAAATTATGAATGTCTTCAATTTGGAAACACACATAGAGGATGAAGGCAGCAGTTTCAAAGGAGTTAAAATTAAAACAAATTTGTAGCTCAGATTAGTAAAAGAACTGTAAATAAATATTGATTGTATAGTAAATATCCCGTTCAGAGGTGAGTATCAAGCAATGTTCAACCATGTCATTTGTATTTCACATGATACTTCTATCCCAGAGACAGTATATATGATCTATCCATTCTCCCACCTGTAGAGTTTTTCAGACTGCCAACCAAATAATGAAGGCTTAGTTATACATAGCTCATATGTACTATATATATACTGCGCACTGACTGTATGATTAGTCCATCAACTGCATAATATTATCCATACTCTATACAAAAACATTGCAAAGTTCTTCCAGAATTTTTAGAGAGAATAGGTTTGTATTGAATGGTAAAAGGATAGTTTTTCTATTATTTTAATCTCCATGATAAAGGAGAGCACAGACTTTTTTCTTTTTCTTTTCCCTGGTCTACTAAATTTTCACAGCATCTTTATAAGGCTGATCTCTCTCTTTCCCACTAACTAATTATATATATATAATGTTTCTGGATAACTGTGTCTAGAGGGTTAAATGTCAAGGTTGTTAATATTGCAATCAAAAACATTCTTACTGTAGGCAAGTATCTCTGTTAGGCAGGATGTTATTACTTTTATCCCCAGCTGAGCTGTCGTCGTGTTATTCTGACATCTAAGTCTAACCGGAATGTTTTAAATAGATTGCAATTTGCTAAATCGCAAAACAGAGACAATAACAGTCTCTCAAGGAACTGTGCAGAAAAAAAGAATATTTAAAATTGGCTTATAATGGTTTATAATGTACTAGATTGACGGGGCTCAAGGGTACTTTTGGAAGGAGCAATGTAATTATTACCAGCATTGATGATGATGACAACAAGGCTGATTCTAGAATGATAGTGAGGATAAAGGAAGTTTGACTGTCATTTGAATAATTGGATTGAGACATGCAAAATAAGCAACCAACAATTTAGAAAGGAAGGGATAATTCCAGATTAGAAGTGGTAGGTTTGGGGATTTTCATTAGTCAGAATACAGAAGAAAGAATAAAAGGTTTAAAAGGTTAATTATTATCAAAACCCATTAAATGGCCTAAAAGTAAAATGACAAGAATAGGAATTTACTAGATAAAGTATTAACTTTACAAAATGATTTTACAGTGCATAGGTTGGTTGAGTTCCCTATTTAAAAGACAGTACATATGTTTCTTAGGATACTTATAAAGGAAGAGTTTTGCTGCTTTACAGATATAAGGTTTGATAATGGATTTGTCAAGGAAATATTGACAAGGTAGCAGGATTTCTCCAGGATTATGGTAAAAACAAGTAAGAAATGAGAAATGCAGTGACCACAAAAATTGACTCCAGTGGGACCAATATTTCACTCCTGGAGAGGAAAATTCTAAGAAAAGGATAACAAGAGAGTCCAGAAGGTTTCACCAACATCATTAATTCTAAGACTACACAATTGTGCAATCTTTACTCACAGTGAGTATGATTTAGCTTGCCCTCATGTTAGATATTACTGAACGTCACTGCACTGGGAAAACTGAGATACATTTAAGGTTGATCCTGCATCAGACGACATCAAGGGCAACTCTCCTGTTGACTTAAATGGTTGCAGTACCAAGCCCTTACTGTGCAAATAGTCCCATAGATTGGCAAGGCAGTACACATTGTAAGGTGTGCAGCACTGTGTATATTAGGCTCATTCATGCCATTTAGGCATAGCTACTAGGTTATGCATATGGAGGTGGGCTACATCCTTAGCTTGGGTACATAGCTCCATTGAAGTCAAGTTTACACCAACTCAGGATCTAGCCAAATGACTGTAATTCAATTTATCACCTTGGAAGGGTGAAGAGTTAAGTTCACACTGTTGGGATTTAAATCTTTGATTCCTGGGAATCAGGGTAAATTGTTGACACTGATCTTGGATTTTTTTTTCTCCCTTATTACAACCATAGAGTGAGCTAAGATATTATTGTAAGGGATTGGAGCAATAAAAACAATACTAATGTTTCCTAAATTGAATATATTGTATATTTGGAATGTCATCCAAGTTCCCTGTAGGTTGCCGCTTTGCATTGCTAATAAGCAAAGGGACACATAATGTATATAAACTGCATGTAAAAAGGGGAACATTTAGACTGATTAAATACTATTGTGGTACTTGCAGCAGCAAACAATGAGACTAGATCTTGTGTGTATTGGGGATTCCTCTATACTGCAGGGAACATACGTGCAAGATTGCCTTTTATCTATTAAGGAGAAGACAGTCGGATTAAGCACAGGAATGTCCCCCGTATTCCAGAATGAAGAAATGTGCTACCTGATGACTCCCAAAAGATGGAACCTAAGTGACTGAGGATGAAGATCACACAATTGCTATCAGAAGAGGAGGTCACTTCCCCCACATACTGCCACGTTTCCCCCCACAAGAAAACATATCACCATACATATGATTGATAGGGAGAGGATATGGGGCTTTCTAGGCACCGCCACTAATCACATTTGAGAAGGGAGATGGATTGAGAAGCAAGAGGAACAGCCGAAATGGATGACAGTTTTTTAAGTAATAATGTCAAACATCCATATACCCAGTTTTTAAGTTACGTTTCAGATGTGTGAACAGGTCATTCATATTCACACTGTTGTTTATATTCCTAGATAACTAAGGCCCCGATTTAGGAAAATAATAAATAATGAGTAGTCCCAATAGGGACTATACCAATAAGAACTACTCGTATTGTTAAAGTTAGGCACATGCTGAAGTACTTTGCTATATCAGTCCTTGAATGTTTATGTGGGTTGCCACACTCAATTTGCAAGCCAACATGTAATTAATAAAACATATGTCTAGCATCATGCAGATTGCTGTGCTAGTATGTTGTATCCTAATCCCTTTTCTTTGTTCAGTATCAGAGGGGTAGCCGTGTTAGTCTGGATCTGTAAAAGCAGCAAAGAGTCCTGTGGCACCTTATAGACTAACAGACGTATTGGAGCATGAGCTTTTGTGGGTGAATACCCACTTCGTCGGATGCAATTCACCCACGAAAGGTCATGCTCCAAAACGTCTGTTAATCTATAAGGTGTGTGACCGACCCAGACCAGTGGGGTACAGGAGTCTGGTAGAGGGCAAATATACTGGTCACTGGATGAGTAGTTTTCTGTTCCCTGAGTGACCAGAGCAGGGGCTGCACTAGAGTAATCAGGAACCTGCTAGAACCAATTAAGACAGACAGGCTGATTAGATCACCTGCAGCCAATCAAGGCAGGCTAATCAGGGCACCTGGGTTTAAAAAGGAGCTCACTCCAGTTAGGCTCGAGGGAGCCAGAGGAGAGGAAGTGCGTGTGAGGAGCTGGGAGCAAGAGGCACAAGGAGCTGAGAGTGAGAGGGTGTGCTGCTGGAGGACTGAGGAGTACAAGCGTTATCAGACACCAGGAGGAAGGTCCTGTGGTGAGGATAAAGAAGGTGTTTGGAGGAGGCCATGGGGAAGTAGCCCAGGGAGTTGTAGCTGTCATGCAGCTGTTACAAGAGGCGCTATAGACAGCTGCAATCCACAGAGCCCTGGGCTGGAACCCGGAGTAGAGGGCGGGCCCGGGTTCCCTCCAAACCTCCCAACTCCTGATCAGACACAGGAGGAGTTGATCCAGACTGTGGGGAAGATCACTGAGGTGAGCAAATCTGCCAATAAGCGCAGGACCCACCAAGGTAGAGGAGAAACTTTGTCACAGGTGCCACAGGACTCTTTGCTGCTTTCTTTGTTCAGATGCTGTGCACTTTGGGGTAGTGACTTTCTGTGTGTTGAAAGTGCTAGAACACTTTGGGTTCTACCATGATCTAAATATTAATTATCCATCAAACCAGAAAAGACTTTGGACAGTTTTGTCAGAGTCTAGAAGATCAGGAGCTATGGTATTCCAAAAGAATCCTCATCCTTGCAGCAATTGAAATTATCCATAATAATCAGTCTTAGTCCAATGACCTTGGTGAAGAGGAAAGAGATAAAACCAGTATTAAGGAAAATGTCTTCAGATGCTACTTGTGTTTCTGATGCATCAATGAATGCAATTAATTTTTTGGCAAGAGCTATAGCATTAAACACTGTGTTCAGAATATTATTGTAGCTTGACTTGGGAGGATGGACAAGTAAAACAACTATTGTCATCAAAATATACAGAGAAAAGTTGTTTGTTTAGCACTAGATGAAGAGGTGTTGGACTCAAAGTGGGATGTATCAGAGTAGTCAGATCATCTTTTTGACACTCCCAAGCAGAGACAAGATAGAAGAGGCTGCTTGTTGTAGGGATAGAGGCTGACCTGCCGAGGAGGCAAAATGGAGGAGAAAATGCAGAAATCATTCTTCAGTTCTATAAAGTATTTTACTCAGTTAGGCCACATTCTACCTCTTCCCCACCCCATCCCAAAAAAGCAACCAGGAAAAAAGGATTAAAGAGACATAATCTGATACATGCAATGTAAAATATGCCTCAGTTTACTAAAATATGCAACAGTTTCCTAGATTTGTTAATTTACATCAATGGAAGATTCACTGGGCCCTCAAATAATACAGAAACATGAAAATTTGCTTACTGAAAATATTTTTTTAACTAAAACTGTGTCTCACTATTTTATTAAATTTTAAAATGATGTGTACATAAAAGCAAATGAAAACTCCATAGAGCTTAATGGCCAAAACCATATTGTTTAGAATATATTTTGTCTGACAATATCAGAGATGTAATATTGTGACCTTAATAGTCATATGTAGTTAATGAGGTATTTTTAAAAAACCAAAACACGCACACACAAATACCATAATGAAGTCAATAGGAAATTGTTCACCCTTTGGAAAATCAGGTAACTTAGGCCCCAGTCCTGCAAAAACTATACATTGGCCTAATTTTAAAGAGGCGCATAATCATTTGCAGGATGAGGGCCTTAATTAGGTGACTAAGTCATGGTGATAGTCATTTAAAATAAAACATAAACTTAAAATGAAAATAATACTGTACATTTTGCAAATAGAAAGATCAGAAAGAAAAACCTAGTTCAAAGGTTGGATTTATCAACCTTGAGTGTGTTTCCTGTGACAGTACAGGAATATAAATAGAAATAAGATCTTTTGTGCATTATCTGAACAAACACATTCCATCCACTTCACCAAAATAATGCAATATACTTGGACTCCACAAGGGGGAAAAAGGCAGCTGCATAATGTAAGAGTTCCTTGATATTCATATTCACACCCTTCTTACCTCAGCAAGTCATTTATCATCTAAATGTGTTATTCATCACTACTACATATGTCAGCCATTTACTATATAACAATTAAAATATTACATTTGACACCCACTATTAAGTTTTAATATTTTATCTCCCTCAAGCATAAATTCCATGTATTACTTTCATAATTTCTTTTTTTATTAGCAGTGTCTTACTTCATACCTTTCACATCTAATTGTTCACTCTTTCTTCTCCTTGAGTTTCCCACAGAGCATCCCAGACCACGACTGAGTGCGGCAGACCCCATGTCAGGTATAGTTTAAATATCCACCGGTAACATTTATAAGAAGCTTGACAATATAAATTATAAATATTGCCATTTATTTGAAAATGAATTAACTTGTTCAGGGTATTCTGAGAGCGGCACAAAGCCTCCCTGGTACTTTTTTTATGCTACTTTTTTTCCCTCCCCCTCTCTCTCTCTCTCTCTTTTGCAACGGGAGAAAATCTTGACATCTTTAAAAAAAAAATCTCCATGCAGATAATAAAAATGATGGTCATGATCTTGTAGACATTTAGGCATGTAAGCAACTTTATTCACATGAGAATTTCCATTGACTTTAACGGAAGTCCTCCTGCACTAAAGTAGTTGTAGGATCAGGCTTCAGGTGTGTTAATACAATGGTTATCATTAAAAACTTCACAGTTTACAGGTCAATAAATGTTAACAACATTCCCAGCAATCCTGTACATAAGGATGTAGCATACCACAGTAACTGTCCAATTTTTAATGGTGGCCTCTCTGATATCATGAAACATCAAAATGCTGGAGATCATGTTCCACACATCCCTAATGGGTATTAAAATGTGACTGTATTAGTATAAAGATGGTGTCTTGATTTTTTTTCCATTTATTATAAGTTTGCTTTCATTTTGGAATTTCAGTGGTTGCAAGTTTGATTGGGTCCTTATTGTTCCATGAGGTGGCATCTGACAATATCAATTGTTCAAAACATGAATTACGATTGTATGCCCTATATCTAATATTTCAGTCTTTCAAACAACATTTAGTTACTCTGAAGGAAATATGGTTTTACATATGTACCAGATGACACTGCAGTGTTCAACGCAGTAAGAACATAAGAGGTCCAAATACTTAACCCAGCAGACATTTGAGTGAAAATGTTGTAGGCTGGGGTCTTGTATTGGAGACAAGGAACAATTCATTCCTTTGCTCCAATGCACTTTCACTGCAGAAGGGAGTGTCTGGACTGTAAGAAGCAGTGGATACATCAGACCCACTTCCACTCCTTACCCAATTCAGCCGCCTGTAGGGTGCAAGGTGTTTTCATGAACCATTGCCCTGTAACATGCAGAGGTTACATATTTCACGGACAGAGCCCACTCCTTGAGCAAAGCTTTTATTTAAAAAAACAAAACAAAACCCCTCTAATTGTGTTTATCTGAACCTCTTCCTAACTGTCCCAGGGAGATTCAAAGTCCCAAAATCTTCTCCAAGCATTTCTCCTGATTATAGGCATGATCCTACAACTACTGAAGTCAATGCCAAAGCTCCAATTGACTTGAATGGTGCAGGATTGTGGCTAATAAGAGTTATGCTCCATAATCAGGAAGTAGAAACAATAATATGTGGCTTCTGCGACTGATCACTACTAACCAACACAGCTTGAATTTTGAAGATAAACTATTGGATAATTGCAGTGACCTGTCTGTGATAAATGCATAGATAAAAACTTGCACACACAAATGCATCATGTAAATTCAAGTATGGAATAAACTTAAGGAAACTGCAATTTGCTCATTGAAGTTCTGTGAGCAGAGGAAGAGGCTGAACTCACTGAGTAATTTATTTCCTGGCATCCGACAAAGCGGGTATTCTCCCACGAAAGCTCATGCTTCAATATGTCTGTTAGTCTATAAGGTGCCACAGGACTCTTTGCTGCTTTTACAGATCCAGACTAACACGGCTACCCCTCTGATACTTTCCTGGCTTAGTGGCCCATAATCATGTAAAGGAACCACTCACTAAAATGGAAGATGGAAGGTTACTATTGTTTCTTAATTCTGTATTGCCTATTAGGATTTTGTTCCTCACTAAGCTTCTCCTGATGAAAGGAGATATGCCTGCAAAAGTTTTATCTTAAGCAAAGAAAATACTTCTTGAAAGGGCCATATCTGTTGCAATATTAATTTGATATTGGTGCTATTAAAATATTGATGTGTTAAAGTTCAGCTAAAGACTGTTTCCATCTAAGTAGTAAAATTCATAATGTACCTTGAGCTGTGTAAGCAGCTAGACATTTTTGAAGCCTGTACTCTGGCCCACAGTATCCCGGAAGAAGTTTCTTCTCCTCTTCTCCTGTTTTATTTTAAGAATTTTCCCTGTTCTTCTCAATTTCCTATTTAATTTTCTCTTGATGAAGAAACCATGCTCATAGTCCTAGAAAATCCGTAGGATTCTCTTGTAACTATGTATCTGAATCAACCAGCCAGGATTTATATTGGATACAAACCCAGCATTTTTGCAGAAAAAAAAGACTGTACAACAGTAGATCTTAAGCATTAATTTCGCTCTAGCAGGATGTAAGAATTACTGCCCAGGTGGAAGCTCGAGAGGAGAGGGAAAGTAGGGAGAATAGAGATCTTGAGCAACACCAAGAGATTGAGGAGACACAGTTGTTCCTACTTCCTTTTTTCTTGGTTGCCTTTCCAAATTCTCTTTTTTTAATAGACTGTTTTTTTCTCAAAATTAATTGTTTTAATTGTGGTAAATGGCATGAATGGTTCATTTGTAAGAAGGGCATGTAAATATTGGGGCAGTTTAGTATAAAGAGGGGATATTTAAGTTAGCACACAATGGAGGTATACAAATAATGGCAAGTAAATCTGGTGTTTCTACTTACCCTTTCTCTTACTACAAGAAAAAGGGACTTTTAATGAAATTGAAAGACAGCTAAATTAAAACCATTAATGAAAATAAAGAAATACATAATTAACCTGTGGAATTTAATTCCCACAAGATATCACTAAAGCCAAAAGCTAAGCAGGATTCAGAAAAGGATTAGACATTTATATGGATAATGAAAATATTCCATAGTTGTTTTGGATGAAATAAAAAATGTATAATAGATATAGGGTTTGATTCAGCTTTCATTAAAGCCAGTGTGAATCAGATCTGGACCATTAACCCTCATTTTTCAGGGCATAAACCAACCAATAACTGATATGGTTAGGAAGAAAAATCTCTAAGGATAGTGTAATGGGGTAATGGAGCCACTCAGGCTCCAAAAGGGTCAATCTGGTCCTAAGAAGTTGTCTAACATACCAGGCTGTACCTGGAAAGTGGAACAGGCTTAGCTGAGGATGAAACCCAGCAGAGATTGTGTGGGTGGTGCTATAAGACAAGGAAGTTGACAGTAGAAGGGAGAATCTCTAGTCACTCTTTGGGACTAGAGAGAGTAGATACCAAGAGGGCCAAGGAGAAAGTATGTGAGACCTTTTCCTGAACAGAGAAGTCTGTTAAGAGGCCAGGAGAGAGATGAAGCAAGCACTGGGAGTTGAGCAGGCTCCACTAGTGAGCCCCGATTAAAGGACATGATCTGGACTTCCCTTGAACAAGTCCTGGGAGGTGTTCAGTGGAAGAACAGCAAGGGAAATTTAAGAAGCATGAAAGGCCCTGCCCAAGGAGGGTGGAAGTTGGTTTCAGTTTGTACCTTTCGTTTGGATTTCTTAGGTGATTCCAGAGGAGGGTCTTGGAAATCCCAGCCCTGAGAGAACGGTGAACCTAGAGAGGTTGCAGGGAAGAAGGTTTCTGAAAGGCTGAATAGGAAGAAGTCCATAGAGGCAGCAGTAAGGAGATAGACAAAACACCACTTGGCCTCTTGCTATAGTGTTCTTGAGCTGGAACCCCGGTGATGTAGTGGGAGGGCCTGGGTTCCCCTACCAGTCACTGGTACGGGGAATGGTGGCATGCAGCTGGAGAAAGGGACAACAATGATGGAAAGCCTAAGAAAAAGGAGTGAGAACCACGTGGCCCACAGTTGGAGCTGAAGACCTGATACAGGTTCTTGGACATTGGTTAGTTGGCTTTTTTCTCCACCCCAGAAGGCATGAATTTAAATCATGACCAGGCTAGAGGGTCACGTCCTGGGAAGAGGTGGACCACTAGAGGACAAGAATGGCCATTAAAAGCGTGCACCAGATGAGGGGAGAGAGCCATGAGGAAGCATTCCAGCAGTCAGTTCACCCTTTCACAGGTAGGTTATTCCATAATTTTCTACCACAGAATTTCTTGTACCTTCCTGTCAGGGGCAGGATACTGAATTATATGGGCCAGTTGTCTGGTTGGGATTGTCAGGTCCTTTTTCCTTGTGAAGGAGATTTTGCACTAATTAAATGGTGAAAGCATTATTTATTTGGGTTTTCATTGTTCCTTGCCGACCAAAAGAGGAAAAGTTTTGATCAGAATCAGCTGAACACAAAGTTAACTAACCACTACTATATGTAACTGTTATCATTGCAGTCCTAAAGAATCAAGCAAGGAAAGAATATAACAACCTGAAAAATGTAAGAGGATATTATTTAACTTTCCCACTCTCCTATGTATTCATAATATTAAACATGATAATGGTGAGTAGTGTTCAAGACTAGTTTCCTTCTGCCATCTGAAAGAGTAGCAGTATAGTTCTTCTGTATTTGTTCACTATACATATGGGGGGAAAAACACTGAGTTTAAATAAATCTACTAGAATATGTATATACTTCAGAATATAATGGAACCAGAAACATCTTGCCTTTTCTACCATCTCAATACAGAGAACTCAGTTTAAGAAATACAGTTCAGAAGCTCATTAATGTAATATTTAAACAGCTTTCTTGTGCGCAACTGACAAAATGTGTTCATGTTTAGTAACATTTTATCATCTTAGGTTAGAAGACTGCATGTAGTATTGTGGTCTTCCAGCCATGAACAAACCAAGATTAGTTTCCATGATCAGATGAGATCAGATGAAATCAGACTTTATGTAGGGCTGGTTCTAGCCACCAGCATCCCAAGCATGTGCTTGGGGTAGCACTTTTCAAGGGGCAGCATTCTGGCCCTTTGGGGCACCGCTTTTCAAGGGGTGGCACTCTGCCCCCCCCCTTTTTTTTTTTTTTGCTTGGGGCAGCAAAAAACCTAGAGCCGGCCCCGCTTGTATGGCTATAGTGTTATCAGGAACACCACAGTACTGTATCACCTTGAATGCAGTTCTGCTCATCCTCATGTTGCAATTCATTGCATTTTTCTCAGGCAGCAATATTTTAGGATAAATAAATGTCACTATAAACTCTGTAATAAGAGAATTTCCATAGGCATATGTTGCCTAAAGTTTGGATTGTATTTTCATGCTGGGGATCTCTACTAATACGCTGAACCAAAGAATGACCTAGGTGGCATTATTTTAAGCCCATTTCCCCTTTACCAGTAATACTATCTAAATTAAGTTTGTGAAATCTCTATATACAGTGCACGTAGGGAACTGTTCTCCACAAACACAGATGTTGCTGAAGAACAGAAATGTAGCAGACATATGGTAAGCTGGAGGTGCATCCCCATTTCTTTCATTAACCTTTTCAGGCTTTCTGCCAATAGAAGCACATAACTTTTTGACATCTGCACCAACAGTATTCATTAATCCAGTTCTGTTGGGTATGATTTTGTTGATCATTACTACTCTAAATCAGAGTATAATCTCCACTGTACCGTGATAAAAATTGAAATAATGAAATCTTCATTAGTGCACAATTAGTCTTTTAGCAATATTCATCATCCAGACCACTTATTTATTACATCTTCTATCTTACATGATACTTGTGTAAAGCTTTGTAAACTTGACAGGTATGGTCTAAGATATCCAGAATCCTTCTCCTACCCCCCCCTCCCCCCCATAGCTGCATGTCAAAACTGTAATTTCAAGTGTTATGCCATTAGCAACACAAACTTGGTTATTTTTTGAGAACTTCAAGAAACAAAATAGGTTAGAGGGAACTAGGTACAAAGAATGTGTAATTCAATTAGCTAACCTCACTTAAAATTCATTCCTGATGTACATATTTGGTCAGCCCTTTAGATTTAAAACATCTGTTTATCTTGCTGTCATTAAAGCTAAGCTGCTGTAAGTTATTAAACCCAGCAGTGACTGTTTTCACTCTTGCACACTGCCTTTTTCAATCACAGATGAGCAGAAGCAAGCAACAAGTCTGAAGCCCTGTTATTTCATGTATAATTAGAATGTTTAGTTTTTGGAGTACTTGTAGAATTTCCCTCTGGGTTGTCCCTACATGGCTCACTAAAATGCAATTTTTAAAAATATTCTTCTGGCAATATAAACTATTTATGTACTGGTATTCCACCTATTTTATACATTACAAGGCTGATGGCACAGTAATAATGTATGAACAAGGCTAGCTGTAGATGTATTGCTCATGAATGAAAATACAGTAGTAGAAAAGCTTATCCTGACTTCTTTTGCATGTAAATGATCCACAGGAGAAACTGACAAGCAGCTATGCAAGTATAAGTAATGTCTGGTCTTGCAATCTGAGTGACATCCAAGTCTTAACTTAGTTATTATTACAATTATTATTTTATTTTGGGCCTGTAGGTTCAACCACACTACAATCAAGAATGTCGCACCATTGTGCTAGACACTGTACAAACACAAAGCAAGACAGCTCATTAGCTCCCAGAAGTAAGAGACATGGGATTTTGTTGGTGGATCTTGGGCCTTGGGAAAAGGGGAGACATGAAGTATTAGCACACTGAGATCCTTCTTTTGGTACCTGTCCATATCATGGAGGAGGAGATGATTCAGCAGAGTGAGCTGAATCTTAGGGCTTGGCAGTGGAGAATTTACCCTGGGAAAATTTGATGACCACAGCCAAGCTGAAACTGAGTTCCCATACAAAATCTTCTTCTCGACATCTTGTAATCTAACTTTTTTAATAATCTGCAACATGCAACTAGCCAGTGTGAGAGAACTTTCAACATCAAACTTCACATCTGTTTTCTTCTCTCCAAGATGCACTACTGAGTTCAGCTGTAATTATCATTACAACTCTACTATGCGTGATTATGCATAGATTTTGTAGTCCACATTTCACAAGCTGAGTTCCATATTGGTAACAGTAACAAGAGAACTCTCTTTCAGTTCCTAGGATATCTTCCTTCCAGTTAGTAATAGTTAAAAACCCAACATGGCTCACTGCTGAGTTCTGGATGAGACATCATGAAAAACTGAGGGCTTGTCTACAAAAGGGGTGGGGTGTTAATCTGCACTTTTTTTGCAGAATTAGGTAATATTCATTATGTAAACCATGGTGATAGAATGCACATGGGATAGTGTGCCTTTTGTCAATGCACATCATTGTGTACACACTCGGGCAGTTTGCTGTGAACTGAGTGTATCCCATGTCTGGCATTCTAGAGTGGTATCCTATGTTGCTTTGCTGCTAAGTAGTGTGTATTCTGGGATTTTTCTTGTTGAATGTTGTGGAACGCATAGCAGAATTCAGGCTAGTTCGAATACTTTTTAACATCCCATGATTTATCTGTCTCTGCCCTGTACTTCCTTTCTGGGCAGTCTAGCACCATTTTTTAAATGATTTCGGCAAGTGTGGACACAACAATTCTCCGCACCACTGTGCTGGCAATATCTAATATGCAGAGGCTGCTTAGGTTGTATTTTAGCCCTCAAAGCTGTATGAATTTGGTTTTGAACTTCACCAGCTGCACCACTGAGCAGATGTATGTAGCAGTAGGAATATACTACAGACCACCTGACCAAGATGCTGATTGTGAAATGCTCAGGAAGGTTAGAGAGGCTATAAAAATAGAAAACTCAATAGTAATGGATTTTAACTATCTCCATATTGACTGGATACATGGCACCTCAGGAAGGGATGAAGAGATAAAATTTCTAGACATCATTAATGACTGCTTCTTGGAACAATGAGTCTTGGAACCCACAAGACTCACTAACCCACAAGGTTAGAGAGGCTATAAAAATAGAAAACTCAATAGTAATGGATTTTAACTATCTCCATATTGACTGGATACATGTCACCTCAGGAAGGGATGAAGAGATAAAATTTCTAGACAGCATTAATGACTGCTTCTTGGAACAGGGAGTCTTGGAACCCACAAGAGGAGAGGCAATTCTTGATTTAGTCCTAAGTGGCGCACAGGATCTGGTCCAAGAGGTGAATATAGCTAAACTGCTGGGTAATCGTAACCATAGTGTAATTAAATATAACATCCTTTTGGCAGGGCGGAGAGAGGGTGATACCATAGAAGCCCACCACAGTAGCATTTAACTTTAAAAAGGGGAACTGCCCCAAAAATAAGAACCTAGATAAATGGGCATTAAAAGAAACAGTCACAAGTGTGAAATGCCTGCAAGCCATGGAAACTTTTTAAAAACACCATAATAGAGGCTCAAAGTAAACGTATATCCCAAACTTAAAACAAACAAACAAAAAACAAAAAAAACAGAGGACCAAAAAAATGCCACTTCGGCTAAACAACAGAGTAAAAGAGGAGTTGAGAGGCAAAAAAGTCATCCTTTAAAATTGTAAGTCAAATCTTACTGAGGAAAATTGAGAGGTGCATAAACTCTGGCAAGTAAAGTGTAAAAGTATAAGAAGGTGGGCCAAAAAAGAATTTGAAAAGCGACTAGGAAAAGACACTAAAAAGTTCATCAGAAACAAGAAACCTGCCAAACAATCAGGTGATCGAGGTGCTAAAAGAGCACTCAAGGAAGACAAGTTACATTAATTCTTTGAATTGGTCTTCACTGCAGAGGATGCGAGGAAGATTCCCACGCCTGAGCCATTCTTCAGCGACAAATCTGAGGAAATGTCCAGATTGAGGTGTTGATAAAGAAGGATTTGGACCAAATTAATCATTTAAATAGTAATAAGTCACCAGCACCAGGTGGTATTCACCCAAGAGTTCTGAAGAAACTTGCAGAACCACTAACTATGGTATGTTTCAGAGTAGCAGCCGTGTTAGTCTGTATCCGCAAAAAGAACAGGAGTACTTGTGGCACCTTAAAGACTAACAAATTTATTTTAGCATGAGCTTTCATGAGCTACAGCTCACTTCTTCGGATGCATAGATGGAACACACAGACAGGAGATATTTATACATACAGAGAACATGAAAAGGTGGAAGTATGCATAACAACAGGAAAAGTCTAAGCAATTGAGATGAGCTATCATCAGCAGGAGGAAAAAAACTTTTTGAAGTGATAATTAAGATGGCCCATAGAAGGTGTGAGGAGAACTTAACATAGGGAAATAGATTAAATTAGTGTAATGACCCAACCATTCCCAGTCTCTGTTTAGGTCAGTGTTAATTGCATTAACTATGTTAATAACAGTGTTAACTATGGTATGTAATCTTTTATTTAAATCAGCTTCTGTACACAATGACTGGAGAATCACTAAAATAATGACAATTTTTAAAAATGGCTCCAGAGGCAATTCTGGAAATTACAGGCCAGTAAGCCTAACTCCAGCACCAGGCAAATTGGTTGAAACGATAGTAAAGAACAGAATTATCAGACACATAGATGAACACGATTTGTAGGGAAGAGTCAGCACAACTTTTATAAAGCAAAATCATGCCTCACCAATTTATTGGAATCTTTTTTGGGGGGGGTCAACAAACATGTAGACAAGGCTGATCCAGTTGATACAATGTACTTTGACTTTCAGAAAGCCTTTGGCAAGGTTCCTTAAACAAGTCTCTTAAGCAAAGTAAGCAGTCATGGGATAAAAGAGAAGATCCTCTCGTGGATCAGTAACTGGTTAAAAGACAGGGGGGAAAAGTAGGAAAAACTGGTCAGTTTTCTGAATGAAGCGTGGTAAATAGCAGGATCCCCCAAGGATCTGTACTGGGACCTTGTGCTGTTAAAAATATTCTTAAATGATCTGGAAAAAGGAATAAATGGTGTGGTGACAAAGTTTGCATATGATACTAAATTACTCAAGATAGTTAAGCCAAAGCAGATTGAGATCTCTTTGTAACTCTTCACACAAAACTGGCTGCCTGGGCAACAAAAGGGCAAATGAAATTCAGTGCTGATAAATGCAAAGTAATGCACACAGGAAAAACATAATCCCAACTATATATACAAAATGATGAGGTCTAAAGTAGCTGTTACTACTCAAGAAAGAGATCTTGGAGTCATCATGGATAGTTCTCTGAAAACATTGGCTCAATGTGCAGTGTCAGTCAAAAAAAATCTAGAATATTGGGAACCATTAGAATAGAGAGAGATAATAAAACAGTAAATATCATAATGCCACTATATGAATCCATGGAACACCTACAACTTCAATACTGCATGCAATTCTGGTTGCCCAATCTCAAATATATATATAATTGGAAAAGGTAAAGAGAAGGGCAACAAAATGATTAGGGGAATGGAACAGCTTCCATATGGAAGAGGGATTTAAAAGAGTGGGACTGTTCAGCTAAGCAAAGAGATGACTGGGGGGGGGATATGATAGAGGGCTATGAAATCATGAATGGTGTGGAAAAAGTGAAAAGGGAAGCATTATTTACCCAGCAGTCATCCAATAAGAGCCAGCAATCATCCAGTGAAATTAATAGGCAGCAGATTTAAAACAAAGCACAGTCAACCTGTGGAACTTGTTGCCATGAGATGGTATGAAGGCTAAAAGAATAACTGGCTTCAAAAAGAATTAGATAAGTTCATGGAGGATAGGTCCATCAATGGCTATTAGCCAAGGTTGTCAGGGATGCAACCCCATGCTCTGGATGTCCCTAAGTCTCTGACTGCCAGATATAGGGACTTGCTAACAAGCAGTGGATCACTAGATAATTGCCCTCTGTGTTCATTCCCTCTGAAGCATCTGACATGGGCCACTGTTGTAAAACAGAATACTGTGCTAGATGCTCTGTTGGTCTGACCCAGTATGGCCATTCTTGTGTTCTTATGATATGACAGCAGTAGCAACTCCTCCAGCAGCAGTGGTGGCAGTGGAACCAGGTTGAGGACAAGGAAGAAGAGGGACACACTGAGCAATTGGTAGTATGGACTGGTTCCCGGAGCAGCTGTACAGTGTACAATGTCATTTCTGGGGTCAAGAAACCAGCACAGATTGCTGGGACAGGATTGTTCTGCAGACCTGGGATGACCAGAAGTGACAAGAAACTTCCAGGATGAGGAAGGCAACCTTTCTAGAGAGATGTGCAAAACTAGCCCCAGTGTTACAGTGGCAGCATACCAACATGCAGTGCACCACACCCATAACAAGCAAGTCACAGTTGCCACTGTATCTCTTTGTCTTTTTCCGTAGTGGCTTTAGGCATGGCAATGCTTTGCCTGGCAACTACCTTGCTGTCCTTTGCCATTGCAATAATCTCCCAGGAAAGCTCCTTGTTGGATTCCCTCGCAGTCCTCATATACTGCCTCCACCTCTCTGTGTTTTTTCTTTTTTTGAGAGGGTCTCTGTAAAGATGTCCATAAATATTTCATCAGACATTTTCTGTTTTCTCCCCCTCAGGTTTGCTAGCTATTCTGCCACTGATAAAGCAGGAGTTCTGAAGGATCTGGCAAGTGCAGGTGCTATAGCTGTGGCGGTATGTCCTTGCCACACAAGCCCTGAGTGGGTTAATTTGGGCCAGGAGGGGAACCAGGGACTGATGAGGTCCAATGGCAGATGAAGCCCAGCTGGAGGAGGATCTGGGCTAGGATTTTAAAAACAGAAAGAGAGCACAGGGACGGAATCTGTAGTCACTCCCTAAAGGGAAAGGGAGTTAGCTAGGGACAAGGAGGAGATCCAGGGGAAGAGGAAACCTGCACTGGATTAGGAAGTCTCACAAGAGGCATAGAGGGGCAAGTAGTCCTAGGGAGGGAGCAGAGAAAGCTCCATTTTTAAATGCATAGTTGGGCCAGGAGATAGAGAGGGAGGTAGGAAGGAGCCCGAGGAAACGGCAAAAAGGAATTGAACACAAATGTGTTGCTACTCAGATGGTCCTTGGGCTGGAACATGGAGTAGTGCGAGTGTCTGGGTTTCCCTACCAGCCACTTGGAATATGGCACTGGACCTAAACTTAGAACAGAGCACTTCCATAAACAGTGTTTGAACAGTTCGTCTACTTTGACTTTGTTATCCTGGAGGAGGTGGTTTATACAGTGACCTGACCAGACAGCCGAGTCACGAAGAGGGGAGAGAGGTCACAGCATTAGTAACTGAAGGCAGGGAGTGCCAGATGGAGTGAGAATTAGTTTGCAGACCTACCCACAAGGAGGCGCACCTGCAGTGAATGGAACCCCTTTATTGAGTATTTAAAAAGTGACAAGTAGTTATTGTTCATATTCTGAACAATGAGGCTGTGATCGCATTTTTAACATGCATTTCTGCCTTTACCTCACTGAGATTCTTCCCAGTCTTGGGGGAACCTTTAAGATGGCAAATAGTGTGTGCACTGGGATTTCTGCCTGTGAAACATATGCTGTTGTACCTTGGAGGCGGGGATGGGATGGAGTGGAGTGGGAATTACGTTCCCACTCTGGGGGTGGTGTTTGGTATTTTGTTCCTGGTCTGGTTTGCAGTTTTGTATCACTATTTCAGGAGTGGAAGGGAGTTGTGAGCTGTACCGGTGGGCAGCTATTCCTCATAATCTCCGAACAAAAATTGAGCAATTTCCAGCCTTAGATTTTGATTAAGTCCCCTACAGATATGTTGATAGTGAGGAGAAAAATAGATAGGATTCTGCAATGATGGCCTGAAGCAGTCACTGTTACCAGTCCCTGAGAATTCATGTTACAAGGAAGCTATACTCTTTGTGTCTTTACAGGCATGCAGTATCAGAATCTATCTCATGTACAGTAAGAATATTACACACAAACTTCTCTTCAAATATGGCATGGGGTATTATAGGCTTTGGCTGCACCACGTTGCCGGTTGCTATTTTGAGGTGGAAAGTGGGATCTGGGGGAAGCAGACCAGTGTTTGCCAGGCAGACCAACTGAGGAAAGGGGAAAGGAAAACAAGCCCAGGGCCACATGTCTTCCATGGCATAGTCAGTATTCATGGCTTTAGCATGAGATGGAGGTTGATGGCCCACATAGAGTAGATGCCATTTTGGAAAAGTATACAGGGTGGTTGGTGTGAACAGACCATGTGAACTGAAGAGAGGCAGGTGTAGACTTCTAGCTCACATCCACCTACAATGGCTGAGGTCCTGTGGCACCCAGAACAAAGGCTAGCACAGCAGTATATCATAATAACTAAGGCTACGATTTAGTCATGGGTATTTTTGGGACAGGTCATGGGCAATAAACAACAATTCACAGCCATGAGCTGTCCATGATTTATACTATAAATACCCATGATTAAATCTTAGGAGTGGCACTTCTGGGGGGGGGGTGCTGCTGGGGGTGTATGACCTGTGGCACCATCTGCCAGGAGGGGCACTGCTGGGGGAGGCAGCGGCACCAGCTGGGGAGGGGAAAGGGCCCGCAACACCAGCTGCTCAGGGGCCGTTGGAGCAGTGGCTGCTCTAGCCGCCTGGGACCGCTCCTCAGGGTGTCTCTGGGGCCAGTGGCTGGACGTCACCCGAGCAGCGGCAGGAGCAGCAGCAGCCGGTGTGGCTGGCTGCAGAGCCCTGTAGCCATCTGCTTGGCCAGCCCTGGAGTCAGCCACAATGGCCACTGCAGAAGTCACAGAGATCATGGAAAGTCACAGAAAGAATCTGTGATGTCTGCAACCACTGTGACAGACATGGAGCCCTAATAATTAAACACATTAAAGGTTAAATAATACATTATTTTTAAAAAAAATCTTGCAAGCTGAGATTCCCTCCATAGGATCAGCCTCAATCCCAGTCTGCGTTTCTGTCTGAGATTTAGGATTGGTGCTGTAAGGAAGGAGTTGGGCTCACCTTCTTCCTGGCCAGCATCAGGGTCCTGGTTCCTGAGGAGATTCTGGCTTTCTGGAGAGAACTCTTCATTGCCCCCTCATGCTCACCCCACAGTGACTCTTGCTGCTCATCCTTGAAGAGGAGACTAAAGATGGCCAGAAGGTTCCGCAATCTGCTTGGGAGGATGATCATGTAAAATACTGTCTAGTGCCTCAAAAATGGACTAGTTACCTGTGCCCTACTGGATTTTTTTCCTGTTGTGCCTGATTTTAATGTAGGTGCTCCTGAACTGCTTGCTCTTTGTTCAGCACCATTCAGTGTCCTGATGTTTGGCCTCTCAAGCAAATCTGCCTAGTAAAAGACTACAAACAGGTCTTTTATTGCTGTGGCTGGCCACAAGATCTTCCTGCACTGATGCTTCTTCCCAGATAACTGGGATCCAGAATCTCAGGGCAACTCAAACTGGTTACTTGAAGCATGTTGAAGGGCTTCTGGAATAGTACAGGTTCAATAAACTGGAATCTAGGAGTGAATGGACAAAATCTGGCTATGTGCCAGCTTATAAATATGGGGGAGTGCGACATTTTAGTCAGAGCAGGGGATGGCATGCAGGTAAACCAACAGGTCAGTAATGGTCACATGCAAAGCAGTATGGGATAGCAGTTGGAAGACTGCCAAAGCAGTGTGTAGCAATATTGCATGGACACAAACAGTAGACCAGACTAACTCGCCTAGCAGCAAAATGAGTTCACTTTGAAACAGGCCTCTATGGTTCACAATAAATGCAGTCAGTGAGCTACAATGAATTGTGTGTATGCAAGTGTTTTCAAAGCAGATTAACTTGAAAGCTGAAGATTAAACCCTCTGTGTAGACAAGTCCTGAAAGTTTTATTTAGTGCCTCATGTACTTTTCACTTTACTAACATTATCAAAGAGATCAAATGGGACACTATAGGGATTACAGAAACATGGTGGAACAGCATTCTTTCTCGAGTGGAATATAGATATTGGAGGGTTTGTGCTGTTTAGGAGAGAGAGGAATAAAGGTAGTGGGATACCATTATACATCAATGGAGCAGTCTGGACAAAAGAAAATCTGTTTGGGTCAAATCACTTTAAGGAAGGATTGTAAAAAGAGGTTCTATTAGGATAGTGTTAGGGGTCTCCTATAGACTCTTTGGGTTCAACTCAGATATGGATAAAGATTTGTTTAGTATTACTAGAGATAAATACTACTGAGAATTGTCAGAATAGAAGACAACTTTCTGGATACAGTTTGGAAAATAAATGCCACTAAGGGTGATCCAGCTGCATTGCTCAGGGGTGTGAAAAAGTCATACCCCTGAGTGACATAGTTAAGTCCCTATGTAGACAGTGCTAGGCTGACCACAAAATTCTTCCATCAACCTAGCTACTACCACTAGAGGAGGTGGATTCAATTGGTTGAAGCATTGTATGACTAATTTTATTTCTTCCTAAAGAAAGCTGGTATTTCTTGGATTTCATCAATCTGTTTCAAATCTGTATTGAACCCAACTGGAAACTTTCATTCAATAGGTGGCCAGTGTTCTAATCAGTGACATCTGCACCTGTTCAAACAGTACCCTATCCAACCCTGGTATTTCAGTTGAATCTGGCTGGCCATCTTTTGACAGCTGGTTCATCAGATCCACATTGTCTGTGCAGTGTAGCTTCATTGCACAGAGAGCCCAAGGCACCTATATGGCATTATCTAAATCTGTCCACTCCTATCCTGTAATGATGTTCACAGTGGAAACCAGTCACCAGTGCTGAATTATTTCCTTTTGCTACAAAAGAAATACAACTGACTTTCTTTGATAAAGTTCTATCCTTTAGGGCCTCATTAGGAAGGACATTTATAGATTTCTTACACTGAGGTAAAGGCTTCTATTAAGGAGGTTTGATTGTTTGAATTCATCTAGATAAGCAGAATATTCAAAATACAACACATGTACAAGATTTCTCATCAGATTTTGTAAACAGCATTTATATACATCTCATATCACATGGAGTAAAAATGCCCCTTTTTGATACAAAATATCCAAACAGTATTTGAAAGACAAATTTGTTTTGATCTATTTATACTGTAACATTTTATTTGCAAAATGCTCAGACTTGATCACAAATTTCATTTGAAGCATATGAGACTGTCCTGGAAAATATTATACTTCTTTAGATTGTAAACCCTCCAGAGCAATGATTACCATTTCTAAGTTTGTGTGGTGCCCAGCACAATGGGGTCCCAATCTTGCCTAGTGCTTATTGGAGCAATAGTGTTTAACAAAAGGGATTCTGGAAAAAAAATCTGAGACACTGAGGACCCAAATCTCTATTCTGACACTTTTTAAAAATAAAATATTTCACAGGTCACCTATATGTAACTAATATAGTTTTGGAGGAGCTCTGATTTTCTATCATCTGTATTTCAAGTTTTATTATTTTCCAAATATTTTTAACATATCAAGATATCTGTGAAACTCAAATTCTGATGCATCCTTGACAACAGTCTCAAAGCTCCACCATAATTAATCTCGCTAAAGCAATTAGACCCCTATACTTTACACTTTCTGTACCTCTAGGCAATACAAAAAACAACAAAGTTCTGACTCTTGTTTTACAAAAGATGTTTATTCAAAGAATCAATCGCAATTTTAAAATTTTCCCAGATCATAAAAGACATCCTGTAAAATGTCTCTTGGATGAACTATACATGAGAGTCATTAAAAGGTTTTTAAGGGAGTACATCTTTTGAGAGAACTACTGAATCTCTTCAGTGCTCTAATGTGAAAATTATCAATTTAACCAGTCATGGAAGTGCTCTTTTGAGAATCACTGTGGGTGGGTGGGTTTGTTTGTTAAAAAGCTGTAGTTGACCAGTTTAAATATTGTAATGAATTGGTCTTCTGCAAGTAACTTGCCAACATAGCTACTGAAAATTAACCCATCAACTTTATAGTTTGGGAATTAATACAGATCAGCAGCACTCCCCGCCCCCCTGCTCCCCTCTTGCTAATGATTCTGCATCTTACTTAAGTAATCTCATTGAGGTCAGTGGGATTAATCTGATAGGCACTGTTCATATGAATAATGGTGGTAGGACTAGTCCAATAGTTAGTACAGAAACTTTGCAAGTTTCTCTTCAAAACAAAATCACTGGGAGGATCAATTGCAAACCATGAAATGTTTTATTATGTGGTCACCATTTTAAAAATATGCTGACTCTAAGGATCTTGTCACATCTACTATTTTTGTGTATATCTTATTAATTATGTAACTTAATGCAGCATAAATAAGAGCTTGGTGTGAAGGCCTTCTGCTGTGTGTGGCTAATGTTTCATTAGGCCTCAGTCCAGGAAAACATTTAAACACATGCTTAAATTTAAATCTGATTAATTTAAGTGATTAACATTAAGCACATGCTTAAGTGCTTTGCTGGACCAAACCATTATTTCCCATATTCTAGCTCAATGCACATATTTCTGTTAGTATATACTCCTGCTTGTTCCAACAAAAGTTAAAGAATAGGAATTGCAACTTTTCCCCCTAACATATTATATAATATCATTCATTAGAGAAATGAGTTTATCTATAACGTGTTTCTGCTGATAGGGTCTAAAGTTTTCTCAACCCATATTTTCTTGTAATAAATATGTTGAAATATGAATGTACCATTTCCCTAATCCATCAGACAAGTCACATTCATCACCCTCAGCATATGCTTTTGGTAGCAATTTTGCCAATATTTTATTTATTCTCTCTTGATTTGTAGACATCCAAGGAGCGGGAAAAAACCCCAGCAACAGACTACTTGAAATAGCAGGTAATAGATATGCTAAAGGTATAAATGATTGCATATAAAATCTGGGATATGTAAAGTACAGAGTGAGTATTAAATATATTCTTGACCTCATGGGCCTGCTCCTGCTTCTATTGAAATCAGTGACAGAAATTCCACTAGTATTATTGCACTGTTTATGTCCTTATACAGTTTAAGATCCCAATCCTGCAAGCGACCTGAGGCCCTGGTCCTGCACCATTAAAGTTACTGGGAGCTACTTCAATGGTAATAGGGGCCAAACCCTAAATGAAGTATCTCCAATGAAGTCAATAGGCATGGGCCATATTTTCAGATTGTTTAAATGGATATAGTTCAGCTGAAGACATGGGAGCTATGATTTACACTGGAGATCTGGCCCCATATTCTTGTATCTATTTCAATGTTGGGGACGGTTGGATTGCTGTTTTACTTTCATTCATAGGCCTATATACAGTCAGCTAGGGCCCCATCCTGAGAGGTGCTGAGTGCTTTCAAATATCGCTTATGGGTAAATTGTTGGGAGCAGAGGGCGCTCAGTATGCCCCAGGATTGGGGCAGCTAGAGAATTATACACAATCTCATTCTCAGCTTGATCCTGCAAGTTTTAGGGCCAAAAGGAGGGAAGTGCTCACAGTGATCCTGCAACCCTAACTCTGAGAAATCCCATCTCTTAAACATCTGTACTTTTTATTTAAAACATTAGTAAACCATTGTGTTTAAAATAGCTGCTCTAATTGGGTAGTCTAACTAGAATGGACAGAAATAGATTAGTGGGTCTATTAATGTGCTCAGGTGGGTAAATTATGCTGTATTTATCATAAAAACCCTCCTACTTATTGGCCTGCAGCACAAAATTAAATTTACCTTAGTCTTAGAGTTTTTTTCTGTTTTTGCCAATCTCCAGCAAAAAGCAAAACTTTCGCTACATGATTTCTAGTGTTCATTTCATTATAGGTTTTCTATTTTCCTTCTTAAAAATTCCAATACTAGCACACAGTTCATTAGTGAAGGTATGCTAGGCTTTTCAGTGAATAATGCGCCAAACACTTCAACTAATATATGAGGATTTCCAAACATGGGATAGTCTTTATTAACCAGACACTCTCTTCATATCTGAATTGCAGATCTCAACACGTGCTTCACTACAGTGAGACATGCAACATGCTGTGAAATACTACATCTGCTTAAAAATTTCCAATCCATGTAGGACTTCTTTTCGTACTCCTATTATTAGGAAATAAAACTGATGAAAGCAAATAGTTTTTACACAATTATAGAATTACATGGCTTTGCATTTTAAGCATTAATATACCTTCCATGACCACAGTACCTTGCAATCCTTAATGTAGTTATTCTCAGAGCACCCCTGTAGGTTGGAGAAGTACTATATTATGATTTTACAGATGGGGAAGTAAAGAACAGAGAAGCTAAATGATTTACACAGGGTCACGTAGGAAGTCTGTGACAGCACAGAGTAACCTCAGTCTCCCAAAGTACCAAGTACTCCCAATTACTTGAATAACCCCTTCACACTATTTTGACCAAATCTGCCTCAGGTGCTTTCTACAGCAAACACTTTAAATACAACCATAAAGCCAACGCTCATAACTTCAGATATTAAAATGATACATGCATACAAATAGGATGAATACATGCAGAAGAACGTAAGCTTTACAAAGATATGTTACATGGCATATCTAACATAAAACATATTCCAGTGATCATATTTACATTCATAAACATATTTCTATAAAGCATTATGGGGTGCAACGTCACAGTCACAGAAATGTAAAAGTACTAAAAGCTAGCAGCTGGGCCTATTTACATGCTTTAAAGTCCAGATTGTAGATTACCAACAGATGTAGAGGAAACTTTCACCCTTTGGCCTTTGTGCAGGGGCTAGGCATGTGACTGTATGAGGCAAGTAGCCTCACTGCTCTTTCCCAGTGGTTCAGGTAGGTACATCTCTGCATTTGCCAGTAGAGCTTGCGTACTGCATCTTTCAACAACTGTAATGAGATCACACTAGACATTCCTTTTTCAGCTGGAGTAGTAGGACTAGAACCTGGATTATCTATTCCCTACATGAATGCCTCACCACTGGGCTATAGAGTCATTCTCAATTATTATGGTCCAATGCACATGTAATTAGTTATATACAATAGAACTGCTTCAACAGTGAGACAGAGACATGGACCCCAGAATACCATAGCAGTGATTAGGACACTCTTTTAGGAGGGGGTTGAGTCCAATTCAAATCCGTTGTCCACATCAACTGGAGAGAGTCCAGAGAAGAGCAGCAAAAATGCTAAAAGGTTTAGAAAACCTGATCTATGAGGAAAGGTGTGTTGGGTTGTTTTGGTTTTTTTTGTTTTTTTCTAAAGGGCATGTATCATGTAAGGTATCAATGGAAAAGTTATCTGTCAAGGATTTAACTAGGATTATCATACATGTATCATCATTGTATCTGAAGTTATGAATATTGGCAATCTATTTGTATCTTAAGTGTGTGTTCTTGGGGGTGACTCAAGAGTACTCACAAGGTAGTTTACATCCAGTCTCACAAGCCCATTGTGAATGGACCATTCAAGCTTGATGGGCCATTGAGAAGAATCGATTCTCCAGATAGCTCTTCCTGAGGACACCTCAGACCGCAAGGAGCCAATGGCCACCCCTGTGATTCAGCAAAACATGTAAGGGCATGTGATGTGGACATGTGACCTCAGACTTCATCTTTGTCATAACTTTCCATACATAGGGGCTGTGGGGCTTTGTTTGAGACAGTAACTTTCTATGCATGTGGCAGAGGATGTAAAAGACACCTGAGACATCTCCATTTTGCCTCATTCCTGCTCCAATTCTCTGGACTGTGGATTTACAACTAAAAGGAGTATTTTGAAAAAATGGACTGAGAACCTTCCAATATTTTGGAAGTTACCAGAGAGACTTTTGCAAGCCAGCAGTCTATTCCATCACTGCTACAAACCTGATCTAAGGACTTTGCAATCATTTTCATGTATATGATCTTTTGACCATTTATAACTTCTCTTCTCTTAATAAATTCTTAGTTTACTAAGGGTTGGTTGACTGTGTGATATTTGAGTAAGATCTGAGATACATATTGATCTGGGGGTAAGTGTCTGATCTCTTGGGGTTGGTAGACTCTCATATGTGGTGAATGGGGTTTTCAGTAACCTGTTACTATATAAGACCAATTTGTCTGGATGGGAGCCAAGGGTTGGAATGCCTAAAGGGGTCTGTTTGTCATCTTGTTAACCAGTGTGGTGCTACAGAAGCTCTTTTTTGTTACTGGTTTGGTGAATCTAATTGTAGTATAAACCACCAGTTTTTGGGGTGTGCCTGCCCTATTTCTTGCAGTCTGCCCTGGGCGTGGCATTCTCAGCATGATCCATCCCAGGCACCCAGTCACACCAACTAAGACAATTTAGAAGAGGAACCCGTTAGAAAGAACCCTTGACACAGATGTTCAGCCTTTATTCCATTACGAAGAAAGAGATTGAAATGGAGAGAAAATAGGCAATTTATTGGATCTTTTCCATAGAAATGTTTCTAGGTTCTGCATACAGTTTAGATATTACAGTATCACAGAGGGAATTGAAAACATGGCACTTGTATAAAGATGCTGTGTTCCATTAAGTAAAATTCTATGCATCATGAAAACCCTGCAGCTAAAAGTCAAATATAATTTGCTGAGAGCATAAATAGAAAGGACATTAAACTCATCAAGAGATGGTGCTAAACAACAAAAAGGAAGTTTATAAAGCTTATTACAAAAGTAAAGTTCCCTCCTTAGCCAATTCAAAAATAGAAAAGGTTACTCTTTTTTTAAATGAAATATGGATTACCAGGCAATAAAAATAAATTGTCTTGTAAAGATATACATTTCATTTACAGCATCTTATAATTGTTCTGTTTTTGATACAAGTGATGAAATGTGATTCCATTATAGAGTACAGTATGACTGCCCATTTGTAGAGTACTTCTGTTTTTGCTGTTGTCCATTAAGGCTCAGTCTAGTCCATTTAATCTCTCATCCAATCTAATGTACTATTTCAGCTTTAAGAGCTCAGAAGAAAAAATACACTTTAGTGCTAATCACTTTTTTTCCAATCTGAGTGTTGTTGCAGATGCAAGAGTGGGGGAAAAATACACTGTTCACTTACAGGTTCCAGAAAGTTACCCAATTTTTACATTTAATCCTATGTAGTAATTATCTTCAATTTGTGTTGAGGGATAAATACACAACAACTCATGTGAAGATACAAGATTTGTAATTAAAAACAACCTTTCCCAAGAAACCAGATAATTTACAATGGAAACTTATATTGAAAACCGTTTTTGTTCAGTTATTTTCCTCCACTATAATTTCTTCAGAAAGATATCCATGCTCCATAATTTCAGAATATTCTTTCTTTAGTATGTATTTTTCCCATTAGTGATTTGGGGCCTAATCTAACTTACTGGAGGAAATGGAAAATCTCCTATGATATCAATGAAAGGAGGATCAAGCCCTTAGAAGGTTGCTTGTTTATCTTTTTCAGGGTATGTCTACACTACGGGATTATACCGATTTTACAGAAACCGTTTTTTAAAACAGATTATATATAGCCGAGTGCACGCGGCCACACTAAGCACATTAATTCGGCAGTGTGCATCCATGTACCGAGGCTGGTGTCGATTTCCGGAGCGTTGCACTGTGGGTAGCTATCCCATAGCTATCCCATAGTTCCCGCAGTCTCCCCCGCCCCTTGGAATTCTGGGTTAAGATCCCAGTGCCTGATGGGGCAAAAAACATTGTCGCGGGTGGTTCTGGGTACAGCCTCACCCCACCCTCCATGAAAGTAGCAGACAACCCTTTTGCGTCTTTTTTGCTGGATGAACTATGCAAATGCCATAGCACAGCAAGCATGGACCCTGCTGAGCTCAAGACAGCAATCATGGACGTTGTAAACACCTCGCGCATTCTCGTGCAGTCAATGCTGAACCAGGACCTGCAAAACCAGGCGAGGAGGCGGCGGCTATGGCAGCGTGGCGATGAGAGTGATGAGGACATGGACACAGAATTCTCTCAAACCGCGGGCTCCTGCGCTTTGGAGATCCTGATGGTAATGGGGCAGGTTCTAGCCATTGAACGCCGATTTTGGGCCCGGGAAACAAGCACAGACTGGTGGGACCGCATAGTTTTGCAGGTTTGGGACGATTCCCAGTTGCTGCGAAACTTTCGCATGCGTAAGGGCACTTTCATGGAACTTTGTGACTTGCTTTCCCCTGCCCTGAAATGCCAGAATACCAAGATGAGAGCAGCCCTCACAGTTGAGAAGTGAGTGGCAATAGCCCTCTGGAAGCTTGCAACGCCAGACAGCTACCGGTCAGTCGGGAATCAATTTGGAGTGGGAAAATCTACTGTCGGGGCTGCTGTGATGCAAGTAGCCAAAGCAATCATTAAGCTGTTGCTATGAAAGGTTGTGACTCTGGGAAATGTGCAGGTCATAGTGGATGGCTTTGCTGAAATGGGATTCCCTAACTGTGGTGAGGCGATAGATGGAACCCGTATCCCTATCTTGGCACCAGGGCGCCCAATATGTAAACCGCAAGGGGCACTTTTCAATGGTGCTGCAAGCACTGGTGGATCACAAGGGACGTTTCACCAACATCCACGTGGGATGGCCGGGAAGGGTTCATGATGCTCGCATCTTCAGGAACACTACTCTGTTTAAACGGCTGCAGCAAGGGAATTACTTCCCAGACCAGAAAATAACAGTTGGGGATGTTGAAATGCCTGTCGTTATCCTGGGGGACCCAGCCTACCCCTTGATGCCATGGCTCATGAAGCCATACACAGGCAGCCTGGACAGTAGTCAGGAGCTGTTCAACTACAGGCTGAGTAAGTGCAGAATGGTGGTAGAATGTGCATTTGGCCGTTTAAAGGCGCGCTGGCGCACATTACTGACTCGCTCAGACCTCAGCCAAACCAATGTCCCCTTTGTTATTGCTGTTTGCTGTGTGCTCCACAATCTCTGGGAGAGTAAGGGGGAGACCTTTATGGCGGGGTGGGAGGCTGAGGCAAATCACCTGGCCACTGATTATGCACAGCCAGACACCAGGGTGATTAGAAGAGCACACCAGGAAGCGGTGCGCATCAGAGAAGCTTTGAAAACAAGTTTCATCACGGGCCAGGGTACGGTGTGACTGCTGTGTTTGTTTCCCCTTGATGAACTCCCCCCTCCTTGATTGACTCATTCCCTGTAAGCAATCCACCCTCCCACTTCGATAACAGCTTGCTTAAGGAAATAAAGTCACTATCGTTTAAAAATCATGTATTCTTTATTAATTCATTATAAAAAGAGGGAGAGAACTGACATGGTAGCCCGGGTGTGGTTTGGGAGGAGGATAGGAGGGAAGGAAAAGGCCACTAAAAAAATTTCAAAATAATGACAGCCTTTTGGTTGGGCTTTCCACAGGGGTGGAGTGGGTGGGTGCACGGAGCCTCCCCCCACGCATTCTTACACGTCTGAGTGAGGAGGATGTGGAACATGGTGAGGGGTGAAGGTGGTTATACGGGGGCTTCAGCGGCACTCTGTGAACCTGCTGCTGTTCCTGAAGCTCCACCAGACGCTGGAGCATGTCAGTTTGATCACGCAGCAGCCCCAGAATTGCATCCCGCCACCGCTGATCTTCCTGCCTACACCTCTGATCTTCCTGCCACCACCTCTCATCTCGAGCGTCCCTCCTGTCCTCACGTTCACTGGCATCTTTCCGGTAATTTGATACCACGTCCTTCCACTCATTCAGATGAGCTCTTTCATTGCGGGTCACTTCCATGATTTCCGAGAACATTTTGTCTCGCGTCTTTTTTTTCTGCCGCCTTATCTGAGATAGCCTTCGGGATGGAGTAGGGAGGCTTGAAAAATTTGCAGCTGCATGAGGGAGGGAAAAAAGGGAGAGAAGTATTTAAAAAGATACATTTTACAGAACAATGCTTATACTCTTTCACGGTGAACAACACTATTCATCTTACATAGCACATGTGATTTCACTACAAGATTGCATTTTGCATCTTAATATTGAGTGCCTGCGGCTCTGGTGTTAGAGATCTCACAGACGCAGGTCCGGGCAGCGGAATTCGGCTTGCATGCGGCCATGGTAAGCCATTGTGTTTCTGCTGCTGCAGCCTTCATATATCCAGCGCCCTCCTTTACCAAATAGCAAGCAAAGCCCGTTCTCTGCTGCTTCTTTCCTGTTAACATGCAGCAGCAGAAATCACCCCCCATCCAATTCTCTGGGATGATCGCTTTACGCCTCCCCCCACCGCGTGGCTGGTATCATGGAAGATCACTGCTAAACACCCCCTGCCCCCCACACCACGTGGCTGATAGCAGGGAAGATCCCTGTTAGCCAAATGTGAAAAAGCTCAGCACCAATCACCCCCCACCCTTCCCCCTGCTTGGCTACCTGCAAGGAAGGATTTCTTTTAAGCAACAGGCAAACAGCCCAGTAGGAATGACCATCTCTGTCCCCTTAATTAAATTCCTGAATTTCAACCAGGTTACCATGAACGATATCACTCTCCTGAGGATAACACAGCGAGATAAAGAACGGGACCATATGCAGCTAGGCTTTGTCATGCAATGATACCAGATTAATTGCTACATGCATGGCGTGGTCAAGTGTCCTACCATGGAGGACGGAATAAGGCTGCCTTGCCCAGAAACCTTCAGCAAAGGCTTTTGGAGTACCTCCAGGAGAGCTTCATGGAGATGTCCCTGGAGGATTTCCGCTCCATCCCCAGACATGTTAACAAACTTTTCCAGTAACTGTACTGGCCGCGAATGCATCCCAAGTCCTCAGGGCAAATTAATCATTAAAAAACGCTTGCTTTTAAACCATGTTTTATATTTACAAAGGTACACTCACCAGAGGTCCCTTCCATGGCTTCATTGTCTGGGATAGTGGCTTGGGAGGGCTGGGAGGGTAATTCCGTCAGGATGAGAAAAAGCTCCTGGCTGTTGGGGCTCACGGAGTGCTGTGTGCTCTCTGCAAGCTTGTCCTCCTCTTCCTCCTCCTCCTCTTCCCTGTCCGCAGAATCCTCAGCTATGGCTGAGATTACCACCCCCACCTCAGAATCCACGGACAGGGGTGGGGTAGTGGTGGCGGACCCCCCTAGAATTGCATGCAGCTCAGCGTAGAAGCGGCATGTTTTTGGCCCTGCCCCGGACCTTCTGTTTCCTTCTTTGGTTTTCTGGTAGGCTTGTCTGAGCTCCTTAACTTTCACACGGCACTGTACTGAGTCCCTGGTGTGGCCTCTCTGCATCATGGCCTTGGAAATTTTTTCAAATGTTTTTTCATTTCGTCTTTTGGAAGGGAGTTCTGTTAGCATGGAATCCTCTCCCCATACAGCGATCAGATCCAGTACCTCCCGTGCGGTCCATGCTGGAGCTCTTTTTCGATTCTCAGGAGACTGCATTGTTACCTGTGCTGATGAGCTCTGCGTGGTCACCTGTGCTGGTGAGCTCTCCATGCTGGCCAAACAGGAAATGAAATTCAAAAGTTCGTGGGGCTTTTCCGGTCTACCTGGCCATTGCATCCGAGTCCAGATGGCTTTCCAGAGCGGTCACAATGGTGCACTGTAGGATACCGCCCGGAGGCCAATACCATCGAATTGTGGCTACGCTAACCCTAATCCGACATGGCGATACCAATTTCAGCACTACTCCCCTCGTCGGGGAGGAGTACAGAAATTGGTTTTAAGAGCCCTTTATATCGCTATAAAGGGCTTTGTTGTGTGGACGGATGCAGGGTTAAATCGGTTTAACTCTGCTAAATTCGGTATAAACGCGTAGTGTAGACCAGGCCTCAGGGTCTCTAGTATGCCTACCCAAATATCTCCATACACACGCAAGTCAGTACAAAGCTCATATTCACATAGACTCCCACTGATTCTACTGGGAGTTTCATGTACAGGGCAGGCACAAAAGTGCTCCAAAGCAATAATTTCTGAAAGGGGCAAAATTAATTCCAGCGAATAACAAGTGAGCTATGCAGCATTTATGCCCTCAAAGTAGGGCTTCAGTGGGACATGAGTTCTTCATCAGTGTAGTGATGGCCCTCTCAACTGTAACAAACGCCATCCAAACTGGCTGACAATGCGAAATCACGGGGCTACTCTGGTGAACTGTTGCTCACATTTGAGAAGAATGGGTTCACAGTCTGGCCCATAATGTTATAGTCTTTATCCAAAGTAGATAGCTTCACATTCATAATGACCATTTTCATGGATTACAGAGAATCACGAGTTGTGTACTCAGTTGTCAAAGATGGGATCAAGTCTTTGGTAGCAACAATTTAATGTTGGTGGGACAAATCCTGACTCTTTATCTCTAGAATGGCAGAACTGCCACACTTACCCAAAAAAAATAATAATAAAAAAACCCCATGTCTTGGTGGGATTTCTTTTCTGACTGAGTGCTGTGCTTTGATTACTTCCTATGATTTCACAGTTTGAAGCACAGTTTACTGTAATCTTAGTTTAACAGCCTCTTCAAGACTGGCCACATTTCCAACTAAGACACTCTTATAAACCTCAGCTAATGCCTTTTGTCTCACAGTGCTATAAAAGACTTTGTCACCCTTGATTGTAGCTCTAACATAAAGTGGATCAAATATTGCCTTTTTAACACAGTTTTCCTGAGAATTCACCCGCACTTTATCACCTCATTCTTTTCAATTAAAAAAAGCTACCCCTTGACCTATGTTCTTACATATTTATCTATTATTCGCTGACTAACACGGGCATTTCACTTCTTTTTCCTTCCTGGTATTTACAAGTGCTTCATCACAATATTGTATTCCTTGCCGGCTTGAACCTAATTTATAGTTTCAAAAAGGTACAACCACATCCTCATGTCTTCAACACCTTCTTCCTTTTTTAGAATAACTAATGACAAATGTAGAATTGCTTTAACTCAATGTATATCTGACTCTCAACAGTCAGACCATTTTACAAATTAGTGTCTCGATCCTAAAAAGAGTTATGCACTTAGTTAATGGGGTTACACATGCTTAAAACTCAGCATGTGTTTTAAGTATCTGTTTGCAGGTTTGAGACCTACCTGAGTAGTAATAAATCTAAAAGATCTTATAGTCAAGCTATAGAGCATCTGTATTTACTTTAGGAAGACTTATTGGTATGGAAAATAGGATCCCAAATCCTTAATTCTTAACCAAACTATGAGACAAAAAGGATTAGCCTTAAATTTCTTAAAGGCTGAAAAATTAAACTTTTTTTTTTGGCTTGCTGAATTTGTAACCTATAATTTAAGAAGGTTCCCCCAGCTTACTTTCCCAATCTCACAGAAAGTTGCTTTTTCCAAAGGTCAGTAATTACCCTGCAAGAAATATTTCATGGCTTATTGCTTAACTTTAAAAATAAGGATGGATAAACTTGTTCAGATAATTTAAGAAACAACTCAAAGTTTCATTTAGTGCTTATATCAGAATTTTGATATTTAAAAAGTTCTGTTGTGGTGTATCTTTTTACTGTGTGTATCCGTGCACTTCTGCAACTTGGTCTTAAGTGAGAGTGGTGATGCATTCTGAGCAAAGCTTCTTTTTAGGCTTTCTGGTCTGGCTTGCATAAAGAAAACCATGCCCTTATGAGGTGTGCACAGCAATTTTTAAACTAATTAAGGGTTAGCTAAGCTTGGCTGTGCTTCATATAAATATTGCAGTGCTCTTCAACAGTGACTGAGAAATCCAGCTGTGAAAGAGAGAGGGTATGGAGAACTTCCCCTTTACAACAATGCTAGCCTATTTAGGCTTCCAGGATGCAGGGACCCATGATGACACTCTAAACCCACCGTTCTTACTTGCTACCAAGTTCATGATGCAAAGTTAGCAAAATCTGTTGTTGTCACTGGGCTCTGCTGGGTGGAAAAGAGATCAATTGGTAAATGCTATTTGAACAAGAGTACAAACAACACAGTCTTTCTTCAGAGCATCCTGAACTGGACATGTCATGTAAGGTAGAGCTCTTCAGTTATGTTTATATTTAGTCATGGCAATAAGGCAAGATTGTCCCTGTTGAGCATATCCAAGTGTTAATGGCAATGCAGAGCTGCAGTGCCCTGGAGTGGGGAAGGGGGAAGCACTAGGAAGCTACTACATTCATCCAACATTCCTGCTAGTCCTGCTGCAAAGGTTGGGGTGGAGCTATGATGCCACACACCTTCACCCCTCTTCTCTCAGTGTTACAGTGCTAGCTGCCCCAGGGCAGTATAGAGGGTGTAGTGTCTGCTCTTCCTTGACTGCAATTCTGCTGACCCATAAGCAGGCCATGCAAGTGGCAAAGATAATGATATGATAATATATTGGCTCAGTTTATGTAGTAGAGTATCTGAACCATTAAGAGATTTTTTGTAGATTTTTAATTACTGTCTTAAAATCCATTGTAGTCTACACATGTAGTGAATCAATTTACATAAATTCAGCCTATAAATCGGACCTGCTTAAGTCTCCAAGTCAAGCTGTGGAAGTAGCAATTATAGAAGGTGTGAGAGAAATACAGTTTCTTAGCCTAGTAAAAAAAAATTGACAAAGTTTCACAGCCAAGTCATTTTTAATCTTTGAGTTGCTATCACTATAAAAATTAATATTCAGTATTTCATTAGTATATGCTCTTTGTTTATAAGAGTAAAATATAGGAATTGGTCATTCTGGCTTATTAATATATGGGTACCTCTGAGCACAATATTTGCCTCTATAAAATGGGAATAATAGTATTTTTCTACCTCATAGGCCTGGTCTGATGATAAAATGTACAAAACCTTAGATTGGCCTGAAGGTCAATATTTAGAGCAAGTATTTGGATCCCTATGCTAGGTTTGTCTACATTGTAGTCAGAGGTCTGACTGCAGCACATGTTGACATGCCCAAACTAGCTCTGAACTTGTTCGCTTTAATACCAATACAAGGAATCTGCAGCAGCATAGGCTGGTTGCTTGTGTAAATACCTAGGGTGCTATTCTACAGCCTGTGTTACCACCCATGCTGCTGCTGCTTCACTGCTATTGATCAAGATAGCTCTATCAAAGCTGCCTTGGGTATGTCTACACCCACTGCAGACAGAGCCTGTATTAGGAGATACAGATACAGATATGCATCCGACGAAGTGGGTATTCACCCACGAAAGCTCATGCTCCAAAACGTCTGTTAGTCTATAAGGTGCCACAGGACTCTTTGCTGCTTTTACAGATCCAGACTAACATGGCTACCCCTCTGATACTTGTATTAGGAGTCAAGTATCAGAGGGGTAGCCGTGTTAGTCTGGTTCTGTAGACGCAGCAAAGAATCCTGTGGCACCTTATAGACTAACAGACGTTTTGCAGCATGAGCTTTCGTGGAGAAGTGGGTATTCACCCACGAAAGCTCATGCTGCAAAACGTCTGTTAGTCTATAAGGTGCCACAGGATTCTTTGTTGTATTAGGAGAATGTCCATGCCATCATTACCACTCCTAACACTGGTAGTTCCTGAACTATGTAGGTAATAAAATGTTTCCAATGACAGTCCAGCACCTTGATATGGTAACATGTATATTAATGTGTAGGGATTCAAGGAGATTACATGGGTAATTTATTTCATCTATTAAGGGGAAAGTTCTGGGGGCTCTGGTTCTTCTAAGAAAGATATGTGAGAAGAAACAAGAAAAATCACTCATTCACTGTGGGCAGTGGTAAAACAGGCACACCTATTGTGGGAGGCACGCTGAGAACTGTTGCAATGGCCATCAGGGAGATGCGCATGACACAATTTCTGATAATTACGAGGGGACTGAAAACAGTGCCCTCTGCTTCTCATAATTTCTGTTCTCAACCAAGTACTCTGGGTTTTGCTTTCTGCAGGGTAGAGCTGACATGTGGTGTTTGGCTTGGATGGTGGGAGGTGTCCTGCCCCAAGCTGACACCTGTCCTTACAGGACTAATGATAGGTCATTTGTTGAGGTCCTCATATAGTAGTCTGTTATAGGCTCAGCTGACAAGTTTAGCTACAATATCAGGTGCAGCAGCCCAATGGTACCTTTAGGTGGCCAGGATCTTATAAAGATTGTGGAAAGGTAAGGTCTGTTAGGGAATGGACCTGTAAAATGTAGATAGTTCCAGGTAATTAACAGATTTATTAATCTGAGCCAAAGTTCTAGAATACCCCAAGCAGAAGAGGAGTTCCAGGCTTTTTGCCTTGCCCAATATAGGGGTTTTCATAATCTTGAGAGTGCAGTGGTTCATTGTCTATGCTGCTGAGGATTGGTTTCATATAGCTGTTTCACACTTTTGTGCTCACAGCAGTCTCCACTTTGAAGCCCTTTGGGCCAAAATCTGATATAAATGTGACTGCCTGGGATAAAGGTCAGGGCATGTTTTCTCATTTCTTTCGCAAGAAACACCATTATTTTCAGATGAATATGGATACAGTTTGTAATTTCTCTGGTTTATTGAAACTTGGTATTTCTCCCAATTTTAAAGCTTCTATCTTTCAAATTTCTGCTGTTGTGCATATTCAGTCTACTCTATCCCCTACTGTGTGAACTATCTGCTGTTGGTACTTAAGCTTATTACGAATTTAGTCCACTCATTCTCCAAATTGTCAGAATCCTTTATTGCTTTGATGATAAAAGTCCTGTAGCTTTCTCTGTGCTGCATAGCATCTAACTTCCCCCTGGTTAAAAGCTTTAAGATTATCAGCAAATGGACAATGATATCACTTTCTGTGATTTATTTTAAATATTATAATGTACATCTCAAGTCTCAATATTGTCTTCCTGGTCTCCAACTTTTTTTGTAACATTAACTAACAGTGAAACAGGCCCTAGTTTTAAACTCTTGCTATGCCAGGGGTGTTTCCAAAGAAAGTTTAATTTGACATTGCTGATAAAATTAAAAGATAGAGCTTTCATAGAATCGGCTTTCAGCAACTTTAATCTACCAACCTTCCTCCGAATATTTGTTGGCACTTGGAATAGTTATGGATGTTGTTTTTCCTCACTCACAGCACAAAGGGAATGACTTTCACCTACACCTTGAAAGCTTCATTAAAGGCAACGTGGTTATAAAATGATGATTGCACAAGTAACTGATAATTCTAAGGATTTGGGTGAGATTACTTTCATTGTACCTGTTGGTTTAGTAGGAGCATTGCAAATACTTGGTGTAATTTCTCATACAGTCTAGTGTGTATTGCCCTATCACATGGTAGCCATACTATGATTTTAGGACAAGATTGTCCCCACAGAAGTACATGCTTGACTCCTATTAACTTCACTAAATATTAAACTAATCCATCCAAGGGGGCAATTGGGACCTTATTGTTTCCTATTACATGAATAACTTATCATACATTTTTTTACTAATGACCAAAACTAAGCAATGTGGGACCTGTTTGGCAAAAGTGAGACTTCTGAAAATATTTGATTATCACCCAATTAAAGAAAAATACTTGCATTTTGCCTATTATTTATTCTGCCTATTTATGAAACATGAATTTCATGAAGTAATATCTGCAACAGTAATAAAAATGAAAAGGCAAAAAAAAATCAGTTTCTGGGAGTTGATTGTGAGAGCAGATGGCTGGCACTAAGTCTTACTCCAGAGCACTTACAGTGAAGCAGTAAATAGGAAGGGAAATGGCATTATTCCCCATGGAGTTCAAATTACATTCAGATTTGTTTCAGCAGGGTATTAATAGAATTCCTATGATAGTTGCTATACTGCAAATCCTCCAGACAAATGTTTAGTTTAGGTTGTTGCAGATTGTGACTATGAACCCTTCAATGTCACCTGGCAAAGGGGTTAGAATAATATACTGATTCTGGTATGTATATGCTGCTTCACCAAAGAAAGTCATATAAGGTTTCAAAGGTGTCAGTATCACAATGGTTATGCATATTTTCATAACATGTATGTACTGCTACTATGTAAGAAGTTGTGTGTGTATATAATGGAAATATGTTCTTATAGTTTATATCAAGGTGTTAATCCCAAACAGAGGTGAAAAACTGGTTTCCTGCCAGACCAGAGATGTGTATCCATCTACCTATTGAACTGTAAATTGAATATTGTCTCATTCACAATCACCAGTCTGAGCTAAATGTAGCTGTAGGGTTGTGAGATTTAACAGGAAGAGAAGAACAACAGGAGGGAAAATGCCTTATCTGGGGGTGTATTTCAGAGTTTTACTGGGCTATAACTAGAGGACAAAGAAAGTACCTGTTATCCTGCACCTAGTAAATAAGTAGTGTGCCTATGTTCTTGAAAATAGGTTTGCAACCAGCCTGTGCAGAAAGCTTTGAGTTAGTTAAGACTGGTCTAGACCAGAGGCTTACCTGGTAAATTAAGTTTAGGGTCTAGAGAGCATATATAGATTTTTGGTTTATATGTAACTCTTTTGTTTCCATTATCCTCACTATCTCTTCAATTTTGATCTTTGATGATAAACTTATGATTGCTTTCACTATAAGTTTATCTCAGTGCTGTGTTGTTATGCAAGGAGCTGATCCTGAGTTGAATCGTTCAAGCTGGGGTGTACACTGTTCCTTTCAGGATAGCAGACCTGGTATTACTCTGAGTTTTCAGTGGATAAGGGGCTGAACACTACAGGGGAATGCTTCAAAAGGGCTTGGGGACTGGGATGCACCTATTGGCCTGCAAGGCAAAGTGAGGGCTGGCATAGCCCACAGGAGATTGATTGGGTGGCTTACAGGCTGCAGGTGTCAGGGAGTTGACACCCAGTTAAGCACCAGCAAGTCTCCATCTCGTGGAGGATAACAAGGTGACTCTCACTCCTGGGCACCTGGAGAACCATCACAGATGACATTTTTGTGTATATTTATGTTTCCTATTTGGGTGTGATACTACTTACCCATTTTTGTAAAGCACTGTATAATAGTTAAATGGGGGATTTTTTTTGACATACTAGAGCTATGTTTATTCCTAAATGAATATTCCAGGTGGTGGTCATTTTAATAATACATTCTGGCAAGATCCACCCTTATTACTTCAGACCTTGTACCACAGTTGACAATTTTATGCTTCCATATCATGCTAAGTTCATACTGCCTGAGGATATGCCTTCTGCAAGTACACCTCTACCCCGATATAACACGTCCTGATATAACATGAATTCAGATATAACGCGATAAAGCAGCACTCCAGGGGGGCGGGGCTGCACTTCTGGTGGATCAAAGCAAGTTCAATATAACGCGGTTTCACTTATAACACAGTACAATTTTTTGGCTCCTGAGGACAGCGTTATATCAGGGTAGAGGTGTAATTCAAAGAAAGTGCCTTGACTTAAAGTGCTGACTCAGCACAAGTAGAGAACAGCCATTGTTAGCATAGATGTTTCACACTACTATGAGGGGTGTTTGGGGAGGAGGGGGGTTAACAGTAGAGCAAACATCTTGTTTTACAGTTAAGACGGAAAACTAGTTTCTATTATAACATTCCGCTTCATGTGCTCCATTTTCTATTTCATAAGTTTAGGGCTGGAATATTTGATCCTTGGTGAAATTCTCTCAAAAGTTAGACTAACTCAGGCTGTATTAAAGCATAGGACCTCTAGGCACATGCTTAGACCCACAGTGGCTTAGAGCCATGTGACGACACATTGTTTCCAGATTTCATAATTGCGGGGGAGGAATCTTGAAAAAGCTGACCAAGTGCAACTGATGGAATGATGACCGCCTGAATCTGCAAACAGCTAAATTTTTGGTTCCACAAAGCATGATTGTGTGTCCCTCATGCACACCGGGGTTCTCATAATAAATCTAATACCTCTGGGTCAGATCACAAGACAGGATCCTACCAAATTAGTGTTAATTGGCATTTCAAGTTGATCAGCATAACAATGCCCAATCAGGCAATATGCTGACCGGGCCCGTAAGTGATCTGGGTGGCTCTGCAATCCTGCACACTAGGTCACAACACTACTTGCTCAAATTTGGCCTGGCTGCTCCTCCATCATGACAGAGGGGCAGCCAAGCCCAGCTGGAGTGGTGAGCTAGACTCAGCCCTGCAAGACAAGAGCCACCACTGTGGGTGAGGTAGGATGGGCTTGTTCTCCAAAACCCCCAGCCTGGGTCTCACCTAAGTCGTAATTTTGTTTCAGTTTCAGATCTTGCCCTGGACCCCCAAAACATCTGTGTAGTCCTGGGGTGGGTCAAGCTGAGGGCTGTCCTCTGCTCTACACCTGTGTATAAAAGTTTGTACCAGCTGCTTTGGGGGAGGGTGATTTCCCCCATCTTCCTAACAGAAACCAAGGTGTTAGACCCCTTGTGTTTACAATAACCTTGGCACTTGCAAATTATGAGCACTTGACCAGTAAATAAGTAAGCTCTGGAACTTTCTTTTCATACTATGGGACTAGTATTGCAATGCAGTAGCTTCATAAAGGAAAACAGGACACATGTGAGCATTTATAAAGATAAACTGTTGTGTATTTGGTTGTCATGGGTTTTGTTACTATGGCAACTGTGTTAGACTATTAAGGGATAGCTCAGCCGGTTTCAACCGGCTGAGTGAGCTCTCTGTGTCTGTAAATAAAATGGAGGTTTTGGTTAGCTGTCTGCTCTCTGGCCTCAAGTGATTGCTTCCTACCGGCTGCCCCTAGGACATAACATAAACCTTTCCCATATTCTGAAAGGCCCTGCTCTACTATTGAACAGCATTTGCTTTCTGTCATTCCAGTGTGTTTAAAATGTTGGCACAAGGAGTTTTTAGCATTGTGTTTGTTTGAATTGAAAAAACATGAGTACCGCAGGGGCAGATAATACATTTATAATGGAGATTCCTCACAGTTGCTCAATACATTCAACTTGCAGCTATATATTATTGTATGCGGCCAACTTCAGGATGGCCGTCTTACTCAATTAAGGACCAAAGAAACTGGTCATATATATTTTTAGATTTTTCCCTAGGCTGGAGCCATTCTTTATCTCCTATTACTTGATATCCTTACATGCCTGGCTCTGGGCCATGTCACTGTTTCAAACACCTTTCAATGAGTCTTAAAGGAACAAAATGTAGAAAGTTCTAACCTCAATGGAAAAGAGGAAAAATATGTCTAGCTGTCAAAAGACAAAGACACATAGAAGAATTTCATCATAATCTTTCCATTCTCAGTACTTTAACAAATGGATTCTTTCTCCTCCAACACATAGTTCTTATGTTGAGGACGATGTTCAAGAATGTCCGTATGGCTTTGACTTGGTGATACTGTTCTTTAGCCATTTGTACTCAGGGTACAGATTACTGTACTCAAACAATTGGCACAAATAATGTGGAACTGGATTTTGGTATTTTATTTATTATTGCTCAGTAATACAAAAGATTGCTTGAGAATTCAGCATCACACTTATATTTATACTTGATTCTACTTTGGGTGAATACTGCCCTGTGACAGACTACTTTATTGAATACAACTTTTTCCTCTTCAAAAAGTCCTCTGACTCCTGTCTTGTACAGCAGTCTGTGTGCTTTTAGTTTAACAGTGATCACTAGTATGGTGGTTGTTCTGATGTACATTTGGGTCAGTCTAAGGGTGAAAGCGGGTGGTGCTTTTTGTGAGTCTGCAGAAAACTAATAGTGACGGGGAGTGGGGAAGTGGCTATCTTCTCTTTGTATTTCCTGACTTTCAGAGATTTGTTTCACCACTGTACACAATCTGGAAAGCCGCTGGACATCACTGGGCAACCTGAACTCTGTATTACAGATTTTGGCCATTTAACTTCCTTCGGTTTAAAAAAAAAATCTCAGCCCCTGCATTTACCACTTTAGGTAAATCTGTTAATGAATGTCTACTGTTGTAACATCATGGCAGTTGTACTCCAATAATACACACAAACGTAGGATGTGTGTCAGACCCAGGTTGGGAAAACTGGTACCAGACTGGTACTAGACTAAGGCTGGGAAAACTGGTATTAGACTAACCAGCATAAAGTCCCGCACTTAAGATCTCTTTAACTTTTCAGCACATCCACCATCACTCATGAATTAATGAAAGTATGACAGTTACTTCCTTGCATCACAATAAAACGTGGAGGGCCTAACCCAAGTAAAAGTTTATGAACTACTTCAGTGACTTAACCTAGACACACATCTACTTTTTACACTTTTTTTCTCTCAGCATAAATCCCATTGTTTTATTGTGAATGTTTGTTTTTCCCAAGTCCAACTCTAATATGGGTTTATCTCATTCCCCGCAGTAAATCTTCACAAACCACCCATTGTGTTTGATAAAGAAATTCAAAAACATTCTATGGGCAGAAAAAGTCAAAGTGATAGAAAGAATCAGAATGTACCACCTTCCAACTGAGGGCAAGTCAATGCTTCAGAAGGGGAGATTTTCAAAAGCACAAAGGGAATGAGGTACCAATGGCGATTAGATGCAAATTGCTATTTGTACCTCTGAAAATCTCCCCCTATCTACTAAGGGTTAGATCAAGAGTTAATTTTGGGTGTTGTGCAAGGTCACATCGTTAGAGCAGCCAAGGAGGGAGACTAAATCCCAATCTGCCTTCTAATCCCCTTATGGTCTGGGGACAGTAGTCTGCACTAGTTCTATACCAGGGGTAGGTAACCTATGGCACGGGTGCCGAAGGCGGCATGCAAGCTCATTTTCAGTGGCACTCACACTGCCTGGGTCCTGGCCACCAGTCCAGGGGGCTCTGCATTTTAATTTAATTTTAAATGAAGCTTCTTAAACATTTTAAAAACCTTATTTACTTTATGTACAACAATAGCTTAGTTATATATTATAGACTTATAGAAAGAGACCTTCTAAAAATGTTAACATGTATTACTGGCACGTGAAACCTTAAATCAGAATGAATAAATGAAGACTTGACACACGACCTCTGAAAGGTTGCCAACCCCTGCTGTATACGCAGCTTCCTGTATACTTCCCCAGTGTACCAGCACAGCTACCGCTAGCAGGGGCATTGAAGGAGCAGTGTCAACATAAAGTCTCTGCCCTAATCTGCCCTCTCCCCAATCTGTGTGAGGTGGTACAGAGTGGCTCTATGCATCCTGCTTTCCCTCCCAGGTAGCTACCCAGGATGTAAGTAACCAGCACAGAGGACACTTTACACCCTCTTATTCCTTTGTGCCACTACAATAACTGGGACACAAACTGAAAGTTTAGTTAGGATCGCATCAGCCCGTGGGAGGGTACAGTGAGTATTCTCCCTACTTAACAGATGGGTACATTTATCGTAGAGGTTAATATGACTTATCCAAAGCCACATGGCAAATAAGTGTTAGAGCTGAGACTAGACCACAGCTCTGCTTATTCAGACCCATGATCAAACCAATAGACAAAGGGCCTTCAAAGACATGAGCTCTTTACAAAAAAAAAAATCATATGGCTAATTGTTTATATACCTATAACTCAAACCACAGAGCAGGTTCCCGGGAGTTCTACTTAGTGCCTCTTTACCTTGTATTTTGATTGTATTCCATACCAGTCTTTAGTCTGAAGTCTAGAGGTTAATAATTTTTTTAACTAGTAATCAAATTGCAATCAGAGTTGGTTATAATCCATTCCTGAGCAACGTTTTTTCACATTTTCCTCTAAGTAGTCAAGAGAATTAAAATTTGAAGCACAGACTAAAGAATACTTAATCTCACCTTCAATTTAAGACTGCTACCAAAAGACACAGATGTTAGCAATAGAACATCTGAAAATATCAGGGATACATTCTGTTTTTCTCATGAATTGTATCATAAACACACAGATTATGAAACACACCGTGGGAAAATGATAGTAAAATAAACTGGGGGCGGGGATAATTAATTTAGTCTTGCCACCATCTCTTACTGAGATTAATGAAGTCATAATTTGAAATATGCTATTGAACATTTGTTTCACACAAATGGTTATATATGTAACTTTATACATAATTTCCCCTTTTTTGGGAGGTGAATGTATATACTGGCATATTTTGGGGAAAATAACTTATTTGATAAATAGGGCCTGACCTACCCACTGATCGAGACAAAAGGCAAGAGCTTCGGGAGATTAGTATCTGCCCCCAAAAAATGAGTCAAAAGAGTTTCCCTCTTTATTTAAAGAAGCAATGTTTTCTCCCTACATTCTTCCTTACTAACATTATTCAAAGTCCTTGCAATTAATTTAATTTTGAAAATGTTTCAGTAAAAGGCTGAAGAAATATTTTTTTTCTGAACCGGTTGTATTTCTAACACCAAAGTTACGTAACCTGCAAACACGTAGGCACATGACAATCTACTCCATGGAGGACTCCCCTAGAACTTCATGCAAGTGTGTGTGGGTTTCCATGCCTAAGGCACAAAAGTTCTATTTTCGGAAAGCCGGGCAGTATGTGCTATATTTGGGAAATATCATTGCAATTACCTGTCTGTACATACTGCAGTGTACTAAACAATAACTTACACCAAATACAATGGTCACCTATTCAATTTCTGAGTAGAGGAAGTGTTCTGTGTGTTCTGTGTTCTGAAAAGATGTGCTTTTTAGAATTTTTCAGGAGTCTCTGGGGTTTTAGAGATTTTGATAGCTTTTTGTATAACACCTCTAAGGCCTCTCTTTACTTCAGGGGAAAAAAAAATCTCTCTTTCCCCTCCCTTGATCAGTTGTACAACCAAAACTAAAGGTGGAAAGAATCCAAGTTACTTAATGTCATTCTCAAATCAAGAAGAATACTAAATTGTGAAGCAAACCATGAAAACTTGGGTGGCTTTTTTCTTACTAAAGCATTTTAAAATAATCATTTAGACATGCTTACCATATTTGGGAGCTGACTAAGAAATGAAGCACTGCACTACATCTCATTCTAGACAAGCCTCAGAACCTGAGTTATAAGTGTATATATCTCTTGCTCCTGTTGTCTAAAATCTTTGTAGTCCCCTCAGCACTGTTGTTCGGTTTGATTTTTTTACAATCATACCATGCATAAGAACCGTGGCATTTAAGTTATTAAAGTATAAATAAAGACATAGCTAGCTCCCTGAATGATTGTAACAGACTGCTGAGCCTCATCAATCATGCAGCAGCCCATGCTGTGCCTGATAAAAGAAGATATACGTGTGTAAATATACAGAAAATGCTTTTTGACTGAAATTCATGTGCCCTCGTCCTCCAGCAAAGCCTAAAACCTGGTCTATGCTATGTGGCTAGAGTTTGAGGTAAGCTGCCTTGCATCCACCTAGCTATGAAAAAGTCTTCTCTTAAATTTGGCTCCTGCCAACATAAGTGCATTTCAACTCCAATTTAATAACACCACCTGTAGAGTCACAGTCCATGTTATGAGGTCAACACAGTGTCAGTGTAAACATTGCATTGCTTACATCTACTGTTACTGGCTTTCAGGAGCCATCCCACTATACCGCACGCTGACAATACAATCAATACAAGCACTTCTGGTGAGGTTGTGCACCCTGACACAAGGAGCTACGTGTGTGCACCCACAAATGATTTAATAAATGCAGTGGCTGAATGGCGACATAAGTCAGGTTGACCTAATTTTGTAGTGTAGATATGGCCTAAGTAACCACAATATATAATAGGAATTCTTATGCATGAGGATTCTGTGCCACTGAATCCACATAAGAATGTATCCTGCGGCACCTATCTTTAATACATATACATCTGTATTAGCATCAGGCATACTGATTTCAATGGGAATCAGGGGCCTAAATCCTTTTGAAGATCTGGGCCTGTAATCATTCCCACAGAGCACTGGCTGTGCAGAACATTTCTGCTTGGCTGATCTCAACCAGTACCCCTATCCACCGTGGTGCCATTGTGGGACTTAAATGTGGAATGCTTGTGTGAGCTGTTTGTGCTTAGGTGAATTTCACTCTTTGTTTTTTAAATGAACATTGAGCTAGATATATAGAGGATAAGAGAACAATATAGCCAGGACAACTTTGCATGGAATGAAATGATATCCTTCAGAAGAACATCACTGATGCAAAAAGCTTGGAATCACTGGAGTTAGTCTAATTATTCTCTAATATATGTATCATATGTAACAAATTCGCTTGTAATCAGACTGAGAAATACATGTTAAATACAATCTGTATTTCACAATTCTATTGGTGTCAGTCAAAAGCTGTGTGTGTGCCAGAGAGAGAGAAAAAATAGTGACTGGTAAACTTAATAGGTTTTGACTGACACCATCATAGTTGTGATATACAAAGATTGTATCTAACGTATTTCTCAGTCTAATTACAAGCAAGTTTATTATAGAATCTTTCTTACACAACAAGAAATGTAACACCTTTTGAGCCTTAGGCTATTAAAATTGGCCCAAACAAAATTTGTTCATGTTCCTCGTGTAATTACAAAGCCAGAAATATATCAACCACCGTGCTGTTCATGCCAAGAGTTCTATTACAAATGCAAATAGTCATTAGAAAAATAGAAAGACTAAGCACAGCTCCCAGATAGGTAATTTTCTGAAAGTTAAACTTGACTTATAGTCGGAGGCAGCTCTGCTCAATTCTTATGCAGATTTCAGCAAGTAAAACAGTAGTGTGATAAAATAAGCAGCTGAAATGTGTTTTAGGAAGAACAAAAGAGGCTACATACAGTAAATACTGCATAAACCAGAAACAACTGTATGCTGATGATATTGTTTAAAGGTTTGGCTTTGACTGTAAATGTCAGGGAATTTAGAATTAAAATATAAACAATGGAATTCTCAGTAGGCTAGTAGGGCACAGGGATGTAGTCTCAGAGGTTTGCAACCAGAAGGGCAGTCTTTAATTGGATTCAGTGGCCTTGTTCTCGCTATTTTTTTAAAGTCTTTTACGGTGGATGTAACACACATGAGCTATCCTGAAGTAAAAAGACAAGGCATTTTGTTTTTCTTGTGAGGTAAACTCACAAAGGTCAGCCTTCTACCCCTAGTTGTGGTTGACCTCAGTGAGTTTACCATTACCCTGTGGTAAAATGCCTTGTCTTCATTATCTTTTTACTTCAGGATAGCTCACATGCATTAGTTACCCTGAGATTAAAAACACATCTTTATTATTAGTGGACACAAGTCCTGAGACTGATAAAGCACCATGAAGAGTGATGGGATGGGAATGGATGCTCTTATTTCCTGGAGTAAGACTAATTGAGCCAGTTCATTCCACACTCTTAAAAGTTTAAAAGGCAGGGAAATATGATGAAGGCTCAATCCAACCATCACTGAATTCAAAAGGAAGGCTCAGTCCCTAAAGATGGATTGTGACTGCTGAGGTGGGAAGCCATTAATATATGGATAAGAATTTCAGCAAGATAAGGAAAATATTTCAAAGTTTGTGACACAAAGTCAAGGAAAATAACGTCAAGGTCACAGGATGTACTACCCATTTAAGAAATGGTCACGGTCCACCTTAGTAGTGTTCTTGTTTTGTTTTTAGCCTGAAAAAGAGGCATTTGGGGGTTTGTAGTTTGAGAACAAGGCCTGCTGGAAAAGGAAGTTGCATAAAGTGGCTCTTCTTGATAAGAAAATCAGCAGTAGGACACTGATGTATTAAAACCTTGAAATATCAGTCACAGCTGTAGGTTCCAGAAGAATTACATGGAAGCATGAATTCTCCATGTAGCTATCTTACTTTTACCTTCTCTAGCAAGTAGCTAAAGACTCCACTTTTAACACCAGTTCCTCTTAAATGAAATAGAAAAATAGAAATTACTTTTTTAAAAACCATCTATATATGTGAATTTACTTCTAAAAATATTCAGCCAGTTATACTGCTTCATCATGTCAACAACAACAAAACTCTTTGGAAAAGACAATCACCTAGATGGCATAAATTCCTTTACATTTCTAATTACATCAAACATCCTGTAATGTAGAGCTTTATTCTCTACTTGTGTAGATTCTAAACTAGAGTTAAGAGAGCTTCCATCCAGCATGTTTCAGCAATTCATTGTCTGAGCAATCCTATTCCAAGCCTGGAAGCTCTTCACAGATCTCATCCTATAGCCTGTCCCTAGATAAAACTCCTATTAACTTCAATAAGGGTAAGCCTCTAACCTTGCTTGGTCACGTGCTGAGTTCCCAAATAAATTGTTACTTTAAAAAACGTTCCACAAAGTTGCCAAGGAAATTCAAACTGCTCCTAGCATGGAAATCTCTAGAAGCTGCTAACACAAGGAGATAATGTTCATAGCATGATCACTGTGTCGTGATCTCATTCTAAATGTAATTTCTTTGGGATGTGAGCTTTGGAGAGCTTTACCAAGAGGAGAAAATGATTTTAGAAACATGAGGGTTCTTTTCATGGGTTACTTCTTATCCATCAGTGCCAGACTCAGAGGAGACAGGGAATGAGCTCTCCACAGAGCATTGTCTTGTTGTAGTTGTATTTAATTTAGTACTTGAGTGTTTCCAGAGGGAAACATACGTTGATAAGAGGACAAAACACAAAGAAGTAGGTTCTTTGTGCAGTAACTGGGTATAATATGTATTTGCAGCTCAAAGTCCTATGAGAGCAAAAGTAGCTAGCTAGAGTAAGGTGAAAACAAAAACCACCAAATCATCAAATCTGTCTTAAATCGGCTTTATATATATTGGTATAAATTCTATAGATTGGTTTACAAATTCATACAAATTCTATTCTTTATTAAATCCTGTAGGATTTTTTCATATGGAGAATTTGACTCAGATCTATCTTATCTGTAGCTTTTATAGTAAACAAAGAAGGGTGAAATCCTGGTACCCTTGAAGTCAATTGCAAATCTTCCACTGAGTGCAACAGAGCCAGGATTTTACTCCAGTTCTCTAATTATAGCTGGCACCATCCTGTGCAGTGACTTTAAGTGAAAACTTGGTGACTATCATTACATGCAGGGTTAATTTGTTTTTAAACAAAGGAAGTTTAATTTTCTTAGTCAGATCTATAAGATAATTATTCACAGTGAGCAGATTTTATTTCTTTCAATGATTCAGAGTTGTTGTCAAGGTTTTACCACAGATGACAGTTTTATACAAGTCAAATTTATTAATTACTTACTCACCTCTCAGATATTTAAATAGTTAGACTATATTGGCTGCCTTTGCAAATATATATTTATTCCTCTTGTTTCAAAGTGTTTTTAAATGAAAAATGTGTGAGCTAACTTTTGTGGGCATATTTTGTTATTAAATAGCTGTTAAATAGTAAAACAATGGATTGTGTAATGGAAAAAAGAGTTATGAAAATAATATTTTGTTTTGGAGAAACCACTAACCCTATGTGGAAAGTGTAGCTTCATCAAGCATTGTGCAGAATTAGGCTAATTTGTGAAGACATCAGGAGCCAGAATTTCAACGTTAAACTTGAATAAAGTTGTGTGCTCTTATCTTATGCATGGAAATATTTGAAGTTTGCTCACGTCCATATGAGTGAACAATACGTGTACATACATTGGATATTTGCATGCATAATTTTAGAGGTATATTCACAGCTGTCAGAGTGGTAGCCATGTTAGTCTGTATCAGCAAAAGCAAACGAGGAGTACTTGTGGAACCTTAGAGACTAACAAATTTATTTGGACATAAGCCTTCGTGGGCTAAAACCCACTTCATCAGATGCATGGAGAGGAAAATATAGTAGGCAGGTGTAAATACAGAGTACATGAAAAGATTGGAGGGTCAGTGCTAACAAGACAATTCAATTAAGGTGGAAGTGGGCTATTATCAACAGTAGAATACCAAGGGAGGAAAAAATCACTTTTGTAGTGGTAATGACGCCAGTATAATCAAGTTGGCCCATTTCAAACAGTTAAAAAGAACGTGTGAGTAACAGTAGGGGAAAATTAGTTTTTGTAGTGACCCATCCACTCCCAGTCTTTATTCAGGACTAATTTGATGGTGTCCAGTTTGCAAATTAATTCCAGTTCTGCAGTTTCTTGTTGGAGTCTGTTTTTGAAGTTTTTTTGTTGCAGAATTGCCACTTTTAAGTCTGCAAAGAATCCTGTGGCACCTTATAGACTAACAGACGTTTTGGAGCATGAGTTTTCGTGGGTGAATATCCACTTCGTCGGATGCAAGTAGTGGAAATTTCCAGGGGCAGGTATATATATGCAAGCAAGAAGCAAGCTAGAGATAACGAGGTTAGTTCAATCAGGGAGGATGAGGCCCTGTTCTAGCAGTTGAGGTGTGAAAACCAAGGGAGGAGAAACTGGTTCTGTAGTTGGCAAGCCATTCACAGTCTTTGTTTAATCCTGAGCTGATGGTGTCAAATTTGCAGATGAACTGAAGCTCAGCAGTTTCTCTTTGAAGTCTGGTCCTGAAGTTTTTTTGCTGCAGGATGGCCACCTTAAGATCTGCTATTGTGTGGCCTCCCTGGCCCCCAGTTTCTCCTCCCTTGGTTTTCACACCTCAACTGTTAGAACAGGGCCTCATCCTCCCTGATTGAACTAACCTCGTTATCTCTAGCTTGCTTCTTGCTTGCATATATATACCTGCCCCTGGAAATTTCCACTACTTGCATCCGACGAAGTGGGTATTCACCCATGAAAGCTCATGCTCCAAAATGTCTGTTAGTCTATAAGGTGCCACAGGATTCTTTGCTGCTTTTATAGATCCAGACTAACACGGCTACCCCTCTGATACTTTTAAGTCTGTTACAGAGTGTCCTGGGAGGTTGAAGTGTTCTCTGACTGGTTTTTGAACGTTATAATTCTTGACATCTGATTTGTGTCCATTTATTCTTTTGTGTAGAGACTCTCTGGTTTGGCCAATATACATGGCAGAGGGGCATTGCTGGTACATGATGGCATATATCACATTGGTAGATGTTCAGGTGAATGAGCCCCTGATGGTGCGGCTGATGTGGTTGGGTCCTATAATGGTGTCCCTTGAATAGATATGTGGACAAAGTTGGCAACAGGGTTTGTTGCAGGGATAGGTTCCTGGTTAGTGTTTTTGTTGTGTGGTGTGTAGTTGCTGGTGAGTATTTGCTTCAGGCTGAGGGGCTGTCTATAAGCGTGGACTGGCCTGTGTCCCAAGATCTGTGAGAGTGAGGGATTGTCCTTTGGATAGGTTGTAGATCCTTGATGATGCATGGGAGAGGTTTTAGTTGGGGGCTGAAGGTGGTGGCTAGTGGCATTCTGTTACTTTCATTGTTGGGCCTGTCCTGTAGTAGGTGACTTCTGGGTACCTTTCTGGCTCTGTCAATCTGTTTCTTCACTTCACCAGGTGGGGATTGTAGTTTTAAGAAAGCTTGATAGAGATCCTGTAGGTGTTTGTCTCTGTCTGAGGGATTGGAGCAAATGCGGTTGTATCTTAGAGCTTGGCTGTAGACAATGGATCATGTGATGTGGTCTGGATGAAAGCTGGAGGCATGTAGGTTAATATAGCGGGCAGTAGGTTACCGGTATAGGGTGGTGGTTATGTGACCATTGCTTATTTGCACTGTGGTGTCCAGGAAGTGGATCTCTTGTGTGGACTGGTCCAGGCTGAGGTTGATGGTGGAGTGGAAATTGTTGAAATCCTGGTGGAATTCCTCTTTCCCATGGGTCCAGATGATGAAGATGTCATCAATATAGTACAAGTAGAGTAGGGGCATTAGGGGACGAGAGCTGAGGAAGCGTTGTTCTAAGTCAGCCATAAAAATGTTGGTCTACTGTGGGGCCACGCGGGTACCCATAGCAGTACCGCTGACTTGAAGGTATAAATTGGCCCCAAATCTAAAATAATTGTGGGTGAGGACAAAGTTAAACTCTGGCCTAAGATGCCTTTGATGGCAATAAGCCATTAGCAGCCAACACTTAAACTCTATTTTAAGAAAGGGGTGTAGGGCCATAAATTGAATTAAAATAGTTTTTCTTTAGTGTCAAAATAGTTAGTTTGGCCCTCAGCTCCAGTAGTGGTTTAACTAACACACAGATCAAGTAGCTGAGTGAAGTCTTTGATTTCAAATTTGGCATCGAGTTAATGCACACAGGCTTTGTCTAGATTAAGATTTGTCTAGAACTGTGCAAAGCAATTTAGATTAATTTTTTGGTGGCCAAAAATGCAAGTTTTGATCAACCTGAAACTATTCGTGAATTTGACACAAATTTGCCAAAATCTGCCCAACATCATCCCAGAGGAGAAGGAGGTGGTACAGGCTAAATACACAAGGGGAATTTGGTGCCATTTACAAAATGCATGGATGAAGACACAGTGGTGGTGCCTACTATGTAACTCTTAGCCTGGTGGTTTGGGCACTTACCTGGGATGTGGAAGACAAGTTCAATTCTCTGCTCTGCTTGATGTGTAGCAGAGATTTGAATTTGAGAGAGCCTTAACGAGACTGTGGTCCCCCTTTCTGTGATGTGGAAGATCCCTTCAGGAAGTTTCTGGTGGTATTTGCAGACCAGAGTCACTTGATAGTGACACGCTGGAGTTAGTCACAAGGTGTAGGGGCTGAGTCAGAGGCACAGGCTCTTTGATGGGATAGATAGCAGAAATCTGCTAAAGTTATATGGATAGTGTAGATGTGGGCTGCAGAAACCAGTCTTGCATGTTGCACAGTGAGAAAGACAATTTGGGATGATTCCCATTCTTGCATGGATGCCTGTCATTTCTTTACAATAAATGCAAATGAGAAGTGAAACAAAACAATATGATGGACAAACCTCATACTCTGAACTGGTTCAAAGAAACTTTCCTAAATGGAATTGTTTTTAGGAACTAGAAAGTCATGCTTTCAAGATTTGACAATAAGCCTTTACTTTTAAATCCAGCTTCAGACCTAAAATCTTTAAACTGGACTTTAGTTCTGAACACAGAGCTTTTCTGGTGCTACCAAGAGCCTTCCAAATATTCTGTCTCTTTCCAGTTCTTTCCAAGATGCTTCCCTGGCTATTTTAGCTGCTTTCTCAACCTCCATCCATTTTGACTACTCTCGCCTCTCTCCAGTATACCCCTATGGCTCCCCCAGAGGTAATAGCATTTGGTCTGAAGCTTTAATTTCAGGATTTTAAAGTCATGTTATTTGAATGAAGCAAAAAGTTTCAGCTTGGTTTTGCGATATTTCCATCAATTTGAAAGGAAGCAGTGCAGTTCTTTTTACACAATGACAGGTGATATTGGAGCAAGCAAGTGTATTAAGATGCCTCAGACTATTGTGAGGAGGCATACATCCTTTTTTAAAAGTTGAATAGACACCAAGAGAAACTGAGGGAGGGTTCTTGTCTTTGGCTGAATTCCCCAATGCACTTGGTTTTCTTATCGGTTCTATGACCCCTTTTTATCCTATTTAAAGTACAATGGATTTAACATGATAAAGCTAAAACACTATGGGAACATCTATAGAAAAGTTCAGGTCTCACACCTGATTTCAGTTTATTGGCTCTTTGCTGCCTGCCTAGTTATAGCTGGCTTAGTCTGGAGGGTTTGTATAGAGTGAGCATTTAGCATTTGGCATCTTTGTGTCACACTTTAGTTTTTAACTGGTTGAGCTGTTTTTATAGTGCTTTTCATCTTGATATTTCATGCTGGGGAGTAGAACCTCCATTGGAACAGCAAACTGACATATCACTGGAATCAAATAGCTAAGTATGCTAACTCAGTGGTTCTCAACCAGGGGTACACGTACCTCTGATATACACAGAGGTCTTCCAGGGGGTACGTCAAATCATTTAAATATTTGCCTAGTTTTACAACAGGCTACATAAAAATCATATGCATTAGCAAAATCATACATTAGCAAAATCACTATAAACTAAAATTTCATACAGACAATAACTTGTTTACACTGTTCTATATACTATACTGTACACTGAAATGCAAGGACAATGTTTATATTCCAATAGATTTATTTTACAATTAGATGGTAAAAATGAGAAAATAAGCAGTTTTTCAGTAATAGTGTGCTGTGATACTTCTGTATTTTTGTGTCTAATTTTGTAAGCAAGTAATTTTTAAGTAGGTGAATCTTGGGGTATGCAAAACAAATCAGACCTCTGGAAAGGCTGAGAAGCACTGTGCTAAATTCCTTGTCCAGCACAAACATTTCAAATTAGTGTTTTGTGAAGGAAAATAATGATAGCAAATGGTGTGAAATGATAAACATGGGATATTACAAGTAATTTTGCAGTTTTCAGGTTGATATGAAATTTTTGCTCTCACTTCAGAAACCCAGGGGACTGATTATCAGAGGTGCTGGGCATGCAGAACTCCAGGTGTTTTCAACTAGAACTGCAGGAGCTCAGCACTTATGGAAAATAAGCCCTAAAAGTTTATCTCAAGTCCAAATCTTAAGTCTTTGTAATTTCATCATTAGCCTTGTGAAGAATGGTAAAACGTCTAATTAAAGCTAGTATTGGGAGACAGGGAAAGCTGGAGTTATGGCTTGTCTGTTTAAAGTGCTTAGCTTGTGATGATACACATCTCGTATCATTTGACCACTTTTGAGTCCATGCAACAGCTTTCATATCACCACCAGAATGAGTCATTAATGCCATATTTGCCATCTAGTACCTCCAGACCAGATGTAGATAACAATATGAGAACTATAAGGTAGAATAGGGCATGGGTCAGTTGCTTTATGTGGAGTAGTTTGCGTGTAGAGAAAGTTTTTGTCATCATTGGGAAACAATGGGTGAAATCCTGGCTCTATTGACTTCAATGTAGCCAGGATATCACCACCCCTCTTCCAAAATAAAAAATTGTTGCTATGTCCTGAGGGATGTTGGGTTTTTTTTCCTTCTGCAGAGTGTATATTTGTTCATGTTAAAACAATGGACCTGAAAAATTAGACAACATTTTATCTAGGCCCTGCCATTCAAAATTAGGTTATTAATAACGGTACTGAACCAAGTTTTGATTAGGTGAATACTTGGTGGGTCAAGTTACCTGCTTTCCTGAAGTTTATTTGGATGGGTATCTGAAGTTAGGAGATATCTGCCTTAGATAACTTTCTTATGAGAATCTTCTTGTTTGTTTGCTCCACTGCTGATGTTGCTCAAGACAAGAGAAAGCACTGGAGACTATTCAAGAAGCACAGAAAGAATATAATATGCAGTATAAAGGAGAGAGCAGTTCAGTAATTCTCTTCCAATAAGAAAGTTTGCCTTGGAAAATTACACGTACTAATCATTGCTTAGGGAGACATTGTCTTATTAAAATGAAAACACAGTCGTGTACAAACAGAGAGTGTGTGCTCCTATCATCAGCATATTATATAACAAATACATGATCCCATCAGACATGCCAAACCCACAACAACAAAACGCAGAAATTGGGCTTGTTTTTGGCTTAATTGGCTTGTGAGTTGCTTGTTGGTTAGTTTTTGGCTTGTAGCTTGTTTGGCTTGTAGCTTGTTGCTTTTTTTTTTTTGCTCGGCTCCTAGTAAGCAGGCGCAAAGGGGGAGAGAGAGTCAGAGGTGCACAGTGGGCCCACCACAGTCCCAGACTGCACGCTGGGAGGATCTAGTCACAGAGTGTTGGGGTTCTCAGGGACTGGTTTGTTTTAGCCTTGTTTTGAAATGGGATTAGCTTGATTTTTGGCTTATTGTGAAAGTTGGGGTGCTTATTTATTATATGAAAGTAGGCAATTGTGGATCCCATATGCACACATTACTACTGGCAAAAATTGTAAAGAATTATTTTAGAACGACAACATAGGAAAAATAGACTAACTTCTGTTTTCCAGTTTAATTGAAAGACTTTTTGTTTAGCAGGCTTTCTAACCAATATGTTATACAATTGGATAAGTAGAACTCATGCAGAGTAATGCCAGCATATAAGGGTCTAACTAGCAACAATCTAAACTTCCTTCAATAATACGCATCAAACCAGCAAAATTTGAAATCTCCATTGCACAGGTGATTCCACTATTTCAGCATTTTGTTTTTTCATCCTGAAATGGGATAAAAAGTTGAAATTCCAAAAAATCTTAAATTTGGAAACGTCAGTTTCATTTCAGTATTTTGATCAACACACACACTGACGTTCCTCAAATCAAAGGACTTCGTTTCATTTTGGTGAAATGCCACAAAAGGCTTCTTTCTGAGTCAGATTAATTGATTGCATTTCTCTAGTGTATTGCCTTATGGGAGTTCTCATTCAGACCCACAATCTCCTATGGGCCAGACTCCCTGGAGGACTGCATCTCCTAAAATGCACTATGGATTCAGTTGACCAAACTGGCCATATAACAGCTTTCTTCTCAGACTCTTTAAAACAGTAATTAATCTTCACAAATATCTTTTAAAATAGGTAAGACTTACATGTGTCTTGCAGATGAGGAAACAGAAAGGGAGATTAAGTGATTTTTGCCCAGGGGTATCAGGGAAGTCAGTATCAGAGCTGTCATAGATAAGAACAAAGTTGTCGATCCCTGTCCACTGTTTAGGCCTGTAGGCATACCAGTGCAACCCAATTACCAGGCTGCCATGGTCACTGACTGTGCTACTCAGAAGTTTATTAGCATTCTTGAAATGAAAAATCCAATCCAAGCATTTCACCTTTTGTATACTAATAGTATCTCCAATTCTGTTAGATTAACTAATTAGTCCTTAGAATGAGGTGATGATACAATATGTTAAAGTAATGATGACACATACATTTCAAAACAATTTACTACTCTATTATTTGCTGATAAAGTTTCAATGTGCATAGAGGCAGTGCATAATTCAATATGACCTTGTAACTCTGTTAATATTGTACATCCAAGGCAAGTCATGTAATGATACTTATTTGTTAACTAAATAAAATGACATAAAATACAAGCATTCACAGTTAAAATAAAATGACGCTTTCTTCGTTTCTTTCCATATCTCCATGTAATATGAAAAAAAAATCCCTAGTTGTGTTCTCAGCAATCTAAATTTACCCAAGCATAATATAAGTAGCCCACACACTTCTCATTTGAAAATTATATGTGGAAAATGTAATAATGCAGTTTTTCTACTGAAGAAATGTACATTGCTTCTGAGTGCAGCATTTGGACCCAGTATGCAAATGTCACATATGTTTTTTTTTCTGTACCTGAATAAGTATGCTCGTTTTAGTTTGTGTTTGGGTGCAACACTTTGAAAAGTTAGCATAGTATTTAACATAATGATTCAATTTCATTTTTTAAATTTTTTTGTTGTCTTTTAATACAGAGCAAACACAGATGCAATAGTAAATCAGCACCGTCACAGAGTATGGTCTTGCTGTAGTCTGCATTTACTTAACAGGATTTGCTTGCATTTACTTACAGGATTCAAAGTGGGTCGCACTGGAACTCTAAACAGCAGCTCAAACTCATTCCGCTAAAAATTAATATACTGTAGAAAGATCAATAGAAAGAAACTAGGGAAAGTGGGGATGACTTGGTTTGAAACAGTAATGCCTCAGAACTGGCAGTCTGTGTCATGTATATGAAACTTGTGTACATCAGACCTATCCCTGAACAAAAGAAAGTGGCCAACTTGTCCACTAACCACTATAATAGAAGTACAGAATGTAAGTAAATTTACCCCCTTTCCCTCAGGAAATGCGGTTATTAAAGCTGACTATATGCATATTTAGACTTAGAATGCCATCCTTCAGCATTGAACATAATTGTGTTATACAATTAATCTTTCATTTCAGTCTAAATGTTTTGGTTTCACTGTATTCTGAAATGAAAGTGCAGCCCAACTCAAATCCTGTCCAAATATAGCTGCACTTTATCTTTTCTTTGCAACTGTGCACCATTTTATGCCCAATGAAGCATGTTCTGTTCTTTCATAAAGTCCTCTTTGTAGCAGAGTTAGAGCAGCAACATTGCCTCAATATTTTTTTTTACTAAAGATTCCTTTTAATCACACTTAATTGTTTTCTTATGATCTGTGTTGTTAGACTAAAATCAGGGAAAACCAAAAGTTCAGCTACTGTATAAAGTATTTCTCTTTTCATTCTCATTACCTACAGGATAAATGTCTTGTCCTTATTAAAAGACTATAAATGGAAGATAAGTAATTGCACGACCACTATCTTCCTTGCTGGGATTCTATGACACTTCTTTCCATTACTGGACCAGCCTTTTCATGTCCTTTACATTGACACTTCTTTCCGATCAATGTCTGATATTTGAGCACTAGGATCCCTCAAAATGCATAGTACAGTCATCTCTGCTTCCCATGAATGCCTGCATAATTCTTAAGTTTTTTCTACATTAATTTTCTAATCATATTTTTTAATATTTTTGCCATTACAAAAATAAAATAATTTTACAGTGTTGTATCAATGTTACTAATTGATTATATTTATCATACTGTCTTAATCCTCTCTACACTTATCTGAGATCCATCTACTTAATTGTTGGTCAAATCTTAATGATAGGTTATATCCCAATATGACTGTGCGTTAACCTGATTGAGGTGCAACAAAAGTGGAAGAAGAGATTGGAACATTAATTTAAACTTTTCTAATATGCGATAGTAGCATCAAGAGCAACAAAATTCAGAGTAGGAAAAAGTAACAGCAATTACAGATTGTGTTATAATAGTTTCCTTGGGTGGCACATGTTGAATGCTCACTGTGAAATCACTATGAAATTGCAGTTATTATTCAATATGGTGTGCACAAACTCTCTAATACAGTCTCTGCCGGTAATTTATTTTGAGCGACAAGCAGGTGTTCAATAATGTTAAAATGCAATTTCAGTGGAAATCTGTTTCCTATTCCAAGCCATTCTTGCATTCTCATTGGCTGAGTTGTGAGCTAGTTTTTCTTTTTAATAAGGGTCACCTGACTATCGTACAAAAAAGCAATTTACCTAAAGTTATATTAAGGCATATAGGGCCCAAATAGCTTTTAGCACACACTGAAAATGGATTGCAAATCAAGTATTCTCCATTTAAATTAAGGTAAAACATGCCTTTAGCATGCTTGGACAGACTGTGTGCAGGGAAATGTTCTTGTTAGGCAATCTTATTTATCCTTTAAACTTTACGTTTGAAACTAAGTCAAATTAAGGAAACCCATAGCTACTTATCTAGTACTGCAAGGAAAATGTTCCTAGTTGCTGCATAATATCACATAGAATGCATTTGGATTGCAATCAGCGCAGAATACTTGTTTCTGTATATTAACACCTGCAGGATTGTACCAGGGGGAAAAAAAAATCTGCAACTGAATTTCTCTTGTGGTCTTAAGAAGCAGGTGTGTGCTTCAATTCCATTAATTGTTTATTTCAATTTATTTATTCAGTTTACTTACAAAGCAGACTTTGGGCCTGATTCCCCATTCTGCTACAACAGTTTTATTCCAGTTTAACTCCATTAAAAACAATAGAGTTACACTTAGGTAAAAATGGAGTAATGGAATGGAGAATCAGCCCACCATCCACAGATCCAGGAGCCCAAACAAATATGTACTTTAAATTAAAGCAAAATAATAATGCACCCAAGGGCATAACAAAGCCCCTCCCATCACAAAATTAATTTAACAAGTAAAGTAATTAAAACTGGGAAAATTATACCCACACCATCATATACATAACTTCAGTTATTCCCCATAGGCCCTTCTCATGCAACAAACCTGGGCTATTTGGAATAAGAGGGCAGTGGAAACAAATTCTAGAGCCAAGCAGTTCTAGTGACAAATGTTTTGTCAACAGCTCACTCCCTTCTGTACAGAGGGGATGCCAGCTTGATCACCTCCACTATATAGGCCTGTGTCAGAGACAGACGTTGGGTCTAGTGGTTACAGCAGGAGTTGGGGGGCTAGATGCCAGGGCCAAAGTTCAGAATAGGAATCCGAAATCAAGACTCAGAGCCAACAGTCAGAACTGGAATCAGTAATCAGAGCCAAGAATCAGAGCAAGATTACCTGCAGTGAGGCAAGGTAGCAGTAGAGACAGGAACAAGCGGCTATTTAATATTCTCTAGCAGATCCTGAGACAGTCATCCAGATTATAGCCCTCCCAGTCCACCAGGAATTAAAGCATCCCCCTAATACCGAGAGAGTCAAGGATTCGGGAGATCAAGTACTCCTGCTGTCTGTGAACAGTTATAGGTGGCAGTGGTGGGTTGGAGCAGTTTAGAGATGGTCTCTTAGTGTTGGACTTTAATAGTGAGATATGAAAGATGATGTGGATCTTCAAGAATTCTGGAAGCTGTAACCTGAAGGCCATTTGGTTTACCCCATTCTGTTATCTTGCAGAGGCCCAGGTATTGGTAGTCTAGTTTATTAGATGGGTGACTTGATTTAAGGTTGTGAGCAGAGAGCCACACCTTGTCCCCTGAAGCCAAATTAGGGACAGCATGATGATCTTGGTCTGTGTGGTGCTGATAGGCTTTTTTGGCAGACTACAAGTGTACGTTGTACTGTGGCTAAATCCATGGTGGGCGGTACTAGGCAACGTATGGGTAAGTCTGGGTGGAAGTGGGGCAATGAAAGCCATAGTTTGCAAAGAATGGGCTATGTTGGGTCAGGGCATAGATTGCATTGTTATACACAAATTTAGCATATCACAGTGATTGGGAACAGTCATCTGGATAGTAACCCGGAAAGCAGCAAAGAGTTTGCTCCAAGATTTGATTGACTTTCTGTTTGCCCACTAGTACTTGATGCCAAGGAGTCTGAGAAATTCCTGCCAGAATCAGGAGATGAACTGGGTTCCATATCTGATACATCACCTGTTAGTAATCTGTGATCCTGAAAGACGTTTTCAGGATGAGCTGAGCCATCTCCTTTGCTGTAGGAACAGTATGGCATGGAATGAAGTGTGCCATCTTTCTCAAGAGGTCAGTGGCAACTAGGATTACCTGGAATCATGGCAGTTCTACAATGAAGTCCATTTATGATATAGTAGACTGTTAAAAGGTGTGGCTCCTCTTCTGCCTTCTCCCCACAGAAACTGTGGGGAATCCAGTGGTTGTGCCTTCACCATATTATTTTATTTTAAGTTCCCTCCACCATTTCTACAACAATCCCTGTGTAACAGTCTATTGCCAGTGCCAACAGCACTTTGGCCTTCTCCCCAGGGTCTCAGAGGAACGGAGTCCTCCCTCCCTTCAGGCTTCGTGTTACTGAGCTCAACTAGCCCTAGTCTCCCCTCCCTCCCTGCATCTTTATCAGACCAGCCAGCCTGATTGTCTAATTACCCCCATAAGCTTTCTCAAGGGGAAGTAACTAACATCTGAGTGATCAGAGTGCAGATTCACCTGTTCACACCCTGCACTCTGTCATACAGACCAAGACTGCAGAGGTGTGGGCAGAGGCTGGAAGAGACCTAGGGGGGTTGATCATGGGTTCTTGTTAAGGGTGTAGAGGTTGTAGGGTCTTATATAATTCTTAATGTAAGCCTGTAGGCATGGCCACCAGAAGTTCCTTGAGACCATATATCAGGTCTTTGAACTGGCTAAAATGTCCCACAAGAGGCAGGAGTCATGATGAGTGGGTTGGAGCAGGAGTCAGTAGGCAGGAATAGGAGCCAAGGGTCAGAGACAAGGATCAGAGTCGGGTTACCAGAGATGAGGCAAGGCTGGGTCTGAGGCAGGAGCAGGGCTGGAGCAAAGCTGAGAACAAGCAGGCAGAGGAGCTATTGCAGCCATAGGCGAATGCTTTGAGCAGAAGCTGCTGCTGGGCTTAAGAACTGGTGCTCACTCTTCCCACCAACCAGGCAGCCTACTACAGGCCAGCTCCACTTGTCAGGTGGCCTGGAGACTGGCTCTGCTGCATGCCTTGAAATCTAACAAACTGTGGATATTGCATATGGAGAATTATTTGTCTCTCAAGTCCAGTCTCAAGCCATTTAAAGCTTCATAGGTCCTTTGACTGATCACCAGGGTTTTCCTCTTAACAAGATACCATTTAACAAGGAGACTCTTGCATTCTGTATTAACTTCACTTTCTGACTATATTTAAGACACATCACACTAATATAGTGCACTAGTCTAATGTAATATGAATGGCTATTTAAATAACTAATATCTTACATTTATAGAATGTGATTCTTAATAATGGCTCCAATCTTCCCCAGGCAGGGAATTCCCAGTAATTTTAACTCGTTTGTCTAAATCAGAAATGCCACATTGGGCCTATAATTTGGTAAAATACTACAGGATTCCATAAGGTTCAGCTCAACCCAACCCAAACAATTCCATACTATTTTACAAAATTATGTGATCTATCTTGTATTTCATACTCAGACAAACCAGACACTGTTGTCAGTGGGAAGTTTGCTTGAGTGAGAATTGGGACATTATCAGGAATCCCTGCACTATATAATTCTAATCTACTGGTGTCTCTTTTCTACTATGGCATCCATTCAGAAAGTGGAGTGGAGCAAGATCCTGTTTATTTAATGGTGTTGCTCATTGGAGTGCAACTTTTTGCCAGTATTGGGAAATGCTGCACACACAACAGAAATATACCCAGGCGCCACCAGGGTGGAATGTGGCAAGTGTCTTCCAGCAACAGATTAGGATAGGAAGTTCTGAATACTGGGCTAAGTGAGAACTGCAATGGGAATGTAGATAGGCAAAATGTAATTATCCAGATTAGTAACTGGACTAAAATCTCTGTACTTGCAAAATCAAGAATATCACTGTATTTTGAAGACCACAAGTGTGTAAGACCTTGGTTTTGTATCTTCCAAAATCCAACAGCACACTGAAGCATTAATTGATATTAATTTAAATGGAGGAGTAGTACCTCCTGAGTGACCTTTCTGTACCATTCTGAGTCTTTTCTACTGAACTTCCATTGAAATAGCTAACATCTGTATAGTGCTAAGTACTACAATAGTAAGGCTGAATTATGCTTAACTTGTGAAATTTGATAAGATGAAGCTCAATTCAGGACCTGTAAAAATGATAACAGATGACCTACATTATGTGTGCTAAGAAAGCTTTGCGACCAGGGGCTGCTAACAGGGAGTTTTGCAAGGGAGTTCTCCAGGTGAAGGAGGAGCAATTACAGCACCCTTGGGATAAGTGGCTGCCTGTAGCATGTGTTTCTGTTTGGAGGTTACTTGCTGTGTGCTGAGCTTGTTTGTCTGTCTGTCTGTTTGTTTTGGTTGTTTGGAGGACCATGTGCTGTGGCTGGCTAGAAGCCTCTGTTAATTGGCTGAGCCTGAGTCAGTGGGTGGGGCTATCAAGAAGGCCAGGGCTTTGTAAAGCAGTATGCAAGTGACCAGGGGTTGCTAACAGGGAGTTTCGCAAGGGAGTTGGGAAGGGGGCAAGGTTCACTTGTTGTTCTTTAAAATCAATGGGACACAATCATTCCGGGGTACAAAATATATCCGAAGGACAGAACAGGTCATGCTGGGGAGGGCGGGAGTGGCACTATATGTGAAAGAAAATGTAGAATCAAATGAAGTAAAAATCTTAAGTGAATCCACATGTTCCGTAGAATCTCTATGGATAATAATTTCATGCTCTAATAAGAATATAACATTAGGGATCTATTATCGACCACCTGACCAGGACAGTAATAGTGATGATGAAATGCTAAGGGAAATAGATAGGCTATCAACATTAAGAACTCAATAATAGTGAGGGATTTCAATTATCCCCATATTGACTGGGAACATGTCACCTCAGGATGAAATGCAGACACAAAATTTCTTGATACTTTAAATGACTGCTTCATGGAGCAGCTGGTACGGGAACCCACAAGGGGAGAGGCAACTCTCAATTTAGTCCTGAGTGGCGCGCAGGAGCTGATCCAAGAGGTAACTATAACCAGACCGCCTGGAAATAGTGACCATCATATAATAACTAGTGGTGTTCCCCAAAGGTCAGTCCTAGGACCAATCCTATTCAACTTATTCATAAATGATCTGGAGAAAGGGGTAAAAAGTGAGGTGGCAAAGTTTGCAGATGATACTAAACTGCTCAAGATAGTTAAGACCAAAGCAGACTGTGAAGAACTTCAAAAAGATCTCACAAAACTAAGTGATTGGGCAACAAAATGGCAAATGAAATTTAATGTGGATAAATGTAAAGTAATGCACATTGGAAAAAAATAACCCCAATTATACATACAATATGATGGGGGCTAATTTAGCTACAACGAATCAGGAAAAAGATCTTGGAGTCGTCATGAATAGTTCTCTGAAAATGTCCACACAGTGTGCAGAGGCAGTCAAAAAAGCAAACAGGATGTTAGGAATCATTAAAAAGGGGATAGAGAATAAGACAGAGAGTATATTATTGCCCTTATATAAATCGATGGTACGCCCACATCTCGAATACTGTGTACAGATGTGGTCTCCTCATCTCAAAAAAGATATATTGGCACTAGAAAAGGTTCAGAGAAGGGCAACTAAAATGATTAGGGGTTAGGAACGGGTCCCATATGAGGAGAGATTAAAGAGGCTAGGACTTTTTAGCTTGGAAAAGAGGAGACTAAGGGGAGGTATGATAGAGGTATATAAAATCATGAGTGATGTGGAGAAAGTAGCTAAGGAAAAGTTATTTACTTATTCCCATAATACAAGAACTAGAGGCCACCAAATGAAATTAATGGGCAGCAGGTTTAAAACAAATAAAAGGAAGTTCTTCACACAGCGCGCAGTCAACCTGTGGAACTCCTTGCCTGAGAAGATTGTGAAGGTTAGGACTATAACAGTGTTTAAAAGAGAACTGGATAAATTCATAGAGGTTAAGTCCATTAATGGCTATTAGCCAGGATGGGTAAGGAATGGTGCCCCTAGCCTCTGTTTGTCAGAGGGTGGAGATGGATGGCAGGAGAGAGATCACTTGATCATTACCTGTTAGGTTCACTCCCTCTGGGGCATCTGGCATTGGTTACTGTTGGTAGACAGCATACGGGGTTGGATGGACCTTTATTCTGACCCAGTACGGCCATTGTTGTGTTCTAAAAGCAAAAATCACAAAAGCGGTAAGACTGCTGAAAAAAGTAACTACTTTCAAATTTCAATTTCAGTGTATGTCAATGGCAACTAAACTACCTGTAGGTCAAGAATTTTCTCGCCATGCAACTGCTTATGAATGTCAATAAATATCATTGTCGTTTGGGGATGAGCAACAGGAATGCAATTTTGCTTTACAAAGGGATAATACTAACTATGTTTATTACAGTTTTAGAAAACTTAAACATAAAGAAACAATCTGGCAATCTAGCAGTTCAACATTTTTTACTACATAGTGTTTGTAATAAGTTTACAATACATATAGTGCAGGGTGTGCAGTATGGACAAAACTTCGCTAAGTGCCTATGAACTAGAAAAATGTACAAAAGTCAGTGAAGTTTCCTTTTCTGTTCTCTCTCTCTCTCTCTGCCTCCCCACCCTCCTGCCCCTCACAAATATATAGGGTGACCAGATGTCCTGATTTTATAGGGATGGTCCCAATTTGGGGGTCTTTTTCTTATATAGGCTCCTATTATCCCCCACCTCCATCTCGATTTTTCACATTTGCTGTCTGGTCACCCTACAACTATATCATACTCGTATGGAAAAAAAGAAACTGTTTACACTGCTTTGGTTTCTTATTTTTGGTTTTGGTTTTGTGTGTTTTTGTTTGTTTTTCAGGAAGGTTGATATTTGCTTTGGGTAAAGCACTTTGTCAGTTTGGGGGGGGGAAATGTTTTTTTTTAATAGCTATTCTTAGTCATAACACAGTTTCAATACTACTTAACCAATCTATCAAAAGCAAAGCATTTTATTATGCTGTTGAGATTACAATTTTTTAATTTTACAAAATTGGAAGTAGACTTGCCTAGTAAGGAAAAAAACAAAAATCTAACTATCCCTATGACAATCTCATCCTATTCTTTTATGCTCTACTCAGCGCTTTGCCAGAAATGACCTACATAGGGTATAGCTGCGTAATGTCAAATACTGGGGTTAACTTGGCAAGCAGTTTCAAAAAACAATATTCTTCCCTCAGTTACACTGTGAAATCCAGGTAGTAGAGTTCATCCTCTGCTTTTTTTAAATCTTATAACATTAAGGCATAAATACGCATATGAAATATTTAGTACATAGATCATTATTCTGAACAATAAATTTTAAGTGAAGTTTCTTACCCTAAAGAGTTGCCTGTCTGTACTCTCATCTAGAGTTGAATGCATTTTGGTGGAGCCACACAAATTTTCTTCTCTCTCATGGTTAGGCTGACCAGATGTCCCGATATTATTGGGATAGTCCTGATATTTGGAGCTTTTCCTATATAGGCACCTATTTACCACCACCCCCACACACCCACACACCCTGTCCTGATTTTTCACACTTGCTATCTGGTCACCCTACTCATGGTCAGAACAGGAAATAAGATGCAATTAAGCATTAAAAATGAAGAGAAAAGTGAAGTTGGGAGAAGAGGGGATTAAAAAATGGAGCTATGTGGATAACATTCCTTCCTGCCCCACTGGTTTTACAGCACCTGTGGAGTTCTAAAGATGCAGATGGTGTTTGGAGAAAATGTTCAGGTGGAAGGGGCTCATGACATCTTTGAAGTGACAGCTGGGTAGATCATTTAATGGAGGAGAGAATCAGAGGAGGAACAGAAGTGTGGACACTTTTTGTTCTGAGATTCAGAACCTGAGGTCTTGATGTCCTCTACCAAGTTGACCAAGTCAACTGCACCCAGAAAAGGAGGCATTCTGAGTGAGTGAAGGTGACAGAACAAGTCAGCATATTTGGGGAATCCTTCAGGACAGTGCAGTCTATGCTTTGGAAAATTAAGGTCATCCTCAGCTTTGCCCTTTCCTGACCTTTGAGCACTTAAACATACAACCGTAATGTTCTCTAAACCTCAGCTTCTTAGGCCACGTCTATACTTACCCACCGGGTCGACGCGGCGAGTTCGACTTCTCGGAGTTCGAACTATCGCGTCTGATCTAGACGCGATAGTTCGAACTCCGGAAGCGCCGCGGTCGACTCCGGTACTCCACCGCGGCAGGAGGAGTTGCCGGAGTCGACCTTGGAGCCGCGGAGTTCACTTCCGCGGCGTCTGGACGGTAAGTCATTCGAACTAGGGTAGTTCGAATTCAGCTACGTTATTCACGTAGCTGAATTCGCGTACCCTAGTTCGAACCAGGGGCTGTGTGTAGACCAGGGCTTAGAGAACTTGTGTGTGTATACACACACACACACAAAATTGTAGTCAGGCATGCTGGAACAATTTTTATAGTGGGGGTGCTGAGAGCCACTGAATCAAACTATAAACTGAGAGCATCCCCAGTATCCCTAGTTCCAGCACCTGTGATTGTAGGAGATTTGGGGAAGAATGTCCATGTCTTTACAGGCAGCATATATATTGCTGAAATGATTAAGATCTTGTTTTATAATGGGGAACAAGTCAAGTGTTCCTGTCACAGAATATTCAATAATGTAATGTTGCTATAAATGTGTGATAAGAGTGAATCAGTCAAGCAAGTTATGTTATTAGCATGCATTTCTCTCAGATGATGTAATTATATTCTTTGAGACAGACTGTGACAGGTCTTTGCAGGGGTTCATGGCAGTAAAGGGAGGGTATACAAGGATCTTCTTTTCCCCTTGGATAGCCCACAAAGAAGCCTGTATCAACTGTAGTCCTTATGGTTGCTGTCATCTCTGAACTGGCATTAAAAGCAGCTGGCTGTCCTGAAACAGATTGCAGCATCCTAAAGAACAGTGTCTGCCTATGTACCTGACCAGTCAAGGAACAACTGTACCTCTCTGAGGAATTATACTGCCCTGAGTTCTCCATGAGGCAGTGCAACTCTGCACAACTCTGTACTTTGACAAGTGGCTAAATGCCATGATTCCTCCCTCAGTTTGTGAAAACTGTGACACCCAGGGATTCAAGAAAGGAGCTATATTTTTTTTCTGAAACAAAATGGAACCTTGGATCTGCAAATACACTACAGAACTTTTAAATGATATTACAATAGCAATCTTAGTATGTATTGTTGAATATTTTTTTAAAAGGTGAACATTAATCATTTATTTCCAGGAAAAGGAGAACTCTGTTTCAAGAATTAGTTCTATTTTACATTCTCTCTTATACGCAGAGTGAATCAGAGCTGCTTTGCAAAGTTGTTTGCATCACAAACTGAAGACTATGTGAAAGTAAATACTTGCAAACTGTTACATTTTAAACATAATTTTAATTAATACTTGCAAATCTGAATGTAGGGGAAAATGTCATTTTTGCAGTGAACCTGGTGCTTTTGTAGTGGATAATAGCAAAACTCAAAATATTTGTGACTTAGGCCTGGAAATAGATTTTCACAACAAAATTCAGAGGAAAGTAGAAGCCCAGTAATAGTCTGTTAGGGAATAACTTGCCCTTGTGGGAAGCTTATTCCTAACCTGTCCAGTTAGTGGCTAGTTTATATTCTGAGGCATCACTTACTATTTTTATCCTATCAAGTATAACTCTGGATATTCTCTACTCTATAGAAGTCTAGTATCCCTTAAATTCTACTAAGCTCTTGGCCTCAGTGATATATTAAGGCACTGAGTTCCATAGGTTACTGATTATAGGGTGTGTGGGTGTGTATATATATATATGTATTCCCCATACATACATTTTAAATTTATTTAAACTTCCTGTTGACTTTAATTTGCTCTTTAAAGTATAAGCAAAAGACCAAGAATTTGAGGCTACAGACAAAGGCATGGAAAGTATATTATCTGGAAATCATCCCTTGAGATCTGAGTTGAAGCATATTGTCAAGACTATGTGGGGAAGTGTACATTAGTACTGCCTTATGCTGTAACTTTCCTTTAAGACAACTAGAGAATTTTGGTCTCTAGTTCTATTGAAACAGCACTGAAGTAGAAGTTAGTCAATAAAATGGGACAACAGAATTTCTTTGTGTGGGTCAAAACATGAAGAAAAGTGATTTCTCTAGTTTGAGCAGTATTGAAAATTTCTTCTTGCAATCCTAGAAGATACTGTAATTTAGTAAAAAGGAGTGAAATCTTATTTACCAAGGGTTATTATAGCTGACCTATAAGGAGAGGTTATTTTTTTTCTCATGGGTGCAAAGCAAGAATATATCTGACTGACTAAATTGCACCTTTCAAAATTAAAATGTAATGGTAACATTCTTATGTTAAGCAGTAGTTTTGATTTAACAAGAAAGCAGACACATAATTTCACTTAGCAATTATTAAAATTGATTATAAAAACTTCATAAATATCTATGGGGACTTGAAAAAATTTTCTTTATTTTTTACTTGAATTATGTTTAGGTGATCTCCAAATACTTTTGATTGTAATGTATTATCAATTTTTTCTTCGTGTGTGTGTGTGTATCTGTGTGTGGCATGTGATAGCTTTTTAACAGACTTCAGCAAAAAATACACCTCTACCTCGATATAACGCTGTCCTTGGGAGCCAAAAAATCTTACTGCGTTATAGGTGAAACCGTGTTATATTGAACTTGCTTTGATCCACTGGAGTGCGCAGCCCCATCTCCCAGGAGCACTCCTTTACCGTGTTATATTCAAATTCGTATTATATCAGGTGGCGTTATTTCGAGGTAGTGGTGTAGTTGTAGCCACTAAGGTAATCCATATTTGTCAGCTTGCAGTACTTCCAGATGCAACAATATTACTCTTACTCCTATGGGAATTCTGCACCAAAAAATTAAAAATTCTGCACACAATAGTTTTTTTAATTCTGCAAAATTCTGCATATTTTGTTAAACTAATGCAATATAATCACTCTGGTTTCAATTATTTTGGTAATCTATTTAAATTATAAACCAATGAATGGAAAATAGCAGTGGGGAGCATTGGAGAAAATCCCCAAACCCTTTTGCCTAATAGTAATGTAGCTAGGTTTGACACTTTATTTCCAGTTATTAGTCAACAAATAGATGCATTTATATGCTCAGTGTTACAACAGAGGCAACTGAAGAGCAAGTGAGGGCTGGTGAATCAAACTCACAATTTATATTGGCTACTGACCATTTCCAGAAAGATGGGCATAAAACCATTTTTGCAGTTTCCCTACACTTCCCCGTCAGAAGTCATTTTTCTGCGGAGAAGCAAAGAAATTTGTGAGGGATGTGAAATCTGCACAACCGCAGTGACACAGAATGCCTCCAGGAATAAGTTGCTGTGTGATTTAGCGGCAGTAGACTACTTAAAAAAAAAAAGTATTTGCTATGTTGTGACAGCTTTCTAATGTGACTCCTATTTTGCATATTTACTTTAAAAAGCTTCTGAAGAGGGAAAATGATAGCACACATTTTCATTCTCACATGTTATATAATTAACACTGAGGAAAAAATGATAGTTCCCAGTTCAAATTTGCATGTCAAAACTGATTAAGTCAATACTTCTCCTCTACCTGAGTTCACCAATGTTATATTTTGTAAATCTGGTTGGGATTGCAAGATTATATCCTAAATTAGTTAGGTGTTGCAAAACTGAGCAGAACAACACCTAAATATCTTTAAAAATCTGGGTTTTAATCTCTTAGTATCTCAGTTCCCCATCCATTTAAAAGAGCAGGTAACATAAGAATGGCCATAGTGAGTCAGGCCAAAAGTCCATCTAGCCTAGTATCCTGTCTTCTGACAATGGCCAATGCCAGGTGCCCCAAGGGGAATGAACAGAACAGGTAATCATCAGGTGATCCATCCCCTGTCACCCATTCCCAGCTTCTGGCAAACAGAGGCTAGGGACACCATCCCTGTCCATCCTGGCTAATAGCCATGGATGGACTTATCCTCTATGAATTTATCTAGTTCTTTTTTGAACCCTGTTATACTCTTGGCCTTCCTAACATCCTCTGGCAAAAGTTCTACAAGTAAACTGTGCTGTGTGAAGAAATACGTCCTTTTGTTTGTTTTAAACCTGCTGCCTATTAATTTCATTTGTTGACCCCTAGTTCTTGTGTTATGAGAAGGAGTAAATAAATCTTCCTTATTTACTTTCTCCACTCCAGTCATGATTTTATAGATTTCTATCATTTCCCCAAGCTGAAAAGTCCCAGTCTTATTAACTTCTCCTCATATAGAAGCTGTTCCATATCCCTAATCATTTTTGTTGCCCTATTCTGTACCTTTTCCAATTGCAATATATCTCTTTTGAGATCAGGTGACCAGATCTGCACGCAGTATTCAAGATGTGGGCGTACCATGGACTTATACAGAGATAATACAGAGACAATATATTTTCTATCTTATTATCTATCCCTTTCCTAATGATTCCCAACATTCTGTTAACTTGTCAGATTGCTGCTACACATTGAGTAGTTGTTTTTAGAGAACTATCCACAATGACTCCAAGATCTTTTTTCAGTGGTAACAGCTAATTTAGACCCCATCATTTTATATGTATGGTTGAGATTATGTTTTCCAATGTGCACTACTTTGCATTATCAACATTGAATTTAATTTTCATTTTGTTGCCCAGGCAGCCAGTTTTGTGAGATCCCTTTGTAACTCTTCACAGTCTGCTTTGAGAGATCCTTTGTAGCTTTTTGCAGTCCACCTGGGACTTAACTATCTTGAGTAGTTTTGTATCATCTGCAAATTTTGCTACCTCACTGTTTACCCCTTTTTCCAGATCATTTATGAATATGTTGAAGAGTACTGGTCCCAGTAGAAACCCTTGGGGGACACCACGATTATATCTTTCCATTCTGAAAACTGACTATTTATTTCTACCCTTTGTTTCCTATCTTTTAACCAGTTACTGATGCATGAGAAGACCTTCCCTTTACCCCGTGACAGCTTACTTTGCTTAAAAGTCTTTGGTGGGGACCTGTCAAAGACTTTCTGAAAATCTATCCACTATCCACTGGATCATGCTTGTTTACCCCCTCAAAGATTTCTAATAGATTGGTGAGGTATGATTTCCCTTTCCAAAAACTATCCTGACTCTTCCCCAACAAATCGTGTTCATCTATGTGTCTGATAACTCTGTTCTTTACTGTAGTTTCAACCAATTTGCCTGGTACTGAAGTTAGGCCTACTGGCCTGTAATTGCCAGGTACGCCTCTGGAGCCTGCCTTTAAAATTGGCATCACATTGGTATCCTCCTGTCATCTGATGCAGAAGCTGATTTAAATTATAGTTTACATACCACAGTTAGTATTTCTGCAATATCACATTTCAGTTCCTTCAGAACTCTTGGGTGAATACTGGTACTGGTGGCTTATTAGTGTTTAATTTATCAATTTTTGTTCCAAAACTACCTCTAATGACTCCTCAATCTGGAGCAGTTCCTCAGATTTATCACCTAAAACAAATGGCTTTAGCTTTGGGAATCTCCCTCACATCCTCAGCCATGAATACCAATGCAAAGAAGTCATTTAGTTTCTACATAATGGCCTTATCTTCCTTGAGTGCTCCTTTAGTATCTCAATCGTCCAGTGAGCCCACTGGTTATTTAGCAGGATTCCTGCTTCTGATGTACTTAATTTTTAAATTTTTTTGCTGTTTTTTTTGAGTCTTTGGCTATCTGTTCTTCAAATTTTTGTCTTTCCTAATTATATTTTATACTTCACTTGCCAGAGTTTTTGCTCCTTTCTATTTTACTCAATAGGATTTAACTTCCACTTTTTAAAGGATGCTTTTTTGCCTCTAACTGCTTCTTTTAGTTTATTGTTTAGCCACAGTGGCACTTTTTTTGTCCTCTTATTCTGTTTTTTTTTTATTTGGGGTATAGGTTTAAATTAGGCCTCTGTTATGGTGTCTTTAAAAGTTTCCAGGCAACTTACAAGACCCAGTAAATGGGTTATGTATTGGGAAGGTTGTGTGATGTCATAGGATGCACAATCCTTTGCTAGGCTACTGAGTCGCAGGACTTTATTTAATCCCCAATATCTGTCTCATCCTTACACATGTGGATGTCTAGTGTATATGCAGTGCCCCAATCCTCTCCTCTACCCTTTTCCAAAGCACCCCTCCACTCTAGATCATTATGGGGGCCACCCCATATGTGATCTGTTCTCTGCAGCACATGGAAATGTAGACTCTTATGCAGGCTGCCTACAACCTAGCTCCCCAGCTCTGTGAAACTATTGCAAGTCCACCGTGTTCAGGGCTTTCCAGGGCTGTGGAAGTTCAGGGTTTTGCTTTCATTTTTTCCCAGTGTAATATGTCATGAGTAATTATGTCTGTTCTCACTGACTCCGGAACACCCCGGGACATATACTTTAATGGTAAATTGCTGGTTATTGTTGTTTGAATTTGTGGGTGCTCACCACGATACCAAATGTGTCTCTTAATCTTCCTGATAGTTATTTTTAAGCCATTATGTGGGAAAAGAAACCCCAGCAGAAATATCCACTAGATGCTAGTTTTTGCTTTTGTAAAGTAAGCCAGTGTTGATAACAATTAGGGCAGCATATGAACCAAAGTCTTGATAATTTGAACTTCCACCTGCAGCCTTCTGGTGCACAGATGTCAGGAGTTTGTAATAAACAGTGAAATTTACAGAAGTCTAAAGCAGCCTTAGGTAAATTTATGACTTGGATTGCATATTATATGTTTGGTTCTCCTTTGTACAAAAAGAATAACTTAGAAAGGCCATTCTGATAAGGTAGATGTTTTCTTTGTGTTTTATTGGTTTGCAACCATTTTTAAGACTTGTGATGGAGGTCTCCTAAAGCGCCTTCTTTTCCTGTCACTGATATTAAATGTTCTTGATGGTATCAAGATGACAGTGAACATTTTTATGTATAACACATTTATTTCACTGTTATTCCATCCTTGCTTTTGCCTGTGTCATCTACTTGTTGTGACTTGTCATACTCCTAGAAATATGAGTTCTCTGGGTAAGGATCTGTCTTTTTATTAATATTTGTTTATATAGCACCTTGCACAGTGGGGCCTTGATCCTTAATTGGCACCTCTAGGTACTACTACAGTACAAGTAATACTTAGTGGTAATTGCTATCCTCTCGCTATTCTAACAAGTAGTGTTGACAATAGCTTTGCACCTAAAACATATTATAAGATAAAGGCGGGGGGACTTCTTTTGACATAGTCTCTAAACATAATTCAAGCAGAGAGAGGTTGAAACTGGAGATTTTTCTCTAGATTTAAAATTGATATCCAGTATTAAACGAGGTATTTTGCCACATGCCATCCCAGAAATCCAGTGCAAATATTTTGAACTGTACTTGTGGGTATGTAGATATTCTGGAGATACCCACCATTAATAAGAAACAGATGGAGAGCCACATTCTTTCCATAGTGGCATATCATTGCTACATAATAACTGTTTGGTTATTTCTAGATAATAACTGTAACTTACAACTTTTTTTTGTTTTTTAATAAAGAAAAATGTTATTTTATTCTCAATGTTGTACTGACCAATATTTTATGTGTTCTGGGGTCTAACATAACAATAAAAGCAGTTTAAATTTCCAGAAATGGCTTCTGGAAGATGTGGTCTGGTGCTGAGTTCCTAGTAAAATGACTGACTGCAAACATTGTTCAGCAGCATTTAAGAATTATTTTCCTTCTTGAAGTCCTTTTCTAAATTGGTCTGTAATCTCAGTTTAAAAAACTCCAAGTAAAAGCTCAGGGCTGCTATCAGCCAGGAAATTATATACTCTTTAGTTTAAATTCATTAAATAGTTATGTGGAAAAGGGAGTAAGCCATCTGTAATAAGCTAAAATTGCTGACACAGTACTCATAATAAGTTCTTTCCCAGAGGTTTTTATTGCAGTTATATAAGAAATCATTGACTTATGAAGTTCAAAGAAACTTTCAAAATCTTTTTTGTTATATTTTTGAGAGCTGTAACAGGAGAACATGAAGATATTGCTCATAATACTTAGAGCAATGAAACAGTGGGAAAATATGCCTAGGGAGTAGACACATTTTGTGTGTGCTCACAATGCTTTTAAACTGAGGGATTTACTTAAAATCTGAATGGAAGTGATCTTTGAGTATGGAGACCACCATAATGAAGTGTCTAGCCTTCCTAGTAAATCACACGAAAATAAAACATACTAGTATAAACCGGGTACTAAAGGTCTAGATTTGCAACCTTTATACACACTGTTACACACTTACACACATAAGTAGTTCCAAGGTGAAAACAGGACTGACTTTACCTAAGCAAGTAATATGAATATGGGTTACGGTCTAGTTGACGTTTGTTAATCCCTGTTTGTAGTGGAATGCGCACACTTCATCTTCCAAAAAGAAAACTGGATTTTAATAAATAAACTGCCTTTTCCTTACATATAAAACTTGAAGGTTTTCAGAGATTGAACCACAGAGTGCTGGCAGCCATTTTGTAGAGGAGGTCGGTGGAAAGAGGGGAACTTGAAGGCTTATTTCAGCACATCCAATTTCAGGACAGAAAATGCCATTTAAATTATATGGAGAATTGTGGCTTTTCCATATCTATCTTTGTGTAATATTTATGAAAGAGGAAAAGAATCCCAATGTATTGTTTTGTAAACTAATAGAGAATCTAAGTGGATATCTGGCCTTTCTAGTCAGATTTTCTATTTGGATGACTGAACTGAAACCAATCATGCAAGAGGCCTTTGAGGTACAAGAGAAGTTGAATTAGGCAATCCCTAGTGAGATGCTCTACACTAGCATAAAATGTGATTTTCTCTTCTTGGCTTCCCTGATTTCAATACCAGTGGTGGAAGTGCACCTGTACAAAAAGACCCAGTGTTGACGAGCATATGCCTTTGCTGCCTCAGTGAGGGGGAGCATGTTCCATCTACACAGTCTTGATGCCAAGAGCTTGAAAGGAAAGGCTGGGTTCTCTACTCGCCTTCCTTCAAGGATGAAATACTTTGGGCTTGACTCAACAAATAGGCCTTCTTGTTGGACGAGTGAAAAACCCAGCTTGACTTTCACATTCCAGATTCAGTTTGCAGGTCAGGTAGCCACAAAAACATTCTGAACACATTTGATACAGGAATCATGGTGAAGCAATTGTGGAGTCCCAGGATGCCATTTTATACTAACTTTTCAGAGTAGAACTCCATTTTAAGTGAATCCATGAGACTTCTTTAACATTAAGCCCTTGACCTCCACTTCCAGGTAAAACTTCGTGTTTAAGCTGTCAAAGACCTGAATATTGTCTCTGTTTCCATGTGCTTCCTCTGTCTTTTTATAGTCTTACACAGTACTTAGATTGTAAGTTCTTTAGAGCAGGGACCACTGTTGTTTCTAAAGTTTCCTAGAATGGGGCCCTGGACATTAAGCACCATTGCAATGCAAATAACAAAAAATAATTGTAACCTTAGCATTAGTAGGCTTTGGTATTCACAAAGGAATATCTTGGAAGAGAGTGGAAAATTGCACCCAATAATCAAGAAAAATAGGCTGCTTTGGCCATTTTGTTTGCCAGTAGAGCTCCCATCTTGCACAGTGGCCTGTCCTTTATTTGCTTGCACTTGCTAGACATAAAGTGACTGAAACCTATAAGTACCATAAATCTCTTGAACTTTGATTTTATAAAAATTCTCACTGCTCACATCCGTTCTCTCACTATGCTCTGCAGCACAGAAGATCCTGGCAACTTCAGCTGGGGAAATAAGCCTTTTTCATAAACCTCTACTTTTCTTTCTCGCTTGGGATTCTATGCTTTTTGCTACATTAAACTCCCTGCCACAAATATTTGATCTCCTTAGTTATTATTATCCCCTGATTCCAAGCATTGATTGCCTTAAATTCCAGTCAGTACTTTTAACTTCCTTAACCATACATCTGTTTAATGTTGTTCTTGGGCCAGAGTTATAATGCAACTGGAATTAGTATATTATAAAATGGTCTATATAGTACACTGCACCTGACACCATGACCTCTATAATGCCTAATCATTCATTTGTATGTAAACAATAACTAGGGGTACGTCTACACTGCCCGCCGGATCTAGCGTAGACTCGATAAAATCAATCCCCGATCATTCTGCCGTCGTCTCCGGAACTCCACCGCAGCGAGAGGTGGAAGCGGAGTCAACCGGGGAGTGGCAGCAGTCGACTCACCACTGTCCTCACGGCCAGGTAAATCGACCTAAGATACGTTGACTTCAGCTACGCTATGCCCTCCCCCCCTCTCCCCGTGTAAACCTAGCCTAAGACACAGATCATTTCCTAGGGATTAATTAATTTTGAGATTTATAAATTAAGCACCCGTATGAATCAACAAAAGTCCATCTTTCATTTCCCTCTTTAGGGGAAAAAAAGATCCAACTTCCTCCATTTCACAAAGAAAAGCCTGAGTAAAAAGATGAACCTTGCTCAAAGCCTTGGAAGTCAACAAAAAAGACTTGAATTCTAATGAATCAACAAAGCAAATTCTGGTGGCTGTTGCTGCTTGAATATTTTGTCTCTAGTTCTGGAAGTGCAGACCTAGAAGCAGAAACACCCAGCAGGTAAGCAAGATGCAAACAATATAATTATACTAATGTCAGTACCTTGAGTTGCATCCCAAAGGAATTAGAAGTCAGTGTAGTTCACAGAGAACAGGCAAAACATACTTTGCATGGCTCACATCCCTAAGCAAGCATTCTGTACTAGTGGAAGGTCCTTTGCGATCTTAAAGGGTGAGCCCATAAGAGCTCACTGGAGTCACAAAAACATCAAAGTAATATTTTTAAGTGTCTAAAGTCCAGCTGTACACATGTGCTTGGGTGCCTAGCCCTCAGGCTTAGGTTCCTAAATCTTGTTTTCAGGTGCGACTACGAACCACCACACCCCTGCTTAGCTGCCACCTAACCCTGCAGGCACCTAAACTCACTTGACACCTAAGTTTTTGCAGTATAGGGTCCCTTGGTGCCTATGTTTCTGCCTCTTGGTATGTGCACTGCTGCCTCCCTCTAGGCATCCTGATGCCTATCTTTCACCTAATCCCCAGCACAATCCACTAGGCAATAGAGTGATTCTTGCTCTTTCTCTGGCCCCATTGATATTAAATTATTCACTTATTTAATTAAAGTGGAACAACTTTAATGGATAGATTGAGGGAGCCACACATCAGAATGTCCATAGCCCAGTGGCATGCACTGGAGAGGTGGCAGATCCCTTTTCAAGTCCCTTGTCACCAGGCAGAGGAGGGACTTGAATTAGTGGTCTCCTATATCCAGAGAGTGAGCCATAACCACTGGACTAGAGATTAAAAAGGAGTTGGAGGGATATCTCCCTCCTCCACGCTGCCCCACCTGTAGTGGGGAATTAAGTGGCCTGTGAGCACAGTAGACTGCTGGATTGGGCCCCAAACACAAGTTAGGCAAAGGAATGTCTGTCTTCCCCAGTTCATGGTTTGCAAGCAGAATGATGTGCCTCCCTGCAGCCTGGAATTAGGTACCTATTTCCAAGAGAGAGCAGGGCTTAGGACACGGCCCTCTCATTGGCATCTCCCATTGGCTTAGGCCGGCTGCTGCCTAGTATGCTGGGTTTGCGGATCATATTCCTAGGCATCTCACTCCCTATTCATTGTATAGAGAGCCTAGCCATCTAACTCAGGTTTTGTGGATCACAGTGGTGTTCTTGTAATTTTTCTAGGTGCCTAAAAGTTAGGCATTGTGACACTCTGTGTCTCAATACTTAAGTCCTTTGTGGATCTAGGCCACAGACTCAAGACTTCATCAGCTAGGTCTAATGAAAAAAGGCCTAGACTTGAGTTATCAAATGGATGGAGATGATGGCCCAAGGCAGAGTAGTGCATTGAAAAAAGGTCCTAGAATCAGATCACTGTTATAAATTGAAAACTAAAATTAAACCATAGTATTAGTTGCTAATTAGTTTTCCTAATCTCTTCTCAATTTAAAATGTTACCTTTTGTTACTTTGTCATCTGCTAGCTCACCACAGATCAGTTGGTTTGGTATTTGTTTGTGTAATCCATTTGTAGAACATGCCTGTGCATCTTAATCTCCTCCATCAACATTGCCTGTGTACTGATGAGACCAGCACACTCTAATACAGTATTATTGAAAAATGTGGCCCATGTTTTCTATACTTGGCATCTCTTTTCAAGCATCTGCAATATATATGCACAAATTGTTGCATGTGCAATTTAGGCTATTTAGACATCACAGTTCATGGCTGAACCTACAATTCATGGTCAGATATGTTACAATAACTTAACTATTGTCCATAATTATTTGTACTTGCAAAACTGAGGTGCAAAAGGTAGGCCTAGTTAAACCCTGGTAAAGGAATGTCTTCATGCCATGGACTCTATCACATGAGCACTGTTATAGTGCAGAGTTTCTGTGTTGTATGTAGATGAATTGCCATATCAAATGGTGTATACTATAAGGCACTTTTTTTGTGTGTAAACACAATACTTTGTGGGTTTTTTTCATACACAACTTTAACTTTTCCTGTTCTTACTGTTATGGTTTGTTCAAGTTTTTTAATATTTTCATTTTCTAAAAACTAACATGCTACAATTTCCCCCATGCATTTAACCGGTCTGTTGCATAAAATCTGGGAAATATTTGCCTGCATCCATAGTTTTAAATCCTCCTATTTTGCCTTTAAGCAACCAGACAGCTTCATTTTGAAGATTTTAAACTTTATAATTCCCATTGATTAGTTTCTTCAGTGCAACTAATAGCCATCCAGTCTCTGCTTCAGTCTCTGTGGTTATTGCTATATCATTGTAGACAGACGCCTCACAGGGGTTGCTGTACTCCTGCCAGCACTGTACCACTTCCATCTCCTTCTGCTGATATTACGGCCAAGTTCATTCCTGCTGAAAACCAAATAACTTGCTATGTGCATCATATTATCATTCCCGTCTCCACTGCCCACCACAGTAGTTTTCTAATCCCTTGTAAACCTTAGACTATTTTCTTTAAATTACATTTTGGCTAGCTGTTGCATTACTATTTGCCCATTACTTGGTCCAAGAAAAAGAGAAGAACTATTTGTTGATAGCTGAAGGAAGGTGCTGGATTAACATGAATGCAGATGTTTGATGTTTTGTGTGAATTGTTTTCACTGCAGGCAGTAGTTTGAGTGCAAACTTTTTTTAACTTAAGGTTGACAATGTTGAAGAAAGTAATTTTATTTTCAATACATTTCATATAAACTACATAAGGAACTCTTGGAGTTATTTTGTAGATAAGACATTCTTGATGTAAACCTTGGGAGGTCTGATGAAGAAGACAGCCAGTTTGATAATGGACGCAACATCAGTCTCGATACCACAAAGACTTTATGCACCATGAGGAGTCTCAGTAACTTCATTGGGACCCATCACAGTGCATGAAGTTTTAACATGTGTGTAACTCTTCACAGGACTGGCACCGTGGTTAGTACCAATGAGCCGGATCATGTAGTCCTTATTCCTCCAAGTAGTCCCATTGAAGTCAATGGGTCTGCCATATGAGTAAATATTTGAATTACCAGTCCTTTAATATGTGGTTCCTATTCATCATCTACCTAAAAACATCACCTTAATAATAAAAAAACCCTCCTACTGACAGGAAAAGAAGGGTCCTATTTATTTATGTGCTGTGTATCACTCAGGCGACAGCTCAGCAATGGTACTATTTACGTGCTTAAAATTAGGCACATGTTCCTTACTCAACTGGGGCCTCATGCTGTTGCTTTCTTGTATACAGAGCTGCCTCATTTTCCATCCCACTGCCACATCCATAGTTGCAGAGGTCTCCATAAGTAGCTGAATAAGTTTGGATTCCAAATGATGGGAATAAGCAGGATTTGGGGGAGAGGGAGGTACCTATAGGGACAATCCGCAAAACACTCTAGCACTATGGTGCACTGTCAGGCAAGAGACATTTAGAGGTGTGACAAGAAAGGCACAGTAGTGAGGCTGGCAGTTCTGATACCATAAAGATCCATAAGACATTACCCCTCCAAGGGGGGGGGTGCTGGAGCTCCAGGGATAGTCTTATGGCTGTAGTAGCAGCCCATGGTGGGGCAATGTCACTCCATGGTCTGCAGAAAGGCATCCTTCTCCCAGCATGACTTCCCCCTCTCACCCCCTAGATATCCAGAGTGTGTGATGCCTGGTTCCTTTAGACTGCAGACTGGGGCTAGGATTTGGCCTGAAAGAATGATCATACTTTGAAATATATATTTTTAACAAACTTTGCCCCGTGTTCATTACTGTAGCTCCCACCCCAGACCATCCCCTTTTCCTGAAGATACTCACTACTAAATTATGATCAAATGTATATTTAGAAAAGTATTTCGGTGTTAAGAGAAGATCAGATACAGGTAATTTTCCTTTATCACTGACCTCCTTTTAAAAAAAATATTACCATAATGAACAATAATAAAATATCTCTGGCAGTTTTGAATAACAGTCTATTGTTCAAGCAACTGCAAATGTGGCTATGTTATAACCACATCTGATACATAACTTTATCAAAACGTGTACCCTGAGATGGGTTAATTAAAACATTGAAATGGCTTAATTGTTTTGAAGCTTAGCCAACCGGTTACTTGTGATGTTTTCAAATAACCCATATTGCTGATTAGCCACTTTTTGTGTTTTGATTTACCTCTTGAAATCTGACATTGCTGTAGTCTTTCCATAGGTGATATCAGACCATTCGATGCCTGAAGAAAGGAACAAATAAAATAAAACACAGTATATTATAAAAGCAGGGAAACTGGAGTTAGAGTTTTCAATTGTCTTGTGTAGAGCTTGTGTACAAGATGAAATCTGATAAGCATAAGTCCATAATAAGGTGAATTTAAAAGGCACCATTGACTTTTAACAGGTAAAGGACATATTAAAAATACATGGTTGTGAGTAGCACTGTGAGGTTTGGGGATGACTGTATTGTGTCCTATTGCATAGACATCTCACCACTCCCATACCCACATAGCTTTTCTATGACATGGATAGCTAAAAAAAATATTTTTGAAACATTTAGAGTTTTAAAAACTGTTAAGTACTGTTTTATGATCCTTCTGTCTGTTCAACCCAATTTTTAATAATCAGATGCTCAACTGTACAAATAGTTGGAAAGAAAAATATATATTAACTTAATCGAGCTTGTTGAAAGATGACAAACATTTTTATAAACATCTTCAAATATATATTTTTTAAATTAATATCTCAATGTTGTGCTGTTGTAATTTCTGGGAGAAATAACTTGGTAGACTTATTCTTTTCACAATGTCAGTTTCAATATGTATAAATTTTCAAAGTCAAAAATTATGCTGGGGCAGAGATGGCTTGGTAGGAAGCATACAGATGAGATATGATGTCCCCATGGATAAGGTGGATTGAGGTTCAGTTCCTTGCTTTGTCACAAAATTTCCGTATGACCTTGGGCAAGTCATTTTAGTGTCTCTGTGCCTCAGTTTCTCTTCTGAAAATGGGGATAATAGCATGCCTATCTCATAGCAGTATTTTGTAAGGACAAATACGTTAAGAATTGTGCAGTGTTCAGATATAATAATAGTGACAATATAAAATATGTTATTAAAGCTGTAAATTTAAGTTTATTCCATAGTTACAAAAATAAAGGAGTGTATTCTTTGGTTCTCATGACCACATATGTGGTACAAATAAGATGTCTGGGGCCCTGTTCTGACTTCAATTGACAGCAGTTCAACACCCAATAAGGTCAAAATGTGTGTACCCATCTAAATGTGAACAGAACTAGGCTCATGGGACAGGAGGCACAAGTTTATAATCACATAATTTACTTGGTTTGAAATGACACAAAATTAAGCAAATGATCATTTGGGGGAAATATGCTCCTTAGCAAAGAGATAAGCTGATCTTTCAAACAAACAATTCTTTGGTTCAAAAGGTAGGTCATCTCTCTCTCTCTCTCTCTCTGTAGATTGTTATTGGAGTGTGTGTTTGAGACCAAACCACAATTAGTGTTTCGATTGGTTTATCCCATTATTTCACAAGACTTCTGCCATCTGTTAAAACTGAAGAGCTGGTGTATTCCCCCTCCATAGGCCCCTCCAGTCTATGGTAATACAGGAAAAGCAGTAGAAGCCTGGGACCTACAAATTTCAGACCTCAATCCTCCGATCCTCTGTCAGACAAACATTGTCCCTCTGATTTTTCTTTTGCGCCCCTCCAGTAATAGCAGCAAGGAAGTAGCCATTCTGTCAGTGATTACCAAGCCATGACTACATCACTCTTAAGTGAGAGGGAATTTTAGGGCAAACCTTGATCGTTAATACTGTGACCTCATTGGGAGCAGGATCCTATACTCTCCTTCTCTTCCAGTCAGAGTAGTCTGCTGTCATAAAACTAACTACAGTTATAATTTGAATTGACATTTCTACCTACTTCTTGAGAAGACTGCTCCAGTCATGAAGTGTGACTAGGTAGAGACACAGGCATCTTAGAAACACAGTCTCAGTGATACGTAACTAAAATCAAATGTTTTTCTATCTTCTATGTGTGGGATATTTTAGTTTTCTCTGAAGAAATGAATGATGTCCTTGACACTGTGTACCTGATTGTAAGAAAATGTTAGGAACTTAGGCTTGACAATTGCTCTGTTTAATATAGAGAAGTAGTATTAATAATATTGTTAGTTATATTTTGCATGGTGCTTTTCAAAACAGAGGAAAACTTTGTCTTCATCTCTGAGCTAATGTTCTAAGGCACTGTTCTTGCAAACATACATGTGAGTAGCTTCACAAATATGAGCAGTCCACCGGAATTAATTTTCTCATATGTCAGAGCATGATTGGGATCAAATCTAAGAAGATGGAAGAAAAGGTGTGAAGATGAAAAGCTTGACATTTTTGTAAAGATGCACAATCTGTGTTTCTTGCAGATTGAATTAATATATCAAATTATCAAAATAATAGTTTAGTAGAGCTCTGAAAAGTGGCTCTGTGAGAAAGCACCATGCCATTCCATGCTTTAATAGTCTCTCAAAATTCCATATCAAAAATCATTTTACAATTAAAAACCATTATTTTCTAAATATCAACCTTGATAACTCAAGCTGGGATCAGAAAGTCAAGCTGAGTTTTTTTCCTTCTTATTATCATCCCCAGTAATAAAGGTTCTGTAGGCCAAATTCTGCCCTAATTTACACTTCTGCAGCCTTCAGTGTGTTTCTTAGGTATAATTGATTCACTCTAGAATTGTTTTAACGATGCGTAAGAAGGAATAGAATCCAGCTCATTCTGTTAATTGCATTGGCCCTGATGGATCACAGGAATGAAGGGTAGTTTTAAAACAAAACAAAAAACTTATTTTTGTTCCTGAAATCTACAAATGTGACTAAATATACAAAGGGAACAGTTCTGTTGAGCATGAAGGGGCCATTTTTTCTGCACACTTTTCACAATGTAACCACAGTTTAAGGTTGATAAATGATGATGCTCTTGAAAAACAGTTGATTATGCAATGCATGTTAGTTGTAATTACAAAGTAAGGTTACTTTAACAACTGTGGTTAACAGCTATTACAAGAAATATTAAAACTTTTTATTGGATTGTGAATACAATTAATTTAGGGATGATACTTTAGTTAGGATTAGAGTGGTATTTGGATGTGCCTGTATTTGAATAGATCAATGTAACATTGACCGTAGAAAAAAAATTACAAGAAAGACAAATTTGATTCAATTGATATTTTAAACATATATTTATCTAGGTAGGCAGTTGACTTTATAGTTAACTTCATTGGATGTCACAGAAGTTTGAATGACTCTAACATGATCCAGTTCTACAATGACATTTGAACCTAATTATTAACATCATAGTTATCTTTTCAGAATGGGATTAGGTAAGAGTCAAATTTTATTTTTAAAACAATTATTTGCACTAATTTTATAAAACTTTACTATAGTCTGTGATAATTCAATCTTAAAAACAAAAATTGGAGGACAGGGGAAGATTTGAAATCTTATAACATCTTTCTTTTTAAATTTTCTGTCCCTTATTTTAATGTTCATTTTAGGTACTAAAATTTATAAAATCTAGACATATACTGATCTGTTTTCAATGTAAGCAACAAGGATCCAATTAATTTAACAAAGTTATAATTATGAAATGCTAATAAAATTGAAACTATAAATCATAATAATTCTTAGATTTATTCATTACTGTTTCTACATATAGCACTTCATAAATCAGAGAGTGCACACAGCTATTCCCACCATCCCAATATGGGATTATCTAATATATTGCTTACGCATAGTATTGTTACATTCTGTTTACTTTTTTGCTTCTTCAGCAAGTCACCTTTGCCTCTCACGTGAACTCAACAGCAGAGTTCTAATTCTGTCACATGCTTAACTAAATGAGATTTATTAGAAAGAGAAAGTACAGATTTTGAAATGCAAATTAATTTCCCAGTGATAGTGTTCAGAAATGAGAAGTTATGCAACTTTATAGTTAACATCCTTTTACATTTCAAAATAAAGCGTGTGAGGACATCTTTGTACCTCTTGCCTGTGAAGCATCTGTTTTCCTCTTTTGTTATGTAAAGGTTTCATTTGAAGATTCAGATTTTTCCAATACATTCATTTTCTTGGGAGGAAAAAATTCAAGTTCCAATCAAAATAAAGCTCTAAGCATATTATCCCTCTCTCTCCAAGCGGACTGAACTGCAAATGGTTGCACAGTTATGTGGAAGTATAAAATGACATACTAGCTGACTCTTCAGTCAGAGACCTCTTTCATTGTAGGGTCAACTTGCACGGCAAAATCGGCACTTGCAGTTGAATTGCTGGTATAAATTGTACATACAATTCAACTATAGTCATAGCTCTGAGCAGCTGTATCTCTAAGCATCTGAATGTGAGCACAAATCAGACAAATAAAAGCTCAAATTCTTGGTTTTGCGCTCATAAGAGTTACTTGTGGGTGCAAAGTTTTAGGCACAAATTGTACCATCTTAAACCATTCCTATTCAAAGATATAGAGAAAGTGTGTCCTGAAGATCAGTGGACTGTATCAGACCAACTTGGAAAGAGACTTTGGGCTTGGCTACACTTACAAGTTGCAGCGCTGGTGGAGGCTTTCCAGCGCTGCAACAACACCCCGTCCACACTTGCAGGGCACAACCAGCGCTGCAACTCCCTGGTTGCAGCGCTGGCTGAAAACCCATCCCGGCAGGGGTATAAGGAGTGCAGCGCTGGTGATCCAGCGCTGCCCAGCAGGTGTGGACACTCACCAGCGCTTTACCTGTCCTCCAGGGAATAAGGAGGTATCCCAGAATTCCTGTTCAGCCACTCTGCACATCAGTTTGCACTCTACTGCTCTTGGCTCAGGTGACCCGCCCTGTAAATGCCCCGGGAAATTTAAAAATCTCCTTCCTGTTTGCTGCAGCCAGGTGTGGAGTGCAATCAGTTTTAATCAGTTACAGGTGACCATGCCTCCACGCGGCAAACGAGCCCCAGCATGGAGCACTGGTGAATTGCAGGACCTCATCAGTGTTTGGGGTGAGGCATCTGTTCAGGCACAGCTGCGCTCCGGCCGTAGGAATTACGATATCTTTGAGCAGATATCAAGGGCCATGCTGGATCGGGGCCATGATCGGGACGCAGTACAATGCAGGGTGAAAATTAAAGAGCTGCGGAGTGCCTATTACAAAGCCCGAGAGGGGAATCGACGATCCGGAGCTGCTCCCACGACCTGCCGTTTTTACAGGGAGATGGATGAGATACTTGGGGGTGACCCCACTGCCAATCCCAGGATAACGATGGACACTTCTGAGCAGGCTGGGGGACAGGAGGAGGAGGCGGCGGAGGCGGAGGCGTGGGGGGGGGAGGAAACCGCGAGTGAAGCTCCTGGCATGGGGGAAGAAACCGCAGATTCCCTGGAGGCATGCAGCCAGGAGCTCTTCTCAAGCCAGGAGGAAAGCACCCAATCGCAGCAGCCAGCAGTTGCAGAAGGACAAGCAGAGGAGCGTGTTACGGTTATGCGGCTTTTATTTTCTGGGTGAAATGTTTCTGGAGAGGAGGGGGGGTTATGGATGCATGCATGCCAGCCTCTAGATGTGGAATAGCCCGTTGATGTGGTCTATCACGTCGCGGTAATCTGCCTCAGTTATCTCAGCAAAAGCTTCATCCAGAGCGTGGGCAATATGCCTGCGCAGGTTTATAGGCAGAGCCACTGTGTCCCTTGTCCCAGTGACGGTGACGCGTCCGCGCCACTCTTCTGCCAGTGGTGGGGGGACCATTTCTGAACACAGGCAAGCCGCATAGGGTCCCGGGCGGAATCCACATTGCTCTAAAAGAGCCCCCCGCTGTTCCCTAGTGACTCGCAGTAGGGAAACATCTTCCAGGATTAAGTCCTGTGAAAAATGTTGGGAGACTCTTTAGTGAAGAGATAGGGAGATAAGATCACCCCTGCATCTGCATTTCACTCAACCCCTCTAGCACTCCAGATTACCCGAAGCAACCAGCTCCCCTCTTACACCCAAGCCCCACTTCTCCCCATATAAGCACTGCTCACTCACCATGTCGTGGCTTCTGTAGTGTTATGCGTGTGGGTAAAAGAATGCTTAAATAAGAACTCACTCCCTCAGTGTAACAATTCATGTCTGGAGATAGTGGATACAATGCTGCCCGTGTTAAATGTTGTCATTTCTGTTTCTACAGTGACCTTGACTACTGGACTGCCCAGATGTTCAACATCACAGAGGCTTCAAAATTTGAGAAAAAATCCCCGAAAGAGCAAAGAAGACATGCTGAAAACTGTTCTTAATCAGTCTGCTCGAGAGAGTAAGGACTTGAAGGATTGGCGAGAGAAAGAAAGCAGGACACGCAAGAGAAATGCAGTGGCCAAGAGGAAAACCACGGAGCGGCTGCTAAGCATCCTGGAGCGCCAAGCGGAGTCTATAGAGTCACTCGTTGCCATGCAAGCAGAGCACTACCGTGCTACTCCCCCACCCGCCCCGTCCTTTGTGCCTTGTGCCCCAATGTCAGCTCAAACCACCTTTCCCCAGCATCCAGGTTCTTACCACCACCAGCTGCCTCCAACACCTGTATGTTCCCCAACCAGCCCTGATACCTACCACCACCCTTACCCTCTGCATTCAACCCCCATCACCATGCAGTATATGAACCCTGAAGTGCAGGATTCATTAAACAGCAATCCAGACAGGGCATATGCAAACTTGTGACTGTACAGTTCACCAACTCTGTCAAGGAAGTTTTTTTCTTTTCAATAAAACAATTCTTGGCTTTGAAAACAGTCTTTATTATAGCAGATAGTGAAAGATACCTTAGCCCAGTAAAGAAAGAGGCACTACAAATCATATTATTAATACAAGCAACGCCAGCGGGCTTTTAAACGCCCAAAAGCACACTCCACAGTCATTCTGCACCGGCTCAGCCTGTAGTTGAACCGGTCCTTGCTCCTGTCAAGCTTCCCTGTATAGCTTTTATTGAGCAAATGCAGTAACGGGTACGCGGGGTCTCCAAGGATCACAGTGGGCATTTCGACATCCCCTACTGTGATCTTCCTGTCTGGGAAAAAAGTCCCTGCCTGCATCTTCCTGAACAGGCCACTGTTCCGAAAGATGCGTGCATCATGCACCTTTCCAGGCCAGCCTGTGTAAATGTCAATGAAACGCCCGCGGTGATCCACAAGCGCCTGGAGAACCATAGAGAAATACCCCTTCCGATTAACGTACTCTGATGCCAGGTGGGGGGGGGCCAGAATAGGAATATGCGTCCCATCTATCGCCCTCCACAGTTAGGGAAACCCATGTGTGCAAAGCCATCCACAATGTCCTGCACGCTCCCCAGAGTCACGGTCTTTCTTAGCAGGATGCGATTAATTGCCTTGCAAACTTGCATCAAAACGATTCCCACGGTCGACTTTCCCACACCAAACTGGTTCCCGACCGACCGGTAGCTGTCTGGAGTTGCCAGCTTCCAGATTGCAATAGCCACTCGCTTTTCCACCGTCAGGGCAGCTCTCAATCTTGTGTCCTTGCGCCGCAGAGTGGGGGCGAGCTCAGCACACAGTCCCATGAAAGTGGCTTTTCTCATACGAAAGTTCTGCAGCCACTGCTCGTCATCCCAGACTTCCATGACGATGTGATCCCACCACTCAGTGCTTGTTTCCCGAGCCCAAAAGCGGCGTTCAACGGTGCTGAGCATTTCCGTAAATGCCGCAAGCACTTTAGTGTCACACGCGGCAGGCAAATCCATATTGATATCATCGTCGGAATCCTCACTGTCACTTTGGAGCTGAAGGAATAGCTGGACTGCCAAACGTGTTGTGCTGGTGACACTCATCAGCAGAGTCCTCAGCAGATCGGGCTCCATTTGCCACAGAAATCGCGATTCACACAGAGAGTAACAGAAAGACACTCACAATGGCGCCAAACGCTGCTGGAAAGAGTGAATGCTGGGATGTGAAGCGATGCACCACGGGGCGCTGGCAAACAGGAAGCGGAATGACCCGCACACTTCCTTCCCCTTCCCACAATACTCAGCGCCAAAACGGCGCCAAAACGGGACGAGGTGCTCTGTGGGATAGCTGCCCACAATGCACCTCTCAATACAGCGCTGGAAAGTGCTGCAAGTGTGGCCACACTGCAGCGCTGGTAGCTGTCAGTGTGGCCACACTCCAGCGCTGGCCCTTCCACAGCTGCATGACCAGCGCTGTAACTCCCAGCGCTGCAACTTGTAAGTGTAGCCAAGCCCTTTCAGAGTAAAGGGCGATTCACTGAAAATCCTTTGCCTCAAGTCTCCTTCTAGTTAAATCTGGGAACTATTAGCTTGAGTGTCTCTTCTGATTTCATCTTGCATGGTATTACACAGAGAGATGTAGTCTATCGGGTAGTTACGATTCCTGTAAGCAGGGTCTAAATGAAATCTCCCCTGACATCTAATGATGAATCTGGGGGGAAAGACTGTATTTGAATAGACATACTGGCTCTGCCTAGGTGATCACTAGACAATCCTGCTTTGTCAAAATGATCATTTTTGGCTGTTTTGGGTTAAAATTCACTTCAGTATTGAATGCAGGGATAATGAAATGTTGTTGTTATCCTTATTAAGAGCAAAGGGCAGCAGAACTATCCTTAGCATGCCCTGATTGAGGGAGCCACCCTAACTTTAACCTCACTCACTAAGTAGGTGGTAGGGATGCCAAATCCAAATGAAAGTCAGAGAGGGTGGGAACAGGTTTTCCTAGGTGGCAGTGTGATACCATTTGACCCTCCCCTTTCCAGTCTTTTAAGACACAGCTGATCAGACTCCACTGAGAGTCCTTGTTTTTGAAATCACTACAAGTAGGTCTAGGAGCTGAGCCCTACAGCTAGTGTGGCAGCATTGTTGCAATGAAAGACAATGCAGAGACTATAATAGCAGAGAGGTTTCCTACTCCCTAGCAAAATCACTAACAGCTGAAGTCACTAGGAGCTGGCCTAAGTGGTGGAAGCTCAGAACAATGCATGTCAGATGAAGCAAGTGGTGGCAGCGGTGACAGGGTGCACAGTGGCAGCAAGCAGCAGCAGCGATGAGCAGTGGCAAGTGGCAGCACAGATTGTTAGCGGTGATCACTGCCAAGGTGACAGTGAGAGGCAAGAAGTAGCAGAGAAAGTGGGCAGTGGCAACAGCAGAGGCATTACTTAGCCTCCCTCCTCCAAGCTGTGTTTTAGGGAGAGGCAAGTGTCGTTTTAAAGGGGCATTCGTGGGTCAGACTTTCACACCACAAGGTGGGAAACTGAGGCAAACAAAGGCCACTGCTCAACATACTATGGGACAGGTGTTTAGTTATGTTTGTGCTTTTGAATCATTGTTGAAATGTTTTTCTCCAAACTAAAGCTGGGTTCCCTGTCCCTTTTATTAAAACATTTATTTTGTTATGCACAGACTCAGTGCTTGTGAGTGGGAAAGTTTTGCCTCTTTGAGGCACCCAGGGATGGTGTTTAGTTTTCCAAATTATTGGATGGGGGCTCGAGTCAGTTATGTTTTGCAATGTTAGGACGAACCCTTCGATACTGAACCTGGCTGTCGTTGCTGCTGACACCACATTACAGGGTTACATTCCAAATCACTCAGGACTGTATCTGTAAAAATCCAAAACCTGGTATTGGAACAAGAAACAAACTGGAAACCAGCACAGATCTTGGAGCACAGAGGTAACACAATCCCTGTGAGATGCAATTGAGCAACCACTTTCTACATTCACTGATATTTGAGAATCCCCTTCAGGAGTAGTTACATGCCCTGTCACAATCCATATGTGAAGTGTCAGAGTTACAGATGGCTGTAGCAATGTGGGGTCTGTGAGGGTCACAACCTTATATCCAAGATCAGAAGGAAAAAAAAAAGTCCTGGCCTTTGCTGCTACCTTGGCTCTGTCAGAGTAGCAGGGGCTGAAGGCTGTAATCTATACCACCTGTTCCAGACACTTGGGATTGCCAGGGTCCAGATAATACCATGGTTATTCTCCCTGCACCGGTATCCAGTACGTAGGATAAAGTAGGGACCACTGTAGTGGCCATACACCACCTAAGTGTAGGGTGAATACTTCAGTAGTGTTATCTGACAGCCATAAGGCTGGTTTGCAACAGGAGAGCAGTGCAATGCTGTCTTAGCACAATGTTGAATCAGGGACAATGTGAGTAAGCTGTGCAGGACTTTAGACTGTGTCTGAGCAGAAGGAATCATCTTGGCATTTTCTATTCTTCACCAATGAAAGCTTATCCTTATTCAGTTAAATGTGAATCAGTTACCTGTGTATTGATGGAAGTGATTCACCAAAAATGTTTTCTCTGACTTTTTCTCCTAACAAATGTGGGTGCTGTGAAGCCAGTATTGGTCGTTAGTTAATGATATTGAAAGTATTTTCCCTATTTTCCTATGTGTGAATAATATTCAGAATAATCAATGTGTAGCCTCTAATTAAATTTAATTGATAGTTTTGTGCTGAACCACGGTGTCCCTAGTTGTCCCTGGTTCCTCTGTTGCTACAGGTCTAAGATCAACAGGGTGAAAGTTACTCTTAGTGATTCTATTAGGTTGGGAGGCTCTAGAAACATACAAAGACAGTGACCACAAACACATGGCAAGTAAGAATTCTCGTTTGTGTTATAAGTTACAAGTTACACTCACATACACATATACAAAACTGTGAGAGTCCATGCAATAGCTAATGCTATATTCCTACTCACATACCCAAAGATATCAGAGTCTGGCGGATCTCTCAACAAGTGGTCTTTGACAGTGGGGTGATTCCTGGTGGGTTCTTCCCACCCTATTCATACCAGGGAACCCTTTTTTTATCTTGTATTATCACCACCACCTTATGCATATGCATGAGGATTCCAACCTCCTTTTCACTGGGTCAGACCAAAGATCCATCAAGCCCAGTATCCTGTCCTCTGACAGTGGCCAATGGCAGGTGCCCCAAAGGAAATGAACAGACAGGTTATCATCAAGTGATCCATGCCCTGTTACCCAATCCCAGGTTCTGGCAAACAGAGGCTAGGGACACCATTCCTGCCCATCCTGGCTAATAGCCATTGATGCACCTATCTTCCATGAATCTATCTAGCTCCCTTTTGAACTCCGTTATAGTATTGGACTTCACAACGCCCTCTGGGCAAGGAGTTCCAGAGGTTGACAGTGCATTGCGTGAAAAAATACTTTCTTGTGTTTGTTTTTAACCTGCTGTCTATTAATTTCATTTGGTGGCTCCTTGTTCTTGTATTATGAGAAGGAGTAAATAACACTTCCTTATTTACTTTCTCTATATCACTCATGATTTTATAGACCTCTATCATATCCCCCCTTAATCGCCTCTTTTCCAAGCTGAAAAGTCCCAGTCTTATTAATCTCTCCTCATATGGAAGCCGTTCTATACCCCTAATAATTTTTGTTGCCCTTTTCTGAACCTTTTCCAATTCCAAAATATCTCTTTTGAGATGAGGCGACTACATCTGCATGCAGTCTTCAAGGTGTGGGCATAACATGGATTTATATAGAGGCAATATGATATTTTCTGTCTTATTATCTATCCCTTTCTTGATGATTCCCAACATTCTGTTCACTTTTTTTGACTGCCGCTGCACATTGAGTGGATGATTTCAGAGAACTATTTCCTTATCTCTTCTTCCACACCCCACACATTTTGGGGTGCACCGCTTCTCATAGTTTGTTCTCTTAGTTCCTCTTATTCTCATTAGCATCAATGTAAACTTGTTCGCATGGTAACCTGCAGTTAGAGCAGAACTTTCTATGATTTACAATCATGCATCTTGTGGTCTGGACAGATACATTGCAGCATATTTTCCCGAACATCACCTATTGGCACATTCTTTACAGTAATCTTATAACTTTATTGGCACAGGGCTATTCCTGGGTCACCTACTTATGTCAAGCCTCCTTAAGCCTGAGGCCTAATATGGCCAAACTGAAATCTCAGCCTGTAGGTCTTGCATTACAACCTTACTTTACTTACATACCTAATACACACTCCTCAGTCCTAAATACTCGTCAGTCTTATACTCTTGTAATCCTATACCACTTACTATACCTATAATTGAACAACTAATCACACATTAATGGCATATGAAATAACATGATTTAACCACAACAATAGATGGTGCATTTCAATAATATGAACTAATTGGCTACAAATGTTCTGCTGAAACTCTAGCTGCTAATTTACATGACTGAACAGAAGGCAATACAATTTCTATCCATTATTACATTTATTTTCTAATTTTATAACCTGATTTTCTGAAAATACTTGTTTCAGTGTGCACCAGTTCAAATTCTGTAGACTTTATTAAAAATGTGGTCCTGATGACTAAACACCTCAATGTTGCTGCTTTTTAAAACAAACAAACAAACAATCAAAACTGGATTCTTATTTTCACCTAAGGTAGACTCCATTTTTTTCAGATACCAGAGGCCTTTGTACAACTGAGGATTTTTTGTAGAAGGCTGCTTTTCTGTCCCTAGCTACTAAATACATTCCCATTCAGATAAAGTTCTACAAAGTTTGTATTACTAGACATGTGTCAAATGAAATTCACCAAAACCTAGAGGTATGGGAATATAGACTAATATTCTTGACTAAACTGTTATACCAGCTGACAAAAATTCTATTAAACCCTGTAGGTTTGTGTCAGTTTTAAGATTAATGTATGTGTAATTCAGGAATATAATAAATCATATTTTAAATGTCACGTCACTTATTGCTCACCAGGTTGTAGAAACCTCAAGCTACTATAGTTCTAAAATCCTCAAAGTACTGTAATTCACAAAAGTCAAGAAACAGAGTCAGGAAAAAGTCAAATTGCAAGGGCTGAAATGGATCTATACCGTTTCTTGTAGTCAGGAAAAGAAACAGAATTTCTCTGCATAGGTTTTTTTCCTTTATCTCTGTTTTTCACATGTTAGAAAAGTTGCTTCCAAATTTTGCCAATATATTTATGCAACACTATATCTGTAGTGCCTTCTAAGATACCTTTTCATCTGTGATTCTATGATCCTATCTATATTGTGTACAAGAAAAGGGGAATCTTATATCAGAGGGGTAACCGTGTTAGTCTGGTTCTGTAGAAGCAGCAAAGAATCCCGTGGCACCTTATAGACTAACAGACGTTTTGCAGCATGAGCTTTCGTGGGTGAATACCCACTTCTTCGGATGCAAGACTTGCATCCGAAGAAGTGGGTATTCACCCACGAAAGCTCATGCTGCAAAACGTCTGTTAGTCTATAAGGTGCCACGGGATTCTTTGCGGGAATCTTATAGTGAAGCCATAAAAATAAAATTAATTATATTAGAATTGTATACTTTACTATATGTGAAGCATGATGGCAGCAATGCTGCATTGCAGCAAGGGGAATACATGTATTCAAACTGTGCACATCTTACTTTTTACTGGTATAATTTGGGGAATGTTATTTTTGCATTCATAACTTAGAGCAGAACAGATGATGAACATTAAGTTCAAAGTCATTAATCCATTATGTTCCTAGTGATTCCTCACTGTAGGAGGAGTTTAGATTGCCATAATGTGGTTTTTGTTCTGTTGGAGAAAATTCATTATAAGAGAATTCAATAAAAGTGGGTAATTTTAATCGAACTGCTGTTTTTCTTCCGAACCACTATATCATGAATCCAGTCTAGTGGATTCATAGTTAAGGGTGTAACTGTGTTTCTGGTATACAAAAGTGTCTGTGACTCTTATACCTCTAGGACCTGGAGGGCAAGGGGTGCATAAAAACTGCTTTGTACCTGTAATTACTCGCTAGACAGAGGACAATTTCATTTTCTTAAAGTTTGAAGTTAACAAAAAAGGAAATTCAAACAAGAGTTTAAAACTGAGAGGCTTTCATGCTAAGAATAGTCCTTTCTTAAATTTTATGTTAGTTAGATCTCTATCTAAAATAGCTAGGTCAAGAATTCAAAATGTGTTTTATTCTGATGTCCTCCATGGGAAATACTGTCTTTGAGAAGACTTAGGAAGGTTGAAAAGTACATTTTAGAGAGATTTGCTACAATATGTGAACCTTATAAACTCTGCTAATGGAGTTTTAAAACTTTTTTAAATGACAGTGGTTAATCCTGTACATGTCTGTACTGATTTTTTTTTAAAAGTGGTAAAAAAAAGTTTATAGCCTCCTTTTTATTATGGAAGATAATTTTGAAAAGGATTATACTAATACAGTGCTTTCCATTTGTAGATCTCAACGTGTTTGACCAATGGCAGTAAGCATGATTCCCAAACTACACATGGGGAAAAGGAGGCACTGAGAGGGAAAGTGACTTGCCCAAGGACACATGGTGAGTCAGTGCCAGAGGAGGACTAGAACCATTTATGCTAAATGTCAACTTATCACTAGAGTTCAAAGTTTGCAATGGAGATTTCCCTTAGAAATCACAGTTATTCTCACCAGGACCTACTCCTCAGATCTCTCAACATCTGTCATCTATAAGGGGTCCTTTCTCAAATTTCTAGTTTTGCTATCCTTACTTGCTCACTTGCTAGCCAGTAGGTGGGGGGAATCTTCACGCCAACATACTCCCCCCACATCCATGCTCTTTGATTTACTGACTACTCCAGGAGAATCACCACTATGAGAGAGAATACAAGTGCCTCTACTCATTCTTGAGCTGCCACTACTTCCCTGTACTCCTTCCTGAGGCAATGGAATGAACATTTCTTGCAATACAACTAGGGCTGTCGATTAACTCAAAAAAATTAATTGTGATTAATTGCACTGTTGAACAGTAGAATACCAACTGAAATTTATTAAATATTTTGGACTGTGAGACTAGATTCTTGAAAACAAACATGAATGCATTGCTTTTTGATCAGCAAGGATGTGACTATGCTTAGGCAGTTTAGAGAATTCTGTAATTGTTTTGGGTGACTTGAACACAAAGTATCTGAGTGTGACTGAGAGATGTAAGTAGCCTGAGAAGATCTTTTGCATGTATTCCTTGCTGTTGAATTTTGAGTAATTTCAAATGTTCGTTTTGGAAAAGACTCCTCCAAATCAATTCCTAGACAATGGCAAAATGTTGCTTTTCTCTAATTAATATGGTTGACCAAGAGGTAACTAAATTCAGAAACTACTGCCAATAAATAAGGAATAGAGCCAGTAGCATTTGACAGAAAAAAAGAATAATGAACATAAAGCAAAACTTTTAATGTTTGAGCCAATTGAAATACTATGACCACCCAAATTCTGACATATTCTCTATCGTTTGACTGCTAAATCAAGTGTAAGTGAATAGGAGCTGAAAATGTTTATCCTTATCTGATGATCTTTCCACAGCAACAGAATGAGAGAATTTTGTTTGTCAATAGCTGGCTAAAACCTAAAAGCTGAAGCAGTCTGGGAGATTTAGAGACCTATCTTCTATTAGTTCTGCAAAGGTTTGAAAATCTCAGTGCCCCACTGCTGTATATCAACAAATACAGAATCCAGGATATGGAACTAGAAGAACTGTGGGTTTGATATAAAAAATTAATGAAAGCCTTCTTTATATCTAACTGTTGTCGGAGTGCTACCGGTGTGGTGCTCTGCTTTCTCCTTGTTGATATCACTCGGCTGCGTGCGTGTGTTCCCTCTGTGTGCTGCCCCAGCTCTGCAGATAGCTGACACAGCAGACCCGAAGAGAACCCCCAATGACCACAGAGTCTAGTAAGGTACGAAGGCACGTCGGCCAGGTTTATTGCCGTATTGGACACAATGATAGTTCCCCGTAGATTACTTAGTCTACCGGGCATACTACTAATATGTGCCCACGGTCAATGGACTCGGCTCAGTTAGTGGCGGGACTTTCCACTGCCCCCTCGGCTGGACAAAGACACCGCCCCAGGGATGCATTCTTATACACAGGTACAAACAAGTTACACATCACAGCTGACGTTTGAGGTGCAACCCCTCTACGCAGCAAGGTACCTTTACGTAGTAAGGTGCCGCCTCTCACCTTGTACATGTTGGTTCGATCAAAACAACTCTATCCATCATATTACCCTTTTGCCCCTGTCATTGGGATGGGCCAGCCTGTTCTTTGTTATCTCTGTGGAATGTGCAAGTATGTGAATGTTCTGACATCTAGTGTTCAGTACCTTTTAGGTACGTATCTTCTTGCAGCATCAGCCCTTTCCTTGCCAGCTTCTGTGAGCAGGGCCTGCCCCTGGCTCACAGCTTAACTTTGCTTTATGTTAGCAAAGTCTTGACCATTACTTTAGTTCAGGCCTCAGGCCTCATACCAGGCCTCTGATACCAAGGTTTATATCTTAGGGCCTCCTCTTACTACACTAACAAGAGTGGGAATTTTTATTTTGAAATTTGCTTTCCTGGATTGACAGTAAACTGTAATCCCACAATAGAGCCACAGTACAACCCTGCTCAGGTTAGTCTTCGTGAATAGTATATAAACAGACATGGACAGACCACATGTAAAGGGTGCGGGAGCCCTGGCCATACAATACTGGACATTTTTTCTTCAAATAACCCTTTCCAGCAAGGGTGGAATAAGGCATGCGGAATCCTTTCCAAACTAATAAACATTATGGGGGCTAACAGGGAAGTTAGTGGATCTGAACTGTGATAGCTACACATGGTGTGTGACAATGCTCTTCTTCCACCCTTATTTCCTGCTCCATGTGTGGTGGCACAGATTCTGTCACTATATTCTACTCAAACAGACATGGGTTTGCTGAAGAAGCAGAGAAATGAACATGTATTAGATATGTAAGTAAAGTAAGATTGTAATTAGGGCTATCAAGTGATTAAAAATAATCATGCTTAATCTTGCTGTTAATAACAGAATACCAGTTATATACATATTTTTGGATGTTTTCTACATTTTCAAATATATTGATTTCAATTACAACACAGAATACGCAGTATACGGTGCTCACTTTATTTTATTTTTATTACAAATATTTGCACTGTAAAAAACAAAATAAATAGTATTTAATGTGTATCAGCAGAATTAGGCAATAACAAGAGAGCATATTGGTACATTTATCTAGCTTTTAGAAATTGGTGGTAAGAGCTGTTTGAAAGGTGTATGGCAATACTTCCCTGCATCTTTGATATGTACTGGATAATAGAGGGGCTATTTAGAGTGGCAATGTTGTTATAAAGGTGTACAGGGATGACATCTAAGACCTGAGCCTTATTAGAGTTCATGTCCTTAATAGTATCAATGATTTAGTGGGGGCTTCTAGAATGTAAAATTAACCTAGTGGAAGATGTTTTTATTGAAACAATTTTCTAGAGTTGAAGAGTCTCTTCGGTCTATGCTTTCAATAGAACATTAAATCTGTGTTCTTTATATTTTTATCATCACTCAGAAAAGAAACCTTGTTCAGCAGTTGTATAGTGCATGGAATTATGAGATTTCACTTGTTTTAATTTGAAGGCTGATAATTTCTCATCTTTCTCCTACTTCCCAAAATGGCCTCTGTGATCTGAACAGAAAGGCATTTCATAGTTCACATACCTGTTTTAAAAACATGTTCCCAAAGAAATTAGCATCTTTATTGTTCACTTACTAGAGAGTTATTTACATTGTAATCCAGTAATGGACCAAATTCTGTTTTCAATTACACAGAGTAATCTGCTGACTTTAATGTGGTTGGATTACATAGGTATAATTGGGAGCAGAGTTTGGTCTATTTTACTATTATTTATATTGATCCCATGAGAGTACATTTGAATCTAAGCAGTACTGAAACTAATATGATCATCATTATAAATACAGATGTACTTATCTGAACAGGAGACTTTTCCCTACTTTTTTTTTCCCTCTTTCCTTCATGAGTTTTGAGCAGCTTTGAACTCATATCAGTCAAGGAATGCAGATGTGGAACTTTAACCAACTATTCTTGAAAGCAGTTGATTGGAAAGAGTTTCTGCATGATTCATGAGTCACAAGTAGGTGTAATGGGTTTCAGCTAAACTTATGCAAAGGATATGTCCCACAGAGATGTGAGGGCTGCAGAGCTTCTAATTCCCCGAGCCTGGATTTATTCTAAGGGCTGGTCTACACTGAGGGTTAGTGAGCTAGAAGACAAAGTATGCCTTCCCACCCACTCACTCATCATGTGGAACCCTGCTCTCACATACTAAAAGTTCTCTAGCACACTCTGATATACTCCCATATCAAAGAACACTATGGAACTTCTTAACAGTATGTTAGGAACAATTAGGAAAGGGGTAGAAAATAAGACATAAAATGTCATAATGCCACTGTAGAAATCCATTATGCACCACCCACCCATCCACCCCTTGATTACTGTGTCCAGTTCGGGTCACCCTATCTCAAAAAGGATATAGTGGAACTGGATAAGGTTTAGAGAAGGGCAACAAAGATGATCAAAGGTATTGAAAGTCTTCCATATGAGGAGAGACTAAAAAGATTAGGGCTATTTAGCTTAGAAAAGAATTGACTAAGGTGGGATGTGATAGAGATCTATAAAATTATGAATGATATGGAAACGAGAATCATGTTGTTTACCCTTTCACGCAATACAAAACACAGGGGTCATCCCATGAAGCTAATATACAGAAAGAGGAAGTACTTTTTCACACAATGCACAATTATCTGTGGAACTCATTGCCATGGGATGTTGTGATGGCCAAAGTATATCTGGTTCAAAAAAGAACTGGATAAGTTCATGGAGGATAGATCTATCAATGGCTATTATCCAAGATAGTCAGGGATGCAACCCCGTGCTTGGGGTGACCCTAAACCTTTGACTACTAGAAGCCAGCAGTGGAAGTCAGGGGTAGATCACTCCGTAATTGCCCTATTCTGTATGTTCCCCCTGAAGCTCTGGTATGGGCCATTGTTGGAGACAGGATATTGGGCAAGATGTTCTGACCGAGTATGGCAGCTCTTATGTTCTTTTAGAGATTACACTGGAACACAGACCTAAGGGGGAGAAATAAGACTGGATCAAAACTGGTTATTTCCATCAGTGACCCAATCCTGCTACTGCTACACTGGAAGTTTTGTTATTTGTTATTGATTATAACAAGAGGAAGAGCAGGCCCTTGATTTATTCTTGCTGGATGAACAGGAATGCCAGTTCATGAATAGTCAGGATATGATTACTGAGTATGGGTGTCTTAGTTTTATTACGCTAGCTTCCATCTTTCTCTGTAACAAAATTTTCCAACAACATGAGCATATCTTTTAGATTGCTCAGTAATGCAGTTTCTGCATATTCATATTCTGTATATGTTTCCTGTGCTTTCTGATGTGCAGCCTTTTAAGCAATGTTAAGTAATTACGTTCTCTTCAGTTGCATTATAGATGACAGCATCCTCCTACTCATCTTTCAGAAGCATGTTGCCCTGTAGAGAAACAGTCCAGACTGCTTTTGAGAACACATTAAATAGACCAGTTTGACTCTCAGACCCCAGAGCTTAGACATATTTTCCATGCCAAACTAAGGAAACAGCAGTGCATAAGAGCTAGGAATTATTAATTATTATTACTGAAGTGCAGCCTTGGATGTCTCTTAGAATTTAAGCCAGTGTCACTTGTGGGAACACTGAACTAACCTGATATTGTCATAGTATGAGTACTAAAGCTACCTTATAGAAAGCAATAAGTGGCCTTAAGTTTGCTAGTCTTATGAGCGTGATATCATCATAAACAGAAATTGTGAAGAATTGTAAAGTGAAGGAAAAATTGGGTCAGGAAGCCAAAATCAAGATTTTTCCTTTTTATCTGATGCTGTCAACTTTCTGCTTCATGATCCCCTCTCAAAACCAGCCATCAATCAGAGCAACTGTCAGAGATGTCATGTTCTTAAGATGCAATAGCGCTGAGTTATGTAGCTCAAAATATCTTGTATCTGTTTGTTCATGATGATCTCAGCTTAACTTTGCTGTCAAAGGACAACTTTGCTATCAAACGACAGCTTGATGTTTTCTTAATTACGTGAAAAACGCATTCTAGTCTATTTGACCATTTTCACTAACTTTACTACTGATTTTTTTTTAAAAAATGGGTAGACCCCTCAGCCCTTGTTCTGATACTTTTTTCCATGTCAAGCTGACGCTCTTTGGCTTGGGAACTATGAAGACTGCCATCTCATTTCCACAAAGCCTAGTCTTCTGGAAATGCTTCCAGTTCATTGTTGTCAGAAGTCTTTTTCTACATTAACATTACACAATTTAAGAACATAGGTCTAGAACATAGTCAAATCAATTTTTTTAGCATATTGGGGGGGATGCTGGAGCATTAACAAATTTTAAAAGCGCATTTAAATCATTATTTATGTATAGTGTTGCATTACTTTCTGAATAATGCAGCACTGTAAATGGATGATTCAAAGCAGTGCAAAGTCTTTTGCCATCATTTAGAGGCCCATTATATGAATCGATCACTCTCTGTATCCACCCACAGACACTTCTCAAACTGCTGAGGCCAAAATCATTATCATGTAGATAAGAGTGAACCTCACAAAACAAGTACAACAGTTTTAATTAGTCTAATGTATTTAAATTCTCAGAAGATTTTTTTTAAATGCACTTCCAGCTGTTTGGAGCATAACTATGTAAAACCCAGAGTGAGGCAGTGGACTGTATTCATCCTAGGGTGAATGCTAGAATACATCCAGACGCACCACCCCCAGTGGCCAAAGTCATCAGAATTCTCTCTCCATGAAGGGAAGGGACCCTTAATAAGCCAGCATTACCTAAAACAGTGCTGGCAGGGAAAGGACATGCTTAGGATGGCAAAGGTATGTGCTGATTCAGCAGCCCCTTTTGGCATAAATCCTACATGTCCATAGGTTTAAAGGTGGAAAACCCCTAAAAAGTGTGGCAGAGACAAACACTGAGAACATCAGGGGCTGCAGAAAACCAGGCTGGCATAAGGAAGGGTAATTGGCAGCTTTTCATAAGCCATCTTTGGTAAATCTAGCATTTTCATCTACTGGTAGTAAAGACTATTCCTGTAGTCTCTTAACATCACACGTGAGGATAAAGGTCATTTCACTGTGCACTGTTGTTGGGGTTTTTTTTCCTTTTATTTTCTGTTTTCATTTAGAGATGGGAGAGTATAACCAGGCAAAAATGTGTGTGCATCCAGGAAGGTTAAAAGGTAACTATGAATGGAAATGAAAGTATTTTGTTTCATAAGAAATAAATAATGTAGACGGCTTCAATTTCATCTCCAAGGATAGGATTAGAGAGGTGAAGTGTTTCGGGTAAAATAAGACCTCAAGCTGTGGGAAAAGGAGGAATTTTTTTCAGTAAAATGTAATGTGAACATTTTTGTAATATCTTTCTGAGCTATTACTTGACTCAGAAATTTTGCTTTTTATTACATTTCTATACTATCATTTTTCGCATTGAAAATACAAAAAATGTGAATTTTTTGATGCAAGCTGATCTTTAATTGTCTAAACGAATTATATTTCAAATTTTTAAAATGTTTTAAAAACAATTTATTTGTTCACTCCTAAAAATAGGAGCCTATAGTCCTAGTTGCTCTATATCTGATCATAAAAATAGTTTTGGAAAACTAAACCGTATTTGAGAACTTGTTGGCTATCAGCCTATGTCTGATTCTCTGGGGCTATCAACTTATGTCTGATTCTCTGGGGCTAGGTTCCACATCTATATATAGACTCTTATTTGGCTCCCCAAGCATCTGGTCACCTCACAATCTTAAATGTCTTTTTCCTCACAATGTCTCTGTGAGGTAAGGAAGTGCTGTTAGCCCCATTTTACAGATGGGCAACTGAGGCATAAAGAGACTAAGCCTTAACTAACTTATGATCCTAAGTCTCACTTAGGCTTGTAAGTCAATTCGGTATTGGAGCACTGAGAGGAGCATACATGCCTTTTAAAAATCTGGCCCTAAGTGACTTGCCTAAGGTAATATAAGAAGTCCATAGAAGAGCAAGGAGTTGAACCTGGTTCCCCTTAAGTCTAAGCCTAACACCTTGACCAGTGGACCATCCTTTCTTTTTTGAGCCTTGGTTAGTCCCTCAGTTTTTCTATTGACATCTACTTCCATTATTCCTTCTTAGTCTCATGCCATATCAACCTACTCCTCAACTTCAGCCTCAGTTGCTCATTTGATGATTCACTGGGTAAGGACCTAGGTTTTCAGGAAAGTAACTTCTGACTCTTGAACTAAGTGAAGAAACATGTCGGTTTGCCTAAGGCCTTCTACAGCCATGAGTGCAAATATTCCTGGCTGGGTCTGTATAGTGTGCACTTGATGTCTCTACTCACACAGGATGAAACCAGACTCTGTGGTTCCACCTAGCTTAGTATATAGGTATCATGACCAGAAAAAGGCATCATCCTCCAACATAAAAGTGACTGAAATGTTATATTTCTCTATTCCAAATTCAGTGGTGACATAAACAATTGTTTAACTTAGAGATCATAGGCCAGATAGAGAGGATTCCACTTCCTGCCCTTAACAAACCATGGCCCTCATCTCCAAAAATCCACCTTCACTGAGGTTTTCCATGAATGGGGAGTACAGACAGCATCCTTCCCCAGGGGTATTCCTGTGGCCTTTTTACTTGCTGCAACTGGCATAGAGGGTCTACAGGGCAGGGATTAATTCCCCCTGGTCACAAAACAGATGTAAATGGAAGTGGAGTTTACATAAATATGGGAGTCGGGCATATACCAAATGACTGAATTTACATTCTCAGCCTGTCCCAGAAACCTCCTTGAGAACTGCACCTGTTCCTCTAGGCTAAATGTGTCCCTATATATTTATAAACATCCAACATAATCATCAGACAGTAGATGATAGTTAATAGATTGGGTGAAAATTTGTTTTTGAGGATAGTGCATGAATAGATTAAATGATTCATTTTTGTCTAGCTTATACTTTTGAATTCATGGCACGATGGTCATAAATTCTATGGGTCAAATTCACCCTGGCATTAGCAGTCACAGTACTATTGAAATCAGTGGATTTATTCCTCTTTGCAGTATTATTAAATTTGGCCCAGATTCTTCAAAACCGTGTGCTGTGCTGCCCTGTGAATGTGCTTGTATCTGTTATGGATATACATTATGAGAAAACAGAATTTATAACAAAACAAAAAGCCCACATTATAGTATTATGTAAAACAAATGCCATTTTTTCACTGTAGAGTCCTTTAGTCCATTGCTTCTCAATCAGTGACCTCCAGGGAGGTCGCTAAAGGCAATGGAATGGGAGGAAGGAGGGAGGGAGTAGTCACGAAGTGTTGAACTTAGTTACAATTAAAAACAAAGAAACTTGCTCTCCTACTCCCCACATACCCCTATTGTTCGTGGTTGAGTACAGTCTGTCAGTCTCTCAAAGCAGGTGCACAAATAAATTACACAGGCATATCATTCTCAGTGATGTATATTTTTACCTTACTTTTGTAACATGTAAAGGGGATGCGGAAATTTTTAACTTCAGGGACCACCAATCTAAAAAAGCTGAGAAACACTGCTTTAGTCTGTGTTTCATTCACTATGAGTGTGTAACCTCTGCGTGTATAATCCTAACTTCCAGATCTAGGCTAGAGGACCTAATACAATTCATTCACAGGAATAGTCCCATTAATAAGTGTTTTTGTCACTGCCCACATGCTCATAAATTGTATCCAGTTGTTTAATTCTATTACCATGATAGTTACATTTTTGGCCCATTTAAATTGAAATTACATATTGTACTTTTAACTGATACCTTGGCTAACATTCTTTGTCAATAAAAACAGATGCTGATACCCAAGCCTCTGTGAAAGCCATAGTTGAGAACATAACAATTGCTGTGTTCATCTACACAAGTCTCTTTACTACCAGTATTTTGGTATACCATCATTGTTACATAAAATCTAATTACCAGTATATTTTTTCCTGTTCCATTCTTTCATTTAGACTTCAAAGTCCAAATCAACCCAAAATATAAAGCAGAGAATTTTGAAAAATATGGTTTTTTATTTTAAAGATCTGGGGTGAAATTGTGTTTTCAGTTTCATAGGTGTAAATCGGGGGCGGGGGCAGGGAGAGACGGGAACTACTATACTAATTTCAGTAGTTACCCCAGTCTTTTTGAGAACAGAATTTAACCCTGGTACATTTAACATTGGGAAAGTTTTTGATAAACTGTGACTTCTGCAAATGATTTACTTACAGGGTGATATTTTGGCATTTCTGTGATAGCCCTGAGTAGGGGCAGTGTGGAATTGCACAGCCCAGGAACAGCACTGGCAAGTCAGTACCTTATGCTTGTATAGTCTCTCCCAGTGCTGCTCGTAGTGCACGGGGAGTGAGCTACTTGCTTCATCTGACAGAATGCTCCCCACCCACCAGTGCCCCAGCCTTTCCCTGCAGGAGGGTAGTGTAGGTGGACAGTGCCATAACTCTGGCCCTTCCCTATCCGGATCCAACCCCTTCTGGATCTATCCTCCTTGACATCTTTCTTTGCTGGGGAGCATGGAACTAGCAGCGCCTGGAGCCCAGCAGTGCTGCTATTTTGACAAAGCTCTATGTAAGCTACATAGCAGGGAAGCTTTTTATAGAGCCCTGTGCAAGGACCTCTCCTGCTACAGCCTGTAATGAGCATAATAGATGCATAATGCACCTTGAGATTCCATATCTGTGCAGGGGCTAGTTAAGGAGTGTGGAATATTTTACAATAAACTGCTTCATATCAACTCCATCATGTGAAAAAATGTGCATAATCCTTATCCACCAGTTCCTTTTAAAACTTTGCAAGCAGTCCAACTGGTAATACTGTAGGTGATAGCTCAGCTAATAGACTGTATCTATTTTCTGTTTGTTCCAATTACCTCATAACACTACCATAAAATGAATTAATAATTTTGTGGCTTTTTTCCTCAATCTGCTTGGTGCCAGCTCCTGTGTAAATGAATCTATTATTGCTCTTCCAAAAATAATAAAATGTGCACAACAAGGAAACAGTACATGAATATGTAAATAATACAGAAGGCAATTAATATAATAAAATGTGGTAGTTCAGTGCCTGGGTTCCAAACTACAATGACTCTATCTCATACATAGCCAAACATAGGCAGCAATCCATGGGTTTCCCCAGGGAGCAGCTGGTTATGGAGAAGTTATATTTTTACTGTATAGTATTTGCATAGAAATGACTGTTCCCTATATGGGGGCAGCTGAAGAAACAAAGGAAGAAGAAGAGGCATTACAGAGGTGGAACACCAACGATAGTCTTAATTTCCAAGGGTAAAAGGGATGATTTAGCTATAACCATATATAGTAGCCATGGTGGTGTCAGTATGAGGCCACTTCAGCCTATAAAGCTGGGCCCCAAACTTAATAAGGGTGAAAGAATTCAAATAAGTGCATTATTGATCAGTAGTGTAGGAAAGCTAATAATTGTCTGGTGTGTGAAAAAATAAGGTTGGTCTTGTCCATTTCCTCATGTACAGGTGCTCATACTTCTAGGAAACCATACTATTTTTTCATTCCTTCTGCAATTTTTCAATCAAAAGGTTGAGGATGGGGGGCTGGGGGTGGCAGGGCATCATTTCACACTTAGATGTGATCCCTCCAGGCCAGGGTTGAGACACATCAGTGGGACAAAGACTAGGAAGCTTTCACAGATGCTGCCTGTGCTATCAATTTTGTGAATAAATAGAGTACTTCAGTCTACTGGGGTATTTAACTAGGAACATTCAGGTTTTTTAAAAAAAATGTTTAAATAGAAAACAAAAATATGTCCATTACTGAAACAGTATATGACCTTTGGAGAAATCAGATAATGATGGTTATTTTATTTTTAACAGGGAACTTAAAAACTTAGAATTCTTTAATCTTTTTTTCATAATTTTGCATTTTTTGGTCTCATTACTCATACCTGTTACAGTATTTAGATACCATTTTTACAACCCAAATGGGCAACAGGCCACATCCATGGCAACAGGCACCTGAAGTAATGCCATGTTGGTGTTGATTCAGCACTATTGTTTTCTTAATGGAGAGATGACGCACAAATCAATTCATCAGATGAATTTCTCGCAATGTAGAATGTGCCAAAGTAAATTAAATTACTATATGGTCCAGACTAGGAGGCATATGTTGCTACATAGATGGGCATTTAAAGAGGACCAGAATCTTCTCATTGTAATGTTTGCTTTGAGTGCAGATTACATTCTCCTTCTCCATTCTCATTAAAACTCTGTCAAAAAGAAGCAGTTTCTGAATTGTAATGTGTTTGTATTTCTTGTAAATCACAGTGCTTAAGCTGTAAGAATCTGACCTTTCCAGTATTCTGTGATTTGACTGGTTGATTATTTCTTCATCTCATTACCACCCATTCCTTCAAGGCTGCAAAGAGAGGTAATTAAAAAAAGATTTAAATATCTATCAATTTTTCAATTATGTAGGTTGGTCTACTGTTTGACTAAAGAAAAATACAGTACTAATCACTGCATGTGAAATTTAAAACTCTTTTTTTTCTCTCTCTCCAACAGGTGCTCTAAACTAACACAAAATATGCTAGCATATTATGTACTCATACTATTCATAAAGGGAAAACTAGCACCAGGTCTGTGAACCCTGTTTGTGGCCATATAATGGACTGTATACACCGGCAATGGAGCGTATCTCCTTACTGAATATTCCATCCAAAAAAATCGAATATTTTCCTTTAGTATTCTCAAAACGAGTTTCTGATAGTACGAAAGCTGATACTTGCCATTGTGCAACTTACTCCCCTCTTACCTACTTATACATCACCTCTAAATTTTGCCCACTGAAACGAAGGAAATTTAAGTTGGTTTAATTCATGTGATAGGGTCTAAAAGAGACTTCTAGCAGGAAAAGCATCTAACAGGTGAAAGGTTGTGAAAGTTAAAGTATCTTTACCTTACAGAAAATTGACTGTGGCCTCATGGGATTTTTGTTGCATGTCTCATAGCATCACAGAGACACAGTTAGGTTAAATAGATATAAAATTTAGGAATTGTATAAACATTAAGTCATCACAACTTATGTCTAGTGTCCACTATGGCTAAAAGGCTATCGACAAGAAAATAAGAGACATTAGATTTCACTGGTGGACTCCAGGTCTATGGGGAAAGGGGGTACCTGAAGTTCTTGCAAACTGGGGTCCCTCTTTGGTAACTTCTGTCCCCTCCACAAAGGGGAAAGTGAGAGGATCCAGGAGAGCACACTGAATCCTTGGGGTGAGCTGTGCATACTCTGCCCTAAGTTATGGACTCTATGAGAAATGCCTTGTAAACCCTGTGCTGGACCCATCTACATCCCTGGCATGGGGACATGGACAGCTAGTGCCCCTTTCTGATGTTAAATTGTAATAAAGTTGCAGCCTGTCCCTTAAAATCTATCCCTGCATCTGTCTTCATTCATTTGTGAGTCCTGATCAAGGAGGCAGAATTAAAATAACTGAATAGTAACAGTGATCAATTGATTGTGGAGCTACTGATCTTAGAAGGGTAATCACTGTATACTGTGTGAAGAATGTTGTAATCTTGCTAAGCCATGACCTAGTCAAACCATTTAAAACCCTTTAGCAGATAGCAACCAATATTTGACAGGCATGATTTGTGTAGCGATAACCTTTTCTTACTGTCCCTAAAGTTTGTTCTGCTGCTTCCTCTTGAATTGCACTGATAAACACATACTTGCAATTAATCACCTGGAAAATATCGAATCCCTTTCTACTTGTAAAGAAAGCAAAATTAAACCACTAAGTAACAGTTTATTTGCCTCTGTTTTTGCTTGGACAAACTCACAATGAAGTCCTTATGGGGCAGATTTCATTATCTTTCCTCTGGAGTAGTACTGCCTATTCAAGGAGTAACACTCACGATGAAAAGGAACATGAGAACGGCCATACTGGGTCAGACCAAAGGTCCATCTAGGCCAGTATCATGTCTTCCAACAGTGGCCAATATCAGGTGCCCCAGAGGGAATGAACAGATCAGGTAATCATCAAGTGATCCATCCCCTGTCATTCATTCCCAGCTTCTGGCAAACAGAGGATAGGGACACTATCCCTACCCACCCTGGCTAATAGCCATTGATGGACCTATCCGCCATGAATTTATCTAGCTCTTTTTTGAACCCTGTTATATTCTTGGCCTTCACAACATCCTCTGGCAGAGATTTCCACAGGTGGACTGTATGTTGTGTGAAGAAATACTTTGTTTGTTTTAAACCTACTGCCTATTAATTTAATTTGGTGACCCCTAGTCTGTGTGCTATGAGAAGGAGTAAATACAACTTCCTTATTTACTTTTTCCACACCAGTCATGATTTTATAGACCTCACATTCCCCCCGTTAGTCGTCTCTTTTCCAAGCTGAGAAGTCCCAGTCTTATTCATGTCTCCTCATACGGAAGCTGTTCCATACCCCTAATCATTTTTGTTGCCCTTTTCCAATTCCAATATATCTTTTTTGAAATGGGATGATCACATCTGCATGCAGTATTCAAGATGTGGGCAATACCATGGATTTATATAGAGGCAATATGATATTTTCTGTCTTATCTATCCCTTTTGTAATGATTCCCAACATTCTGTTCACTTTTTTGACTTCCGCTGCACATTGAGTGGATGTTTTTAGAGAACTATCCACAATCACTCCAAGATCTCATTCTTGAGTCGTAGCAGCTAATTTAGACCCCATAATTGTATCTGTAGAGTTGGGATTATGTTTTCCAATGTGCATTACTTTGCATTTATCAACATTGAATTTCATCTTCCATTTTGTTGGCCAGTCACCCAGTTTTGAGAGATCCTTTGTAGCTTTTTGCAGTCCACCTGGGACTTAACTATCTTGAGTAGTTTTGTATCATCTGCAAATATTGCCACCTCACTGTTTACCCCTTTTTCCAGATCATTTATGAATATGTTGAATAGGGCTAGTCCCAGTTCAGACCTATGGGGGACACCTCATGGACCTCTCTCCATTCTGAAAATGGACCATTTATTCCTAATCTTTGTTTCCTATCTTTTAACTGGTTACCAAATCCATGACAGGACCTTCCCTCTTATCCCATGACAGCTTACTTTGCTTAAGTGCCTTTAGTGGGGGACCTTGTCAAAGGCTTTCTGAAAATCTAAGTACACTATATCCACTGGATTACCCTTGTCTACATGCTTGTTGACCCCCTCAAAGAATTCTAGTAGATTGGTGAGGCATGATTTCTCTTTACAAAAATCATGTTGATTATTCCCCAACAAATTATGTTCATCTATGTGTCTGATGATTTTGTTCTTTACTATCGTTTCAACCAGTTTGCCCGGTACTGAAGTCAGGCTTACTGGCCTGTAATTGCTGGGATCACCTGTGGAGCCCTTTAAAAAAAATTGGCATCACATTAGCTATCCTCCAGTCCTTTGGTACAGAAGCTGATTTAAATGATAGGTTACAGACTACAGATAGAGTTCTGCAATTTCACATTTGAGCTCCTTCAGAACCCTTGATGAATACCATCTGGACCTGGCAGAATCTGGTCCTGTATTAGTTAGATATGTTTTTTAATTTTCAACTTGAGAAGTCAAACACCTGAAAGATTGTATTTTGTTCTAACTAGGAAGAGAAAAGCTCACCTAGGGACAAAGCAAGCATGGAATATTTCCTCAAACAGGTGCTTGTTTTGGAAAGTGGGGTTATGAATCCTTGTGAAAATAGGGTTATAGTCTAAACTGTTTTGCAGCAGCAACAATAGGTGCTATTAAGCACCTGCGTCAATATGACTGATAGTTTCCTGAGATACAGGTTTTATTTTCCTCTTTCATTTACTTGCATGTTTTAAGCAATTTGCTGTCTAACTGGCTACAAAATACCATGTCTCCCCTTGTTGATATAATTTCACTAAATTGTCCATTGTTTTTAAGGGTTCGTGTTTTTACATTTTTCTTTAAAGTTTACAAGATTACACTTCAAACCTGCCTATGAAATTACCTCTGTACTAAAGTCATTTTCTCAGGAACCAGCAATCTTTGTTTCTTCTTGTCACCTGTAGCTGTAGCAAGGAACTCTTCCCATTTAAATGAATGAGAGAAGTCATCATAAAAGATTTATTCCTGCCTCCCCATTTTTTCTTATTTAGTCCTAACATTCTGCCCATTTACCATGAACTTTCTCACATTTCACAAACTGCTAGTAATCTTTGAAAACAAATTATGCTATTTACTTCTCTCCTCAGAGGAAACTAATGGTTTACTAGGTGAAATGTCCAGAACAATAAGGAAAAGTGGAGCTGTGTATTCCCAATAGAAGTATACATCTTCTGTAAATAACTCCCTGTTGAAATTATGGGATGTTACAGAATTAGACACAGATTTTTATTCTTCTTGTATTTCAGCAGTATCAGAGCCTATCCATGAAAATAATAAATTAACCTGGCCATTGCTACGCAAATACTTTGTTCTTCATGTGGCAAAAAAGTGCATAGTTGCAAATGTTTTTTTATTTCACAAAGTACCGTGTGTATTTTCCCATCTCATTAACTTGTCTTTAAAGGGACACCATCTCAGTTCTGAACCCCAGAGGCAAGCTATAACTTCAAAAGAGTAACTTCAAAAGAGGGGGGGGGAAGAATTGACTGAAACAAAGGCATTCTTAATTCCACTATGCAAACGTGCTTATTTAGCTATTACAAATGGAAAAGAGAACAACAAAAATGCTAACAGTAGCAGTTGTCCAACAGTGGCCTATGTCCAATGCAAATTGGACACCATCAAGCTAGGCTTGAATAAAGTCTGGGAGTGGATGGGCCATTACACAAAGTAAAACTATTTCTCATGCTTATTCCCCCCACCCCAGTTCCTTACATCTCCTTGTCAATTGTTGGAAATGGGCCATTTTCATTACCACTACAAACAGTTCTTTTTCTCTCCTGCTGATAATAGCTCACCTTAACTGATCACTCTCCTTATAGTGTGTATGGTAACACCCATTGTTTCATGTTCTCTGTGTATATATATATATCTTCCTACTGTATTTTCCACTGCATGCATCCAAAGAAGTGAGCTGTAGCCCACGAAAGCTTATGCTCAAATAAATGTGTTAGTCTCTAAGGGTATGTCTACACTTACCGTCCGGGTTGACGCGGTGAGTTCGACTTCTCGGAGTTCGAACTATCGCGTCTGATCTAGACGCGATAGTTCGAACTCCGGAAGCGCCACGGTCGACTCCAGTACTCCACCACTGCAAACGGCGGTGGTGGAGTCGACGGGGGAGCCGCGGAGTTCGACCCCGCCGCGTCTGGACGGGTGAGTAGTTCGAATTAGGGTACTTCGAATTCAGCTACGCTATTCACGTAGCTGAATTTGCGTACCCTAATTCGAACCCCCTTTTTAGTGTAGACCAGGCCTAAGGTGCCACAAGTACTCCTAGTCTGTATCTGCAAAAAGAACAACACGGCTGCTACTCTGAAACCTGTGGTTACAAATGTTTTGTTTCTTCTACAATGGAACTTCATGACCTGATTTGCTAACATAATATACTATGGCTCTGATACACAAACTAAAGAGTCTGATCATGCAAACAGTTCCCCCTGGAGAATTGTCAGGATTTTTGGACAATCTGGGCAAAATCCATTTTCGAACTCTAAATAGATGTTCTGTGCAGCATAAGATATTATTACGTACCTTTGAGTGAATACAGTTTAAAAGTTGAGATACCTGAATTTTGCAGAAAGGCAGCTAGACCAGCTGGATTTCATGGATGAGATCCTTAGAAAAGGGGTATCAGGAATGTTTTGCAAAAGAAGGATATCCTACTTGGGAGTGGAGTGAGAAATTTCTGTCCATTGCAGAGTGCCCTAACAGGAAGTGGGATCAGGAAAGGGAGATTGGAATTGGGGCATGTTCTAAGTGCATGGCCCTGCCAAAGCCTTCACAAAGAGTTTCTTAATTAGCTTGCACTGTGTCCTACCTATATCTGTTTGCTATTACTTGGTCCTGTAATATAACCTAAAAAATAGTTAAGGGACAAATACCTAGCAAAGTTAAGTATGCTTATGAAATTACTAAGTACTCCATATCTGCAGTTTTCTACACAGCATTATGTCAGATGCTGTATTTGGACAGTTGCTGGTATTTCACAGGGACTCATGATTCTGGATAGTTGCGAACATGGAGTCTTTTCTCTTAAGGTGTGAACAAAGCAATTATTCTAGTTCCTGAAACACTTGAAAAACAGTAACAAAATTTAAAAAAATAAATAAAAAAATGAAAAGTCCTTGTGGCACCTTAGAGACTAACAAATTTATTTGAACATAAGCTTTTGTGGGCTAGAACCCACTAAATCAGATGTATGAAGTAAAAGATACAGGAGCAGGTATAAATACATGACAGGATGTGGGTTGCTTTACCAAATGTTGAGTCAGTCTAACGAGATAAATCAACTAACAGCAGGATACCAAAGGAGGAGAAATAACTTTAGAAGTGGTAAGACAGTGGCCCATTACAGACAGTTGACAAGAAGGTGAGAGTAACATTAGGGAGAAATTAGTATTGGGGAAATTAAGTTTAGGTTTTGAAGAAAAATATCAGATAGGGTCTGCTCTATTCTTTGCCACCTGCCAATTTTCCTCAAGATGCAGCATACTCCAGCCATTCTTCCTTCCCCATCTCTTACATTTGTGCCAATAATTGTGGGAAAGGTGCAAACCCTACTTCTTTTGCGTCTGGCGTACACCCCATGCTGGAAGAACCTCCAACTATGGGGATGCAGCCAGTCACTACTTGTTTTCTACTGCCTGTTTGGCGTGAATGGAGCAAAAGGAGGTCAGCAAATCTGCCCATATGTAGCCTGTGCAATATGAACCATGCAACAGAGACACATTAACTATTTAGCCAAAGGTAAGTTTTTAAGCAACAGCAGATATCTGTATGCTGATTTATTGGGTGTCTGCACAAAGCAATGTCTGTCTCTTCAGGTGTTGCCTTCTCCATGAAATGTACTGTAGTGCTACACAATCTACGGAGCATTTCTCATAATGAAATAGATTCAGGCAAACAAAAGATTACTAAACAATTGTTCTGCCTCAAATAGAAGAAGCATTTGGCTTTTCACTGCATCAAAACTGAACATAAGTCTGTTAGGAAATGGATAATCAACAGCAAAATTTTAATTTCCCTAGGATCTCATCATCCAGACCATTTCTGCATTAAGGCCCTGATCCTGCAAACTCTTGGGCACATGCTTGACTTTAAGCACATGAGATGTCCAACTGACCTTTTGGAGTGTTGCTGGGTATTCAGTACTTTTGAAAATCGTCACTTATTTAGGACCCTAACTTTAGTCTCCTATTTTTCTGAATTTTGACCTGCAAGTTTTGACACAGAGTTCAATGTCTTAAGTAAGCCCCTAATTCATGATCTGATCTCTCAAGTTGCTCCATGGTGGCAGCTCCTCCTCCCCATTGACTTATACTATCCAACACCCAACTTTTTTAGCGATATTTTGCAACTTTATTATACTGTATATTTGGGGGGAGGAGGCCTTTGTATTCCTTGATGAACAACTTTATCTCTGTTCTCATGAGTATGTGCATTATAATACCATCTAAAATGACATGATGACGTATTATTCCTCAAACACAATATGATACCATAGCTTTGTCTACAAACTTAGATATGCAGGTGTACTGACTTCTAGTGGGACGTACTAGAAAAGCTGCTTATGCCAGAAAAGCTTCAGTGAGACTACTCACTTCAGTAGGAGGTACAGGATCAGGTCCCTGTTTGTTGGTTTTGCAAGGATATATATTTGACTCTTAAAATCTTCCAATGTACTGTTAGAGACTTGAGAGCTTTAAATTTCGTCCTCTGTTCACCTGAATTTAGGATTTACTAACATCTCCCAGAAATCTCTGTGTGTGTGTGTATATCAATATACATTATATATCAATCTGGTTATTTCTAAATGTCAAAGTAAATATGCTTCACCCCCTGTTGTGTTGCCATGCCATGCCATGCCAGACCATTATTGAATCTGTTGCCCACATGGGCTTTCTAGTACATATGTCCTACTTATTACATCTAGGAAGTCTTTACCTAACAAACAATCCCTGAAAAATAATTTCCCTTATATTTTGTGCCATTTTATTTCCCTTTCTTTGCTAGTGATGTATTTCTTGTGAGCCACTCTATAGCTTCAGTTGTAATCATTATTCAGATTAATGTGAATTAAAATGTGAATGTTCTAGAGTGAGATCTCTACTAAAGACTTGAACTCTGGTGACTAATTCCTTGTAGGATTGCATGGAAAAGCTTACAACCTCACTGTTCGTTAGATTGCAAATGAAAACCAGTAGCTGCATAAATTTATTTTTGTAGAGTTGGTTGTCTTACTTGAAAGGATGAGTCAAGGAGCAGGAAAGACATTAACTTAAGCTTGAAACAAACACCATATTTCTGTGCTTATTTTTTTTGCTAAAAGTTGTCCATACAAAAAGGTTACCCTTCAAGAAGGTTTCTCATATTAGAATTGACTAGAAAAAGATGTAGTGTAGGTGTAGCTAACATGACATATCCCAATCCTGTACCAGCCCCTTTGTGTTATCTCAGCATCTGGTTCTAGCAAATCCCCTCACAGAGCCAAGGCAGTTGTCAAGGGAAGGGGCATGGCAGAAACCCTGCCGCTTTTTGCCAATTCCTTTGTGGGGTTGGAAACAGATGTTGCTGGTGCAGACCTGAGACTGTTCTCAGACAAGGGTTCAAATTGACCCATACAGCTCTGTCAGTCAGAAGTGTGCAAAGAATAAAACCACCCTGCTCAGGTCCTGCACTGTGCCAAATAGTTTAAAAGGTGGTTATTTATTGTTATAGGTATATTGTCAGGACACAACACTGGTAAATATATTTACAAAAGTATGTATATTTGTTTTAGGTGTGTATATAGATACTTGGTGCAGCACTGTTTATCACAAATGTGTTCTTGCTAACAATATTTGAAAATACACTGTTGTGGGTGAGCGGGTGTATTATTGTTGCACACAGGTATGTGGTGCAACATGATTATACAGGTATATGCTGAAATACGTTAACAGTGTATTGGTGGACTGTTTTACACATACATGCAAAGTGGATGATTTCATACAATTATCGGAAGTTTAGGCTATGAAAATGGAACCCCATATCTCAATGGGTACTTGATTTCCACCCCCATCTCCCCACCACCCTACAAACACACACACACACTTGATTTTATATAATACAAGTGTCTGGCATCATACTCTGGCAGAGAATAATTTAACGGGAAAGACAGACATTTGCATTTTTGGATACCTGATCTAAGTAAATAGAAAAAAAATGTACAGTAAATCAAGGGTTTTGTTGTATTCCTATTCTCATGCTATTTTATAAGCTTCAACCTCCTCATTTGTTGTGAAGTCAAAACACCTTGACATTTTGACAACTGACAGGGATTTTATGATTAAGGAAGACAAAAATTCACACTCAGATGCATCTTTCATTCACTGCACATTAACTGCACTCAGTATTTCTAGTCTGTCATTGTTTACATCTGAAGATTGTGAATTGCCATACTGTTTTTCCCTTCCAGGCAGCCTGATTAAAATATATCTTTAGCTAGCTCTGTGTGTGTGTGTGTGCGCGCGCGCGCGCATAAACACCCACACACATCACACACTGCTGCACAGTAAGATCTTGATTTAAACTGACAAAAGACAAGGGATCCCAAGTTAAATCTTCTATGGGATTCACATTTTGAACAGACATTTTGTAGCACATATGGTTTTTGAAGACAACTCCCTGTTCTGAGCTCAAATACCTATGTTAAACTAGATGAACTTGAGATGGCGCACCAATTTTACAATGTAATTTCCATGGTTTTGCTGGTTTAAATCAGACTTAACTTTATGGTACCCTATATTTAATTTCTTGTATCTAATATATTTTTATCAGGTCTTCTCCCGATAAATAATAAAATTCTCCCAGTTTGTTTGTAGTTTAATTAATTTTGCCCTTATTAAAAACAAACAAAACTGTGGGAAAATTGAAAGAATAGTATTTTTACAATCTTTTTCAATGAAGGAAGTGTTGCTGGCAGTCATTGATGTCTTACAAGGTTCCATTAATCCCTATTCCACTTTTCTATCCTTTTTCTTGACATGCAAACCAAAATGAATTTTAAGTAAATTTCAGTTGATTGCAAGCAAAATTGACATGGACACCCCAGTGTAAAAAACCTTATGAAATAAAACTAGAGAGAAATAAAGGGAATGAATGAAACTGTCACTCCAATGACTTCTCTACTTTGTGCCTTTTACCTACAACTATGGGTGGAACTCATGGGGAGCTATTGGCAGGGACATCTTTGTGGCAGGTTCATGGATCTGCAATATGCTGTCCCTGGAAATCCACTGCATCCAAAACCTGACCACTTTTAGAACATAATGCAAGGAAGTGCAACAGCTACTGTGAATAAGATGAACAGGATTTGTTCTAACTTTAAGTCTTCGATCAAAATTTTATACAGTTCTGCAGCTTATAGATAAGTTGATCATCCCAGAGAGATGTACAGTATGCAACTTAACATTTTCTTGATCTCTATTAGGTAGACAGTGGCTAAACATTAGTGATGCATGGCTTAAAAAAAACCCCAATCATTATTTTGTGATCAAAAAATCCTGCATAATGTCCATCCCACTGCCAATATAGTATTGCTTCTGATCTAATGTTTAGACACATTTGCATAATTTTAGTGATGTCTGGAGCTGGATAGGAATTTTTCATTTAAATAGTTTTCCATTGGAAAACTCTGTTTCAGTAAAACATGACATTGTTCACAAAATCATATTTTGACAGGTTTGTTATGGGGAAAAATTGGATAAATGTTTTGAAAATGTTATGATCTCATTGTGACATTTTCTGACTGATTTTTTTTTGTTTTGTTTGAGAACTATTTAAATGGGAAACTTTATTTTATATAAAAAATTATAACGGGTCAGAATCAAAATGAAACTTTCCAAATTTATTAAAATGATTGGCCCAAATTTTTTTTGTTAAATTTTGTTGCATGAAAAAAAAATGGCTTTTCAGTCTGCTTTGGAACTGTAACGGGTTGGGGACTCACCACCTGGCGCCTCCTGCTGGTGACTCTGGGAATTAGCTCTGTCCAGTGGAGCGCCCCCTCCTGGTGGTGTCCCGTCCATCCTCTTGCCCTCTGTTGGCGTCTCTGGACCCACATTGCTCCCTGCTCGGCGGCATCCTTTTCAAGGCCACTGCCCTCCAGCAGCATCCCTTAGTCCATCGGCACCCCCTTCCGGGGGTCGGTGATCAGCAGTCCTACACTCCAGCCACCATGTCCAACCACACCCTCTGAGTCCAATCCCTCTTGTAAGGGATCTGGCGTAGTCTATAATGGGCCACTCCCTACAGCCAATGGCTGGGTGTACTGCAAGGGGTGAAGGGGGGGATCCAGGCCCAACCTCTACTCTGGGTCCCGGCCCAGGTACCCTCTGGTGGCAGCCTCGCTGTCCTCCTTCTCTCCCCTCATCTGTCTGCTTCCCTGGGCCGCTTCCCCTACAGCCCCTTGCACCCGCTAGGCCCTTCCCTTCAAGGGCAGCAGCCTAGCAGGCATCAGGCTGAAGCTCCACTCCACTTCCCTGAGCCTGCCCAGCACTGCGCTGTCCTGGGTGCTGGTCTCCTGCTCAGGAGGCAGACCTTCCTCCCTGAAGGTCTGGGACAGACTGACTGCTCCCTTCCCGGGCAACCTTTATATATGGCTGAGCCTGGCCCTGATTGGCTCCCTCCAATCTGGGCCCTGATTGGCTCCCCATAAGCCCTTTTCTGATTGGCTCCCTGTCTGTGCAGGCACTCTGGCCTGCCACAGCCCACTCTCACCGGGAGTGGGGCAGTCCGCCCCACTACTGGAACAAAACAAAAAATGCCAAAAACCTTTACATTTTTCACTGGCTGGCTCTCCATTTTTTGACCACCTCAAAAGATGGCACTTTCACTGTTGCAAATTATATAACTTACAGTATAAAACCTTTTCATACTTCCAAATACTGTGTCTTATTTAAGGATTCTGTATGCCAGCTCTTTCTATAATCAAAGAATGCCATATTGCATGTTCTGTTTACTTAAAATTTTCTTTTTGTTAATGGCATATAAATGTTAAAACGGTAATTAAGTTTTATTCTTTTCCACAAGAAACCCAATCAAAGTATAATTACAACTTTTATAAATATCTATCATTCCCTGTAACAGTATGTTCACCCTCAGGACCTGTTGCTATTCTATCTAGCATTATATAATTCTCATCTTGTTATTTAAACAATATTAATCCCATCAAACATGATTCACATAATGTCATAAACTGTGATATTACTGTTCACAAAAAAAATCTTGCTTGTATTTTATAACATCTAGATAGTTGTAATTAAATTGTCAGGAGGACTTCCTCATTACTAATGAAAACTTACTATTTGGTTACAACATTGTTTAATTTCAGCCTAACCCTTCACTGCAAGCATCAGAAGACAGTTTATCTTTTCCTTTCTTGTTTGGAGTATTATGATAGCTTTATTCACTCGTCCTTATTGAAGACTCTGTCAGCAATTCCATTAGGATGGGAGAAGAAATTTGGGTAAAAGAAAGAAATGGAATTTTTCTTTGAGCTGTGATTACGTGGTGGATCTGCTGAGCATGTAGAAATGTTGAATTAGGACAGGGAGAAGATTGATCTTTGGGGGACTCCACAAGTGAGGGGCCTAGTGGCAGAGATGCAGTTTCCCATCACAAGTTTTTGGGTATATCCCCCCAGAAAGGACTTAAATCACGTTAGCTCATTTCCCTACATCCCTGCCTAATAGCTGCCCAGTGGTTAAGATACTTACCTCCAAGTTTAGTGCATGGACTGAATCCAGCAAAATGGAGATTTGAACCCAGGTTTTCCCCACACCAGTGGAGTGTTCTAACCACAGGGATATAGGCACTAGCCCCATCTCCTCCTCCAGTGGTCTTGTGAATGGTGTCTAAGTCCCCTTGTGACTCTTGCCCCCCCCATTATTTATTTATTTATTTATTTTTAAAGAGGGGATAAAACTATTCGGCAAATTTTACACAAATTTGGTTGACCTGAAACTTCATTTTTCAATGACTAAAATAATCCTCCAACATTTTTTGCCCAGCTGTAGTTCATCTGTCTTATGTCATGTTACAAATTAAAGTATTTCCACGTATAGTGCTCCAGTTGCTTTTTGAAGGTGTGGTGCTTTTTAAAGAAAAATATGTAGAGTCTGAAAGAAACATTATTAGGTATCTTTAAAGTCACTGTATTGATAGCTTATATTTTCAGATTAGTTGTTCATATGTATAAGCCTTAGGGCCAGAACATTTAAGGGGCTGAAACGCTCGGATTTCTCTTCAGGGGAGAAGGGGAAAAGCCAACTCTGGTCAGCTTCATTTACCCGCATTATGCTACTTACCCATAATTCCACCTACTGAGTTGTCATTTTGGTTGGAACTTGTTGATGGTCTGTTAGTATAAATGATTAATGTATTAACGGTACTACTGTACTCTTGAAAGGATGGAGGAATTGTGCCCTTATGTCCAGGAGAAAGTAGGTTGCTCTGACATTACAGTCAGGAACTTTGGTTTGGTAACAAAATCCAAGCTGAGTAATGAAGTAGGAAAGGGCTATTTCCTAGACACCATGTTGTCTAGTTCAAGAAGCAGAGGCTCTGTCTGAAATGCTCTGGGTTCACCACCTGGAGATTCTACGTTCTCTGTGGAGTGAATCTGTGGGGCTGGATTGGTTATGACAGCCATGAGGCCTGTCTCCACCAGCAGCGGACTGCACAGCAACCCAACAGTGCTGAATTGACTTTGTGCTACCTTGACCCACGAGGCCAGTGGCAGCAGAGGTGATATCGCAGACCTGGACCATTTAACTGCACACAGGAATGGGACTCAGCCCAACTGGAGCAGACTGACAGAGAACAGCAGCGCTTGGACATCCCTTGATTACTTCTAAGTCTAATTGGACCTGTGGCTGAGGTTTGTAGTGGAACTAAGAATTCTAGACCTAAGTGAGCTAGGCAATTGCTATTTGATCTGTGGGGCTGATCAAACTCCTGATGCACTGATTTGGGTTGCACATTTCCGTGTGTGGTTTTTGTTTCTTTAGATTTATTTTTCACAATGGCCCAAAGTCTTCACTTAGCCTTATTTTTCACTATGGCCCCTACTGTGCTCATCTTACTAATTTAAATACTGCCTTGACTTCACTCGGCTGAAGGTCATACAACGGTGCTACTGGTGTGAGTAAGAGAAGCAGTATTTGGTCCCCTGTTAGTTAGTTATTAGTGTAATAAATAATGCCAGCAGCTCTTTATGTACTGCTAAGTAAATTAAATCAGACATATTACACCAATATTCACTATTTAAGATGCCAAGCAAACAATTACAATTGATGTTTTATCTGTTTAAAACTTTAATTGTTGCATTTATCAGTCAGAAAGAGTGTCAGGGTGCTATACCATATCATTATAGGTGAACAGTTCCTTACTTTCTTCTCTTCATTTTCTTATTCCTACTGCTGCACAAGTGTCTTACAATGCCCTCACTTACTAAAGATTCAGGTGTCTGTTTAGAGATAAAAATGGTGCTTTTAGTACAGCAAAGGCTGTGTCACTTTCTTCTATTGGCAGCACCTGTTTTTAGGCATTTCAGAAGAAAGATGCAGGTATGTTTACCAGAAATTGGAGCTGTATCGATTTCAGAAATGACGGGTGTTTGGATTGATTTTCTTTTTAATTTTGGCCATTCTAAAGGTAAGAGCCCATGATGATCTGGGTTCAGATTTTGCACATCCCCAAAGTTTGAGGTGTTGAGAGCTGGCAGTTCAGTTCATGCCCATCTGTGCTACAAAATTAACATTTTTTTTATACTTCATGTGATCCCCTTCTTACCATTGTGCATAGTGTGTGATGTGAAAACAAACTGATACATTGTCAGAAGGGGGAAAAAAAGAATGAGGAGTCCTTGTGGCACCTTAGAGACTAACAAATTTATTTGGGCATAAGCTTTTGTGGGCTAGAACCCACTTCATCAGAAGAACACAAAACTTTAATACAGCAAAAGATCTCAGCATGCACAGGTAATTCATTTGTCTTCTTTTTGGAACAGAAGACTTGTCCACATTTGTGCCTACCCTAAACAGTTCCAAACCTAGTTGAGTGTATGTGGAAGGCATTTAAAAATAATGCCCTACCCGAAGTTCGTTGGAAAGCTTTCATTATTTTTAACTGACACCCACATAAGTTCAAGTAGGTTTTGAATGGTTTAGGGTAGGCACAGTAGGATATGAAACACTCTGGTATGAAGAGATGATGGACAAATTAAGACATTGAGAGTCCTAATATTTCATCATCAGTCATAGACTCTCGACTGTGAGAATAAGAATACTTTAACATATCAAACAATTCATAATTGTTTCCTTTCAAATTAGCCTGTTGATGGGAAACATTCAAACTTTTACCATATTATGACTGTGGATAAGGAATAGGCAGTAATATTTTGTGGTGATTCCTGCAGGAAATTAAACAGAAGTTCTCAGCAAAAGAAATGAAGTGCATAACAGATGAGCCTGCACAGAGAATTCCAAATTGTAATCCCTAATTCTTCCACAGTTTGAATAAATCTATAAAATGTTTAATGCATATGGCATATATTGTATGTAATAAAGCTAATTGTTCCTCATGTGTTTCTCTTTCAGATGTACAATGGATGTTGAAATATGTACTCAAAGGCTAAGGTACTCAAAGGTGGAGAGGGGAAAAAAAGCAGGAACTGCTTACAGTGAGATGATGTTATATGGGAAAATATACCAGAAGAGTCTAGAACTAAGTATTATTCAGCTTTTATTGACTTCAGTGGGACTTGGACTGAGTCTATGGTGACTAGAGAACATAATATATACAATAGAGATTGAGGAAAACACTCTGTAAACTTTATATCCTTTATCTAGGAATAAAATATGCCTTCAACTCAGGAATTCTTTCCTCTACACACATGGACTTTTTTATTTCAATCCCCATCTAACTCCTTAGACAAAAACATCAAATCCACTAGGGAGATCTATAATCCATAGATAACAGGCTGAAAAGAATGTCAGCATTTCAAATAGCAACTTATATTTCATACGGTTTATAACATAGCAATAAAAATGTATCCCAGCCTGAAATTTTGCATTAAAGTTTTCCACTGAAGCCTGGTGATTGTTTGTTTGATAGGATTATAAATCATTGGGACATTTTTGAGTAATAAAATTACAAAATATGTAGGGATGCAGATTTTAAGACTTTTTTAGTGCATGTAGAACACGATGTTTCAAAGTAAAATACAATTTTCTGAGCCTACATCATTGAAAGTTTGAGAAAAGAAAACTTTGGTTGATGGTGTCAAAGAACACTGTCTGATACACAAGGACTCATTTCCCAGTTCTGCAGAAGAGCTCTGTATAAACTCAAAAGTTTGTCTCTCTCACTAATAGAAGCTGGTCCAATAAAAGCTATATTCCCTCACCCTGCTTATCTCACAGGGGCACCTTAGAGACTCATTCAGAAATAATTTCTACAACCATATCCCACTGCTATGATAGTAGTGAAAAGAACCTAAATCTCTTTTGCCATAGATGCGGTAATGTTATACCTTGCAGAAATTTTGTGCACTGTAAATTGCTTTGTATACGCAGATTAACTCCACTCAGGGCTAGTCTACCCTTACCGTCCGGGTAGACGCGGTGAGTTCGACTTCTCGGAGTTTGAACTATTGCGTCTGATCTAGACGCGATAGTTCGAACTCCGGAAGCGCCGCGGTCAACTCCGGTACTCCACCACTGCAAAAGGCGGTGGCGGAGTCGACCTTGGAGCCGCGGAGTTCGATCCCGCGGCGTCTGGACGGGTAAGTAGTTCGAACTAGGGTACTTCGAGTTCAGCTACGCTATTCACGTAGCTGAACTTGCGTACCCTAGTTCGACCCCCGCCCTTAGTGTAGACCTGCCCTCAGTTTCAGAAACACTACACAATTCACCATGAGGAATGATCTCACCTACTTCTGGGCTTGTCTCAACAGCCGCTAAAAACAAGCCAACAGGAGGACCATAAGAATGGCCATACTGGGTCAGACCAATGGTTCGTCTAGCTCAGTAGCCTGTCTTCCAACAGTGGCCAATGCCAGGTGTCACAGAGGGAATGAACAGAACAGGTAATCATCAAGGGATCCATTCCCTGTCTCCCATTCTCAGCTTCTGGCAAACAGAGGCTAGAGACACCATCCCTGCCCATCCTGGCTAATAGCCATTGATGGACCTATCCTCCATGAATTCATCTAGTTCTATTTTAACCCTGTGTATATTCTTGGCCTTTGCAACATCCTCTGGCAAAGGGTTCCACAGGTTGACTGTGTGTTGTGTGAAGAAATACTTCCTTTTATTTATTTTAAACCTGCTGCCTATTAATTTCATATGGTGACCCCTAGTTTGTGTGCTATGAGAAGGAGTAAATACAACTTTCTTATTTACTTTTTCCACACCAGTCATGATTTTATAAACCCCCATACCGACCCCTTAGTCGTCTCTTTTCCAAGCTGAAAAGTCCCCGTCTTATTCATGTCTCCTCATACGGAAGCTGTTCCATACCCCTAATCATTTTTGGTTCCCTTTTCTGAACCTTTTCCAAGTCCAATATATCTTTTTTGACATGGGGTGACCACATCCGCACACAGTATTCAAGATGTGGGGAATACCATGGATTTATATAGCGGCGATATGATATTTTCTGTCTTATTATCTATCCCTTTCTTAATGATGCCCAACATTCTGTTCATTTTTTGACTGTCACTGCACATTGAGTGTATGTTTTCAGAGAACTATCCACAATGACTCCAAGATCTCTTTCTTTAGTGGTAACAGCTAATTTAGACCCCATAATTGTAGCTGTATAGTTGGGATTATGTTTTCCAATGTGTAGTACTTTGCATTTATCAACATTGAATTTAATCTGCGTTTTGTTGCCCAGGCAGCCAGTTTTGTGAGATCCCTTTGTAACTCTTCACAGTCTGCTTTGGTCTTAACTATCTTGAGTAGTTTTGTATAATGTGCAAATTTTGCTACCTCACTGTTTACCCCTTTTTCCAGATCATTTATGACTATGTTGAATAGGGCTAGTCCCAGTTCAGACCTATGGGGGACACCCCAGGGACCTCTCTCCATTCTGAAAACTGACCATTTATTCCTAACCTTTGTTTCCTATCTTTTAACTGGTTACCAAATCCATGAGAGGACATTCCCTCTTGTCCCATGACAGCTTACTTTGCTTAAGAGCCTTTGGTGGGGGATCTTGTCAAAGGCTTTCTGAAAATCTAAGTACACTATATCCACTGGATCCCCCTTGACCACATGCTTGTTGACCCCCTCAAAGAATGCTAGTAGATTTTTGAGGCATGATTTCCCTTTACAAAAACCATGTTGACTCTTTCTCAACAAGTTATTTTCACCTATGTGTCTGACAATTTTGTTCTTTCCTATAGTTTCAACCATTTTGCCTGGCATTGAAGTTAGGCTTACCAGCCTGTAATTTCCAGGATCACCTCGGGAGCCGTTTTTTAAATTTGGTGTCACATTGGCTATCCTCCAGTCATTTGGTATAGAAGCTGATTTAAATGATAGGTTACAGATAACAGTTAGTAATTCTGCAATTTCACATTTGAGTTCCATCAGAACTCTTGGGTGAATACCATCTGGTCCTGGTGACTTATTACTGTTTAGTTTATCAATTTGTTCCAAAAACTCCTCTACTGATGCCTCAGTCTGGGAAATTCCCCAGATTTGTCACCTAAAAAGAATGGCTCAGGATTGGGAATCTCCCTCACATCCTCAACCCTGAACACCAATGCAAAGAATTCATTGAGTTTCTCCGCAATGGTCTTATTATCCTTGAGTGCTCCTTTAGCATCTCAATCATCCAGTGGCCCCACTGGTTGTTTAGCAGGCTTCCTGCTTCTGATGTAGTTTAAAAAAGTTTTGCTGTTACTTTTTGAGTCTTTGGCTAGCTGTTCTTCAAATTCTTTTTTGGCCTTCCTAATTATATGTTTACATTTCATTTATCAGAGTTAATGCTCCTTTCTATTTTCCTCACTAGGATTTAACTCCCACTTTTTAAAGGATGCCTTTTTGCCTCTCACTGCTTCTGTTTACTTTGTTGTTTATTTTTTTGCCTTTTTTTTTTGGTTTTCCTACTATATTTTTTAATTTGAGGTATACATTTAAATTGAGCCTCTATTATGGTTTCTTTAAAAAGTTTCCATGCAGCTTGCAGGGATTTCACTTTTGGCGGTGTACCTTTTAATTTCTCAGAGGGGTAGCCGTGTTAGTCTGGTTCTGTAAAAGCAGCAAAGAATCCTGTGGCACCTTATAGACTAACAGGCGTTTTGCAGCATGAGCTTTCGTGGGTGAATACATCTTGCATCCGAAGAAGTGGGTATTCACCCACGAAAGCTCATGCTGCAAAACGTCTGTTAGTCTATAAGGTGCCACAGGATTCTTTGCTGCTTTTAATTTCTGTTTAACTAAACTCATTTTTGTGTAGTTCCTCTTTCTGAAATTTAATGCTACAATGTTGGGCCACTGTGGTGTTTTCCCCACCACCGGGATGTTAAATTTAATTATATTATTGCCACTATTACCAAGCGGTCCAGCTATATTCACCTCTCAGACCTGATCCTGTGCTCCATTTAGGACTAAATCATGCATTGTCTCTCCTCTTGTGGGTTCCAGGTCATTTAAGGTGTCAAGAAACTTTATCTCTGCATCCCATCCTGAGGTGACATGTACCCAGTCAATATGGGGATAGTTGAAATCCCCCATTATTATTGTGGTTTTTATTTTAATAGTCTCTCTAATTTCCCTGAGCAAATCACAGTCACTATCACCATCCTTGTCAGATGGTCTGTAATATATCGCTATTGCTATATTCTTCTTATTTGAGCATGGAATTACTATCCATGGAGATTCTATGGTACAGTTTGGTTCATTTTTTATTCTATACTTTCTTTTACATATAGTGCCACTCTCCTATCAGCATGACTTGTTCTGTATTTTTGTACCCTGGTGTTACTGTGTCCCATTGATCTTCCTCATTCCACCAAGTTTCTGTGATGCCTATTATATAATATCTTCATTTAATAAGAGGCATTTTAGTTCACCCATCTTATTATTTAGGCTTCTTGCACTGGTATATAAGCACTTTAAAAACGTGTCACTTTTTAGCTATCTGCCATTACATGATGTAACTGAATGAGACTTTTTTTCATTTGACTGTATCTCATCTGATCCTATCTGTATTTTATTATCTTGCATCCTCTCTTTCTTACTAGGACACAAAGAATCTCCATTAGTAAATCCTCCTTTAAGGGATGTCTCTGTCCGACCCACGTGCTCCTCTGCACCTGTTGGCTTTCCCTCAGCCCTTAGTTTAAAAACTGATCTACATTTTTAAGTGCCAGCATTCTGGCTCCATTTTGGTTTAGGTGGAGCCCATCCTTCCTGTATAGGCTCCCCCTTTCCCAAAAGTTTCCCCAGTTCCTAATAAATCTAAACCTCTGCTCCCTACACCATCGTCTCATCCACACATTGAGACCCTGCAGTTCTGCCAGTCTAACTGGCCCAGCACTTGGAAACACAATGCCTTCCTTCCTAGAATTCTGCTGGAGCAGGGTGTGGAAACTTGAATGGGCATTGTATCTATAAGGTTGATAAACTTTTTATTTACTTAGAAAGAAACCTGTAAGCCATTCTCATCTCTGGAATTCCCAGGGTGTCTTACCTTTTCTATTTTTATCTTTATAGTGTAAGCATATCTGGTTTTATTTATATATTCTGCATATTGTTTATCTCTAATTTGCAACCCATGGTTTCTCTTTCCCCAATTGAATGTCTTCATGAAACCCAGGGGTATTTTACTATTGCAAAAAGGGGGCTATTTTTGATAGTTCCATACCAGATTTGTAGATTTGTCATTTTTTTAGATGTTCACATTCCCTATGATGATTACTTTAAGCAAATATGAGAGTAGAACAATTATTTTACACTTTATAGTCAGCATATAGAATGGCAGTGATTCACAAAAGAGAAAGAGAGGGGAAACACTTCACAATAGCTAGTGATAAGAGAGTTGGATTTATTTCTGTTGAAAACTGACTTATTGTATTAAGTCCACATAGATCTGTGGATAGCATAATCTAATATTTCTGTAAGTAAATACATGTCTCAAAGGCTTGTACCTCTTATTGAAATTGTTCTTAAAATCACTGGATATATATTTCAAGTGATGTTGCTGTACAATTGAAGTTTAAGTTTATAGTTCTAATTTGTTCACCTCTTGGAACTTATTTCTGTCAAGCTTCTATTCACAGCAGATGTGCCATTATCTCTATATCTAAGTCCTAGTTCTGTCACAGAAAATGTCTGAGTCATGTAGGGCACTGTTTTTTTATTAGTTCTAACTCATAAGGGTTCATTTTCCCTTTGAGAAAACATAGTCTTTATGGATGTGAGCTCTCCATAATATCAATAAGGATCACCTTCAATTAGAAGATAAGCACCAGTTGCTTTGATGATAGGTATTCCAGGTGCATCACATTCTGTGTTCCATTTCCCCCCCTCTCACTTTGAATCCTTTTATTATGGCTTTATGTGCAGCTGAATGTCATTCTGTATATCCAATATAACAGCATGGAGAAAATACTCAAAATCACATGGAGGAGAGCCCACATAGATCTGTGGATCTTTAAACTGTAGAACACTGAGTAAATTAGTAAGATGGTTTAATTACACTTAGAGTGTGTGTGTGTGTGTGTGTATCTATATCATCTATCTATCTATCTATCTATCTATCTATCTATCTATAAATAAAATCAATCTTTCTGGGGTGTGAAAGCTTTAAATGGCCATGCTGAGTTTCTATCTAATCAACCCATCCATTCAAAAGACAAGTAAACCCACTGCCCAAGGAGAGGAGAATACATCACAGTTCTTCTCTCAGCAGAATTATAGTGCTGTTCAGGGAGATAGGGAGCTGAGGTAAATGGACAAATAATCCTTGAAGGCAATGAGTGTGGTATAAAGCAGGCAAACTAAGAGCTAGACCTGCTGCTTCTATCTGCCAAATACCTCAAATTTGCATGGACTCTGAAAAAACAGTGGAGTATTTAACATAGTGGCTCCCTGACCTCTGTGTTCCCTAATAGCCATCCTTCCTGAACTGTGCAGATCGGGATATGGGAAAGGTAATACAACCTGGAGATGCACTAGCTTTCCCATGGTGTGGCCATCCTCTGTGCCACTGCTCTGCTCACAGTGGATGTTCTATTGGCTCTGACATGGGGACCGTACTGCAGAGGAGGCTTATCCCTATTTCTCTTGGAAGGATAGAGATCTAGACATGGATATTCTTGTTCATGTGAAGCTCTGTGGTGAATGATCACCTCTGGGATGGTAGTTTTGATTAAGAGAAGGGGAGTGAGGATTAAAGACTAGTTTCTCTTACAAGTCATCTACAGATAGCCCCTTTGTATGCTAAAGTTACTCAGAAATGCTTTTGTTGGTGTTGTTCCTCCATAAATAAGTATTTTCAAAGTTCTAATTCCTGCTGACCCCACTGCCACTGCCTCTATTTTTTCAAACACTCCTACTGTGAGCCTGTACTTGGCTCCCACAGGGTTGGATCATAGGGGTGTCATGGGTCTGCTGCACTTTTTGAGGAATGGCACTGAGTTACAATCACTGAAAAATTCACAGTTCAGTCCTGCAGGGAATTTCTATTGCAAAGCATTGTCCTACCCTGCAGGAATCTGTATGCCCTGCAGGAATGGACTTTGAAATGGTAATTGCTATGTAATTTTCACTGCATTATTTCAGGTCTTTTAACTCATTTTTTTTTTTAGGAAATAATTATCCAATGAGCCTCATATAGTGTGTGTGTGTGGTTGGAGGAACACAGGGGTTGTTCGTTAGTATTTTTCTTTGTTTTTTTTCCGATGAGACCTTATAATCAATGGATCAGTCAAAATATTTTGTGTATTGTGTATATTGTTATTTAGGGGTGACCTTCACTGCCCACCACATAAAGCCCAGGTATTCAAACTCCAAGCTAGAGAGCTTGGGGAGGTGAAATTCACCCCTCGATCCAGGGCAAGAATGTGGGGCTATTGTATTTGTGCAAATTGGAATCTTTTTGAGCCCACCACCAACCAGCCCAAAAATGCCTTCCGTGCCAGCTCTACATAAGCTTGCACATAACTATTATGTAATAGACAATGGGAGTGTGCTCAGTTTGCTGACTCCCTATGCAGTGCTTAAGGTTGGCACAAGATCCTCAGCACCACAGCTGAACTACTACCAATTATACATTTACACTTCCACTATTTCACATATTTCAAATTCACTAGAATGCTCTGGCTATTATGGGCTGCTCCACCCCTGAAAAGCACACAGAGTGTACTGGTGAATCTGGCCCAATGTACTCAACGCTAGTAACCATTTTACACGTGATGGATTTGGAGCTGTTTTGTAATACTGATTGAATACTGTATGTTGGATTGGTTTGTGGGGTTTATTATATCAATATAATGATATAAGCTGAGGGAACTGAGATTGTTTAGTCTGCAGAAGAAAAGAATAAGGTGGGATTTGATAGCTGCTTTCAACTACCTGAAAGGGGGTTCCAAAGAGGATGGATATAGACTGTTCTCAGGGGTACCTGATGACAGAACAAGGAGTAATGGTCTCAAGTTGCAGTGGGGGAGGTTTAGGTTGGATATTAGGAAAAACTTTTTCACTAGGAGGGTGGTGAAGTATTGGAATGGGTTACCTAGGGAGGTGGTGGAATCTCCTTCCTAGGTTTTTAAGGTCAGGCTTGACTAAGCCCTGGCTGGGATGATTTAGTTAGGGATTGGTCCTGCTTTGAGCAGGGGGTTGGACTAGATGACCTCCTGAGGTCCCTTCCAATCCTGATATTCTATGATTCTATGGTTCTATGATTGCATTAGAGAGCTGTCCTGAAAAACAGGCAGGAAGGAAAAGAATGGCTCAAGATAGCCACCTCTCATGTCACTTAAGAATTGTTAACGGACAATGCCAGAACTTATTCTCCTTGTCAGTTTTGCCTCCTCTCCAGCTAATGTACAAAACTGATTTGAACCAGGGCAGGAATAGGCCTGTGAACACGGAAGGACAAAGTAACTTGGCCAGTATCCCTCTATTCACATGTACATGCAAATAGCTAATGCAGAGTTGTATGGAAACAATGCACATCTGCACATTTTGCATAACACTCTTGATATAGGTTGCTTAGGCAATTTGCCCCATAGGTGCAAATATTATTCTAATTTGTAAAAAGTAAAAAATATTTAACTCAGTAAAATCCTTCTCTTCCCCGTGCTTCTGTTCTGAGAGGTGGGAGCTGTTTGAGGAAACAAGACATAGACAGGGACTTGTCTGCCTAGGTCCCTCTTAAAGGATGGTAGGGCTTTAGATAAAATAGACATGCATGTAGACTGTTGTTTTAAATTCCTTATTCTATAAAAGCTTTGTTCCTACTCCTAAAATAGACAATTTTTTTTGTACCAAAGCTAATTTTTCATTATATACCACTGGTCACAGATTACAGAAGAGAAGAATTGCAAATGCCTGAACTAGATACAACCTCAGGTTAAAAATGTTGATACACAGGGCCTGGTCTAGGAGTGGGATACATTTGAAATTCTACCTCAGGTAGTAAAGGTACAAAGCCTGACACCTGCGGGTTTGTGCTCAGAGACACTACAAAAGTACAGAGGTGCATATAGGCCTGTAAGCATGTCATATTTCATATATTCAGACAGTAAACATCCTGATAGCTCTGCTAACATACAGTATTCATACATTATTGCAGAACAGCTCCAAATCCATCACAGTATTAGTTTGGCTTCATTATGATGTATGTACCCTGAGTTGGAACCCTTTTTAGACAGTAGTTCTTATACCTGCCTAATTGCCTTTTTGTAAATCACAGTATCTCACCAATATTTTAAATACCAACAGAACTGGGATTTTTAGATTCAGACAGTAAGGGAGTCATATAAAATCCATGAAAACCCCCATACCTCTGTGTATAAACCACTTTGCACATGCAGATACCTAATGTGTGGAAGCAATGCTTGTCTGCACATTTTGCATAATACCGTTGTTACCGGTTGCTTAGGCAATTTGCTATTCTAATTTGTAAAAAGTTAGATGTTTTTAACTCAGTAAAAGCCTTCTCTTCTCTCTGCTCATGTTTTGTTTAAAGGTTGCCAAAATACTTTGTCTTTAACCTTGTAAACAAAAAAAAAATCTACTTGTAAAAACTTGGTATGTTAAATTTTCATCATAGGCAGATTACTGTTTGTTTTTACGGCCATGGTACAAATATTCCTGAAAAGAGTGTTTAGTTACGAAAAAACAACTGTCCATTAACTAGTCAGTTAACAAATTATCATTTCCTCTCCCACGCTTATGCAGAATTGTCATCTCTAAGCATTTCAAAAAAAATAATCATGAGTCAGGCTCCAAAATATCATGAGATTGACACAAAAATCATGAGATTTTTAGAAATAATAAATGTGGGGTTCTTTTTATTAGACTGAGTTTTTCAGCCTTTAGGGAGTCATATTTTTATGCTTTTTTTCCTGCAACCACTCTTTCTTTTAAATAAAATGAGATTCTTAAATATCACTTAATTCCACAAGCTGGGACTTTTAATAAAAATATTAATATCAAGGGGTTTGAGATTAAAATAATGAGTTGGCAACACCTGGTATGCTTGTAGTTGGCTGTTCATCCAGTCTGGCTTTTAACACTTTTGCTCTAATAAGTGAAGACAGCGTTCCCTTGGTTACAAACACACACCATATGTCAGTGATGCAGATGACAACACTAATGAAAACAATATATAATTTAAATACTTTTCACTACTTAGATTTATAACACATCTAAATTTTATATTAGTCTTCATCCTTCTCCCCCTGAATTTACTGAAAGTTTTGTCAGGATCGTGCCCGTTTGAAAATATTTTGTCAATGAATTATAGCTAAATTGCGTGCCAAAAATTGGTATGCCAACTGATATTCCATGCCAAAAATGGTACATTAAAACTCAAGAGTCAGGAAACAAGGTTTAATGTGCAAACATCACTCTGTACCGAGGACTTTTTGTGCTACAAAACATAATGATGTTAGACCGAGAGCTCCCAAAAGGACTGTTATAGCCAGGGTGGGGCTGGAGATGAGCTCCCAACACCTGTAAAAGGCTGGCATCTGTGATCGCCTCTGACAGCCAAACTCCCCATTATTTACCTTCACATGGCAGAGGCCTTTTTATTAAAAGTGGGGGTGTTAAAGGTGGGTATCTGGCACTTTTAAATTACCAAATAGCTCAGTGCATTTAGAGCCCTTTAGTCTGGGAGGGCAGCCTATCTAGGAAAAGGAAAATTCTGATCGCAACCCCCCAAACCGTGGGTTAAATGAAGCCTGGTGTTATGCAGCGACAGGTCTATGTCAACATGGTGGGAAGAGATTGGGCATGTACTTAATCTAACCGGGGAAAGACCCTCTCACTGAGACGTCAACTAATACACTACAGCAGTGGTTCTCAGCAAGGGGCCCAGAGCCCCCTGCGGGCCACGAGCAGGGATTTTTTTAGGGGGAGGAGGGGGCTGTCAAGCAGGGCCAGTATTAGACTGTCTGAGGCCCAGAGTAGAAAGCTGAAGCTCCACTGCATGGAGCTGAAGCCCGGGGCCCTGAACCCCACCACCTAGGGCTGAAGCTGAAGCCTGAGCAATGTAGCTTCGCAGGGATCCCAGGCAATTGCCCTGCTTGCTACCCCCTAATGCTGGCCCTGACTTTTATATGCCAGAAAACCAGTTGTTGTGGCACAGGTGGGCCGTGGAGTTTTTATAGCATGTTTTGGGGGAGGGGAGGTTGAGAACCCCTGCACTACAGAGCTTATTGGTGCAAGGTGACTACGTCGGTGAAAGCAGTTTTCTTCTTTTTGTGGCAAGTTACCAAAGGGCAGTAGTAGATATGGGTATAAGAAGGGGTAAGTCTGTCCTGTGTGATTCTTCACCAGGAACTACAGCTTTCAACTCCGCTGGCCAGCAGCCACCTGCACAGGAAAAAGCCCCTCCCTTGCAAATTTTTGAATTTCCATTTCCTGTTTGGTCAGCATGGAGAGCTCACCTGCACGTGTCGACTCCACACTCCAAATGTGCTCCTGCCAGAAGTACACAGGCGGTGGTGGATCTCCTGGGTCAATGAGGAGAAGATGCTGTCGAGGCTCAGCTGTAGAAATGTGGACATCTACAAGCAGATTTCTTGGGCCTGGTGGAGAAGGGTTACCAGAAGGACACACAGCAAGAAGCTGTGAAAGCCAAGGAGCTGCATCAGGCATGTCAGAAGGCAAGCAGTCGCTCTGGTACAATGCCTCAGACATGACACTTTTACAAGGAGCTGCATTGTATACTCTGCAGAGACCCCCACAATCACCCCAGAGGAGTGGGGTGAATATCTCAGACAAGTTGGAGTCACGGGCTACCTCGGGCAACTCTGGGAAGAGGAGGAGGAGAATGGGAGACAGACAAATGAGGGATCCATTTTCCTGGAGAACCAGTCGCAGCACACCAGCCTGGGCGAGCGTGTTACCAGGGAAGGCAACTCAGGTAAATATGTAGTTTGCATTAATATCATGGGGGCACATCTTCTCATTTGCTATTTTTTATTGAAATAACCAATGCAGGTACAGTAGCTAATGGCTTCTCATTGCCTGGCACAACTAGGCAGAGGGGAACCTGCAAAACAGATTGTTTATGTGCACCGGGATGTCCCGTGCATTCCCTCCATGAGGTCTCAAGGAAACTTTCCTGGAGGTAGTCTGCAATCCACTGCAGAAGATTTCTGGGGAGGGCTGCCTTATTTCTTCCACTGTGGAAGGACACTTTCCCACACCACTTCTGTATTAATTTGGCAGGCATCATTGCAGCACACAGCATACAAACCCAGTCCATAGCCAGACGCATGCAGCAGATGTTCCCTTTCTGCCTCTGTTATCCTCAGGGTGTGAGATATCAGCTAAAATCTCCTGTGGGAAACAGTGCCTTTATTCAGTTCAATTGCCCGAACCACAAACACTAGTACCTGTGCCTCCCCCCACACACACTTGTGCCAGCTCACCTCATCCCTGCCCTTGGGCCGTACTCACTATGGCTGGGACAACCAACCGGTTCAATGAATCCTTGGCAGAAATGAAAACGTACTGCTTTATGTTTGCATGGGTTCAGGGGAGTGATTTCAATGTAGCAAGTCTCCACTATAGCCTCTATGTGTTGTATGTTTTGCAGCTGAAAATGTGGCCTTCAGCTCTCCCTCCACACCAGTGGAGAGTCGGAGCCAGACAAGGAGAAGAAGAAAGAGAATGCGCAATGACATGTTTGTAAAAATCGTGCCTCTGGAACAGCAGAAACTGAGCAGAGGGCATGGAGGATCGCTTTCTCAGAAAAAATGGACATTAGCAACAGGAGAAAAGCTCAGGAGAATGAGCATGACACACAGCAGGAGATGTTGGTGATTCTGAAGGACCAGACAGACATGCTGAGGTGTCTGGTTGACCTTCTGATGAAACACCCGTCCAGAGATGCATTCCAGCACCACTGTAGTCCCCTCCTGCCCCCCCGCCACATTCCACATAGTGACAGGGGCCGGTGCCCTATCACTTCCATGCCACCCTGGGGGAGAGTGCAGACAATCACAGCTGCAAAGGAAGGAAATTGCTATGTTCCACACGATGGGTCCTTTCACAGCTCTGGAAATACTGCAGGATAAGGCACATGGTGTTTGCAACACTCACCACAATAGTGCAGAGATGTGTGGGATCCATGTTTCTCTAGAGATGGTGGTGGCGCGAGCTTGCTAGGCTTTTGAAAACAGGTTTGAAATATTATGGGATGCAGATGAAATCAGTGCAGGGAGAAGACTGTATCATGGGACATCCACGCCGTGTTCCTGGTCAGGGCCGGCTCTACAGTTTTTGCCGCCCCAAGCAGCGCTGCCGAATTGCTGCCCTAGGGGGTGGGGGCAGTCCATGTGCCCTTAGGGCGGCAGACACATTTCCGTGGCGGTGGCAATTTGGCGGCAGCTTCTATGTTTCGCTGAAGCCGCCCCGGACAGCTAAACATAGAAGCTGCAGCCAAATTGCTGTTGCCGCGGAAACGTGCCTGCCGCCCTAAGGGCACACAGACTGCCCACCCCCCGCCCGCAGCGGCAATTTGGCGCGCTACTTGGGGGCAAAACAAGGGGGACTGCCGCCCCTTGCAGAATGCCGCCCCAAGCACCAGCTTGGAATGCTGGTGCCTGGAGCCAGCCCTGTTCCTGGTCACCCCTGCGAGAATGTTTTGCTCCCAGGTGACATTGCAAACCCTTCCCAAAACACCCTGCAGTGAGTTGCACTGTGGGAAACCTACCCATAGTGCACTGCGCTCTGCACTGATGCAACTGCTGCAAGTGTGGACTCATTCCACTGACACAAGAAGCGTAGCGTGGACATGCACACCCAACGTAATTACTGTGGTGGTTATATGTTGACTTAAGTCAACTTAAGTGTGTAGTGTAGACATGCCAATAGTCCTTTTGCCTGTAATATATGCTGTTTAAACTTGCCTGTTTAAACTGTTAAATATGGAAGCTGCTGTGCTCTAAAAATATTTAAATTGCTGTCTTTTTAGATCTTATCACTGCTGTCTAAAGGCCCTTCAAAAGGGTGTTCATTGTTTCTGTAAGCGCTTCTTGCTGCTGGGACTTAAAGCTATATTCCATTTCCTTCTCAAATGTGTGCCCGTATGATGCTGAAGATTAAAAAGAATGCTTATTTCTGACTAATAAACAGGCTGTGTTTTCTGACAGACTATATTCACTAGAGTAATATCATAACATACTTCCTTTGATGTGTATGTTTCCCATGTTGTCAATTAGCTGAAAAGAAACTGTCACTCTTTCCAGCGTCTTTATTTCCATGACCAGATATTGTCTGGTACATCATTTGTCAAAATGTCAGCTATGTAATTTTTGTGTGTGTCTGAAAAGGTGTTCTTTCATTATCTAATATACATTTAAACCCAACGCCTTTGAAGTAATGTTGTTACGTTTTAGAAAACTTCTACAGTTGACATTGAGAAAAGACTTCGAGTACATGAAATTTTTTTATTATAATAGGGAATACTTTTTCTTTTAAAAAATAGTTAAACATTTCTTTGCTGTCCTCTTGCCCTCCAGCTTTGTTTTATATAAAATTCTCTTTTTCTGGGTTACAGAAATCAAAATATATTAAAGATTTTTATCTTACTGTGGGATGGCACTAAAAACTTTAATTGTGTTTGAAAGTTAAACCAAATATCCTCTGTTAGTCATCCCCCACTAAAAGCTCACATGTTATTTTATTTCAGAGCTCATGTAACCGTGACATTTTTACTGTACTGTATTGGCCAAGAACAAATAAAAATAAACTAGTCAACCATAGCTAGGATTCTGCTAGTCAAGGGATTAAGGGACTATGCTTTCTTAAGTATATTCTATTACTTTACAACAGCTTTTCTTTTATCTCTGATATAGAATACTATCTCTGGTCCTTAATAAAAATAATGATAATTAATACTATAATATGTAATGTGTATATATAAAACTTTACATTTGTACAGTACATATAGCCTTCTCTGAGTATCCCCTATAAACGATTAAAATAATCTCTATTTCTACCTCCTCTTACAATGTAGCCATACAAACAAATAAACAAAAGCTACAGCTATTTTATTCAACATTTTTTTAAACCTGGCATATCAAATTGTACAGTATGAACTATTGAAAGAGTGTGCTTATTGAATTCCTTTCATCTGAAGTTTTGTATACACTTTACAGACATCAGTGCATTAGTCTGCCAATACTTCAGTAAGGTAGGCAAGTAATTGTACTATTCAGATTTTATGGGTAAGGAAACTGAAGTGCAAAGAGTGCGGTTTTCAAAAGCATTCAGCATCACCCTAACTCTGCTCCCAGCAAAGTTGCTTTTAAGAATCCAGTCTATTTTGTTCAATGGCAGATACCAGCCTGTTGCAAAGCCAGGGATAGAGTGCAGCTTCCGTAAAGCAAGACCACCTTTCCCCTACTGCTGCAAGACATCCAGCAGGGGGAAAAAAAACATGGAAGGTTTGCATGACCTTCCCAAGGAGGAAATTTCCCCTGCTCAATGCATTCAAAATGAAGTTCAGATAGCATAAGGCTAATGACTTACAACATACAGGGCCAGTCTACACTGCAGCACTACATTGGCACTGATGCAACTGTGCCACTGTAGCATGTCTGCTGAAGACACGCTATGCCGACGGGACAGCGCTGTCCCATTGGCATAATTAATCCACCTCAGCGACAAGCGTAAGCTATGTTGGCAGGAAAGCATCTCCCACCGACATAGCGCTGGTATGGACAGCGCGAAAATTGTGTCGCTCGAGAGGCAGGAAGGGGGGGGCTTTTTCACACCCTGGGTGATGTAAGTTAGAGCAACTTAAGCAGTAGTGTAGATCTGCCCACGGAGAGGATCTCTGAATTTAAAGAACCCCTATTCATTTCCAGCATTCCCACTTCAATCAGCAAGAAATCCAAACATCAACAATAATAAGGGATGGAGTGCCAGGTAATTTGAGATTTAACTCCTCCCTCCATCTTCATCCTCATATAAAAGAAATGTTTTATTGAAATTTAAAAAAAGGACTCGGATAGGAACCCTCTGTCTCCCCTTCAGTGTGACTGTAGCAAATACTGTCAGTGGGGGTTACGAAAGATAAGAGTTGGAGAACTCAGAATGTAAGAAGGTTTTGTATGTTACCCCCTTTCCTGTTGAGTAGCTTTGGACCTTCTGGCTGCAGAGCCGTGTTTCCTTCTAACATTTTGCCATTGACAATAGTCTGACTTATGTCCTGGGACTTTTGTGCCCTGGATGGTAACAATTTTTTCTCAAGCTAAAGTCCACTCTGTTGAGAAAGAGGAACAAAATAATGTAGCCAACCCTATTGTCAATTAAAATTACCTTCTGACTTTGAAGGTCAAATGGGGTATTAGAATTTGAGGGTGGGGGGAGAGACAGGAAAAGACTTTGTAGAAAATAACAGCAACTTTAAAAAAAATACTTGTGATCCTTATGGATCAAAATGGCTTTTGAAAATACTTCTTAATTTTTACATTTTATATATTTTTGTAATCTTTTCCTGAGAACAGTCAGAGCTATCACAAATGGTCAAGTGTACTGTTTTGAGCCTTTACTCTGCAGATACACAGATTGTTAACTTTGGTAGTTTACCCCCAAAAAGTTCCGCTATCCCTGAAAATACATTTTTTTGTAAACTCAGACTGATGCTTGGGAAGCTGTGAAGGTGAATATGAATATATAGTATTTTTGTATATATACCTTTCTCTGTAAATATAGATATCTACATTCTCCAATGAGTTAAACAGCCATATTCTTTCACCATATGCATAAAAATGTTTGTAACCAGATTGTTTTCCCCCCCTCTTTCTAGTTGCTGGAGTAAAGATTATATATGGATCATTTGTATGTATGGATCAACAGGGAAGTGAGATCTTCCCTTCAGTAATGAGCATGGGAGAAAAAAGCTAGCTACAAACACTTTCATGCTGTGATGGAAGTGTATGGATGATTTAGCCCTTTACATACATATGTATATCCCATGAAGGCCACATTTGTAGTTTATAAATATATAGCAGAAGAAAACTATTTCCTTTGCTGAGTGTCTCCATCATAACTCATTTAAATCCACATATAGAGTGATATGAATCCACTCACAAGCCAAGCAGTCCAAGAGCTTTCAGTAAAGTAGGTTGGAATATATTGTCTGCAAAGGGTAATTCCTCCATACACTTTCACCAGAATATAAAAATGGTTATATCACTTATTTTTCTTCCTAGTTACAGGAGGAAAGAATTCACATATATGAGGCACACGCGCACACACTCACACAGATGCCATCCCTTTTGGTTGATATAATTTTTGTTTATTTATATTTACTCTGCGCCACGTACATTGTAGTTAGTGACTATGTAATTCTAATAATTGAAATTAAAACAAAACCATAAGACTCAGTTAGTAATAAATAGACTATTCCAGTTGTATTCTTGTCTTGGAAGGACCTACTTAATCTCAGGGGTAGGAGGAACTACCCCCGTTTAACAGCAATGAATGACTCAATCACAAGTAAATTGCAGTGCAATGGTGAGAGGCAATAAATCAAATCCAAGTCTGTCTTGAGATTACAATGCCAGTTTTGATGGAGAGTTCTCTCTTCAAGATACTCTGAAAGTATTTAGAAGTCACTCCATTTTTCCATCTGATTCTGCTAGCAAGGGAAGTTTGAAAACATACTGGCTCATCAGGCTGGCCTTTATTTTTTTGAAAGTTACAGAGACATAGAAATGGCTAAAGAAATATGAAAAGCTTCAGCCTATTCAAATATTGATTAACATGCTATAGCATAGGTTCCAGTAATGAAAATATTGACCTTAGGGAGAAGTTTAATCATTATATAGATGAGAGCATGCCAATTCTTGGGCAAAGTTAAGCTACATCTCAGTAAGGAAGGAAATAGGCAGCCTGAGTTTCCTTTTATGGTGGGTTTTACATCAGTGTAATTTTATTGACTTTAGTAGAGGCATTTCTGATTTATTCTGAGATAAGAAAATCAACCACTAAAAATTAATACAAAATTTTCTCTGTGAAAATACTGATAGATTTTTTATTAAACCTATGAAAATCACATGTATTTCTACAGCTTAAAATTAGAGCCAGGAAAATTGATGAATTTGCTCTGCTGGGGTTTCTGTCAATATTTCTAATCAGTGTGTGTTTGCTTCTTTATTAACTTTCTTAAATGTTATCTCAAGTTTTAGTTTCAATGAAATCAATATTTCAAATCAAAACCAATTAGAAACCACCATAGTTCCTTTGGGTGGTACTGAAGCCATGTGCTAATGTGCTTTACACATGATTTCTACTGAGAAACTACTTCTTGATTTTGCTAGCTGCAGAGACTAGCACAGTTTTTCTCCAGTGTGCAATCTGCAGATAAAGCAGAGGTGCAAATTCAAAGTGTCTGACAAAGCAGAGGGCAGTACTGTTAATGAAGATCTGGAAAGCAGAGAGATATTATCAGATTGAGTAACTGAGTACTCAGGTGAGTATGGAGCTTCACTGGTAGCTAGAATCATACAATCATAGCACTGGGAGTGGCCACAAGGATCAGTTAGTCTAATCCCCTGCCAAGATACAGAGGGATTTGTTGTTTCTAAACCATCCAAGACAGATGGCTATCCAGCCGCCTTTTGAAAATCTCCAGAGAAAGAGCCACCACAACCTCCCTAGCTTTAAGCCGATTCCCCGGAATCGGGCCCCGCGTCTAAGAGGGCCTCGCGCCTTAGGCAACTTTTTTATTTTTTGATTTATTTTTTATTCACCCGGCGGCCAGGGGTGGGGTGGGGGTGGTGGTGTCCGCTCCAGGTCTTCGGTGGCATTTTGGAGGCGGGGGGGTCCTTCGCTGCCAAAGTGCCACCGAAGCCCGGACCGCCGCTGGGTATTTGAATCGGGCCCCACCATTCATAAAGCCGGCCCTGCTCCCTAGGCAGTCTGTTCCATTGTCCTACTGTTCTTACAGTTAGAAAATTTGCCCTGCGATTTAATCTAAATCCGCTGTGCTGTAGTTTGAAACCATTGCCTTTTGTCCTGCCCTGTGCGGCAAGAGAGAACAATTTTTCCATCTTTTTTATGGCAGTCTTTCAAGTATTTGGACTGCTATCATGCCCCCCGTAATCGCCTCTTTTCCATACTAAACATACTCATCCTTCAGCCTTTGTTCATGTGGCTTTCATTCCATCCCTTTGATCATCTTTGTTCCTTGCTTCTGAATCCTTTCCAGTTTTGCTCCATCCTTTCTGTACATTGGTGACCAAAACTGGACACACTACTCCAGCTGAAGCCTAACCAGCACCAAGTAGAGCAGTACTATCACCTCCCGTGAGTTGTATGCTATACTTCACTTAATGCAACCTAAAATTGCATTTGCTTTTTTGCAACAGCATCACATTGTTGACTCATGTTGAGGCAGTGATCAACCACAACTCCCAGATCCTTCTCTGCAGTGCTGCTGCCAAGCCAATCTCCTATTCTGTATTTGTGCATTTGTTTTTTTCTTCCCTAAATGTAGCACCTTACTTTGTCTTTGTTGAATTTCATTTTGTTGGTGATAGCCAGGTTCTCCAATTTATCAAGATCCCTTTGAATTTTAGAGAATTCTATCCTCCACAGTGTTGCCAACTCGCCCTAGCTTTGTATCATTTGCAAATTTGATCACTGTGTCCAGGTCATTAATAAAGATGTTAAACAACACAGTACCCAGAATAGATGCCTGTGGAACCCCACTCACGACCTCCCTCCAATCAGACATCCTTCCATTAATAGTTACTGTGTTTGCAGTTGTTTAGCCAATTATGTGTCCATTTAATTGTAGTTCGGCCAAGCCCTCATTTCTCCAGCTTACTTAGCAGAATGTCATGTGGGAACTGTGTCAAAAGCCTTGCTAAAGTCCAGGTATATTCTGTCCAGCACAGTCCCCTATCCACCAGACCAGTTACCTGTCAAAGAAGAAATTAATTCAGGGCCACCCAGAGGATTCAGGGGGCCTGGGGCAAAGCAATTTTGGGGGTCCCTTCCATTTAAAAAAAAGTTGCAATATTATAGAATACTATATTCTCGTGGGGGCCCCTGTGGGGCCCGAGGCCTGGGGCAAATTGCCCCACTTGCCCCTCCCTCTGGGCAGCCCTGAATTAATTAGCTTGATTTTCAAGAACACGGCAGAGCTCGTCTGATTAATTGGAAAGAATTCAATGACATTGATGCATGACCCCCTACTATCTTCAGCCTTGCTTGCCATCACCCCCATGACAGCCTTCTTCTTTGTGAGAGCCCCAGTACCTTGATAGTGGCCCTTACTGACCCCACTTTCTCCAGACATTTCCTAATTGACATTGACCCTGAATGTCTCCAAACTTATCAGTGACCCCCTACTGCCTCCAGCCTGGCTCTGTAAGACCCTGTGTGACCCACTGGCATGATACTCAGCCTCAATGCTCTTCCTCCAGACACTCCCTTATTGACCGGTCTGCGGCCAAATGTATTATTTATCAGTGACCACTGTGTGATACTCACTACCCCACATGTTGCTCCCTGGGAAGTCGTGCGACCACACTGCCTTGATATTCAGACCCAGTGACACCTGCTTGACCCCCCCCCACTACATTCAGCATTGCTCTCCATGACCCTGTGTGACCTCACCGACTTGATACTCATCCTTCTTGACCCCTCTTCCTCCAGATATAACCTTTCTCTAATTGACCCCCATCTGTGACCCTGATTAAAGTATAATTAGTGACCCTGCATGACACTCACTGCTTCCAGTGTTGCTCTGTCACCACAGTGCCATGATACTCAGACACAATGACCCTGCATGACCCCCCTGTATCTTTAGCCTTGCTCTCCATGACCCACGTAACCACACTGACATCAGACATAGCCTCATTGCCCCCTGCATCACTCGACAGCCTCCAGACATTCCTCCAATTGCCTCAAAACTTATCAGTGACCCCACTGCATGACCCCTTACTACCTCCAACCATGCTAGGTGTGACCCCCCACTACTTGCTACTAGCCCTCTCTAGTCCTCCCAGCTTCATCCTTGAGCTACATGACCCCCCCCCCCCGCCACTGTCTTGCTAGGCATCTTCTTTGACTCCTGCATGTCTCTGCTTCCCCCAGCGATTCTCTGACTCCTGTGAACCTGACTGCCTCCAAACTTAACATCACTGACCCCTGTGTGATCCTCACGCTCACTACTGTTGTGCTCGAGGACCTCATTTGACACCCCCCCCACCTTGATACTGAAGCCCATTGACTGATGCATGACAGCCCCCATACCCGCTACCTTCAGCCTTGTGCTCCATAAGTGTGTGTGTCGTTGTTGACTTGCTACTCAATCTCTTTGATCTCTCCACATAACTGTTCTTTCTCTAGAAACTCCCTTACTGACCCCATCAACCTATAACCATCTCAGCAGTGATCCTGACCGTGTCTTGACCACCACAAGTGTTGCTTCCTGGGGAGACCCCCACCCCCAACGTCCTGGCCCTCACTGGCTGCCTCTCTGCATGACACCCAATCAGTTTGCTTGCCACGACCCCACTGATTTGATACTCAGCCTCAGTTACCCCCTGCTAAGCCCCCGCCCCACACACACACACATTGGGCAGTCTCCTACTGACCCCTTTGCTACCCAGCTTCTCCCAAAGGTACCATAGTGACCACCCCTGCCTGACCCTCATGCAACCACAGTGCCATGATACGCAGCCTTATTGACACTCCCACTACATTCAGTCTCATGCTCCATGGCTCCATGTGCCCTTCCTCGACTCGATAGCCTCGTTGGTGCCTGAATGACCCCACTTTCTTCAGCCATTCCCTAACTGACCCCTCTGTGACCATGCCTGCTTCCAAACATATCAGTGACCCGCGCCCGCCAATGAACCCCCTGTACTTCCAGCCATGCTATCCATGACCTTGGGTGAGCCCATACTTGCTACTGGCCATCATTAATGTTCCCTCCACCCCACCGCCCCCAGCCTTGAGCTCCATGAGCTCCCGGTGTGAGCCTCACACCTGTTGCCCTCCGTGACTCCCCCCACACCTTGCTAGGTGGCCTCATTGACTTCTGCATCTGCGCACTTCCGCCAGATACTCCATTATTGCCCCCCCCACACATGCACCCTGACACCATATGCCTCCAAATGGATCATCAGTGAACACTGTCACAAGTGTTGTCCTGCATGATCACACTGCTGTGATATGCAGGCCCATTCACACACACACACCCCGCATGACCCCCACCCTTTGCCTGACTCCCTCAACACTTACCATGAGTGACCACCCTCCCCTCCCCTCTCCGCAACGTTGTTTGACCCTCTCTGCCCTGATATGGAGTCCCATTGACCCTCAGCCATGCTCTCCATGATCTTTGTGCCCCTCACTGACATGATAGTCTCAGTGTCCTCTGCATGACCCTACTTTTGCCAGACAGTTCCTAAATGATGCCCCACCCCCACCCCCACGGGATGCTGACTGCCACCAGACATAATCAGTGACTCCTGTGTGAGCCTCAACTGTTGCTCGCCATGCCCATATGTGAACACCCCTTCTCCCTTGATACTTAGGCCTACTGAACCTTGCATGCCCCTCTTTCGCCAGAGCCCCTGATTGACTCCGTGACGCTGACTGCATCCATATCACCAGTGATGCCTGTTTGATTCCCCCTCCCAACTCGTCAGGCTTGTGCTCCATGGCCCCGTCTTTAATACGTGCCCTCACTGAACCTTTCATGACCCCCCCGCACACACTATCCTCAGTCTTACTCTCCTTGACCCCACTAATCTTTATGCTGTTGGGCACAGATTTCTCCTTGTATCCCTTTGCTTTCCATATCAATTTGCTATAATTTCTAACTTCAACTTTATAAGCGCTACTAGCACCTTCACCGCTCCTTCATTTTTAATTCTTCTTACACATTGTACAGGGACCTTGAATACCACTTGCCCACCAAAGTAAGACCCTTATGCAGCCATGCTGGATAAGCAGAGTTTGATCAGTCACTAAGTTATATAGCTTCAGGCAGTAAATTGTCAGAGATTTGTATCATATTGCCGTTATGCTAACGATTGCATCTGTTAAAATCATCAGCAAGTGAATAGCTGTATTTATATCTGGTGCCTTTGTGTAGCAACACTCAATCAGCTGTTTGTGAGTGGGATGCTCATATTTTGGATCTGTAAATAAAGGGTGATGACTCTCAAAAGGCTGTGATTGGCATTTTTCTTCCCCCTACATTACCACAGAGGAGTTTGTGGTATCAGTAGGAGTTCAAGAAGGGAAATAGGCACTTGAAACTCCCAGAATGGAAATGTCAATTAAGTAGTCACCATGCAAGCTTTTTATGGTTGTGTCTCTTTTTTTATTTTGAAGTGTCTGATGCCTAGCATGAAAGAAGAGCCTCCATAATGTGTTTTCACTTGCAAGCAATAACAAAGAATCATACAAGTCAAGTGGGCATATCGTTCATCCAGCAATGGAAGCCTTTTCTGTCTTGTATATTTACTTGTGTTATTTTGGGTTTAGTTTTAAATTTGCCATGGGCCAGAGCACTACCACTTTTCTTGAGTGACGTTTCCTCAGTCTAACAGATATTACTGTTAAGTTTTTCTTGATATTTAGCTCAAATATTCCTTTTGTCCCTGACAGCTGGGCAGAAAGACAAGATGCATGGAAAGTGGTTTAAAGAGGTCACAACTTTATTACCTTCACTTATTGGAGAACTATTAGGCCATAAAGTGCACGTCATCCCCTCCACAACTGGTCCAATCCTATTGCTGGGACCTCCCACCTCACCCCTCCATTGGCATTACGATTAAAGGATTGTGACAGACCGGATTCTCACCTCACTGTACCAGACATTAGGATCCCAGACCCAATCTCCACTTTTTAGGAAATGCCTTCTCCAATGTCCACAGCTGAGCCTGGTTTATCAGGGAACTGACATCTCCCCCAACCCCTCCGGGAATCTGCAGTGGACACTCACTTGGGTTTGGGTCGGAGTGTGAGGGTGGCAGCTTAGACTGGAAGAACGTGATTGATAGGTCTTTTTTTAGATGACCAGGGCCAATGGCTTACCTCAGTGCCACTTGCCCACACACCTGCCACATGGAAGCCATCACAAAGGGGAGCACTTTATTCCCCCCTTAATTACCCTGCTGACCAAGACAAAGTCTTAGAGTGCATCTTTATGGAGCTTAGGTGCCAGTCCAGGTGCCACTGAACCAGGCTTGTACAAACCTGAAAGGTAGGCCACCCACCTTCAAATCCCTCTGCTCCAGATCAGGCAGAGTGGGGAATTCAACTGGTGTTCTAACACCATGTGCTAAAGGTTGTAAGGGAAGCAGGTGCTGCTACTTTCTCTCCCTACCCTGGCTGCTCTGCAGTGATGCCTTTAGCAACTAACTCCAGGAGACTGTAGTTCCCACGAGGCAATAAGCACCTAATTCCCTGAGGGGAGGGGCTTAGCTCACACCCCCATTTCCTACTGTCAGGCTTAGGCTGGCCTTTGTGAATCTCATTTGTAGGTACCTAACTCTTCCCAGGCCTTATATAGGGAGCCTGCACAGCTGATTCAGGGTTATGAATTCCACTACCTAGCAAGGCTCCTAAAAGTTAGACATTGCAATGATTAAGTCCCTTTTATGAATTTAGCCTTTAAAAAGACACACTCTCTCTCTCTCAATTCTTTAGTGCATTGTCTCTACTATTAATAATAATCTTTTTGTGAAATATCTTTAATAATCAGTGATTGCCTCTTTAATATTTATGCCTCACATTAATGAAATCTTCTAAAAGATGCTCTTCTCTCTTTCCAATCCCCTCCACCACTGCCACAAACACTTTCTGTCCCTCTTTCTTCTTGGCTCCTCATTGGGAGGGAGAACAGAAGAAAAAAAGATGGAGGTGCGCTTCTAAGAGCGGCACAAACTAAGAGCCACCCATCTGAGTTGCCAAAATGCTCTGAGCTCTTTGAGTTTGGATTTCTAGTGCAGCTTTGAACGTGCCCGTGGGCTCTGCTAATTGCCTTTCATTTGGCTCTGTCCTGAGCTGGCAGAAACAAAGAAGCAACGGAGCTCAGCCAAATGCCATCCACGTGTAGCATCAAAATGAAATGTTGCTCATAGACAGCCGTGAAGCTCTGAAACCCTCCCTCTCCTTTTTTATGTGAGGAATGAAACAGTTTAAAGTTACCAGCAAGGGGCTTAGCTGAATGTAGCAGTTCCCACCTTTCAGAACGATTATTCCAGGATCTCTGCTGACTCACTGCATCAAGTTGAAAACTACAGTATTGTCTCCACTAGTTAAAGTGGACACAGCAGCAGAAAGAGCAATATCCTATTTAACTGAATATTTGTAAAAGATTAACCTGATATCCAAAATTGATTCAGACCATTATATAGAGAGGATATATGCTGCGTCCTCCAAACAGATGCAGAAGTGTCAGACCACGCACAGTCAATTTAGCTAAGCCTGGCTGAAAGGGTCCACACTAAATACATCTATCTGCAGGATACTACGTGAGCTCAGGATCTGCATTCAGATTAGGTCCGGCCCCATGGATTGGGATATTTAAAGTGCATATTCTGGTTCGAGCTCAATTCAACTAAAAATTAAGTTACATCCAAAATAAATCAAAATTATTTATTTATACATTTTTATTTTCAATGCATAGTAACTTCATAACTTCAGTTCTTTTGCATACAGTAGGATAAATTACATGAAAAGATGTACTGTATTGTATAAAACACAATGCATATAAAAATTTTAAAATGGCAAGGTAAAGAACATTTTCATAGTGTCATATTATATTTCACTGGCTTTTTTCTCCACCTCAATAATCTGAAAAAATTAAGCTCTCTTTATTACTCAGCAAAAGATTTCAGAGAAATCTTAACATATGTTTTCATTAATATGACATGTATGTTTCAAAATGGGCTCCTACCCATGTGTGCAAGCTAAACAAACATCCCTACTAATCATGTCAGAATTAAGTGGCACAGGCAAAATTACATGTCTTAGTGCAGTAGTATGCACAATAGACCTTTTTTATTTCTTTGTTTTTTCGCTATTAGTATAGCTGAACAAAATACAACAGCTGATGAAAATATGCCTCTAGAGATGCTTTAAAACTGCCTGTTGTCCACAGATGGTTAATTGCTTGTTGTCCATATAAGTTGTGTAAATTTTTCAATGCTGAATATTTTCTCGGTAAAATCAATTTGTAGCACCTGCAAGTAGAGAAGAGGCCAAAGGAAGAAAATCGGTATGAGTCTATTATAACAAATCACAATGGAGGGGAGAGCAGCCCAGTCATTCTTAGGGATTTGGGGCTAGATCCACAAAAGGATGTAAGTGACCAAATTGCCACTTTAGGCACCAAAATCTAAATTTTAGTTCTTCAAAAAAAACCCTTCAGCTGCCACTTAAGTCTGAAGTCCTCATGCACCTAGATTTCCACTGGTAAACTCCCCTCGGTGCCTACAATTTCATTAGTAAAGTGTCTTAGATATTTAAAAATCTGTCAGTGATTATATGATGCCTTACTCTAGATGCCTGGCTCCCAGCTCATGTCTAAGTCCCAACAGGATTCTTAAACTAAGCATTTTCCTGCCTAACTCATTTGCACCTTGGTCTCTAAAGTCTCACCTGAGTGCCTCATTCTCATACTTTCTCTATCCCAGTGACTATTATACACTGGAATAACTTCAACAGGAGAGATTGGGAGAAACCCATCCCAGAATACCCCTGGGCCAATAGTTGGGGCACTCACCTGGCGGGGGTGAAGATCCAAAATTCAATTCCTTTGTCTATATAAACCTGAGTCTCTCTCAGCCGAGGTAAGTGCCCAACCACTGGCTAAAAGTACAGGGGGGGCACCACTACTTCCTCCTCCTTTTTGGTGAGAAATGGCTAAGGTAGCTAATTCTAGGAGAGAGTTCAGATCTGAGAATCCAAAGTAGAGGGCAGCACTTCCCTCTTCCCCCAAAAAGGGAGGTAGGTATTTTAAGTTTAGGTTGGAGGGAACCTAATTGCTCACCCTTCTCCTCAGCGTTTCCTACTGGCTAGCTTAAGTGGCTCTACATTCAATTTGCTGGCTTTTGTAGATTCCGTTCTTCAGCACCTAACTCTCCCCATGCATTGTATAGGGAGCATGGGTACCTAACTTGGGGCTATAGAGTCCACTTGACTGCAGGGTGCCTAAATGTCAGGCATTGCAACATTGAGACTCAGTCCCCTTTGTGGAACTAGTCCTTGGTCTATTGACATGTGTTTTCACTCAGGATTTTCACTCAGAGTTACGCAGAAGTTATGCCCATTTGGAGTTCATTGCAGGACCTTGGTCTAAAAGACATGACTGTATGTTGTGTAAAATACTTATAATGGAAGAGCCTAGGAAAGGATACAGCTTCCTAATGAACCCAAAAGGCTAAGTTTTCAAAAGCATTTTTTTGTTTTAAAGTTTACATACTTCAAAATTACACAGGATAACTAATCATTTAAACAGATCTCCCATTGAACTGTCAGCATTAGTTATAAGGTGAGTGAGGTAATATCTTTTACTGGCGCAACCTCTATTGGTGAAAGAGACAAGCTTTCAAGTTATACAGAGCTCTTCTCTTGACCTGAAGAAGAGCTCTTTGTTGCTTGAAAGCCTGTTTTTTTCACCAACAGCAGTTGTTCCAAGATCTTACCTGACTCCCCTTCTCTCTCTAATATCCTGGAACCAATACAGCTACAACAACATTGCAAACAATATTAGTTATGGCTTAATATTCAGTTTTAGATAGAAAACTAGGTATGCAATAGCAGTCTAACTGACTTTTCATTTTTAAGTAATAAGCAGTTTGGAAGATCAGTTAGGTTCAGAAGTTGTATCTCTTTCTCCTTAAGGTATTTTAATTAGAAAATTTATACATTTAGTGCACCACTATATTCCAGGCTCCTGTACCACTGGCTATATTTAACAACACAGCAAGTAAAAACACCCTTGTTTGAAAAAGGTTGCCTTACTTGTGTGAAATTCTATTGTGTCTTACAAGGTTAAAGTTATGCAAGAGTGACAGCAGAAATGGGACAAGGAAAGGATAGTCATCCAAGTTCAAAGGTAGGTAGATGATCAAAGATTAAATACAAAAAAAGAAATGATTCTATTCAAGTTGAAGATAGGACACTGTAACCTAAATAAATGCTTAGCTTTAATTAAAACTCTTGGAAACTGCCTCTGCGCTATGGTAAGTTCTCAAAGTCATGAGAACTTTATTTATTGCTTGAAATGTTATATGGGAAGAGAGTGAGAGAGATTAGGTTATCCCTAAAGGATAGGATATCTCTATTTTCATTTGAAAATGTCTCTAGTTATAAGAAAGTAGAGAGCAGGAAAGATTAGATCCATTTTAAATTACTGTGTATAGAGGTGGCATGAAAATATTTCGTTTTCTAAAGGTAGTTCAAGAGATGGAAAGGGTAGAACCCTTAAAAGCATTTTCTCATGACTGATAGCAGCATGGGATGAACAGAAGGCGGCAAAGGCTGTCAGTGAAAATGAGAAAAGAAGGAGCTGAAAGAGAGCTTAGCTCAGTTGAGAGAGGTATTAGATTAAAGGAATCAAATGAAAACTTGTAGAGGAAGCAAGAGCGGCCTGGTATAAACAAACAACAAAACATTCTGCCTAGCAGTCACTGCATAGAAAACGGGTTGGTGAATACTAGACCTAAACAAATGAATCTAAGGGTAATGAAATGGAATTCTACTTTCTTTTAATTGATCTCTAATATGAGGAAAAGTATTTTTAAAAGGAAAAACAAATAGCTTGGATTTATTTTGTCCCTACTTAAGGAAAACCCTTAAGCATGTGTTAAAAATTAAACACATGCTTAAAAAAAAAATCAAAGTGCTTTCCTGAATCAGGGCCTTAAATCAAAGATGTCATTTGAACACAAATAAATCCAAATAGGGGGTAGTTACCAACCCTGAATGTGTGTTTTAATATCTGAGCCTCTATAGGAGCTGGAAGAGGGAGTAGATGGGAGCAGAGTGGCAGGAGCCAGAAAGGAGGTGAGACAGACTGAGAAGAGAGGCAGGAACAGTAGGTGGGGATGCAGGAAATCAGGAACCAGGATGGGGAAGTCCATAGGAGGAGATGGAGATAGAGTCCAGAGTTGGGGTGAATAGAAGCAGAGAGACTATGGGCACAGGGGCAGACAACTTTATAACCACTAAAACACACTCCTCTACAGAACCTGGAATTGAACCCAAGATTCTTGAGTCACTACGTTTCTTTGCTATCAGCAAATAGCTGTGAAATCCATTGGCAAGGCATACATATCATCCCCTCCTTAGTGACTGGTTGACAAAAGAGGACAAGAGCCTATTACTGCTACAATTACTCCGTGAGCTCCAATAATCTGTTGATCAAAAGGTCCAAGCCCTGCTGATGATCCAAATTATAGGCCATTTGGTTCCACATCATGGATTTTCTGTTTTTCCAATTTGTTTGTTTGCTTGCTTGAAATTAGTAAATTATATCCAAAGAACCATGTTAACCTTTTCTTTATATAATATCACCCCAAAACCTTAAGGTTGCAAAGTCCAGCACAAAAAGTTAGGGAATGCCAGAATTAAGACAGCCTTAATTCAGCCCACTTGTACACCTGCATTATGATATAGTTTGACTACATGATCACACAGGATTCTGCCTCATTCATTGCACAAGATGCACAGTGCTATCTGTACAGTGAGTGAGGTGATGGTGTGTAGACTCGCTGCCTCATTTGTTGCAGAATTGCAGAAGTTTGAAGGCGTTTAGGCAGGAGACTGCAGGAAGGGAAAGGATGGTTCCATGGTTAAGGTAGCTAAATGTCATCCTGGAAAACTTGATTCCATCCCTTTCTCACGTGCCGAATTCCTGTGTGATGCTGGTCATCACCTAAACAAACATTTTCAGCGAGCCACTAAATGTGTATTCCTCCATTTTTTGGATGTCCAGTGAGAGATACCTGGGGCCAGATTTGGAAAAGAGCTGGGCTCTCACAACTGCAACTCCCATCCTGAGGAATTGGAGTCTATCCCTCTCTGCCACCAAATTTGTGTGTGATGCTGGGCCCTCAAATACCCTGGCGACAGCACCACAGAAATGCCATGAGGAAATAAATAATCTTGCATTCAGTTCAGAGTTTGGGTCATGTGCATTAAATAGGTCTGAGGGCACACTCTGAATATGGAGGATTAAAGAGAAATATTGAATAACTAACCATTCAGTGAATGAGGCAGGGGTCCTGTAGAAAACCAGTATGTGATTCTGTAATTAAAGGCCGTATCATAATGCAAATAAAAATAGGATCAAATTAAGGTTGTGAGATCAGCCTTAATTCTGGCATTTCTGTTAACTTTCTTTTAATGTAGTTTTTTTGAGATGTAATTCACTATGTAAGCCTTGACGCTATGCTTAGGAGTGTGCAAAATGAAAACCGACAGTCCCTGCCTGGAAGAGCTTATTTGCATTGCTTAGGCATAACAGTGAGGTTTAACAATGCAGTTTCAATCTAAAATTAGTATCTTTATGGCTTGGGTTTATATCCATCACTTTACATTATTGGAACATACATTAAGATGCATAAATGAGAATATGCAGAAATGTACAGACTAAAAAGAAAGGGTTTATTATAACAGTACTTGGGAACATAGTGTAACCAAAACCTTTAAATTTTTCACCTACCTGATTTCCTTGGTTACTGGTGAAGTTAGTAATCGTATGTGTCTGTCCATCATAAATGACAGTAACATTTGTAATCTGTTGGTTTCCTATTCCCAAGATGTTCATATAGCCAAATTTCAATGGATTTGTGTTAGTTAGGAAGTTGTTATGCACCACACTCATATTAACGGTACTCTGAAAAAATTGACAAAAATAGAGGAGAATAATCAAATGTAGTAATATCAAAACAGTAACACATTTAATCTTCCAAATAGAGTAATGTACAGCAATTTAATCCAAGCATCTGGGGACCATGGGCAAAATTCACACCTTCTGCAATTTCATTGCCAATAGAATAGGATCTACTAATTTCATTTCTGATTTGGCCTTCAAGTACTCTGTAGCACAAACCTTTATTTAAGCTGCAGAAACAGGAGCTGACAGATGTGTTCACAATCCCATAATTAATTCCTAATGCTTATTTCTTCTTATTTTCTTGGCTAATGGCAGAATTCAAAAAGGAATTGAGCATCTCAGCCATAAGAGTCATCTCCATCTCACTCTTCTTTCCTTACCATATGGATAATTTTTCACTAGTTGCTTTAATAAAGTGGAAGGTTGCCATCAAGTCTTCCTTTATTCACTGGTTTTATGAAGTGTGCTCATCACATGTAAAACATTTTTTGTAACCGGGTGATAAAAATACCTTATAGGAGAGGCAGCCTTTTTATTTCATTGTTCCAGGCATATAACAAAAGTATTGTTTCTGCTGCAGTTTGCAAAAACTTCACATTCACCATATTACTGTTGTTTCCATGACCCCAAGGAAGTTTAAGACAGGAGACAAGCATGGTATTATCCTTGGCAATTCTCCTTGTCCTTTACCTGACTTTGATAGCTTTATTCTTAAGTGGCTGAATTTCAAGACCAGGAGATACTGTGCAAGTTCCTCATTGGGATCACTCCAAGTCTCATAAGGCAACTAAAGCAGCAGTCTGAGTGAGGGCTAGGGAGCATTTATCCTATCACACCTCGGCGTCATCATGTTTGAACAAAAGGAACATAAAATATTTGTTTCCTAACAGGACAGTTCGTCCCAAGACTGAGCTGCTCTTTCTGAAGGTTCTAATCCAAACTTCCCAACACAGATCACATGATAATTGATGTATTCAAGTCACCACAGCCCGGCAAAATTCACCGCAGGGTACTTAAGAAACTAACTGAAGCAATCTTGGAACCCTTAGCCAATATCTCTGAGAACTCATGGAGGATGGGTGAGGTCCCAGAGGACAGGAGAAGGAAAAATGTATTTATCTTTTAAAAAGGGAACAAGGAGGACCTGGAGAATTATAGACCAGTCAGCCTAACTTCAATACCTGTCAAGCACAAATCATGCCAAACCAACCCAATTTCATTTTTTGATGGAATTGCTGGTCTCGTGGATAGAGAGAAGCAGTAGAAGTAATACAGCTTGATTTTAATAAGGCTTTTGACACAGTCCCCCATGACAGTCTCTCAAGCAAGCTAGGGAAATGCGGTCTAGCTGAAACACTAATGTGAGTGCAAAACTTGTTGAAAGAGTAGTCATATTCAGCGTGACGTAGTTGCAAAAGCCTAAGTCATCAATGGTTTGCTGTTGAACTGGGAGGAGGCATCTAGTGAGGTCCTACATGGGACCAGCACTATTCAACATTTTCATTAATGATTAAGATAAATGTAGTGGAGAGTATGCTTATAAAATTTGCAGATGGCACCAAGCTTAGAGGGGTTGAAAGTATTTTTGATGACAGGATTAGGATTCAAGGTGAGCTTGACAAATTGGATAGTGCGTCTGAATTCAACAGGATAAAATTCAATGAAGACAAGTGCAAAGTACTCTATTTAGGAAGGGGAAAAATCAGACTCACAAATATAAAATGGGGAATAACTAGCTAGGCAGTAGTACTGCTGAAAACGATCTGGAGGTAACAGTGGATCAAAAGTTGAATATGAACCAACAGCGTGACGTAGTTGCAAAAAGCCTAAATCATTCTGTGGCGTATGAACAGAAGGTGACACTGCTGCTCTACTTGGCACTGGTGAGGCCTCAGCTGTGTACAGTTTCTGGGTGCCACATTTTAAGATGTTGACAAACTGGAGGGAGTCCAGAGGAGAGCAACAAAAATGATAAAAGGTTTAGAAAAGATGAACTATGAGGAAAGATTAAAAAAAACTGGGATTATTTAATCTTGAGAAAAGTTGATGGAGGGGAAGTCTGATAACAGTCTTCAAATATGTTAAAGGCTGTTATAAAGAGGACAGTGATAAGTGTTCTCCATGCCCACTGAAAGTAGGACAAGAAGTAATGAGCTTAATCTGCAGCAAGAGAGAGGTTGGGTAGATATTAGGAAAACAATTCTAATACAAGTACTGGAATAGGCTTCCACAGGAGGCTGTGGAATCCGCATTTGTGGAGGTTTTTAAGAACAGGTTAGACAAACACCTGTCAGGGATGGCTTAGGTAAATTTGATCCTGCCTCAGCATGGGAGGCCGGACTGGATGAGTTCTCGTCCCTTCCAGCCCTACATTTCTATGATATAATTAACATGCAGGAATGTTGCAATGAATGGTATAGATATAATGGGACACAGTTGAATGGAGAAAAAAGAATGATTGTAGATATAATTTTAAACAACACTATTGAGTCTTGAAAAATTTTCATTGGGAGGTAAAAAAGAACTTAAAAATGACAAATGATATATAAAGATATACCTGGTTTGCGGCAAATGTTGCTAAGAAATAATTACCATTTTCATACGTGTCTATAAAAGAAGAAAAAAATCAGTAGAATGAAATCTATTCTACTACCAAAAAATAACAATAATGCACCTAAACTTTTACAAAACCAATATCTTTCCCAAAGTTTTCTTTGCTGTTTTCAGTTTAAACATTACAATCAAATGATCACATAACACCTGTTGCTTTTCTCATATTTCAATAAATAACATATTTCATTAGTGTTATGCAATTAGTGTACAAATTTGTTCCAAGTTTGAACTATAGTATTTCAGCTGACAGACCTAGAATTCTGCATAAATTTTCAAAAGAAACTTGTTTGTAGATTTTTAAATTAGGAAATAATTATAACTAACTGCCCTTAGGGATATTTGGCAATTAATTATTTCAAATTAAATTAGAGGATCCTCATGGTCCACTAGTAAAAGTCATGTACAAATATCTGAGAGATGGGTGGATAGCTCCTTGCACTCACCTGCCTTAGGCATCTGTGCAGGGCTGGGTACAAACTAGCCCTAGGTTTATAAACCAAATCTAAGCAACATACTCCTGGCCCTGGTATCTGGGTAATGCCAAGAAAGGAGTGTGGCTGGACCACACTGTGTTCTCGGACCATTTGGGGGCAGCAAATAGCATGGAGGCTGTTCCAACTGGTGTACGTTAGGAACAGCCAAGAAACACCCTTTGGAAGGAGGGAGCAGAAAGCCACCTGTACTCCCACCTTCAGACACCTCTGAGATGGCGGCCCCTAATATTTCAAACATCTTAATTTAAAATTTTTTAACTGTTTAAATCAGTTTGGTCCTGATCCTGTTTCACCTGTATGCTGTCACTTGCAGGAGTGGAGCCTCGTCTTTGATCTTATACCAAAAGTGATCACACTTACCAATGCTTACTCCATCATCCCAGTAAAGCTGACCTTGAGCGACCTCGTTATCATCCAAAGCAACAGTAAGTCCCATAAAGTTTTGTCGGCTATAAAAAAAAAAGGGAAGCCAGAAAGCACATTCATTTTCCTCCTTTCATTGCAGTCACAGCTGTACAGATTGTGACAACTGGAAGTTGACTTCTGGATTCCCTGACACACACTCACAGATAGATGCTCGATTCTCAGTGTCAATATACTTTTCCATTACATCATCAGACTGAGCAGGCATTGTGTACTTAAAAAGAAGTAGCGATATGGTTCTTATTTAGGACTAATTCTTATCAACTCCTGTTCATCTGAGTAATCTTATACACATGAGTAAAGCCAGTGGGTTACTCATGAATATCAACATTATTCACTCAAGAGATGCAGGATCATTGCCATAATTTCCAACCTCAGAATTATGGGGAAAAACAATAAAGAAAAACCAAATTGGGAGCTCATGCAGCCTTTGTTCTGCATGCACAACTCCCTTAACACATCAGTGGGGTTTCCATGGTTGGAAGCAGGGGAGTGCTAGGTGTGTCCTTTAAAAAGAAAAAGATGCCGTAAAATAAGGAAACAAACAAATATGTTTTTCTTACTGTATTATTGCTAATAAGAGTCCTACAGAGGATAGAAATCTCATCCATTTCACTGAGGTCTCAAAAGCTGAGTAAATAAACCTCACTCACTTTCCAAGCTACAAATTAACAGATCAGTTCTAATTTCCATGTAGACAATTGTTAGTATTGGGTAGAACATTAGCATTGTTTTTCAAAAATTACTGCAATTTACTTCATTTACCTTTGATTGGTATTAAGACCAGGTTCTTGCCAGGGGATGATGTAACCACCCCGGATATGAAGATTGATATGCTCAAGAGGTGCTGGCAATGTCTGGAATTGTCCCCTTACTTCAAGATATTTTCCCTAGAAGGGAAGATTTTTTTTTGAGTAGGAAGGCATAAAAAATTGTGTTGAATGCAATTTTGCTTACAAATGTACAATACATCTTTCCTCTGCCTGAGAAGTCAAGTAGTGATGCACATACACATAATTTTACACAATTAACTCACAGAAACATTAACTGAAATCCATAAATATGGCCATTTCCAAATCCATCTGTGATGCAATATTAATAAACTGTGCTATAGCTTTAAGTAAATATTTGGTTCATGTGCTACATCATAAGGAGCGCTATGCTTTGGCTACAAGCTGGTTTTGCTTTCTTTGGTTTTTTTGTTTGTTTTTTTAACTTTTCTGGTGCTTTAACTGCAAAATATTCACACTTCAGGGATGACAATTCAGCCACAGGACAAAGAGGAGGTACGCTTTGTGTCTGATATACCAGGTGCATGAGCCACCTGTTATCATGCAATGTGCTCATTGTATCATTGCTACTTAATTAGGCAAAGTAATGAAGAAACTCAAAATAAAATGATTTGTTAACCAGGGAAAACCAGACAGTCATTCCGAAACACCTCTGCTTCTCTGTATATTGGCATTTCCATATATTCAGCAGTTCCATTTTAAAATGGTGACAGCAGAACTGGTTGTATGCCAAAACAAAACTTTACTTGATAAATCAAAGTTTTCTATTAAAAATGGCAACTATTGACAAATAATATTGGATCAGTCCTATCTGATCACAATTCTTTGACCCTTTCCTAACTTTTGGGTGCTCAATTAGAGTTTAGTATCTTTTAAAAATAACTGGAATATAATATTAGGGCCTGACCATGCAAGCTGCTGACTGCATTCTGAGAGGCATTGATGTCAATGGGAATTAAAGGTGCACAGTATCTCTAAGGAAGTGCTCAGCACCTTCTAGGATCCAATTCTTTAAAAAGGTCTGTTGTACTGAGAACACTCTTAAGTCGCTTACCGTGTAATAATCATACCAGCGTGCATTGGGTATATAAGCATTCACTTCTGTAGCTCCCTGAAATGTGAAAGCACACTTATAAGAAGAATTCAAACTTAAATCAATGTTTATATACACTTCCTTTTAAATGTTCATTCCATAAAGAACATAAATATTGAAATGCTTACTTCAGTCAATACAGGGCTAATCAGCAGTGCTGGGCCCCACAAAAACTGTTTGTATACATCCCACGTATTTTTGTCTTCTACAAACCTAAAAGAATGAAAACATTGTCAATCATGGCTTAATCTTTTCAGTCTTATTTTTAATTCTGGGCACACACTCAGGTTAATGCCACCAATCAATTCCACTTGCCAGGAGGCCCCCCTACAGAACTGAAACACCATTTTTCTATGTGGTTAAGGTTACTGACGTGCCATTGAAAGAGCACCATTAGCTGGATAAGCTCCCTTTTTCAGCTCATGCCACCTAGATTGCACTTCCCTACAGGAAGGGACAGATTGCCTGCTTTTGTATCCCCGATCAGTCAGAGGTGGGGAAGGGCCAGTCAGAACAGAGAAGGACAAAGGACTATGGAAAGGGGTATACTCATAGTCTCATATAGGTCATAGGGAAAAAGCATATGTGAGGTTTATGACTGGGCAAAGACTGAACTCCTGCTTCATGACAATTCAGTTATTCTGTATCAATGTTGCTGTCCAACACTTAATACTTACTCGAAAATCAGAGGACGTGTGACAATGCTACCAAGAACATGGGCTTCATGCATTAAAGTGTAGAGATAAGGTAACAGTGTGTATCTTGTATTGAGTATATCTCTGGAAATATTTTGAAACTTTTCATCAAAGGAAACAGGATCTTGCCTCTAAAAATAAAGATAAAACAGGGTTACTATTTGTATTGTAAAATCTCTCTTGTCACCACCTTTCTGCCAATGGGAAATGCATGTGGGCATCCAATAGAATAATTTGGCTTTATTGACTAAAGTTCAAACAAAGAGTTTTAGGCAATTAGAAACTGGCACATTTAGAGAACTCCAATAAACTGAGAGTAAAGCATGCATCTTTGTGGGTCCAAATCAAGTCCAAATAAAGCTGGTTGTAGCTGAAGTCTGCTCTGATGACTTCCTGGGAAGTGAAGTCCGCTCCCTTCCACACAACCAAACGGCAGGCATGATACTGTGGTAATGGACACTGTAATTTAGGTTCTGATCCAAACCCCAATGAAGTCAATGGGATTGTTTCCATTGCTGCTCCATCAGGACCTAGTTTAGGGTTCTCGTTATTATGGAGCATTACCTTGGGAAGGAACTGCAGCTAATGCTACTGGAATTGACTAATCTCAGTGGCATATAATTTACAAAGAACCGTCAACTCACCTGGGTTCCTATCACATTATGATTTCTAGAATAGGTGTAAAATGATCCAAGCTGCATCCACCGGACACACATTTCATATGTTGTATCATTGAAGAAGCCACAGATATCTGCTCCAATCTAAAAGCATTTAAAAGGTAATTAGATCTGAATACTGTAGATTACTAGAATGGTATAATAACCTTTAGAATAGGAATTTAAACTAATAACTTAACTTACATAGGAAATTCCAAAGAGGCCAAACTCCATTATACCTGCCAAAAAATCCAAAATATAAATAAGACAAACTTTTCAGTTGCATCTTTCTCTGTCAGGCCAAATGAGGAGGGATTCTTAGCAGGGGAAGTGGGCCCATTGTAGTGGGATTCACTACAGACAAGAATACTGCCTTGGTCCCACTTTCCCATGATACAAAACTGTAAAATGGCACCATTCCACTTTCTTGCTGTGATATCATCCAAACTTACACAATCACTGAGAGTTGCTTTTCCTGGTAGTTTGCATGACAACCTAACATAAACCTCAGCCTAAGCCCTTATCGCTTGAATGGTTTTAGGGTTTTCCCTATAGGTCTTATCTCTCTTTGCTTCTAGATCCATATACCTGAGAAAGCTCCATAGATTGGAGTTTACACTCCTACACTGAAGCTAATCAGACACTTAATACAACCTTACAGTGATTCAGCAAAAATACCATTGCCTCTTTATGCATGGTTCAATCACCCAGTGTCTGGATGACTCAATTAAAAGAGTTCTGCATCCCCATTCAACCTCCAAGGATTTGTCCCTCTCTTATTGAAACCCTCTCATCTCCCAGTACAAAACCACCTAGCAGTTTTCCCATGGCAGTTAGCCTCTGGAGACTAGCCAGTGTCCCACTGATTATGTAGTGGTTTTCCAAATGTTGATTTTGTACTATACGGCATTGAACCGTGTGCTGTATGTCACAGGAAATGTGATTTCCTGTAGATCTGTGGTAAGCTCATGCAGTTGATCTTAATTAATCACCTCTCTGAATGCTCTGTGATCTTTTGGTCATGCTAATTTGGAGATTCTTGATATTTCATCTCCTTACATTGTACCTTCATTAGTGTGTTTTTAAATACATGTAGCATTAACTGAACACCCAGTCTTAGCTGTCTTAGTCTATCTGACAAAGATGTTTAATTCTGTTTAAAACAATAGTTCAGGTTGGATACAACTTAACATGTTTAAAGGTTGCTCCGGTTATTCATCAGTGAAGAGAGATGGTCTACACTGGGCAATCCTAAGAAGTTCATTCAGGCTTCAGGGCTACTCCCTCTACTGAAAAGAGTGATAACATCAGAAATAGCTCTAAAAACAACATTAACTCCTAGTGCCGCCATTGTGCTTCAGCAGACTTTTTTCCTTTGTGATGGTTTAAAGCGTGAGGGCATTAAAAGAAGTTACTCCTCCTACCAATAATAGATTTTTCAAGCTGGTCCCATCTTGCATAGTTATCACCAAGCCAGTGACCTGCCCATTGTCCGCTAGAGGGATATGTTGATCGGGTGATAACAATTCCACGTTCCCCTGTGGCATTGCGTACAGCACTAATATCAAAAATACAAACATAAGCACATTAGATGTGGCAACCACAGAAAAAAATCCCTTCTAGAAAATACCTAATTAGGAGACATCAAATGGAGAGACCACTTTTCTATGGAAAATGTAGTTCTTAGCTTCTGAGGCCTTCATCTATAACCATGTCTGCACATGTTTAACTTTACTGCGAATGGAGTTAAGAAGAATTAGTCACATGAGAAAAGTCACTTATGTGCATAAATGTTTAGCGGATGAGGACCTAAATCCAAACTACTTGCCAGTGGGGAGAAAGTTGAGACTGTTGCCTTTGCAGTCAGCATCAGAGTTCTCCAGAACAAACCTGTGAAGTGCTCAGCCCTTCTCAGGATGAAGCACTGGGAGCACAAGGATACAGACTGTCCTGGGACTGAGTGCAAAAGGGGGCTGAATTTCTTGCACTCCCACATCTTGCACATTCTGGCCCTTAATAGTTTTAACAATAGATTAATATTTTAGAAATGTTATATTGTTGTTATATTATGTACTACACAATGAAATGATAACAGTGCTAATCGCTTGCACTTCTGTAGTATTTTTTTCATCTGAGGTTCTCAAAGAGCTTTGCAAGTTAGAGTTATACAAACTTCTAATTCTCTCTTCCAAGAACACAAACAGGGGAGGCAAATTAATTATTACAGATCTGCTATATCATTGACCTGCAAAAAGAAACTCAATGGTCACCCTTTACCCTGGTAAAGCAAGTTGTATATGCCAGGACCACATTTCAGATGTCCAAGGTAGCGGTATTAGAAAATGGCAACCACCTTTTTGGACCTGATCCAAAGCCCACTGAAGTCCACAAACTATTAATGATCCAATTGCAGATCATCGAGGGTGAGGCTCAATTATTCCACTGAAGCTACTTCCATTGATAACAATGGAAATTACTCAGGGTTTACATCTCAGTAATTGAAGCCACAATCTGGCCACAAAGACACTAGTTTTTTGAGGAGAAGAAAAAGGTGAAAATGACTTACTCATAGGTAGGTTTTGCCTGTGACCATCCATACAGACTATGTACATCGTAGTGCCTGACAGGGGTCCCATCTGGCAGGAACTGTTGACTTTCCATGCACAAGGTCACAAGATCCAGCCCTTTCTCCTTTTCTGCCAAAGCTAACGAGGAGGAGATGAAAAGTCAAACCATTAAACGTAGTGCCAACAAGAAACCAGGTAAGTCACTCACTCTTTAAACCTCCATTTTTCCTTTACTACTGCCCTCTGTCAACTGCCTGTGTCCTGATGTTATTTGGCAAGAACATTTAGGGCCATGAGTTCCCAGCAACTTTGCAACAGTAGTTCCTGAAGTAGAATGATGGCATGATGTATCCCTTGATGGTATCATTCCAATTTTTTGAGAATTTGTCTCCAAATACTATCTATGTCCAACACTCTTGTATACTAATTCACGGCCACAATATTATTACAATCTGGATAGGAGCATGTACCGACTATCATTGTCCTCACTACAAAAGTGCTATTTTAGTATGTGGAATCAGGACCTTAGTTTGCATGTTCTCCTTAGATTTTTAACTACAGCCCCAAAGTATATCACAGGAAGTAATCTAAAATAAAAGAATATTGTTGATGCTTACATCCCTTTCCTTGCAGCATGGATTTTAATATGAAAACATAAATTAATGCTTAATATTTTATGCCAGGTTGGTTCAAATAAACATTCTTATTTTGGCCCACAGAGAATAATTAATAATAAAGGAGCTAGTTTACAAATCTTTTCTCCTGGGTGACACAAGGTATGATTTAATAACAATCTGTGTGATAATAAGAATGCAAAGTACAGATAAGATTCCTTACGTGGCATATAAGGTGGGTTGTTTAGAAGTGGTTCTCTGCAGCCATCAACCGCTCCATTAATAAAGCTTGCTGGTTCATTCATGTCCTTTTTGTTTGTTTGTTTGTTTTTAAAGAAAAGAACACAAATATTTAGTAACTTTGCCCTGAACTAATGTCAATTCAGATATTCAATGAGCTAGACTTTCCTAAATGTGCCCGTTTGAATTCTAAGGGGAAAATATGCCATCTACATGTAAACAAGGGAGCAAATATACACACAAATTGAATACAAATGGAAAACTCATCAGAACCCTTCTGCTGACAAATGCTGTGCTGTTACGAATGTTATTTCATTTCCTCACTAGCTGTTGGCCTCCCTGAGCTCTGACTGAATTAATTAGGGTGCTCCCCCAAACTTGCCTTTTATTTCCATACACTAAAGGCCCCTGCTTCTCAGGCTCCTGGCTGAGAAGCTATGGACGTGGCTGTATAGCTCCCTATGGAGTACATCTGGGTCATTTCTGAATCAGCATGGGGAAGAGAGGAAATCACTACACAGGGCAGGGCAGAGGGGTGCACTCTTTAAGCCTAGAAGCTGCTTGTGTTTCATGTTTCTCACACATCTCGAATTCTATTATCCATATGCACGCTGAGTAGCACCATATGCCCATTGAAATGTCCCCATAGAACACTGCAATCTGAACTCTGTGCTTGTCTTCACCAGTAAAGCATTTTACTATTCAACAGGCTCCACTTTGCATATTTTACTCGAGTCATCCAAAATCCTACCCCTTCATTTGTTTTATACGAGCTAACCGACAGACATTTGTGCTGGATTCAGAAACACAGACTAGAACAGTAATAGATTTTTTTCAATGCTTGTCAAAGTACAGTATCATGATATTGATGGTGTTTATCTTAATGGGCATATCATTATTGTACTGTATTAATAAGCTCAGAAATCTCTATGTTGACATATATCTTTAGGAGATGGATACAGAGTAACATTTTCTGTAAATGAAAGCCATGCATATTGCAATCTCTTGAAATTGAGATTTTCAAAGGAGTCTAGGGAATTTAGACATATCTTCTAATAAAACTAGCGTGTGTCATAATCCTCTAGACTACTTTGAAACTTAACCCAAACATTTCGTATATCAGCCATTTGGATAAAACATACTGCAGGAACACAGATTTTCTTAACAGAAGGTTTTCCCTCATGGTGGCAATTCATTAACTCAGTTATTTTACATCGGATGGCAACAATTACTTAGAAAGCAAGGTGATCTTTTGCAGTGATTTTGGGAGGAGTTGTTACAGAGATCATTATTTGTCAAAACAATGCTGACTGATATGGCACATTTGGTGTATGTGGATATACATGGTACACTCATCACATCTAAAGATATTCCATTAATTGCCTATGTGGTCTACATTGTTGCTTTTTAGGCAATTTCATAACCTGAAATTTAACTTTTCCACATGGACAAATGTGCACGGATAGTGATGGGATGAAGCTTACACAGTGCCCAACTAAACAATAACTTACTGAACTCAACTTGTTTTAACCCCAACTGTTTTGAGCACTAAATTGACTCATAAAGATTACACAACTGGGAAAGACCCTTGCAGGGGTATGCATTAGATTACTTTGCTAGAACTAGTGCTCTGATTTCCCTTCCTGCTAATATGCATTTCATCCACAGTTGTTTATACTGGCTCACCACAAAGTCAGACCCGATCCTTGAACTCCCACAGAAAGCAGAATGTCATGTGGCCGTCAGGCACAGAGTCCCCAAAACAAACAGCATTAAACACATACATCATGTCTGAAGCTTTGGTGAGGCTAACACTCAGGTTTCCACATTGTGGGCTCACCCATTGAGATGAAGAGGCAGTCAACACAGTATTCAAGATAATGAACTACTTAGTAGCATACAAGTTACTGAAACCTTCTTAGAATAGTAAGAATTTTGTGAAACCGGCAACAAATGTCCTACAATGTGTATTACTAAACCAAGAGAAGGCATGCACTTACAGTCCACAGGCCATCAAATTTTACACTCTTCACTGGATCATTTGGGTTAGTGTAGAAGTCTACTATTTCTCTTTGCCACCACTGTGCTGTCGAATTGCGGAAGAAATCTGGGAAAGCTGCATGAGCTCTGTACAGCTAAAATAGTAGTATACAATATATGAAAAGAGACACAGGTTTGGATATCAATGTATTCAACTGCTTTAACAACCTCAACAAATTAAAACACTGGCTAAGATTGTAATTAAACTACAGAAATCTATTGTTAATATGAACCTACAGTGGTGTGAAACTCAATCCTAAAACTCATATTCTTTGTTAACTGTTCAAGTAAACATGTCTCAGACTAAAGTAAATAGTCTCAGGTAAATAGAGCAATAGACTAAATGTATAACCCAAATCAAAAAGAGACAGTAAGAGCACCAAAAGAATGCCACCATGGCTAAACAGGAGAGTAAGGGAGGCCATTAGAGGCAAAAAGGCATCCTTTAAAATTTGGAAGTCAAATTCAAGTGACAAAAAACAGGAAGGAGAACAAACTCTGGCAAGTTTATTATGAGAGTATCATAAGGCAAACCAAGGAAGAATTTGAGAAGCAACTTCTTCAAGACATAAAAACTAACAGTAAGATTTTTTAAGTACATCAGAGGCAGGAAGCCTGCCATTCAGGCAGTGGGGCCATTGGATGACAAAAGTGTTAAGGGATCACTCAAGAGAGACAAGGCTGTTTCACAGAAATTAAATGAATGATTTGCATCAGTTTTCACTGCAAAGGAGGTGGGGGAGAGGCCCACAATAAAGCTATTCTTTTGGGGCAACAAATCTGGATAAAGATAATTTTGGGGGGGGGGGAAAGAGACTTTTGTAAAAGTAAGCCATGCCTCAACGTTCCATTAGAATTCTTAAAGGGGCTCAACAAGCATATGGATAACGGAGATCCAGTCAATATAGTGCACTTGGATTTACAGAAAGCCTTTGACAAGGTCCCTCCCCAAAGGCTTTTAAGCAAATTAAATAGTCGTGGGGTGAGAGAGAAGGTTGTCTCATGGACCAAGAACTAATTGAAAGAAAGGAAACAAAGGGTTGGAATAAAGTCAGTTTTCACAATGGAAAGAGGTGAACAGCAGAGACCACAAGGGTCTGTACTTGCACCTGTGCTGTTCAAAAAATTCATTAATGAACAATAAGGGGTGATGAACAGTGAAATGGCAAAGTGTGCAGACAATAGAGACTTATTCACGATAGTTAAGTCCAAAGGAGACTGAGGAATTATAAAAGGATCTCACAAAACTGGGTGACTGGACAACAAAATGGCAGACGAAATCAACTTTGGAAAGTAATGCACATTGGAAGAAAGAATCCCAACTTTACACATACAATGCCACTAAATAAATCTAGCGTACACTGATACCTTGAGGCGACCAGAATTGGACACAGTATTTCTTGGGAGGAAAAAAGATTTAGTGGAACTGGAAAAGGTTCAGAGAAGGGCAACAAAGATGAAAAGGTAATAATTGGAGATATACCAATTTCCTAGAACTGGAAGGGACCTTGAAAGGTCATTGAGTTCAGCCCCCTGCCTTCACTAGCAGGACCAATTTTTGCACCAGATCCCTAAGCAGCCTCCTCAAGGATTGAACTCACAACCCTGGGTTTAGCAGGCCAATGCTCAAACCACTGAGCTATCCTTCCCCTCCTCAAGGGTATGGAATGGCTTCCATCCAAGGAGAGACTAAAAAGACCGCGATTATTCAGCTTAAGAGAGACATGACTAAGGGGGATATAATAGAAGTCCAAACAGTAATAAATGGTGTAGAAAAAGTGAAGTGTTATTTACACTTTCACACAATGCAAACACCAAGGATCACCAAAGGAAATTAATAGGCAACAGTTTTAATACAAACAAGAGGATGTACATTTTTGCTCTGTTCTCTACTCTCCCCCTTAAGTTCTGGTACGTGCTACTGTTGGAGACAGGATGTTGGGTTTAGATGGACCAGCAGTCTGACCCACGATGCCAGGTCCTATGTTCTTAAGTCATGTCAGCATGACTCTTAAGGAGAGGATGAACCATTCACTTCTCACAGGACTCAATTCTTCATATAGGACTGACTTGTAAACCAGTACTACACATAACCTATCACAAAAAAGGCAGATGTAGAAGGCCTGAGACAGCTTCAGGGCTTGATTCCATATATTGGCTTCAGGGGAATCGGATGCTGCTTAAGACTCCATGCAAAGGATGTCTTATGTTTCTTGCTGGTGCCTGGCCACACTTGTAGGCCGGGTTTGAACAGCTTGTATCTGTTAAGGTAATAGGGACAGAAGTTGAAATGCTGTCTCATTGCCTATGTGTTCACTGGAGTAGAAGGTACAATTTCCAGCTTGGGTAGAAAGAACAGTAGCAGCTCTGATTGAGCTAGAGTGATAAAAATAGAAGCCTGGTGAAATCCGCAGAAGTGCCTAGCAGATCAGAGTATGATCCCGTCTGAGACTCTAGGGATGTACGTAGGCTCCTAGCTCCTCCCAGTGCTTGTGCTGATGTGGCTACACTTCTGTTTTTAGTCTATGTGTACTTAATCCGGAAATTACATCTCCTAGCTCTAGTGCAGACATATTCTAAGCCACTGGTTTCAGTGGAGCCAGGATGTTTCCATAGGATTCTATCCAGCATTAGTACAATTGGGGAAACCAAAATCTAAATGAATGGAGTGTGAGGAACACTAGGGATTACATCATATGAATGGCTAGGGCATTTAATAGTCAATAGTGTGTGTTATTAGCAATAGTGCTCATTGACAACACTCTCAATTTTGTAAGATTTCATTATCCAACTCTTGTTTTATTATACGAAGTGTAGGTGTAGGATGACTAGTTTATAAAATACATTTAATAACTATTATTTATTATTTACAGTTTGTTTTTACAGCCTTACAGACCAACTGGGAACATGGTTTTATCAGTATACAGAGAGCTAGACAGTCCCTGCCCTGAAGATCTTACAGTTTAAGTCCATAAGACAAAGGGTGGGAGGAAGGATATAACACACAAGCAAAGGGACTTTTTGAAATATTATATTAGTTCCATGATTTTTCCCCCTATTAAAAAAAATAAATCTGTGGTGTGGGGGTGTGCTAGGAGGGATTAGCAAATTGGAAAGCGAAGGAATGGGAGATCATTCACAGAAGGGAAGGAGAGAAGAGGGACAGGGGAAGGAAGGAAGAAACGTAGAGTAGGCTGAGGTGGAGAGACTGTGAGAGAGAGGGGGCTGAAGGGAAGATTAGTGGAAGAGTTAAATGTACATACCTTGATCTGTGTTTCTAAATCTAAAGACTCATTAACTACTACATTAGGATAATCTGGCCAAACCTAAAGAGAACGGAGGGAAGAAAAGAAATTAAGATACACGGAATTGATTTTTATGTAGTTTCCAAGACCTACTACAGCTTTTAAAATATACTCTTTGCAGGTCACAGTGCACTCTCAACTGCAACGGAAATATTACATGTTTTGCAGTCTACGTACATTTAGCACTGTACAAACTAAATTCCTTCTATGCACATTTTCACCCCTCCCCTAAAAAAAGATATACAGCTGAATATCATTGTTATAGTGATCGCACTACAGTCTAAACCATCTCAGTATTACCTCTCCCACTAAACAAGAGGGGTGGCTGGCAAAGCCATAAGAAATTCCTCAATTAAAAAAAAAACCAATTTATTCAGAAAAGTCATTTTTGCCTTTGAAATCCACTCCTCATTTTTAAACTGTAGTTCTCACAACAGTACCTTTGCCCAGACAATCTCAGTGCTGTTAGGCCATTTGATGAAGACATCATCCTGCACACCTCTTGTGAATGGTGTATAAGCATTTGTCTCATTGCCAGAGATAGGTGGGTCCTAAAATACAGAGAGAATCCAGTTTTACCCTTATTTTAAGAAAGCAAATATGTACATTATTTAATTCATTAAGTGAATTATGGTATTTCGCTAACTAGAAGTAGACTAAGTGAAGAAAAAAGTACCAAACTACTGACCAGAATAGCGATGAATCTCATTCCTTCCTCTTTTATTCGATTAATCAGAGCAGGAAGTCCTGCAAAGTCTGGGCTGAGAGTAAAGTCTAACTTCCGGTCCATGTAATCAATGTCTGTATACTGTACATCCTGCAATAAGTGAAAACAAGACACAAAAAAAGTTAGAAATTATTTTAGAAGTCAAAGGCGTAATTAACTTTAAGAAAGTCTGATTCAGACTGGATTAGCTTCAGAATGTTCAAATGGTATCCTCTGGGGTTCTTATTTTTTTCTGAATTAGTTTTCCTAACTAATATTTAAAACACAACAGTCAAAGTAAGAGAAGCGCTGGCTTTAACAAAAGTAAAAAAGGAAAAATACTGTATTTTAAATCAAAGACATTGGACTAGATTCGTCAGTATGTTCTATATATTCATCCATATTATACATTTAGTGGATTTGCACCAGGAAGACGTTGGCTCAAAATATTTATATAGAGGTACAATTTAAGATTTGAAGGAAGCACCATTTTCTAGGTACATATTTTTACAATGTTCTTATACAGCAGCTAATAAAGTTAAGTAAAGAGATATATAAATTGGAGCTTTATATCATGCAGGGAGAATGCCATGAAAACAGAACGGTATGGTGCAACAGTAGCATTGTGACATGGTGGGAAAATTCTATGGTCCTTTAACTTAAGCAGTAGTTTATGCTATTAATTCCTGAGATCAAGAATTCAATCCTGTACATAAACTGACCAGAGTTGTTGTTACGAGTGGGGGCTATACATAAATGGAGATGAACTGCTGTAGCCCTCTGACATCTGGGATAAACTTCCCTGCCCAGAAGAAGTGTATAAACCACGCTAACATCAGTAGCTATTTTTCCTACTATAGGCCTTGTCTGCTCTTGGACAATATGAGGTGTTCTTAACTCAGGTTATCTAATTCAAGTTAACTAATACTAGATAAACTCATAGTGAAGACAGGGCAGTTTGTAGTTTCCACACATTAGGTGGAAGTAAACCACTAGCCACCAATAGAGTGTAAATTGAGTCAAGAACACACAATGTGTTTTTTTTTAAAAGATGCATCCCCTAGTGATCACATATAGAGGTTTATGAGTTTGCTACTTTCTCTAAGATAATGTGCTTGGTCCTTTAATTCAAAAAGTAGAGGCTTGTGCTTCTAGATCCAGAGACGTGGGTTCCATCCTTGCAGACTACTTGAAAAAGGGTATCATTACAAACGGTGGCTCGTACCGGGATATGACCTACTGTGGACTTCATCCATCTTCTGCTCTTACACAAAACCTGAACAGTGATCTTAGCAACGTTAAGGAAGAATAATTTTCCAAATAAATGTACTCTGTGACAGCCAGATGCATGGATACAAGGAATATGAGGCTACTATTAAGGTTCTACATGAGGACAAAATATGGATAAAGTTAGAGAATGTGTTGGTCTTCAGAATCTGTAGGAGATGGAAGCGAATGCCTTATGGTATGTTGGACAATCTTATCAACACTGTTGACAACACTGTAGGGGATGAGAAGGTGACAAGGAATGGTGCAGACTTTTCCCTTAACTTCTTTCATTCTTTCCAGGTTGAGTAGCAAGAGTTGGTCCTGATAGGACTAACTTTAGTTTTTGTTTAGTGTAATGATAATATCATCTGTGAACAGGGCATAAAAGGGCTTACAGCATACAAAGAATACCGTTTCAGTACAGTATGTGCTTTCATTTCTATAATTATTTCTCATTTCTTTTTCCCTAGAGAACAAATCTGTGATTAGAGAATTCAAATAACCCCACTAATTATAACTGCAAACAACATACATAAGGTATCCGAGCTGCCTTCATTGCCTCATAGAGGTCAGAGACTTCGGAGTCATTTTTGTATCCATAACGGCATAACTGGAATCCCAAAGCCCAGTATGGTGGCATGACCGGTCGTCCAATCAGCTAACAACAATAAAATAGGGGGGAAGAAAACATTTAATCATGGTAATATGGAAAACAGGACAAAAATGCAACTGATTGTATAACTTTTAATATAATTAATCCTACTGCAGTGTATTCCTGAACAACCAACTCCGGCGTTGGGCCCAACACCATGTAAAAGTCCAGAATTCCTCCAATAGTGCGATATGTCAGAGCAGGCGTTGGCTGGAATGTGACATCTGCAAATGCAGAGCATACATTCAGGAGCCAAGTAGTTGAATAAACCATTTTAATGAGAAAGTGCACAATAAAGGAAACTATTTGTGAAAGTAATTTTTTTTTTTACCCATTGCATTACTGTTAAGCAAGAGGACTCCATGAGCATTTGCATCATTTTCCAGTCCCATGTAAAAGGGATGGACACCATAGGAATTCAGTTTGTACTGCAAAAACAAGAAAAAAGTTATGGTTTCAATTTGGAGGTGACCATATTTGTGAACATTCTACTGGCAAGTAAACAGTCTAATATTCCTAAATGATTACTGATAAATCCACTATCGTAAAACAACTTTCACAACATTTTCATATTTTAGGCACTTTTGTTGTATTGTACTGATAGATTCAAATGGTCTTTTGACATTTTTGTTTTGTACAAAAAGTTCTAAAGGTGTGATTGTAAAGGTCAGGAGAGTACAGCTATGTAAATAGAAGACAGCATGGTATTTAATGACTAGACTGATGAAGCAGCATATAAAGGAGAGAAACATGTAACAGTCTAGAACATTATCCACCCATGTATTTTCCTATCACGCATTTTTAACAATGACAGCTCAGCACTTTACAACTAGAAAACCAATGATTATGGAGCACTCATTTTAAAGGGTCAAGTCATGTAGTTTGCTAATCCACTGAACTTTCATCTCTGTAGTTTCACAGAATTCCGTCACAAACATTTCTCCATACTGTGGCTTGCTGGAATACTTGTTGTGATTGCTCCCACTGCAATGTGATGTGTGTAACATTAATGTACAGTTCTCATCACTGAACCACTTTTCATAAAAACACAAGTTAGGGTGAGTCAGTGATCAGTCTTAGTCGGTTTACGTATGTGTATATATAGAAATTATTATTTACATTTTAGGCCCCAGATAGACCGACTTCCTTCTCTTTCTGTTTGCAGGCAGAAGCCCTACCTGGGCATACTTCTACATCTTCTCAGGGAGTGGGGCCAGCTTGGGCAGCAGCCCCAGACTATGAACTTGGAAGAGTGGACATTTTTTGCCAGAAAAGATCACCCAGGATTATGACCAAGTCCTCCAGCATTTAGCCACATTTATAGGAGCAGCCTGAAAGTGATATCAGGCTGGTTCCATTGGAGCTCATGCCTGCCCTGCTCACAGGGAGATCTGACAATTGCATTCTCCTTGCTCCCTGCTTCTTGCTGCTGACATCTTCGTGCCTCAGGGTGGCCCGCGTAGTGGGGGGATGTTGGGATTGCATGACCTGGTACTAACCCGTCTCACTCTTGGAGGTGGAACCATTGTGCTTAGGTTCCTCGCCATTTCTGCCCCTACATCCCCTGCTGGGTTGGTGTGTGCTTTCAGAATTGCTGGGCACTCTCCCGTAATTCCCATTAAAGTCAACGAGAGCTCTCAGCATCCAGCATTGCAGGAAACCTGGCCAATATATATTTTAACTATGTGTGTGAGAGTGATTGTCTATGGGTTGCTCTCCCTCTCCCTGTCCTCTTTACACTAGCCACATTTGCAAAGTGGATAAAACTGTTCCCAAGACATGTCTCTATGAAATATTAAAACCACAGTATTTCAGGCTGGAAGTGGATTTCACAAAGTGGCCTTCAACAAAATCATCAAACCTTGAAAAGTTAATAAAAGTTACGTTTCCAGAACTTGGGAAGGATGAGAGAAAACTGATAAAAGGAAGGCCAAAAATAGTTCTCCAGTTCTGCTCAGTTCTTGTAGAACCCACACACACCATAGCAACATAGGAATTGACACAACAGATAAGATCAGTGGCCCATATAGCCTGCTATCCCATCTCCAGATGTGCTAAATATTAGATGCTTCAGAGAAAAGGGCAATTAGTCCAAAAGGGAATAACCTATTTTAAGAGAAGTTTTTTTTCCAAACTCCAAGTGACCTGATAGGACCTTAACTGTTACTAAACTTTCTTTTGGTTTGTTGTAATAATGATAATGATATCTGTGACCAGGGCATATCATACACCAATGTTACTGCCTGCATTGTTTTAAAACAAAATATACTATAGTCACCCTGGAAAAAAAACCTCAAAGTAATGTGTACCAAGAACATAGCTGCTGCTTAGAAAAGAATCTAATTCAAATTTTATCTCTACTTACACCAGGAGACTGGTCTTTCGTAAACATTCCCCAGGTGTGCCAGTTCATATCACGCCGAAACGTAGTGTGTTCAGTTTCACCAAATCCGTAGACATACTGTGATGGTAGACGGGTAGAAATCTGAATGAACATGTCGCTAAAGGTGAAGCCAGGTACCTGAGAATCCCAACTGAAACAGAACAATTACCCAACTTTCATAAGGAAAGAGCTGGAAAGATACACAAATAAGAGTTGCTGAGTATTTTGAAAGTTACCGAGAATATTTGGGGTAGTAGCCATGTAATTGCTTTTATTAATGAAGTACAAGGTGAGTGCTAGAAGACTATCTGTGTCAGAGTGTAAGGAAGTTGGGTATTATTGAATACACTCTGGAATTTAGATAAAATGAATACTAAATACGTATTAAGAAGTTTCCTAGAACTGAAGGAAACTCTAATTAATCTATATATTAATTTCAATTTTAGTGATGTTTTTAAACCCTGTGTATTCCATGCTTAGTAATGATGACATATCGGGAAGCAAACGAGATGTTCGAGAGGCTGATGATTAAGGTTTGAATGATTTGTGAACTTAAGGCTGAAGACAGTTTTGTTGGCTTGGATAAGGACCTGAACTTTCAAACACAAATCAAATTGTGAAAATTTTGGGTCTCTTGTGTAATTTGTGCTGCTACTCAGGAGAAAAAAAAGTTTTCATAGAATCAGAAGATTCCAAAACCAGAAAAAAGCATTGAGATAATCTAGTCTGACCTTTTGTATAACACAGGCCATAGAACTTGCCCAAAATAATGCCTAGGGCATCTGTTTTAGAGAACCGTGAAATCTTCGTTTAAAAATTGTCAGTGATGGAGAATCCACCATGACCCTTGGTAAATTGTCCAAATGGTAAACTACCCTCATTGTCAAAAATGTATGCCTTACTTCCCAGTCTCAATTTGTCTAGCTTCAGATGTCAGCAATTAATTGTGTTACACCTTTCTCTGCTAGTTTGAGCAGCCCATTCTTACCTATTTGTTTCTTATGTAGCTATGTACAGATTGCAATCAAGTCACTTCTCTTTGTTAAGCTAAACAGATTGAGCTCTTTGAGTCTATCACTATACGGTATGTTCTCTATTCGTTTACATCATTCATGTGGCTCTTCTCTGAACCCTCTCCAGTTTATCAAAATCCTTCTTGAATTGTGGGCACCAGAACTGGACACAGTATTCCAGCAGCAGTCGTACCGGTACAAATATAGAAATAAAATAATTAACCTCTTTACTCCTAGGCAAGAGCCTCTTCTTTATGCATCCCAGAAATGCATTAGCTCTTGTAGCCAGAGCATCACACTGAGAAGTCCTATTTTCCACCAGATTTCCCACCATGATCCCAAATCTTTTTCAGAGTCACTGCTTCCCAGGATAGAATCTCGTATCATGTAAGTATGGACTTTGTTCTTTGGTCCTACATATACATTTACATTTATCCATATTAAAATGTCCATTTGCTTAAGCTCAGTTTACCAGATCACTCTGAGTCAGGAACCTGTCCTCTTCAATATTTAACAATCCCCCAATTTTGGTGGCATCTGCAAACTTTGTCAGTGACAATTTTATGTTTTTTTCCAGGTCATTGATAAAAATGTTAAATAGCGTAGTGAATATAAACATTCTGCTCAAAGTGTATGCGCGCCGCATTCATTCAAATCAAAGATGTATCCCAGCAGTACCACTTCTGGCACATGCACCCCTGCCTTCCTCATTCAAGGAGCCAAGGGCTTTAAAGAAGCTTGACCACTGCCTCCCTCTCCATTCCTTCATACCACTGTCCAACTAATAATGTCATCTATAGCAAACCAAGTTTTCACTTACATGATTGTTCCAGTGAGTTTGCGCCGAATCTGAATACCAAATGGATTGTTCTGAATGGTCACTTCATAGAGTCGACCTGCTTCTGTACTTGTTGGAGTACTAGGGAGGAATAGTGGTACTGGAACTTCATATCTCTGATTGTTGGCATCATAAATCTATGAAAAGAAAGGCAGTAGTCTTGAAAGTGTAATGCGTAAGAACTGTTTCTTGCGACTGTTGTTTTTTTAAAAAGTTCTCCTTAGTCAAAGAGCAATAAAAATTATTTGTGTGTGGGGTCATGTTCAAGAATGTAAGTTAACATCATAGTGGAAGTAACAGCAAACATTATAGTTGTGGTCCCTGTACTGTACAACAATTAGGACCTAAATTCTGTGGCTATTTTTCCTGGATTTTGTGGCCATGTGTGGCCGCTTTATTTACATATGAAAAACACAATCAACCAGCACAGTAGCCTTCATCTTGTTTATTTTGATGTTAAATTTCGTTTATTTACGCTGCCTCTACATTTTTAGTTTCAATATGCCGGAAAATTTCTGCACTGGCCTTAAATAACTGCATTGTAGAAGATGTCAGAGGCCAGTCTGAAGGTTTTGGCTCCTAGGTATTAGATAGTTGGAGGCTGGGGGAAGTGGGAGGTAGCTTTTGATTGTGGGATAAAGCATATTAGCAGGACATTTCTGCTAAAATAATCAATGATAATTAATTATCACCTTAAGATTTCAGGCTTAACTCACTAAGAGTATTAGGCCAGTGTAAGAGATAGAACTCTATAGAGATTGTTAATAAAGGTATTCTAATTAATTCTTAGAATATTGGTTTATTACCATTTGCCTTCTCTGTTAACTGAATATTAAAAAGGTACTTACAATTATTTTTATGCCCATCATGCTTGGAAAATGCAATAATATCTGTTTATATTTTGGTTACATATGTTATTAAATGAAATGTAAGGCTAATTCCAGGAGGCTTCTGCTTCCTCTAAACTAGTGACACACTCCCAAACTGTCAAAACGGATACCACTCTTGGCCATAAAACACCCAAACATCTGTTATGCAAGCTCTGACATGCAGCTTTTATAACTTATATATTGCTTCAACTATTTATACTATTTTCTTGTATGCTATATTTTGAATATACATTTGTATATAGCTGGTAATTATTGTAATTGTTTACATAGAATTAAGCTAGTAGAATGTTCAGCTAAGGAAGACGATGCCGCACATGTGGTTGAACTGTGAAAAATAAGTGGCTGCAGACTCCGTGTTCAAGCTCTTGAACACCTTACATAATGTACAGGAGTCCACTCTCAATCCCTGTGTCCTTTAGAAGGAAAATAAATATGAGCCATCTCTGAGGCACCTTATGAGGGTTATAGCTGTGGAGGCTGATTTTTCACAGCTTGAAATGGTTCCTCATCAATTATTACCTCAGTGCTTCAATAAAACCCTGCACATCTATGTTCATCATTTATGTTTGTTGAAACTTAGGTAGCTCAACTGACACGCTGAGCTGTCTGTAAAAGAGATCACAGAGGAAAAAAAATTCCAAAGAGGTGAGAATTAGCACTCTGGAACCTCACACCACTTCTAATATTCAATATGTCAGACATGGGACACAATGTGATGTGACATTACATATGGAATAGTTCTAATTGCTCAGTAATCAGTATGTCATGCTACTGCAACAGTATGAAACAAAGCAGCGTTATCCACTTATTTGCACAGCAAGCCATCTTTAGCAGTTTGGAGAAAAGGTGATCACTCTCTTTGAATGATAAAACAAAATATAATGAAATAGTCTCTAGAACAGCGGCTCTCAACAAAGGTAAGCGTACCCCTGGAGGTATGCAGAGGTCTTCCAGGTGGGAAATCATCTTTTCTAGATATTTGCCTAGTTTTACAACAGGCTACATAAAAAGCATTAACCAAGTCAGTACAAACTAAAATTTCATACAGACAATGACATGTTTATACTGCTCTATATACTGTACACTGAAATGTAAGTACACCTCTACCCCGATAGAACGCGACCCGATAGAACGCAGGTTTGCATACAACACAGTAAGGCTCTGAAACGCTGCTCTGAGCAGTGTGTTACGGGTGTCGAGGGTGTCAGGCCAGGGGCTGAGGGGTTTGATAAGGGGCAGAGGGTCTCGGGGGCGGACAGGGGCTCCTTCCTCCAGGGTCTGGGGGGCAGGAGCTGTGGGAGGGCACTTTTGGGGGTCCCGTAGTCCCAGAGTGGCCCAGGGGATTAGTGGGGCGCCAGGAGCAGCCCGCTCTGCTTCCCTCGCTCCAGCCCCAGCCGCGTCGCTCGGGGGAAGGGTTCCCCCCCGCACTCACCAGCAGCGGCAGAAGCGGAGCAGCCCGGCCCCAGCCCACTCCACTCCGCCAGCTTGCAACCGCAGTGCTCCGCTTCCCGCCACAGGTGAGTATAAGGGGCGTCCTTTCCCCAACCTCCCTGCACTCACCTGTGGTGAGAAGCGAAGCGCCGCAGCTGGGAGGTGGCAGAGTGGAGTAGGCGGGGGCCACGTCGCTCCGCTTCCCGCCACCGGTGAGTTCGGAGGACATCCTTTCCCCAACTTCCCCGCACTCACCCGTGGCGAGAAGCGGAGCAGCCCATCCCCAGCCAGCTCCACTCTGCCAGCTCCCAGCTGTGGCGCTCCGCTCCCTGCCACAGGTGAGTGCAGGACCTTTCCCCAGCCGCCCCGCAATGACACGGCTGGAGCCAGGGCAAGGAAAGCGGATCAGGCTGGGGCCGCGTCACTCTGATTCCCACCACAGGTGACTATGGGGGGGCATCATTTCCCAATCTCTCCGCACTCACCAATGGTGGGAAGCGGAGCGCCGTGGCTGGGAGCAGGCAGGATGGAGCGGATTCGGGCCGGGCTGCTCTGCTTCCCACTACTGCCGGTGAGTGCCTGTCAGGGGGCGGGGAGGGGTGGATGGGGTGGGAGCAGTCAGGGGACAGGGGGGTTGGGTAGGAGGTGGGATCCTGGGGGTGATTATGGATGGGGGTCTCTGGAGGGGGCGGTCAGGGAACAAGGAATGGGGGCAAAGCACATTTGATATAACGTGGTCTCACCTATAACACTAGTGTGCTGTGACACTTTTATGTTTGTATGTATGATTTTGAAAGCAAGAAAATTTTAAGTGAGGTGGAACTTGGGAGTATGCAAGACAAATCAGACTCCTGAAAGGGGTATATTAGTCTGGAAAGGTTGAGAGCCACTTCTCTAGGAGGAGTCAGATGTGTAGTTGCTCCTAGAAAGATGCATCTGAGGGCAAGCCCCTGAGCACCAGGGCTTCAACTGTGGTGGCCTTTACATAAGCCATTCAAAAGATGACTCAATTGTTACTCTCTCCTACTCTCCTCTGTAGCCATGTATGGCCTAGTCACATTCTAGCTCACGAAACATGAAAAATTATCACTAATCTCATCATAGATTGTCCTAACAGATTCAGACTCAAATTACCTTGAACTGCAACATGTTGTCGTCATGATATTTCACTTCCAAGCGAAGTGTGTTGATAGGGGGAGAACGATCCCCATAGCGGTCAGGGATACTAGGATCTCTGGAGAGGTCGGCCGTAAGACCTGAAGTGGTGTTTTGAATGTTACTGACAGAATAACCATAATTACTTGGGTAGTAACATGATGGTACAAGGGAGTTAGAGGCAACCTGAAAAATATATTGCAGATTAGAAAACAGCATGTGAGATCATTCATTTTAAAAGACAATTCCAGAAAAGTCCCATTTTTAACAGGTAATTCATTACATGAGCAACTGGTTGGAAAGGTTACTGCAACAATGCTGAACAGTGTGAAAACAAATCCTAACAAAGAACACAATGATTTATGCAATTAAGATCAGAGAAAACTTTCCATCATTACAGTGGTGTCCCTTGGAGGAGGACATCTCATTACAATTACACAGATATACAATTTCAATGCAGAGAATTTAAGGAGGTTTAGAAATATGACTCAAAGAACTCCCTGGGATTTATATTATATTAGCAGTGGCAAGGAACACTGCATTTAATGCAGCTGCTTAGCGGTCACTATTCTAAATCCCCCTGTCAAATTCCTTGGGTTTTTATGGTATTTTCATTTTCAGAGTGAGATTTTTTTCATGCTTTGTGTATGCCCAGGGTTTTTTTCTCTGCTTGAAAGTTTGAGGATAAGCAAGCCCACCTTTTATTGAATACATGGACAGGTAAAAAATACACTTTTTCTCACCATTATAAAGAAAAATTACGATGACAACAAAAACCCTTTCAATTTCCTCTGAACAGGTGTACAATCATGCAGGGTTTGAGAGGTGAAATCAAGCATGCACCAAGTAGCCCTAAATATCGAGAAGTGCCTTTTATTGTTCAGGAGGAAATGGCTGAGAATTTGCCTATTTACTAACTAATTTTGTTGACTGAGCATACCAAGAAGATCTTTTCACTGAGGACTCAATCTTACTTCCATTAGAATCAAGTGAAATCTTTGCCTGGCACATAGATTGCCATTGTCCTCCTTATCCTAAACAAGCTTAGAATCAAACAGCTAAAGAGAAGGATGGGAAAGAGAGAAGAATAGAATAGGGCTGAAGTGACATTTGAGACGATACTAAGTGTAGAAACCTTAGGTTTACATCTTTGGAGTTGCTCAAGATTCAGCTCTGGGGATGCTGATGTCAGCCAATTTCTGCTTTTTGTCTGGTCTTTTCAGATCAGGAAAAAGAGCCCAGTGGCAAAATGTCAAATGCCTGAGTTCCAGTTGTGGTGGTGATGGTTATAGTGGTAAGGATGATTAATTCTGCCTGCCATGCATAAGCAAGCTGCTAAGTGATCCCCTGAGAAGCAATGTCCAAAATGTGTGGCAACCTTGATCCATATAGGCATACTTATTTTCATCTCTCAAACATTTTGTTGTGTTGCTAAAACAATTCTGCAAGCTCATCAAATACCTAAAAACCCTAGTCGGCAACTCTTTTAGTTTAGATAAATTAAGTTAGTGTCATTAAAGTGGTGTCCTTATTCTTGCTTCACACAAATCATTTCTGCTTACTGTCTGTTACAGCTGTCCCCCTGCTGCATTCCTTTTTCCCCTCTCCTTTCTGTTTTTGCTGAGTGGCCGCCCCCCCGGCCATGGAACTGACTAAAGTCACAGCCTGGCCCTGCTCATAGGAATGGCCTGTGCAGACTAACTGGAGCCATTGCTCTGCCTAGGGAGGGGGCTTCTTGCTTCTTTGTTTGGCTCCTTTGTTCAGACACGGGCTCGGTGTAAGGGGCACTGCCCAGAATGCAAGACCTAAAATGGCCAAATAGCTGAGCATATGAGTCATGCCTGTGGCTCAGAAACTTGCCCAGGCATGTCTGTGCTCACCTGAAGTCTCCTCTCCTCCCCTCTAACAAGGGGAACCAATCAAAGTTACTGGCGGGAAGCTGCCTGAGTTTGCTTTTATAACCAGACATTTTCTGATCAGACCTCGGAGAAGGTCCTTGCTTTGCCACCTGGTCTGATCAGCTAGGGGTCTTTGGGGGGCCCTCTCCCCGCTCTCGTTTGTTTTTGAGCGTACCCCCGTTTTTAAACTCCCCTCCCATGAACAACGAATTTTGCCTGGAGATCTCCTGATTATTGTGAGCAAATCGAGTCCGCTCTGCATCCTCTGATGCTGAAACTGCTGTTCCTGCTGCTGCTTTGGGGATTGGTAAGAACTCCCTCTTGCAAACTCCCCCTGTCCTAGCTGCTGGGTTTCTTTTCCCAGCAGGCAGACCCAAGCTAACTCTTTGGTCTGTATCTGTAATCTGCTTCTAGCTCTGCAGCGCCTTTGCTGCTAGAAATAAGCCTGCTTGCAGCCGCCCCACTGCTGCAGCCACCACTAGTTAAACCTCCCCCCCCCCCCCCGAGCTGTATCCTGGGCACACACCACTCTGCCCTCTGGAACTACCCCTAGTATAAGGTGCACCCATTAGGTTAGGTTTAGCCTTTAGTCTAGATAAATTGTTTGCATTGTACTCTGTAAGTTAGGCTTAGAGAATTGTTGCACTGTGTTTTGTTACTTGCTAATTTGTGTAGTCTTGGTGAAGTTAGATCATAGATAAGATTTTGCTGTGTTCTGTATAATTGTGTGGTTAAGTCTGTCTTCCCACTGTCAGCCCCCCCACCCGGGCTTCCCCAGTCACTTACAGCCTGTTTGTTCTCTGTATCTCGCTAGCTTGTTTGTTCTCTGTGTCTCCCTGAGTTTAAATCTCCCTCCGCAGCGCCTCTGCTTTTGCTCTCTGCTCCACCCCGTGCTTCTCTTCCCCCATCCCAATCTAGCATAAAACCCCATTGGTTACCCTTTTTCTCTCTGATACACCTCACATTCTACATTTACACCACTGTCACACATTTTTACCTAAAATTGTTTGCTATTTAACATATCTTATCCATAACTGTTAGTTGGTTATATGCTGCTGTGACACACCCTTTACATAGAAATTGTTAGCTACCTGTTACATTTATATTTCAGTGTTAATTGGTTACCAGCTGTATTGTACCCCACTGTATTGTACCCCACTATTGAAACCCCCTATACTGTTCACCAAAAGAAACCCCTCCCCAATTGTCTACCTTAACAAACCCCATACCACTCACTATTGAATTTCCCTGTTTCTGCATTTTCTTAATTAAGTTTATTTTGCACCCCACCAGTGCAGTAGTTGTCCCCCAAGATCCCCTACCTGCTGGCAGGGTCACTTACCTGCCAGATACAGCCACGAGCAGTACAATTTTCTTCTGATGCACCTGAGTCAGGATAACAGTTAAATTTTTCATTGTCTTCAGCCACTGAAGACCAGTCCACTGAGTAGGGTTTCCCTAGTTCAAGCTGAAGCCCAGTAATATGCAGCAGCTTCAAAAGGAAACAAAACAACAACAACAAATCTACCTGAGGCCATTGCATTTTTCACTCTACTTATTAGTTTCTTCTTTTTGTCTTCTTCCCCTAATTCAAATTTGAAACAATTTATCTGTGACTTATTTTAACATTGAATTCCAATCTATGGGCTTCCCAGGGACCCTGTAAAGATCAGAATCCTGCTCTTTCTTTTTATAAGCTTGGAGTCCATTCTGATTTCACCTGTGCACAGGATTTCCCACTTTCCCATCCAAGGAATGATAGCACAGCTAAATACAATAGAGTTTTTTTGTATGTTTCAGGCGCAAGGCAGAAAGGCGTGAGACTTAATAAAGGATACAGTTTCGTAGAAAGCCTTGGGAAAAGGCTAGAGGTGGCAATAACTTTGCATTTTTCCATCAGAAGAGTGGCAATCCTAAAAGCAGCTACAGGAGGTATGTTTATATTTGAAAGGCAGTCCAGAGGAACGTGTCTTGAAGGCCACCATGATCATCAGGATTTGTTTCAATTGCATTTAGGAGTGCTTGACTCAATTATGATTTATAGTTAATACTGACTTCTTCCCCATAATTATATACATGATAGAGTCACAGGGGAGGTTTCTTACTCCTGAGAAATCTTTTTATTATTTTAAGAAGAAGAAATGTGTTGGATATTTCACAAAAACATGCAAGGTCAAATCATGGCCCATTGGGAGTTTTGCCAATGGCTTCAGTGGAGCCAAGATTTAACCCATAGAGATAGGGTCTTTGCCTTGAACTGCATATAGCCTATGCAGGCACAAAACACAACAAAAAAGGTGAATAACTTAGAGGGGCGGGGGAAGGGAGGAGGAAAGAAATGGTGGCAAGAACAGAATCATCTAGCTTCTCAGTAAGTACTTGAAGATACTATATTCCCTCTCAGTTCTCTTAAATAAGCTTTTAGGAGGGTTGAAAAAAAAATCAAGCACTCAGAGTTAGGAATTTTCAAAGATTAAGGTTTTTACTGCAGCAATAACTTAGCCACATTGCACATACGCTCTATCATATTGTCTTGCTTTTTTATCTTGTCAAATTGAAACCATGTTTGATTACATTTTGTGTTATTTACATCACACAACAATTCCAGGTTGTTTGATTTCGCAATGCAATTATTTCTAGTGGTACATTTTTGTATTTCTTAAAAAATATAGGACTTAATATTGCAACTGAGATCTGATTCAATGCCAAGTTTAAGGAAGAAAAGTTACATTATTCAGCAGATGGCTTAATACCCTTGAATTAGCTGCTTACCTTTTCTGTAGCACTGTAGCTGACATTATGGAGAGATGGAACGGTCACACCATTTTGTTTTACTGTAACAGCTAAAGGTACTCTGTCAACTCCCAAGACTTTAATTTCATCAAATTTTAAATTGTTTGGGTCAGTGTATCCATTGTGCAAAACCTTAATCTCTAAAACACTCTGAAAAGACAACAAAATATATTAGATTCATATTGTCCCAACTTGCCATCAAGTTGATGTTTAGATGTCATAGTCTCTTATAGTATGATCATTTATCCCTGATTATCACATTACAAATCATGCGGCTCCTTCTTTCCAGACCCACCTACATGTTTCTTATATTGGATGGCTATGCAACAGGTACCTGTATATAACACACATATGCATCAAAATGTAGCTTCTCCAGGTAGGACTGCATTTTAAGGGAGACAGCAGAAGGAGCGTTTTCCTCTTCCATTATGTACATGCACAGAGGTCAGCCACAACTGCAGTCCCCCCTTAAGAGTAGACTGCTCCTTGCTAGGGATCCCTGTTGAAAAACCAACCCCAAAGAAGCATGGAAGCAGCAGGGCCTTGGGCTCTCCTTTCCTCCTCACCCACTCGATGGAGAAAGGAACACTTGGTACACCCTGGTGAGAGGTGGAGCAGTAAACGCATTCTCTGCTGCACGTGCAGAGCACCAGGAGGCATTGCACAATGATGCCTGCTGCTCCAGCTGAGTCCGATTGCACACACGCCACTAAGGAGAGCTAGAGGTTTCATTTCTAGCTTGGGTAGACGTATCCACCCTGCCTCTGATTGAGCTAGTGTGTTAAAGGTAGCAGCATAGTTGCTGCTGCATGAGCAGCAGGACAGGTTAGCTATCCCAAGTACAGTCCTGTTTGAAACCCAGGTACATACTCGGGGCAGCTAGCCTCTCCAACACCCCAAACGGCTGCAGCTAAGACAGCTATTTAGTGTATTAACACGATCAGAGCTAGCACAGGGGTGTCTACCTGAGCTGGAAATTACTCCTCCAGCTCCAATATACACATGCCTTTAGTACAGTCTGTAAGAACAGGTAAAATCCAGACCCAAAGGTGAGGGAAAGCATGGAAGGTCAGTAACCTCATGTTCTTGATTAATTTCAGTGTAATTGTACATCTGTGTGCTTCTCTTTTGTTTTCTTCCAAGGAGGAGGAATGACCCAGTTAGGGTACTGGACTGGGAACTAAGAGATCTAGGTTCATTTCCTGCTCTGCCACAGACACCTGTATGCAAATAGCTCATTCACTAATCAGGCAAAATTCTTGTTGAAATCAGTGGGCCAAATCCTGGGCTCCTCTGTGCAATTACAGCCCTGCACAAGGTGACAGAGAACTCCCTTGTCTCAGAGGGAACGTGCACAGATTACTATCCCTGCACCAGGGCTGTTCAGCCCTGCAAACCAGTGTGGAGGGGGTCTGAACCATCTACCTACACGTCCCCTCCCCACTACATACAGGTTGAATTGTGCCTCAGATGATGCTGGAAAGGAGCCATCTCTGTACTCTGGAAATGCAGGGTTAGCAATTTTGTCTAGTCCTTCAGGTTATGTGAGGGAAGATTCCATAAGTCGTTTCGCCTCCCCCCCCATTCTGAACTACCACAACGGACAGCAGCAAACAATAAAAGCTGGCATATGAGTGTAGGGGCAAGCGTATTACCAGAAACCACCTAGAACTTTTTTTTAAAATGTGACTATATTTCACGTTGGATGAGTTCCTTTATAATACAAGGAATTTGTAGATATGTGTGTGTTTAATGGCATGTTGTTTTAAAAATATGCATGAGATGATGAGCTATAATGTCCTCATTTAAATAGATTGGTAAAATGACAGCAAAAGTGCAGCTGACAAAATGATACTATTAGCTTCACGTTACTTTGATTTCTGCATATGTAAATGTTTAAGTTTTACAAATAAATTTTATGAAATATAGTTTCACTATCAAACAGAGTATTTAAAATATCTTCACAATACTTCTTAAAGATGTATTTATTACAATTTATTCATATAAAATATAGCATGTTAAATGCAATTCCAGACAATCTCAATACAACAGCTTATCTCACTCCAATTTCTACACCACCAACCCCCGGAAACTACAAGTGTTCAGAACCGGGATTTTGATATAGCTCATTGTAGAGTGAGACCAGCTGTGAAATTAGGAACCATGATGTGGGTTTGGATTGTGAACCAATCTTTCTCTCTGAAAGTCTGGGTGTAATCACATCTGCAGTTCTGGTTTGAGCCCACCACTAAATATCAGTAGAACAGTGATTCTCAAACTAGGGCTGCCGCTTGTTCAGGGAAAACCACTGGAGGGCCGGGCTGGTTTGTTTACCTGCCGCGTCCGCAGATTTGGCCGATTGCAGCTCCCACTGCTCCAGGCCAATGGGGGCGGCAGGAAGTGGCGCGGACCGAGGGATGTGCTGGCCACCCTTCCAGCAGCTCCCATTGGCCTGGAGCAGTGAACTGCAGCCATTGGGAGCAGTGATCAGGTAAACCTGTGGATGCGGTAGCTCCTGGTGGGTGGCAGCAGGGAACCCCCAAGCTCCCGGCTTCTGGGGCTGCACAGGGTGTCAGGCAGCTCCGGCCTGCTGCAGAGGAAACCAAACTCCAGGCCGCCATGGGTGGCAGCGAATCCCAAGTTCCCAGCCCCCACAGGGGATGCCTAGAGCTGCAGGCAGCAGGGGTACCCCGCAGTTTCCAGCTGCTACAGGCAGCTCCTAGTCCCTGCAGCTGCCCCACTTAAGTACTGTGCGGGTCTGCAGATCCCCATTTTGTCAGGGATATTTTAGTAAAAGTTAGGGACAGGTCACAGCTTCCGTGAATTTTTCTGTTTTGCCCATGACCTGTCCGTAACGTTTACTAAAAATATCTGTGACAAAATCTTAGCCTTAATTATTAGCCGTAAGGACGAGGGCAGACTGAGGCTGGATTAAGTACCTGGGTAGTTCAACTGACTTCAATGGGACTGCTCATGTAGTTAAAGTGACATACATGCTTCTGGTACTTTCCTAGATTAAGGCCTGAAGAGGATTCTTGGATCCTTTGGATCTGGGCCTGGTGATTGGAAGGGATCACACAGAGCTGTGACTCAATGAGAAACAAAGCAAGTGCTGGGAAAAGGCTATCAGGGGCCAGGGGAAGAGTCTGCATGAAGGATGGCAATTCTCCTTGTCCTTTACCTGACTTTGATAGCTTTATTCTTAAGGTCTTGAATTTCAAGACCAGGAGATACTGTGCAAGTTCCTCATTGGCATCACTCCGAGTCTCATAAGGCTACTAAAGCAGAAGTCTGAGGGAGGGCTAGGGAGCATTTATCCTATCAGACCTCGGCATCATCGTGTTTGAACAAAAGGAACATAAAATATTTGTTTCCTAACAGGACAGTTCCTCCCAAGACTGAGCTGCTCTTTCTGAAGGTTCTAATCCAAACTTCCCAGCACAGATCACAAGATAATTGATGTATTCAAGTCACCCCAACCCGGCAAAATTCACCGCAGGGTACTTAAGAAATTAACTGAAGCAAGCTTGGAACCCTTAGCAAATATCTCTGAGAACTCATGGAGGATGGGTGAGGTCCCAGAGGACAGGAGAAGGAAAAATGTAGTATTTATCTTTTAAAAAGGGAGGAAGGAGGACATGGAGAATTATATATTTGAAAACTCATGGCAAACGGGGGAGGTCCCGAATGACTGGAAAAAGGCTAATATAGTGCCCATCTTTAAAAAGGGGAAGGAGGAGGATCCGGGGAACTACAGGCCAGTCAGCCTCACCTCAGTCCCTGGAAAAATCATGGAGCAGGTCCTCAAGGAATCAATTCTGAAGCACTTAGAGGAAAGGAAAGTGATCAGGAACAGTCAGCATGGATTCACCCAGGGCAAGTCATGCCTGACTAACCTAATTGCCTTCTATGAGGAGATAACTTGCTCTGTGGATGAGGGGAAAGCAGTGGATGTGTTATTCTTTGACTTTAGCAAAGTTTTTGATACGGTCTCCCACAGTATTCTTGCCAGCGAGTTAAAGGAAGTATGGGCTAGATGAATGGACTATAAAGTGAATAGAAAGCTGGCTAGATCGCTGGGCTCAATGGGTAGTGATCAACGGCTCAATGTCTAGTTGGCAGCCGGTTTCAAGTGGAGGGGGGAGGGATAGCTCAGTGGTTTAAGCATTGGCCTGCTAAACCCAGGGTTGGGAGTTCAATCCTTGAGGAGGCCACTTAGGGATCTGGGGCAAAAATTGGTCCTGCTAGTGAAGGCAGGGGGCTGGACTAGATGACCTTTGAAGGTCCCTTCCAGTTTTAGGAGATTGGTATATCTCCAATTATTACCTTTTATTACCTTTAGTACCCCAAGGGTCGGTCCTGGGGCCAGTATTGTTCAATATCTTCATTAACGATCTGGAGGATGGCGTGCACTGTACCCTCAGCAAGTTTGCAGATGACACTAAACTTGGAGGAGTGGTAAATACGCTGGAGGGTAGGGATAGGATATAGATGGACCTAGACAAATTAGAGGACTAGGCCAAAAGAAACCTGATGAGGTTCAAGAAGGAGAAGTGCAGAGTCCTGCACTTAGGACAGATGAATCCCATTCACTGTTACAGACTAGGGACTGAATGGCTAGGAAGCAGTTCTGCAGAAAAGGACCTAGGGGTTACAGTGGACGAGAAATTGGATATGAGTCAACAGTGTGCTCTTGTTGCCAAGAAGGCTAATGGAATTTTGGACTGTATAAGTAGGGGCATTGCCAGCAGATCGAGGGATGTGATCATTCCCCTCTATTTGACATCGGTGAGGACTCATCTGGAGTACTGTGTCCAGTTTTGGGCCCCACACTACAAGAAGGATGTGGAAAAAATGGAAAGAGTCCAGCGGAGGGCAACAAAAATGATTAGGGGGCTGGAGCACATGACTTATGAGGAGAGGCTGAGAGAACTGGGATTGTTTAGTCTGCAGAAGAGAAGAATGAGGGGGGATTTGATAGCTGCTTTCAACTACCTGAAAGGGGGTTCCAAAGAGGATGGATCTAGACAGTTCTCAGTGGTACCTGATGACAGAACAAGGAGTAATGGTCTCAAGTTGCTGTGGGGGAGATTTAGGTTGGATATTAGGAAAAACTTTTTCACTTGGAGAGTGGTGAAGCACTGGAATGGTTTACCTAGGGAGATGCTGCAATCTCCTTCCTTAGAGGTTTTTAAGATCAGCCTTGACAAAGCCCTGGCTGGGATGATTTAGTTGGGAACTGGTCATGCTTTGAGCAGGGGGTTGGACTAGATGACCTCCTGAGGTCCCTTCCAAACCTAATATTTTATGATTCTATGATTCTATAGACCAGTCAGCCTAACTTCAATACCTGTCAAGAACAAATCATGCCAAACCAACCCAATTTCATTTTTTGATGGAATTGCTGGTCTTGTGGATGGAGAGAAGCAGTAGAAGTAATCCAGCTTGATTATAATAAGGTTTTTAACACAGTCCCCCATGACAGTCTCTCAAGCAAGCTAGGGAAATGCGGTCTAGCTGAAACACTAATGTGAGTGAAAAAATTGTTGAAAGAGTAGTCATATTCAAAGAGTAGTCATCAATGGTTTGCTGTTGAACTGGAAGGATGCATCTAGTGGGGTCCTACATGGGACCAGCACTATTCAACATTTTCATTAATGACTTAGATAATGTAGTGGAGGGTATGCTTATAAAATCTGCAGATGACACCAAGCTTGGAAGGGTTGAAAGTATTTTTGATGACAGGATTAGGATTCAAGGTGAGCTTGGCAAATTGGATAGTGGGTCTGAATTCAACAGGATAAAATTCAATGAAGACAAGTGCAAAGTACTCTATTTAGAAAGGGGGAAAAATCAGTCTCACAAATATCAAAAGGGGAATAACTAGCTAGGCAGTAGTACTGCTGAAAACGATCTGGGGGTAACAGTGGATCAAAAGTTGAATATGAACCAATAGCGTGACGTAGTTGCAAAAAGCCTAAATCATTCTGTAGCGTATGAACAGAAGGTGACTGTGCTGCTCTACTTGGCACTGGTGAGGCCTCAGCTGTGTACAGTTTCTGGGTGCCACATTTTAAGATGTTGACAAACTGGAGGGAGTCCAGAGGAGAGCAACAAAAATGATGAAAGGTTTAGAAAAGATGAACTATGAGGAAAGGTTAAAAAAACCTGGGCTTATTTAATCTTGAGAAAAGATGATGGAGGGGAAGCCTGATAACAGTCTTCAAATATGTTAAAGGCTGTTATAAAGAGGACAGTGAAAAGTGTTCTCCATGCCCACTGAAAGTAGGACAAGAAGCAATGAGCTTAATCTGCAGCAAGAGAGAGGTTGGGTAGATATTAGGAAAACAATTCTAATACAAGTACTGGAATAGGCTTCCACAGGAGGTTTTTAAGAACAGATTAGACAAACACCTGTCGGGGATGGCTTAGGTAAATTTGATCCTGCCTCAGCATGGGAGGCCGGACTGGATGAGCTCTCGTCCCTTCCAGCCCTACATGTCTATGATATAATTAACATTCAGGAATGTTGCAATGAATGGTATGGATTGGGGAAAAAAGAATGAGGAAACAGTTGAATGGGGAAAAAAGAATGATTGTAGATATAATTTTAAATAAAACTATTGAGTCTTGAAAAAATTTCATTGGGAGGTAAAAAAAACTTTAAAATGACTATATATATATATATAAATACACACCTGGTTTGCGGCAAATGTTGCTAAGAAATAATTACCATTTTCATATGTGTCTATAAAAGAAGAAAAAAATCAGTAGAATGAAATCTATTCTACTACCAAAAAAAGATACAACAATAATGCACCTAACCTTTTACAAAACCAATATTTTCCCCAAAGTTTTCTTTGCTGTTTTCAGTTTAAACTTTACAATCAAATGATCACACAACACCTGTTGCTGTTCTCATATATCTATAAATAACATATTTCATTAGTGTTATGCAATTACTGTACAAATTTGTTCCAAGTTTGAACTATAGTATTTCAGCTGACAGACCTAGAATTCTGCATAAATTTTCAAAAGAAACTTGTTTGTAGATTTTTAAATAAGGAAATAATTACAACCAACTGCCCTTAGGGATATTTGGCAATTAATTATTTCAAATTAAATTAGAGGATCCTCATGGTCCACTACGTAAAAATCATGTACAAATATCTGAGAGATGGGTGGATAGCTCCTTGCACTCACCTGCCTTAGGCATCTGTGCAGGGCTGGGTACAAACTAGCCCTAGGTTTATAAACCAAATCTAAGCAACATACTCCTGGCCCTGCACACCGATCTGTGAACAGTTGGTATTTGGGTAATGCCCAGAAAAGACTGTGGCTGGAGCACACTGTGTTCTCGGACCATTTGGGGGCAGCAAATAGCATGGAGGCTGTTCCAACTGGTGCATGTTAGGAACAGCCTAGAATCACCCTCTGGAAGGAGGGAGCAGAAAGCCACCTGTACTCCCACCTTCAGACACCTCTGAGAGATGGCACCTAATATTTCAAACATCTTAATTTAAATTTTTTAACTGTTTAAATCAGTTTGGTCCTGATCCTGTTTCACCTGTATGCTGTCACTTGCAGGAGTGGAGCCCGTCTTTGATCTTATACCAAAAGTGATCACACTTACCAATGCTTACTCCATCATCCCAGTAAAGCTGACCTTGAGCGACCTCGTTGTCATCCAAAGCAACAGTAAGTCCCATAAAGTTTTGTCGGCTACAAAAATAAAAAGGAAGCCAGAAAGCACATTCATTTTCCTCCTTTCATTGCAGTCACAGCTGTACAGATTGTGACAACTGGAAGTTGACTTCTGGATTCCCTGACACACACTCACAGATAGATGCTCGATTCTCAGTGTCAATATACTTTTCCATTACATCATCAGACTGAGCAGGCATTGTGTACTTAAAAAGAAGTAGCAATATGATTCTTATTTAGGACTAATTCTTATCAACTCCTGTTCATCTGAGTAATCTTATACACGTGAGTAAAGCCAGTGGGTTACTTATGAATATCAACATTATTCACTCAAGAGATGCAGGATCATTGCCATAATTTCCAAACTCAGAATTATGGGGAAAAACAATAAAGAAAAACCAAAGTGGGAGCTCATGCAGCCTTTGTTCTGCATGCACAACTCCCTTACACATCAGTGGGTTTACATGGTTGGAAGCAGGGGAGTGCTAGGTGTGTCCTTTAAAAAGAAAAAGATGCCGTAAAATAAGGAAACAAACAAATATGTTTTTCTTACTGTATTATTGCTAATAAGGGTCCTACAGAAGATACAAATCTCATCCATTTCACTGTGGTCTCAAAAGCTGAGTAAATAAACCTCACTCACTTTCCAAGCTACAAATTAACAGATCAGTTCTAATTTCCATGTAGACAATTAGCATTGTTTTTCAAAAATTACTGTAAAATTGTTTTAAAGGAAACACTCCAATTTACTTCATTTACCTTTGATTGGTATTAAGACCAGGTTCTTGCCAGGGGATGATGTAACCGCCCCGGATATGAAGATTGATATGCTCAAGAGGTGCTGGCAATGTCTGGAATTGTCCCCTTACTTCAAGATATTTTCCCTAGAAGGGAAGATTTTTTTTTGAGTAGGAAGGCATAAAAAATTGTGTTGAATGCAATTTTGCTTACAAATGTACAATACATCTTTCCTCTGCCTGAGAAGTCAAGTAGTGATGCACATACACATAATTTTACACAATTAACTCACAGAAACATTAACTGAAATCCATAAATATGGCCATTTCCAAATCCATCTGTGATGCAATATTAATAAACTGTGCTATAGCTTTAAGTAAACATTTGGTTCATGTGCTACATCATAAGGAGCGCTATACTTTGGCTACAAGTTGGTTTTGCATTCTTTGTTTTTTTTTTTTTTTGTTTGTTTTTTTTAACTTTTCTGGTGCTTTAACTGCAAAATATTCACACTTCAGGGATGACAATTCAGCCACAGGACAAAGAGGAGGTACGCTTTGTGTCTGATATACCAGGTGCATGAGCTAGCTGTTATCATGCAATGTGCTCATTGTATCATTGCTACTTAATTAGGCAAAGTAATGAAGAAACTCAAAATAAAATGATTTGTTAACCAGGGAAAACCAGACAGTCATTCCGAAACACCTCTGCTACTCTGTATACTGGCATTTCCATTTTAAAATGGTGACAGCAGAACTGGTTGCATGCAAAAAAAACCTTTACTTGATGAATCAAAGTTTTCTATTAAAAATGGCAACTATTGAAAATAATATTGGATCAATCCTATCTGATCACAATTCTTTGACCCTTTCCTAAGTTTTGGGTGCTCAATTAGAGTTTAGTATCTTTTAAAAATAACTGGAATATAATATTAAGGCCTGACCATGCAAGCTGCTGACTGCATTCTGAGAGGCATTGATGTCAATGGGAATTAAAGGTGCACGGTATCTCTAAGGAAGTGCTCAGCACCTTCTAGGATCCAATTCTTTAAAAAGGTCTATTGTACTGAGAACACTCTTAAGTCGCTTACCGTGTAATAATCATACCAGCGTGCATTGGGTATATAAGCATTCACTTCTGTAGCTCCCTGAAATGTGAAAGAACACTTATAAGAAGAATTCAAACTTAAATCAATGTTTATATACACTTCCTTTTAAATGTTCATTCCATAAAGAACATAAATATTGAAATGCTTACTTCAGTCAATACAGGGCTAATCAGCAGTGCTGGGCCCCACAAAAACTGTTTGTATACATCCCACGTATTTTTGTCTTCTACAAACCTAAAAGAATGAAAACATTGTCAATCATGGCTTAATCTTTTCAGTCTTATTTTTAATTCTGGGCACACACTCAGGTTAATGCCACCAATCAATTCCACTTGCCAGGAGGCCCCCCTACAGAAGTGAAACACCATTTTTCTATGTGGTTAAGGTTACTGACGTGCCATTGAAAGAGCACCATTAGCTGGATAAGCTCCCTTTTTCAGCTCATGCCACCTAGATTGCACTTCCCTACAGGAAGGGACAGATTGCCTGCTTTTGCATACCCGATCAGTCAGAGGTGGGGAAGGGCCAGTCAGAACAGAGAAGGACAAAGGACTATGGAAAGGGGTATACTCATAGTCTCATATAGGTCATAGGGAAAAAGCATATGTGAGGTTTATGACTGGGCAAAGACTGAATTCCTGCTTCATGACAATTCAGTTATTCTGTATCAATGTTGCTGTCCAACACTTAATACTTACTCGAAAATCAGAGGACGTGTTACAATGCTACCAAGAACATGGGCTTCATGCATTAAAGTGTAGAGATAAGGTAACAGTGTGTATCTTGTATTGAGTATATCTCTGGAAATATTTTGAAACTTTTCATCAAAGGAAACAGGATCTTGCCTCTAAAAATAAAGATAAAACAGGGTTACTATTTGTACTGTAAAATCTCTCTTGTCACCACCTTTCTGCCAATGGGAAATGCATGTGGGCATCCAATAGAAGAATTTGGCTTTATTGACTAAAGTTCAAACGAAGAGTTTTAGGCAATTAGAAACTGGCACATTTAGAGAACTCCAATAAACTGAGAGTAAAGCATTCATCTTTGTGGGTCCAAATCAAGTCCAAATAAAGCTGGTTGTAGCTGAAGTCTGCTCTGCTGACTTCCTGGGAAGTGAAGTCCGCTCCCTTCCACACACCCAAACGGCAGGCATGATACTGTGGTAATGGACACTGTAATTTAGGTTCTGATCCAAACCCCAATGAAGTCAATGGGATTGTTTCCAGTGATGTCCATGGATGCTCCATCAGGACCTAGTTTAGGGTTCTCGTTATTATGGAGCACTACCTTGGGAAGGAACTGCAGCTAATGCTATTGGAATTGACTAATCTCAGTGGCATATAATTTACAAAGAACCGTCAACTCACCTGAGTTCCTATCACATTATGATTTCTAGAATAGGTGTAAAATGATCCAAGCTGCATCCACCGGACACACATTTCATATGTTGTATCATTGAAGAAGCCACAGATATCTGCTCCAATCTAAAAGCATTTAAAAGGTAATTAGATCTGAATACTGTAGATTACTAGAATGGTATAAAAACCTTTAGAATAGGAATTTAAACTAGTAACTTAACTTACATAGGATATTCCAAAGAGGCCAAACTCCATTATACCTGCCAAAAAATCCAAAATATAAATAAGACAAGCTTTTCAGTTGCATCTTTCTCTGTCAGGCCAAATGAGGAGGGATTCTTAGCAGGGGAAGTGGGCCCATTGTAGTGGGATTCACTACAGACAAGGATACTGCCTTGGTCCCACTTTCTCATGATACAAAACTGTAAAATGGCACCATTCCACTTTCTTGCTGTGATATCATCCAAACATACACCATCACTGAGAGTTGCTTTTCCTGGTAGTTTGCATGACAACCCAACATAAACCTCAGCCTAAGCCCTTATAGCTTGAATGGTTCTAGGGTTTTCCCTATAGGTCTTCTCCCTCTTTGCTTCTAGATCCATATACCTGAGAAAGCTCCATAGATTGGAGTTTACACTCCTACACTGAAGCTAATCAGACACTTAATACAACCTTACAGTGATTCAGCAAAAATACCGTTGCCTCTTTATGCATGGTTCAATCACCCAGTGTCTGGATGACTCAATTAAAAGAGTTCTGCATCCCCATTCAACCTCCAAGGATTTGTCCCTCTCTTATTGAAACCCTCTCATCTCTCAGTACAAAACCACCTAGCAATTTTCCCATGGCTGTTAGCCTCTGGAGACTAGCCAGTGTTCCACTGATTACGTAGTGGTTTTCCAAATGTTGATTTTGTACTATATGGCATTGAACCGTGTGCTGTATGTCACAGGAAATGTCATTTCCTGTAGACCTGTGGTAAGCTCATGCAGTTGATCTTCATCAATCACCTCTCTGAATGCCCTGTGATCTTTTGGTCATGCTAATTTGGAGATTCTTGATATTTCAGCTCTTTACGTTGTACCTTCATTAGTGTGTTTTTAAATACGTGTAGCATTAACTGAACAGCCAGTCTTAGCTGTCTTAGTCTATCTGACAAAGACGTTTAATTCTGTTTAAAACAATAGCTCAGGTTGGATACAACTTAACATGTTTAAAGGTAGCTCCGGTTATTCATCAGTGAGGAGAGATGGTCTACACTGGGCAATCCTAAGAAGTTCATTCAGGCTTCAGGGCTACTCCCTCTACTGAAAAGAGTGATAACATCAGAAATAGCTCTAAAAACAACATTAACTCCTAGTTCCGCCATTGTGCTTCAGCAGACTTTTTTCCTTTATGATCATTTAAAGCGTGAGGGCATTAAAAGTTACTCCTCCTACCAATAATAGATTTTTCAAGCTGGTCCCATCTTGCATAGTTATCACCAAGCCAGTGACCTGCCCATTGTCCGCTAGAGGGATATGTTGATCGGGTGATAACAATTCCACGTTCCCCTGTGGCATTGCGTACAGCACTAATATCAAAAATACAAACATAAGCACATTAGATGTGGCAACCATAGAAAAAAATCCCTTCTACAAAATACCTAATTAGGAGACATCAAATGGAGAGACCACATTTCTATGGAAAATGTAGTTCTTAGCTTCTGAGGCCTTGATCTATAACCATGTATGCACATGTTTAACTTTACTGCGAATGGAGTTAAGAAGAATTAGTCACATGAGAAAAGTCATTTATGTGCATAAATGTTTAGCGGATGAGGACCTAAATCAGAACTACTTGCCAGTGGGGAGAAAGTTGAGACTGTTGCCTTTGCAGTCAGCATCAGAGTTCTCCAGAACAAACCTGTGAAGTGCTCAGCCCTTCTCAGGATGAAGCACTGGGAGCACAAGGATACAGACTGTCCTGGGACTGAGTGTAAAAAGGGGCAGAATTTCTTGCACTCCCACATCTTGCCCATTCTGGCCCTTAATAGTTTTCACACTAGATTAATATTTTAGAAATGTTATATTGTTGTTATATTATGTACTACACAATGAAATGATAACAGTGCTAATCGCTTGCACTTCTGTAGTATTTTTTTCATCTGAGGTTCTCAAAGAGCTTTGCAAGTTAGAGTTATACAGACTTCAAAAGTTTCATATTTTGGTATGAATTAGATCATTTCTCTCTTCCAAGAACACAAACAGGGGAGGCAATTTAATTATTACAGATCTGCTATATCATTGACCTGCAAAAAGAAACTCAATGGTCACCCTTTACCCTGGTAAAGCAAGTTGTATTTGCCGGGACCACATTTCAGATGTCCAAGGTAGCGGTATTAGAAAATGGCAACCAGCTTTTTGGACCTGATCCAAAGCCCACTGAAGTCTACAAACTATTAATGATCCAATTGCAGATCATCGAGGGTGAGGCTCAATTATTCCACTGAAGCTACTTCCATTGATATCAATGGAAATTACTCAGGGTTTACATCTGAGTAATTGAGGCCACAATCTGGCTACAAAGACACTAGTTTTTTGAGGAGAAGAAAAAGGTGAAAATGACTTACTCGTAGGTAGGTTTTGCCTGTGACCATCCATACAGACTATGTACATCGTAGTGCCTGACAGGGGTCCCATCTGGCAGGAACTGTTGACTTTCCATGCACAAGGTCACAAGATCCAGCCCTTTCTCCTTTTCTGCCAAAGCTAATGAGGTAGAGATGAAAAGTCAAACCATTAAACTTAGTGCCAACAAGAAACCAGGTAAGTCATTCACTCTTTAAACCTCCATTTTCCCTTTACTACTGCCCTCTTTCAACTGCCTGTGTCCTGATGTACTTTGGCAAGAACATTTAGGGCCATGAGTTCCCAGCAACTTTGCAACAGTAGTTCCTCAAGTAGAATGATGGCATGATGTATCCCTTGATGGTATCACTCCAATTTTTTGAGAATTTGTCTCCAAATACTATCTATGTCCAACACTCTTGTATACTAATTCACGGCCACAATATTATTACAATCTGGATAGGAGCATGTACCGACTATCATTGTCCTCACTACAAAAGTGCTATTTTAGTATGTGGAATCAGGACCTTAGTTTGCAAGTTCTCCTTAGATTTTTAACTACAGCCCCAAAGTATATCACAGGAAGTAATCTAAAATAAAAGAATATTGTTGATGCTTACATCCCTTTCCTTGCAGCATGGATTTTAATATGAAAACATAAATTAATGCTGAATATTTTATGCCAGGTTGGACCAAATAAACATTCTTATTTTGGCCCACAGAGAATAATTAATAATAAAGGAGCTAGTTTACAAATCTTTTCTCCTGGGTGACACAGGGTATGATTTAATAACAATCTGTGTGATAATAAGAATGCAAAGTACAGATAAGATTCCTTACGTGGCATATAAGGTGGGTTGTTTAGAAGTGGTTCTCTGCAGCCATCAACCGCTCCATTAATAAAGCTTGCTGGTTCATTCATGTCCTTTTTTTTTTTTTTTTTAAAGAAAAGAACACAAATATTCAGTAACTTTGCCCTGAACCAATGTCAATTCACATATTCAATGAGCTAGACTTTCCTAAATGTGTTTCAATTCTAAGGGGAAAATATGCCATCTATTTGTGAACGAGGGAGCAAATATACACACAAATTGAATACAAATGGAAAATTCATCAGAACCCTTCTGCTGACAAATGCTGAGCTGTTATGAATGTTATTTCATTTCCTCACTAGCTGTTGGCCTCCCCGAGCTCTGACTGAATTAATTAGGGTGCTCCCCCAAACTTGCCTTTTATTTCCATACACTAAAGGCCCCTGCTTCTCAGGCTTCTGGCTGAGAAGCTATGGACGTGGCTGTATAGCTCCCTATGGAGTACATCTGTGTCATTTCTGAATCAGCATGGGGAAGAGAGAAAATCACTACACAGGGCAGGGCAGAGGGGTGCACTCTTTAAGCCTAGAAGCTGCTTGTGTTTCATGTTTCTCACACATCTCGAATTCTATTATCCATATGCACGCTGAGTAGCACCATATGCCCATTGAAATGTCCCCACAGATCACTGCAATCTGAACTCTGTGCTTGTCTTCACCAGTCAAGCATTTTACTATTCAACAGGCTCCACTTTGCATATTTTACTCGAGCCATCCAAAATCCTACCCCTTCATTTGTTTTATACGAGCTAACCGACAGACATTTGTGCTGGATTCAGAAACACAGACTAGAACAGTAATAGATTTTTTTCAATGCTTGTCAAAGTACAGTATCATGATATTGATGGTGTTTATCTTAATGGGCATATCATTATTGTACTGTATTAATAAGCTCAGAAATCTCTATGTTGACATATATCTTTAGGAGATGGATACAGAGTAACATTTTCTGTAAATGAAAGCCATGCATATTGCAATCTCTTGAAATTGAGATTTTCAAAGGAGTCTAGGGAATTTAGTCATATCTTCTAATAAAACTAGCGTGTGTCATAATCCTCTAGACTACTTTGAAACTTAACCCAAACATTTCGTATATCAGCCATTTGGATAAAACATACTGCAGGAACACAGATTTTCTTAACAGAAGGTTTTCCCTCATGGTGGCAATTCATTAACTCAGTTATTTTACATCGGATGGCAACAATTACTTAGAAAGCAAGGTGATCTTTTGCAGTGATTTTGGGAGGAGTTGTTAAGAGAACAATAACTCACTGAACTCAATTTGTTTTAACCCCAACTGTTTTGAGCACTAAATTGACTCATAAAGATTACACAACTGGGAAATACCCTTGCAGGGGTATGCATTAGATTACTTTGCTAGAACTAGTGCTCTGATTTCCCTTCCTGCTAATATGCATTTCATCCACAGTTGTTTATACTGGCTCACCACAAAGTCAGACCCGATCCTTAAACTCCCACAGAAAGCAGAATGTCATGTGGCCGTCAGGCACAGAGTCCCCAAAACAAACAGCATTAAACACATACATCATGTCTGAAGTTATTGGTGAGGCTAACACTCAGGTTTCCACATTGTGGGCTCACCCATTGAGATGAAGAGGCAGTCAACACAGTATTCAAGATAATGAACTACTTAGTAGCATACAAGTTACTGAAACCTTCTTAGAATAGTAAGAATTTTGTGAAACCGGCAACAAATGTCCTACAAGGTGTATTACTAAACCAAGAGAAGGCATGCACTTACAGTCCACAGGCCATCAAATTTTACACTCTTCGCTGGATCATTTGGGTTAGTGTAGAAGTCTACTATTTCTCTTTGCCACCACTGTGCTGTCGAATTGCGGAAGAAATCTGGGAAAGCTGCATAAGCTCTGTACAGCTAAAATAGTAGCATACAATATATGAAAAGAGACACAGGTTTGGATAACAATGTATTCAACTGCTTTAACAACCTCAACAAATTAAACACTGGCTAAGATTGTAATTAAACTACAGAAATCTATTGTTAATATCAACCTATAGTGGTGTGAAACTCAATCCTAAAACTCATATTCTTTGTTAACTGTTCAAGTAAACATGTCTCAGACTAAAGTAAATAGTCTCCGGTAAATAGAGCATTAGACTAAATGTATAACCCAAATCAAAAAGAGACAGTAAGAGCACCAAAAGAATGCCACCATGGCTAAACAGCAGAGTAAGGGAGGCCATTAGTGGCAAAAAGGCATCCTTTAAAATTTGGAAGTCAAATTCAAGTGACAAAAAACAGGAAGGAGAACAAACTCTGGCAAGTTTATTATGAGAGTATCATAAGGAAACCAAGAAAGAATTTGAGAAGCAACTTCTTCAAGACATAAAAACTAACAGTAAGATTTTTTAAGTATATGAGAGGCAGGAAGCCTGCCATTCAGGCAGTGGGGCCATTGGATGACAAAAGTGTTAAGGGATCACTCAAGGAAGACAAGGCTATTGCACAGAAACTAAATGAACGATTTGCATCAGTTTTCACTGCAAAGAGGTTGGGGAAAGGCCCACAATAAAGCTATTCTTTTGGGGCAACAAATCTGGATAAAGATATTTTGGGGGGGGGGGGGGGAGAGACTTTTGTAAAAGTAAGCCATGCCTCACCATTCCATTAGAATTCTTAAAGGGTCTCAACAAGCATATGGATAACGGAGATCCAGTCAATATAGTGCACTTGGATTTTCGGAAAGCCTTTGACAATGTCCCTCCCCAAAGGCTTTTAAGCAAAACAAATAGTCATGGGATAAGAGAGAAGATTGTCTCATGGACCAATAACTGATTGAAGGAAAAGAAACAAAGGGTTGGAATAAAGTCAGTTTTCACAATGGAAAGAGGTGAACAGCAGAGACCACAAGGGTCTGTACTGGCACCTGTGCTGTTCAAAAAATTCATTAATGAACTATAAGGGGTGATGAACAGTGAAATGGCAAAGTGTGCAGACAATAGAGACTTATTCACGATAGTTACGTCCAAAGGAGACTGAGGAGTTATAAAAGGATCTCACAAAACTGGGTGACTGGACAACAAAATGCCAGACGAAATCAACTTTGGAAAGTAATGCACATTGGAAGAAAGAATCCCAGCTTTACAGATACAATGCCACTAAACAAATCTAGGGTACACTGATACCTTGAGGCGACCAGAATTGGACACAGCATTCATTCGGGGGAAAAAAGATTTAGTGGAACTGGAAAAGGTTCAGAGAAGGGCAACAAAGATGATCAAGGGTATGGAATGGCTTCCATCCAAGGAGAGACTAAAAAGACCGCGATTATTCAGCTTAAGAGAGACATGACTAAGGGGGATATAATAGAAGTCCAAACAGTAATAAATGGTGTAGAAAAAGTGAAGTGTTATTTACACTTTCACACAATGCAAACACCAAGGATCACCAAAGGAAATTAATAGGCAACAGTTTTAATACAAACAAGAGGATGTACATTTTTGCTCTGTTCTCTACTCTCCCCCTTAAGTTCTGGTACGTGCTACTGTTGGAGACAGGATGGTGGGTTTAGATGGACCAGCAGTCTGACCCACGATGCCAGGTCCTATGTTCTTAAGTCATGTCAGCATGACTCTTAAGGAGAGGATGAACCATTCACTTCTCACAAGACTCAATTCTTCATATAGGACTGACTTGTAAACCAGTACTACACATAACCTATCACAAAAAAGGCAGATGTAGAAGGCCTGAGACAGTTTCAGGGCCTGATTCCATATATTGGCTTCAGGGGAATCGGATGCTGCTTAAGACTCCATGCAAAGGATGTCTTATGTTTCTTGCTGGTGCCTGGCCACACTTGTAGGCCGGGTTTTAACAGCTTGTATCTGTGGGATTGCTATAAGATAATAGGGACAGAAGTTGAAATGCTGTCTCATTGCCTATGTGTTCACTGGAGTAGAAGGTACAATTTCCAGCTTGGGTAGACAGAACAGTAGCAGCTCTGACTGAGCTAGTGTGATAAAAATAGAAGCATGGTGAAAGCCGCAGAAGTGCCTAACAGATCAGAGCATGATCCCGTCTGAGACTCTAGGGATGTATGTAGGCTCCTAGCTCCTCCCAGTGCTTGTGCTGATGTGGCTACACTTCTGTTTTTAATCTATGTGTACTTAATCTGGAAATTACACCTCCTAGCTCTAGTGCAGACATATTCTAAGCCACTGGTTTCAGTGGAGCCAGGATGTTTCCTTAGGATTCTATCCAGCATTAGTACAATTGGGGGAACCAAAATCTAAATGAATGGAGTGTGAGGAACACTAGGGATTACATCATATGAATGGTTGGGGCATTTAATAGTCAACAGTGTGTGTTATTAGCAATAGTGCTCATTGAAAATCCTACGGCTGTTCAACGCTCTCAATTTTGTAAGATTTCATTATCCAACTCTTGTTTTATTATACGAAGTGTAGGTGTAGGATGACTAGTTTATAAAATACATTTAATAACTATTATTTATTATTTACAGTTTGTTTTTACAGCTTTACAGACCAACTGGGAACATGGTTTTATCAGTACACAGAGAGCTAGACAGTCAATGCCCTGAAGATCTTACAGTTTAAGTCCATAAGACAAAGGGTGGGAGGAAGGATATAACACACAAGGAGAGGGACTTTTTGAAATATTAGCTTAGTTCCATGATTTTTTCCCCTTATTAAAAAAATAAATCTGTGGTGTGGGGGTGTGCTAGGAGGGATTAGCAAAAGGAAAGGGAGATCATTCACAGAAGGGAAGAAGAGAAGAGGGACAGGGGAAGGAAGGAAGAAACGTAAAGTAGGCTGAGGTGGAGAGACTGTGAGAGAGAGGGGGCTGAAGGGAAGATTAGTGGAAGAGTTAAATGTACATACCTTGATCTGTGTTTCTAAATCTAAAGACTCATTAACTACTACATTAGGATAATCTGGCCAAACCTAAAGAGAATGGAGGGAAGAAAAGAAATTAAAATACACTGAATTGATTTTTATGTAGTTTCCAAGACCTACTACAGCTTTTAAAATATACTCTTTGCAGGTCACAGTGCACTCTCAACTGCAAAGAAAATATTACATGTTTTGCAGTCTACGTACATTTAGCACTGTACAAAATAAATTCCTTCTATGCCACATTCTCACCCCTCCCCTAAGAAAAGATATAGAGCTGAATATCATTATTATAGTGATCGCACTACCTCTCCCAGAGGTATCACAGACACACTAAACAAGAGGGGTGGCTGGCAAAGCCATAAGAAAGTCCTCAATTAAAAAAAAATACAATTTATTCAGAACAGTCATTTTTGCCTTTGAAATCCACTCCTCATTTTTAAACTGTAGTTCTCACAACAGTACCTTTGCCCAGACAATCTCAGTGCTGTTAGGCCATTTGATGAAGACATCATCCTGCACACCTCTTGTGAATGGTGTATAAGCATTTGTCTCATTGCCAGAGATAGGTGGGTCCTAAAATACAGAGAGAATCCAGTTTTACCCTTATTTTAAGAAAGCAAATATGTACATTATTTAATTCATTAAGTGAATTATGGTATTTCACTAACTAGAAGTAGACTAAGTGAAGAAAAAAGCACCAAACTACTGACCAGAATAGCGATGAATCTCATTCCTTCTTCTTTTATTCGATTAATCAGAGCAGGAAGTCCTGCAAAGTCTGGGCTGAGAGTAAAGTCTAACTTCCGGTCCATGTAATCAATGTCTGTATACTGTACATCCTGCAATAAGTGAAAACAAGACACAAAAAAAGTTAGAAATTATTTTAGAAGTCAAAGGCATAATTAAATTTAAGAAAGTCTGATTCAGACTGGATTAGCTTCCGAATGTTCAAATGGTATCCTCTGGGGTTCTTATTTTTTTCTGAATTAGTTTTCCTAACTAATATTTAAAACACAACAGTCAAAGTAAGAGAAGAGCTGGCTTTAACAAAAGTAAAAATGAAAAAATACTGTATTTTAAAGCAAAGACATTGGGCTAGATTCGATTCGTCAGTATGTTCTATATATTCATCCATATTATACATTTAGTGGATTTGCACCAGGAAGACGTTGGCTCAAAATATTTATATAGAGGTACAATTTAAGATTTGAAGGAAGCACCGTTTTCTAGGTACATATTATTACAATGTTTTTATATAGCAGCTAATACAGTTAAGTAAAGAGATATATAAATTGGAACTTTATATCATGCAGGGAGAATGCCATGAAAACAGAACGGTATGGTGCAACAGTAGCATTGTGACATGGTGGGAAAATTCTATGGTCCTTTAACTTAAGCAGTAGTTTATGCTGTTAATACCTGAGATCAAGAATTCAATCCTGTACATAAACTGACCAGAGTTGTTGTTACGAGTGGGGGCTATACATAAATGGAGATGAACTGCTGTAGCCCTCTGACATCTGGGATAAACTTCCCTGCCCAGAAGAAGTGTATAAACCACGCTAACATCAGTAGCTATTTTTCCTACTATAGGCCTTGTCTGCTCTTGGACAATATGAGGTGTTCTTAACTCAGGTTATCTAATTCAAGTTAACTAATACTAGATAAACTCATAGTGAAGACAGGGCAGTTTGTAGTTTCCACACATTAGGTGGAAGTAAACCACTAGCCACCAACAGAGTGAAAATTGAGTCAAGAACACACAATGTGTTTTTTTTAAAAAGATGCATCCCCTAGTGATCACGTATAGAGTTTTATGAGTTTGCTACTTTCTCTAAGATAATGTGCTTGGTCCTTTAATTCAAAAAGTAGAGGCTTGTGCTTTTAGATCCAGAGATGTGGGTTCCATCCTTGCAGACTACTTGAAAAAGGGTATCATTACAAACGGTGGCTCGTACCGGGATATGACCTACTGTGGACTTCATCCATCTTCTGCTCTTACACAAAACCTGAACAGTGATCTTAGCAATGTTAAGGAAGAATAATTTTCCAAATAAATGTACTCTGTGACAGCCAGCTGCATGGATACAAGCAATATGAGGCTACTATTAAGGTTCTACATGAGGACAAAATATGGATAAAGTTAGAGAATGTGTTGGTCTTCAGAATCTGTAGGAGATGGAAGCGAATGCCTTATGGTATGTTGGACAATCTTATCAACACTGTAGGGGATGAGAAGGTGACAAGGAATGGTGCAGACTTTTCCCTTAACTTCTTTCATTCTTTCCAGGTTGAGTAGCAAGAGTTGGTCCTGATAGGACTAAATTTAGTTTTTGTTTAGTGTAATGATAATATCATCTGTGAACAGGGCATAAAAGGGCTTACAGCATACAAAGAATACCGTTTCAGTACAGTATGTGCTTTCATTTCTATAATTATTTCTCATTTCTTTTTCCCTAGAGAAAAAATCTGTGATTAGAGAATTCAAATAACCTCACTAATTATAAATGCAAACAACATACATAAGGTATCCGAGCTGCCTTCATTGCCTCATAGAGGTCAGAGACTTCGGTGTCATTTTTGTATCCATAACGGCATAACTGGAATCCCAAAGCCCAGTATGGTGGCATGACCGGTCGTCCAATCAGCTAACAACAATAAAATAGGGGGGAAGAAAACATTTAATCATGGTAATATGGAAAACAGGACAAAAATACAATTGATTGTATAACTTTTAACATAATTAATCCTACTGCTGTGTATTCCTGAACAACCAACTCCGGCGTTGGGCCCAACACCATGTAAAAGTCCAGAATTCCTCCAATAGTGCGATATGTCAGAGCAGGCGTTGGCTGGAATGTGACATCTGCAAATGCAGAGCATACATTCAGGAACCAAGTAGTTGAATAAACTATTTTAATCAGAAAGTGCACAATAAAGGAAACTATTTGTGAAAGTAATTTTTTTTTTACCCATTGCATTACTGTTAAGCAAGAGGACTCCATGAGCATTTGCATCATTTTCCAGGCCCATGTAAAAGGGATGGACACCATAGGAATTCAGTTTGTACTGCAAAAACAAGAAAAAAGTTATGGTTTCACTTTGGAGGTGACCATATTGGTGAACATTCTACTGGCAAGTAAACAGTCTGATATTCCTAAATGATTACTGATAAATCCACTATCGTAAAACAACTTTCCCACCATTTTCATCTTTTAGGCACTTTTGTTGTATTGTACTGATAGATTCAAATGGTCTTTTGACATTTTTGTTTTGTACAAAAAGTTCTAAAGGTGTGATTGTAAAGGTCAGGAGAGTACAGCTATGTAAATAGAAGACAGCAAGTTATTTAATGACTAGACTGATGAAGCAGCATATAAAGGAGAGAAACATGTAACAGTCTAGAACATGATCCACCCATGTATTTTCCTATCACGCATTTTTAACAATGACAGCTCAGCACTTTACAACTAGAAAACCAATGATTATGGAGCACTCATTTTAAAGGGTCAAGTCATGTAGTTTGCTAATCCACTGAACTTTCATCTCTGTAGTTTCACAGAATTCCGTCACAAACATTTCTCCATACTGTGGATTGCTGGAATACTTGTTGTGATTGCTCCCACTGCAATGTGATGTGTGTAACATTAATGTACAGTTCTCATCACTGAACCACTTTTCATAAAAACACAAGTCAGGGTAAGTCAGTGATCAGTCTTAGTCGGTTTACGTATGTGTATATATAGAAATTATTATTTACATTTTAGGCCCCAAACAGACCGACTTCCTTCTCTTTCTGTTTGCAGGCAGAAGCCCTACCTGGGCATACTTCTACATCTTCTCAGGGAGTGGGGCCAGCTTGGCCAGCAGCCCCAGACTATGAACTTGGAAGAGAGGACAGTTTTTGCCAGAAAAGATCACCCAGGATTATGTCCAAGTCCTCCAGCATTTAGTCACATTTACAGGAGCAGCCTGAAAGTGATATCAGGCTGGTTCCATCGGAGCTCATGCCTGCCCTGCTCACAGGGAGATCTGACAATTGCATTCTCCTTGCTCCCTGCTTCTTGCTGCTGACATCTTCGTGCCTCAGGGTGGCCCGCGTAGTGGGGGGATGTTGGGATTGCATGACCTGGTACTAACCCGTCTCACTCTTGGAGGTGGAACCATTGTGCTTATGTTCCTCGCCATTTCTGCCCCAACATCCCCTGCGGAGTTGGTGTGTGCTTTCAGAATTGCTGGGCACTCTCCCGTAATTCCCATTAAAGTCAACGAGAGCTCTCAGCATCCAGCATTGCAGGAAACCTGGCCAATATGTATTTTAACTACGTGTGTGAGAGTGATTGTCTATGGGTTGCTCTCCCGCTCCCTGTCCTCTTTACACTAGCCACATTTGCAAAGTGGATAAAACTGCTGCCAAGACATGTCTCTATGAAATATTAAAACCACAGTATTTCAGGCTAGAAGTGGATTTCACAAAGTGGCCTTCAACAAAATCATCAAACCTTGAAAAGTTAATAAAAGTTACGTTTCCAGAACTTGGGAAGGATGAGAGAAAACTGATAAAAGGAAGGCCAAAAATAGTTCTCCAGTTCTGCTCAGTTCTTGTAGAACCCAATGTACTCCATAGAAACATAGGAATTGACACAACAGATAAGATCAGTGGCCCATATAGCCTGCTATCCCATCTCCAGATGTGCTAAATATTAGATGCTTCAGAGAAAAGGGCAATTAATCCAAAATGGAATAACCTATTTTAAGAGAAGTTTTTTTTCCAAACTCCAAGTGACCTGATAGGACCTTAACTGTTACTAAACTTTCTTTTGGTTTGTTGTAATAATGATAATGATATCTGTGACCAGGGCATATCATACACCAATGTTACTGCCTGCATTGTTTTAAAACAAAATATACTATAGTCACCCTGGAAAAAAAACCTCAAAGTAATGTGTACCAAGAACATAGCTGCTGCTTAGAAAAGAATCTAATTCAAATTTTATCTCTACTTACACCAGGAGACTGGTCTTTCGTAAACATTCCCCAGGTGTGCCAGTTCATATCACGCCGAAACGTAGTGTGTTCAGTTTCACCAAATCCGTAGACATACTGTGATGGCAGACGGGTAGAAATCTGAATGAACATGTCGCTAAAGGTGAAGCCAGGTACCTGAGAATCCCAACTGAAACAGAAGAATTACCCAACTTTCATAAGGAAAGAGCTGGAAAGATACACAAATAAGAGTTGCTGAGTATTTTGAAAGTTACCGAGAATATTTGGGGTAGTAGCCATGTAATTGCTTTTATTAATGAAGTACAAGGTGACTGCTAGAAGACTATCTGTGTCAGAGTGTAAGGAAATTGGGTATTATTGAATACACTCTGGAATTTAGATAAAATGAATACTAAATACGTATTAAGAAGTTTCCTAGAACTGAAGGAAACTCTAATTAATCTATATATTAATTTCAATTTTAGTGATGTTTTTAAACCCTGTGTATTCCATGCTTAGTAATGATGACATATCGGGAAGCAAACGAGATGTTCGAGAGGCTGATGATTAAGGTTTGAATGATTTGTGAAGTCAAGGCTGAAGACAGTTTTGTTGGCTTGGATAAGGACCTGAACTTTCAAACACAAATCAAATTGTGAAAATTTTGGGTCTCTTGTGTAATTTGTGCTGCTACTCAGGAGAAAAAAAAGTTTTCATAGAATCAGAAGATTCCAAAACCAGAAAAAAGCATTGAGATAATCTAGTCTGACCTCCTGTATAATACAGGCCATAGAACTTGCCCAAAATAATGCCTAGGGCATCTGTTTTAGAGAACCGTGAAATCTTCGTTTAAAAATTGTCAGTGATGGAGAATCCGCCACGACCCTTGGTAAATTGTCCAAATGGTAAACTACCCTCATTGTCAAAAATGTATGCCTTACTTCCCAGTCTCAATTTGTCTAGCTTCAGATGTCAGCAATTAATTGTGTTATACCTTTCTCTTCTAGTTGGAACAGCCCATTCTTACCTATTTGTTCCTTATGTAGCTATGTACAGATTGCAATCAAGTCACTTCTCTTTGTTAAGCTAAACAGATTGAGCTCTTTGAGTCTATCACTATACGGTATGTTCTCTATTCGTTTACATCATTCATGTGGCTCTTCTCTGAACCCTCTCCAGTTTATCAAAATCCTTCTTGAATTGTGGGCACCAGAACTGGACACAGTATTCCAGCAGCAGTCGTACCGGTACAAATATAGAAATAAAATAAATAACCTCTTTACTCCTAGGCAAGAGCCTCTTCTTTATGCATCCCAGAAATGCATTAGCTCTTGTAGCCAGAGCATCACACTGAGAAGTCCTATTTTCCACCAGATTTCCCACCATGATCCCAAATCTTTTTCAGAGTCACTGCTTCCCAGGATAGAATCTCGTATCATGTAAGTATGGACTTTGTTCTTTGGTCCTACATATACATTTACATTTATCCATATTAAAATGTCCATTTGCTTAAGCTCAGTTTACCAGATCACTCTGAGTCAGGAACCTGTCCTCTTCAATATTTAACAATCCCCCAATTTTGGTGGCATCTGCAAACTTTGTCAGTGACAATTTTATGTTTTTTTCCAGGTCATTGATAAAAATGTTAAATAGCGTAGTGAATATAAACATTCTGCTCAAAGTGTATGCGCGCCGCATTCATTCAAATCAAAGATGTATCCCAGCAGTACCACTTCTGGCACATGCACCCCTGCCTTCCTCATTCAAGGAGCCAAGGGCTTTAAAGAAGCTTGACCACTGCCTCCCTCTCCATTCCTTCATACCACTGTCCAACTAATAATGTCATCTATAGCAAACCAAGTTTTCACTTACATGATTGTTCCAGTGAGTTTGCGCCGAATCTGAATACCAAATGGATTGTTCTGAATGGTCACTTCATAGAGTCGACCTGCTTCTGTACTTGTTGGAGTACTAGGGAGGAATAGTGGTACTGGAACTTCATATCTCTGATTGTTGGCATCATAAATCTATGAAAAGAAAGGCAGTAGTCTTGAAAGTGTAATGCGTAAGAACTGTTTCTTGCGACTGTTGTTTTTTTAAAAAGTTCTCCTTAGTCAAAGAGCAATAAAAATTATTTGTGTGTGGGGTCATGTTCAAGAATGTAAGTTAACATCATAGTGGAAGTAACAGCAAACATTATAGTTGTGGTCCCTGTACTGTACAACAATTAGGACCTAAATTCTGTGGCTATTTTTCCTGGATTTTGTGGCCATGTGTGGCCGCTTTATTTACATATGAAAAACACAATCAACCAGCACAGTAGCCTTCATCTTGTTTATTTTGATGTTAAATTTCGTTTATTTACGCTGCCTCTACATTTTTAGTTTCAATATGCCGGAAAATTTCTTGCACTGGCCTTAAATAACTGCATTGTAGAAGATGTCAGAGGCCAGTCTGAAGGTTTTGGCTCCTAGGTATTAGATAGTTGGAGGCTGGGGGAAGTGGGAGGTAGCTTTTGATTGTGGGATAAAGCATATTAGCAGGACATTTCTGCTAAAATAATCAATGATAATTAATTATCACCTTAAGATTTCAGGCTTAACTCACTAAGAGTATTAGGCCAGTGTAAGAGATAAAACTCTATAGAGATTGTTAATAAAGGTATTCTAATTAATTCTTAGAATATTGGTTTATTACCATTTGCCTTCTCTGTTAACTGAATATTAAAAAGGTACTTACAATTATTTTTATGCCCATCATGCTTGGAAAATGCAATAATATCTGTTTATATTTTGGTTACATATGTTATTAAATGAAATGTAAGGCTAATTCCAGGAGGCTTCTGCTTCCTCTAAACTAGTGACACACTCCCAAACTGTCAAAACGGATACCACTCTTGGCCATAAAACACCCAAACATCTGTTATGCAAGCTCTGACATGCAGCTTTTATAACTTATATATTGCTTCAACTATTTATACTATTTTCTTGTATGCTATATTTTGAATATACATTTGTATATAGCTGGTAATTATTGTAATTGTTTACATAGAATTAAGCTAGTAGAATGTTCAGCTAAGGAAGACGATGCCGCACATGTGGTTGAACTGTGAAAAATAAGTGGCTGCAGACTCCGTGTTCAAGCTCTTGAACACCTTACATAATGTACAGGAGTCCACTCTCAATCCCTGTGTCCTTTAGAAGGAAAATAAATATGAGCCATCTCTGAGGCACCTTATGAGGGTTATAGCTGTGGAGGCTGATTTTTCACAGCTTGAAATGGTTCCTCATCAATTATTACCTCAGTGCTTCAATAAAACCCTGCACATCTATGTTCATCATTTATGTTTGTTGAAACTTAGGTAGCTCAACTGACACGCTGAGCTGTCTGTAAAAGAGATCACAGAGGAAAAAAAATTCCAAAGAGGTGAGAATTAGCACTCTGGAACCTCACACCACTTCGAATATTCAATATGTCAGACATGGGACACAATGTGATGTGACATTACATATGGAATAGTTCTAATTGCTCAGTAATCAGTATGTCATGCTACTGCAACAGTATGAAACAAAGCAGTGTTATCCACTTATTTGCACAGCAAGCCATCTTTAGCAGTTTGGAGAAAAGGTGATCACTCTCTTTGAATGATAAAACAAAATATAATGAAATAGTCTCTAGAACAGCGGCTCTCAACAAAGGTAAGCGTACCCCTGGAGGTATGCAGAGGTCTTCCAGGTGGGAAATCATCTTTTCTAGATATTTGCCTAGTTTTACAACAGGCTACATAAAAAGCATTAACCAAGTCAGTACAAACTAAAATTTCATACAGACAATGACATGTTTATACTGCTCTATATACTGTACACTGAAATGTAAGTACACCTCTACCCCGATAGAACGCGACCCGATAGAACGCAGGTTTGCATACAACACAGTAAGGCTCTGAAACGCTGCTCTGAGCAGTGTGTTACGGGTGTCGAGGGTGTCAGGCCAGGGGCTGAGGGGTTTGATAAGGGGCAGAGGGTCTCGGGGGCGGACAGGGGCTCCTTCCTCCAGGGTCTGGGGGGCAGGAGCTGTGGGAGGGCACTTTTGGGGGTCCCGTAGTCCCAGAGTGGCCCAGGGGATTAGTGGGGCGCCAGGAGCAGCCCGCTCTGCTTCCCTCGCTCCAGCCCCTAGCCGCGTCGCTCGGGGGAAGGGTTCCCCCCCGCACTCACCAGCAGCGGCAGAAGCGGAGCAGCCCGGCCCCAGCCCACTCCACTCCGCCAGCTTGCAACCGCAGTGCTCCGCTTCCCGCCACAGGTGAGTATAAGGGGCGTCCTTTCCCCAACCTCCCTGCACTCACCTGTGGTGAGAAGCGAAGCGCCGCAGCTGGGAGGTGGCAGAGTGGAGTAGGCGGGGGCCACGTCGCTCCGCTTCCCGCCACCGGTGAGTTCGGAGGACATCCTTTCCCCAACTTCCCCGCACTCACCCGTGGCGAGAAGCGGAGCAGCCCATCCCCAGCCAGCTCCACTCTGCCAGCTCCCAGCTGTGGCGCTCCGCTCCCTGCCACAGGTGAGTGCAGGACCTTTCCCCAGCCGCCCCGCAATGACACGGCTGGCGCCAGGGCAAGGAAAGCGGATCAGGCTGGGGCCGCGTCACTCTGATTCCCACCACATGTGAGTACGGGGGGGCATCGTTTCCCAATCTCTCCGCACTCACCAATGGTGGGAAGCGGAGCGCCGTGGCTGGGAGCAGGCAGGATGGAGCGGATTCGGGCCGGGCTGCTCTGCTTCCCACTGCTGCTGGTGAGTGCCTGTCAGGGGGCGGGGAGGGGTGGATAGGGGTGGGAGCAGTCAGGGGACAGGGGGGTTGGGTAGGAGGTGGGATCCTGGGGGTGATTATGGATGGGGGTCTCTGGAGGGGGCGGTCAGGGAACAAGGAATGGGGGCAAAGCACATTTGATATAACGTGGTCTCACCTATAACACTAGTGTGCTGTGACACTTTTATGTTTGTATGTATGATTTTGAAAGCAAGAAAATTTTAAGTGAGGTGGAACTTGGGAGTATGCAAGACAAATCAGACTCCTGAAAGGGGTATATTAGTCTGGAAAGGTTGAGAGCCACTTCTCTAGAAGGAGTCAGATGTGTAGTTGCTCCTAAAAAGATGCATCTGAGGGGAAGCCCCTGAGCACCAGGGCTTCAACTGTGGTGGCCTTTACATAAGCCATTCAAAAGATGACTCAATTCTTACTCTCTCCTACTCTCCTCTGTAGCCATGTATGGCCTAGTCACATTCTAGCTCACGAAACATGAAAAATTATCACTAATCTCATCATAGATTGTCCTAACAGATTCAGACTCAAATTACCTTGAACTGCAACATGTTGTCGTCATGATATTTCACTTCCAAGCGAAGTGTGTTGATAGGGGGAGAACGATCCCCATAGCGGTCAGGGATACTAGGATCTCTGGAGAGGTCGGCCGTAAGACCTGAAGCGGTGTTTTGAATGTTACTGACAGAATAACCATAATTACTTGGGTAGTAACATGATGGTACAAGGGAGTTAGAGGCAACCTGAAAAATATATTGCAGATTAGAAAACAGCATGTGAGATCATTCATTTTAAAAGACAATTCCAGAAAAGTCCCATTTTTAACAGGTAATTCATTACATGAGCAAACTGGTTGGAAAGGTTACTGCAACAATGCTGAACAGTGTGAAAACAAATCCTAACAAAGAACACAATGATTTATGCAATTAAGATCAGAGAAAACTTTCCATCATTACAGTGGTGTCCCTTGGAGGAGGACATCTCATTACAATTACACAGATATACAATTTCAATGCAGAGAATTTAAGGAGGTTTAGAAATATGACTCAAAGAACTCCCTGGGATTTATATTATATTAGCAGTGGCAAGGAACACTGCATTTAATGCAGCTGCTTAGCGGTCACTATTCTAAATCCCCCTGTCAAATTCCTTGGGTTTTTATGGTATTTTCATTTTCAGAGTGAGATTTTTTTCATGCTTTGTGTATGCCCAGGGTTTTTTTCTCTGCTTGAAAGTTTGAGGATAAGCAAGCCCACCTTTTATTGAATACATGGACAGGTAAAAAATACACTTTTTCTCACCATTATAAAGAAAAATTACGATGACAACAAAAACCCTTTCAATTTCCTCTGAACAGGTGTACAATCATGCAGGGTTTGAGAGGTGAAATCAAGCATGCACCAACTAGCCCTAAATGTCGAGAAGTGCCTTTTATTGTTCAGGAGGAAATGGCTGAGAATTTGCCTATTTACTAACTAATTTTGTTGACTGAGCATACTGAGAAGATCTTTTCACTGAGGACTCAATCTTACTTCCATTAGAATCAAGTGAAATCTTTGCCTGGCACATAGATTGCCATTGTCCTCCTTATCCTAAACAAGCTTAGAATCAAACAGCTAAAGAGAAGGATGGGAAAGAGAGAAGAATAGAATAGGGCTGAAGTGACATTTGAGACGATACTAAGTGTAGAAACCTTAGGTTCACATCTTTGGAGTTGCTCAAGATTCAGCTCTGGGGATGCTGATGTCAGCCAATTTCCGCTTTTTGTCTGGTCTTTTCAGATTAGGAAAAAGAGCCCAGTGGCAAAATGTCAAATGCCTGAGTTCCAGTTGTGGTGGTGATGGTTATAGTGGTAAGGATGATTAATTCTGCCTGCCATGCATAAGCAAGCTGCTAAGTGATCCCCTGAGAAGCAATGTCCAAAATGTGTGGCTACCTTGATCCATATAGGCATACTTATTTTCATCTCTCAAACATTTTGTTGTGTTGCTAAAACAATTCTGCAAGCTCATCAAATACCTAAAAACCCTAGTCGGCAACTCTTTTAGTTTAGATAAATTAAGTTAGTGTCATTAAAGTGGTGTCCTTATTCTTGCTTCACACAAATCATTTCTGCTTACTGTCTGTTACAGCTGTCCCCCTGCTGCATTCCTTTTTCCCCTCTCCTTTCTGTTTTTGCTGAGTGGCCGCCCCCCCGGCCATGGAACTGACTAAAGTCACAGCCTGGCCCTGCTCATAGGAATGGCCTGTGCAGACTAACTGGAGCCATTGCTCTGCCTAGGGAGGGGGCTTCTTGCTTCTTTGTTTGGCTCCTTTGTTCAGACCCGGGCTCGGTGTAAGGGGCACTGCCCAGAATGCAAGACCTAAAATGGCCAAATAGCTGAGCATATGAGTCATGCCTGTGGCTCAGAAACTTGCCCAGGCATGTCTGTGCTCACCTGAAGTCTCCTCTCCTCCCCTCTAACAAGGGGAACCAATCAAAGTTACTGGCGGGAAGCTGCCTGAGTTTGCTTTTATAACCAGACATTTTCTGATCAGACCTCGGAGAAGGTCCTTGCTTTGCCACCTGGTCTGATCAGCTAGGGGTCTTTGGGGGGCCCTCTCCCCGCTCTCGTTTGTTTTTGAGCGTACCCCCATTTTTAAACTCCCCTCCCATGAACAACGAATTTTGCCTGGAGATCTCCTGATTATTGTGAGCAAATCGAGTCCGCTCTGCATCCTCTGATGCTGAAACTGCTGTTCCTGCTGCTGCTTTGGGGATTGGTAAGAACTCCCTCTTGCAAACTCCCCCTGTCCTAGCTGCTGGGTTTCTTTTCCCAGCAGGCAGACCCAAGCTAACTCTTTGGTCTGTATCTGTAATCTGCTTCTAGCTCTGCAGCGCCTTTGCTGCTAGAAATAAGCCTGCTTGCAGCCGCCCCACTGCTGCAGCCACCACTAGTTAAACCTCCCCCCCCCCCCCGAGCTGTATCCTGGGCACACACCACTCTGCCCTCTGGAACTACCCCTAGTATAAGGTGCACCCATTAGGTTAGGTTTAGCCTTTAGTCTAGATAAATTGTTTGCATTGTACTCTGTAAGTTAGGCTTAGAGAATTGTTGCACTGTGTTTTGTTACTTGCTAATTTGTGTAGTCTTGGTGAAGTTAGATCATAGATAAGATTTTGCTGTGTTCTGTATAATTGTGTGGTTAAGTCTGTCTTCCCACTGTCAGCCCCCCCACCCGGGCTTCCCCAGTCACTTACAGCCTGTTTGTTCTCTGTATCTCGCTAGCTTGTTTGTTCTCTGTGTCTCCCTGAGTTTAAATCTCCCTCCGCAGCGCCTCTGCTTTTGCTCTCTGCTCCACCCCGTGCTTCTCTTCCCCCATCCCAATCTAGCATAAAACCCCATTGGTTACCCTTTTTCTCTCTGATACACCTCACATTCTACATTTACACCACTGTCACACATTTTTACCTAAAATTGTTTGCTATTTAACATATCTTATCCATAACTGTTAGTTGGTTATATGCTGCTGTGACACACCCTTTACATAGAAATTGTTAGCTACCTGTTACATTTATATTTCAGTGTTAATTGGTTACCAGCTGTATTGTACCCCACTGTATTGTACCCCACTATTGAAACCCCCTATACTGTTCACCAAAAGAAACCCCTCCCCAATTGTCTACCTTAACAAACCCCATACCACTCACTATTGAATATTCCCTGTTTCTGCATTTTCTTAATTAAGTTTATTTTGCACCCCACCAGTGCAGTAGTTGTCCCCCAAGATCCCCTACCTGCTGGCAGGGTCACTTACCTGCCAGATACAGCCACGAGCAGTACAATTTTCTTCTGATGCACCTGAGTCAGGATAACAGTTAAATTTTTCATTGTCTTCAGCCACTGAAGACCAGTCCACTGAGTAGGGTTTCCCTAGTTCAAGCTGAAGCCCAGTAATATGCAGCAGCTTCAAAAGGAAACAAAACAACAACAACAAATCTACCTGAGGCCATTGCATTTTTCACTCTACTTATTAGTTTCTTCTTTTTGTCTTCTTCCCCTAATTCAAATTTGAAACAATTTATCTGTGACTTATTTTAACATTGAATTCCAATCTATGGGCTTCCCAGGGACCCTGTAAAGATCAGAATCCTGCTCTTTCTTTTTATAAGCTTGGAGTCCATTCTGATTTCACCTGTGCACAGGATTTCCCACTTTCCCATCCAAGGAATGATAGCACAGCTAAATACAATAGAGTTTTTTTGTATGTTTCAGGCGCAAGGCAGAAAGGCGTGAGACTTAATAAAGGATACAGTTTCGTAGAAAGCCTTGGGAAAAGGCTAGAGGTGGCAATAACTTTGCATTTTTCCATCAGAAGAGTGGCAATCCTAAAAGCAGCTACAGGAGGTATGTTTATATTTGAAAGGCAGTCCAGAGGAACGTGTCTTGAAGGCCACCATGATCATCAGGATTTGTTTCAATTGCATTTAGGAGTGCTTGACTCAATTATGATTTATAGTTAATACTGACTTCTTCCCCATAATTATATACATGATAGAGTCACAGGGGAGGTTTCTTACTCCTGAGAAATCTTTTTATTATTTTAAGAAGAAGAAATGTGTTGGATATTTCACAAAAACATGCAAGGTCAAATCATGGCCCATTGGGAGTTTTGCCAATGGCTTCAGTGGAGCCAAGATTTAACCCATAGAGATAGGGTCTTTGCCTTGAACTGCATATAGCCTATGCAGGCACAAAACACAACAAAAAAGGTGAATAACTTAGAGGGGCGGGGGAAGGGAGGAGGAAAGAAATGGTGGCAAGAACAGAATCATCTAGCTTCTCAGTAAGTACTTGTTGAAGATACTATATTCCCTCTCAGTTCTCTTAAATAAGCTTTTAGGAGGGTTGAAAAAAAAAATCAAGCACTCAGAGTTAGGAATTTTCAAAGATTAAGGTTTATACTGCAGCAATAACTTAGCCACATTGCACATACGCTCTATCATATTGTCTTGCTTTTTTATCTTGTCAAATTGAAACCATGTTTGATTACATTTTGTGTTATTTACATCACACAACAATTCCAGGTTGTTTGATTTCGCAATGCAATTATTTCTAGTGGTACATTTTTGTATTTCTTAAAAAATATAGGACTTAATATTGCAACTGAGATCTGATTCAATGCCAAGTTTAAGGAAGAAAAGTTACATTATTCAGCAGATGGCTTAATACCCTTGAAGTAGCTGCTTACCTTTTCTGTAGCACTGTAGCTGACATTATGGAGAGATGGAACGGTCACACCATTTTGTTTTACTGTAACAGCTAAAGGTACTCTGTCAACTCCCAAGACTTTAATTTCATCAAATTTTAAATTGTTTGGGTCAGTGTATCCATTGTGCAAAACCTTAATCTCTAAAACACTCTGAAAAGACAACAAAATATATTAGATTCATATTGTCCCAACTTGCCATCAAATTGATGTTTAGATGTCATAGTCTCTTATAGTATGATCATTTATCCCTGATTATCACATTACAAATCATGCGGCTCCTTCTTTCCAGACCCACCTACATGTTTCTTATATTGGATGGCTATGCAACAGGTACCTGTATATAACACACATATGCATCAAAATGTAGCTTCTCCAGGTAGGACTGCATTTTAAGGGAGACAGCAGAAGGAGCGTTTTCCTCTTCCATTATGTACATGCACAGAGGTCAGCCACAACTGCAGTCCCCCCTTAAGAGTAGACTGCTCCTTGCTAGGGATCCCTGTTGAAAAACCAACCCCAAAGAAGCATGGAAGCAGCAGGGCCTTGGGCTCTCCTTTCCTCCTCACCCACTCGATGGAGAAAGGAACACTTGGTACACCCTGGTGAGAGGTGGAGCAGTAAACGCATTCTCTGCTGCACGTGCAGAGCACCAGGAGGCATTGCACAATGATGCCTGCTGCTCCAGCTGAGTCCGATTGCACACACGCCACTAAGGAGAGCTAGAGGTTTCATTTCTAGCTTGGGTAGACGTATCCACCCTGCCTCTGATTGAGCTAGTGTGTTAAAGGTAGCAGCATAGTTGCTGCTGCATGAGCAGCAGGACAGGTTAGCCATCCCAAGTACAGTCCTGTTTGAAACCCAGGTACATACTCAGGGCAGCTAGTACCTCCAACACCCCAAACGGCTGCAGCTAAGACAGCTATTTAGTGTATTAACACGATCAGAGCTAGCACAGGGGTGTCTACCTGAGCTGGAAATTACTCCTCCAGCTCCAATATACACATGCCTTTAGTACAGTCTGTAAGAACAGGTAAAATCCAGACCCAAAGGTGAGGGAAAGCATGGAAGGTCAGTAACCTCATGTTCTTGATTAATTTCAGTGTAATTGTACATCTGTGTGCTTCTGTTTTGTTTTCTTCCAAGGAGGAGGAATGACCCAGTTAGGGTACTGGACTGGGAACTAAGAGATCTAGGTTCATTTCCTGCTCTGCCACAGACACCTGTATGCAAATAGCTCATTCACTAATCAGGCAAAATTCTTGTTGAAATCAGTGGGCCAAATCCTGGGCTCCTCTGCGCAATTACAGCCCTGCACAAGGTGACAGAGAACTCCCTCGTCTCAGAGGGAACGTGCACAGATCACTATCCCTGCACCAGGGCTGTTCAGCCCTGCAAACCAGTGTGGAGGGGGTCTGAACCATCTACCTACACGTCCCCTCCCCACTACATACAGGTTGAATTGTGCCTCAGATGATGCTGGAAAGGAGCCTCTCTGTACTCTGGAAATGCAGGGTTAGCAATTTTGTCTAGTCCTTCAGGTTATGTGAGGGAAGATTCCATAAGTCGTTTCGCCTCCCCCCGCATTCTGAACTACCACAACGGACAGCAGCAAACAATAAAAGCTGGCATATGAGTGTAGGGGCAAGCGTATTACCAGAAACCACCTAGAACTTTTTTTTAAAATGTGACTATATTTCACGTTGGATGAGTTCCTTTATAATACATGTTGCTTTTCTCTATACCACAAGGAATTTGTAGATATGTGTGTGTTTAATGGCATGTTGTTTTAAAAATATGCATGAGATGATGAGCTATAATGTCCTCATTTAAATAGATTGGTAAAATGACAGCAAAAGTGCAGCTGACAAAATGATACTATTAGCTTCACGTTACTTTGATTTCTGCATATGTAAATGTTTAAGTTTTACAAATAAATTTTATGAAATATAGTTTCACTATCAAACAGAGTATTTAAAATATCTTCACAATACTTCTTAAAGATGTATTTATTACAATTTATTCATATAAAATATAGCATGTTAAATGCAATTCCAGACAATCTCAATACAACAGCTTATCTCACTCCAATTTCTACACCACCAACCCCCGGAAACTACAAGTGTTCAGAACCGGGATTTTGATATAGCTCATTGTAGAGTGAGACCAGCTGTGAAATTAGGAACCATGATGTGGGTTTGGATTGTGAACCAATCTTTCTCTCTGAAAGTCTGGGTGTAATCACATCTGCAGTTCTGGTTTGAGCCCACCACTAAATATCAGGTAGAACAGTGATTCTCAAACTAGGGCTGCCGCTTGTTCAGGGAAAACCACTGGAGGGCCGGGCTGGTTTGTTTACCTGCCGCGTCCGCAGATTTGGCCGATCGCAGCTCCCACTGCTCCAGGCCAATGGGGGCTGCAGGAAGTGGCGCGGACCGAGGGATGTGCTGGCCACCCTTCCAGCAGCTCCCATTGGCCTGGAGCAGCGAACTGCAGCCATTGGGAGCAGTGATCAGGTAAACCTGTGGATGCGGTAGCTCCTGGTGGGTGGCAGCAGGGAACCCCCAAGCTCCCGGCTTCTGGGGCTGCACAGGGTGGCAGGCAGCTCCGGCCTGCTGCAGAGGAAACCAAACTCCAGGCCGCCATGGGTGGCAGCGAATCCCAAGTTCCCAGCCCCCACAGGGGATGCCTAGAGCTGCAGGCAGCAGGGGTACCCCGCAGTTTCCAGCTGCTACAGGCAGCTCCTAGTCCCTGCAGCTGCCCCACTTGAAGTACTGTGCGGGTCTGCAGATCCCCATTTTGTCAGGGATATTTTAGTAAAAGTTAGGGACAGGTCACAGCTTCCGTGAATTTTTCTGTTTTGCCCATGACCTGTCCGTAACATTTACTAAAAATATCTGTGACAAAATCTTAGCCTTAATTATTAACCGTAAGGACGAGGGCAGACTGAGGCTGGATTAAGTACCTGGGTAGTTCAACTGACTTCAATGGGACTACTCATGTAGTTAAAGTGACGTACATGCTTCTGGTACTTTCCTAGATTAAGGCCTGAAGAGGATTCTTGGATCCTTTGGATCTGGGCCTGGTGATTGGAAGGGATCACACAGAGCTGTGACTCAATGAGGAACAAAGCAAGTGCTGGGAAAAGGCTATCAGGGGCCAGGGGAAGAGTCTGCATGAAGGATGGCAATTCTCCTTGTCCTTTACCTGACTTTGATAGCTTTATTCTTCAGGTCTTGAATTTCAAGACCAGGAGATACTGTGCAAGTTCCTCATTGGCATCACTCCGAGTCTCATAAGGCTACTAAAGCAGAAGTCTGAGGGAGGGCTAGGGAGCATTTATCCTATCAGACCTCGGCATCATCGTGTTTGAACAAAAGGAACATAAAATATTTGTTTCCTAACAGGACAGTTCGTCCCAAGACTGAGCTGCTCTTTCTGAAGGTTCTAATCCAAACTTCCCAGCACAGATCACAAGATAATTGATGTATTCAAGTCACCCCAACCCGGCAAAATTCACCGCAGGGTACTTAAGAAATTAACTGAAGCAAGCTTGGAACCCTTAGCAAATATCTCTGAGAACTCATGGAGGATGGGTGGGGTCCCAGAGGACAGGAGAAGGAAAAATGTAGTATTTATCTTTTAAAAAGGGAGGAAGGAGGACATGGAGAATTATATATTTGAAAACTCATGGCGAACGGGGGAGGTCCCGAATGACTGGAAAAAGGCTAATATAGTGCCCATCTTTAAAAAGGAGAAGGAGGAGGATCCGGGGAACTACAGGCCAGTCAGCCTCACCTCAGTCCCTGGAAAAATCATGGAGCAGGTCCTCAAGGAATCAATTCTGAAGCACTTAGAGGAAAGGAAAGTGATCAGGAACAGTCAGCATGGATTCACCAAGGGCAAGTCATGCCTGACTAACCTAATTGCCTTCTATGAGGAGATAACTTGCTCTGTGGATGAGGGGAAAGCAGTGGATGTGTTATTCTTTGACTTTAGCAAAGCTTTTGATACGGTCTCCCACAGTATTCTTGCCAGCGAGTTAAAGGAAGTATGGGCTAGATGAATGGACTATAAAGTGAATAGAAAGCTGGCTAGATCGCTGGGCTCAATGGGTAGTGATCAACGGCTCGATGTCTAGTTGGCAGCCGGTTTCAAGTGGAGGGGGGAGGGATAGCTCAGTGGTTTGAGCATTGGCCTGCTAAACCCAGGGTTGGGAGTTCAATGCTTGAGGAGGCCACTTAGGGATCTGGGGCAAAAATTGGTCCTGCTAGTGAAGACAGGGGGCTGGACTAGATGACCTTTGAAGGTCCCTTCCAGTTTTAGGAGATTGGTATATCTCCAATTATTACCTTTTATTACCTTTAGTACCCCAAGGGTCGGTCCTGGGGCCAGTATTGTTCAATATCTTCATTAACGATCTGGAGGATGGCGTGGACTGTACCCTCAGCAAGTTTGCAGATGACACTAAACTTGGAGGAGTGGTAAATACGCTGGAGGGTAGGGATAGGATATAGATGGACCTAGACAAATTAGAGGACTAGGCCAAAAGAAACCTGATGAGGTTCAAGAAGGAGAAGTGCAGAGTCCTGCACTTAGGACAGATGAATCCCATTCACTGTTACAGACTAGGGACTGAATGGCTAGGAAGCAGTTCTGCAGAAAAGGACCTAGGGGTTACAGTGGACGAGAAATTGGATATGAGTCAACAGTGTGCTCTTGTTGCCAAGAAGGCTAATGGAATTTTGGGCTGTATAAGTAGGGGCATTGCCAGCAGATCGAGGGATGTGATCATTCCCCTCTATTTGACATCGGTGAGGACTCATCTGGAGTGCTCTGTCCAGTTTTGGGCCCCACACTACAAGAAGGATGTGGAAAAAATGGAAAGAGTCCAGCGGAGGGCAACAAAAATGATTAGGGGGCTGGAGCACATGACTTATGAGGAGAGGCTGAGAGAACTGGGATTGTTTAGTCTGCAGAAGAGAAGAATGAGGGGGGATTTGATAGCTGCTTTCAACTACCTGAAAGGGGGTTCCAAAGAGGATGGATCTAGACTGTTCTCAGTGGTACCTGATGACAGAACAAGGAGTAATGGTCTCAAGTTGCTGTGGGGGAGATTTAGGTTGGATATTAGGAAAAACTTTTTCACTTGGAGAGTGGTGAAGCACTGGAATGGTTTACCTAGGGAGATGCTGCAATCTCCTTCCTTAGAGGTTTTTAAGATCAGCCTTGACAAAGCCCTGGCTGGGATGATTTAGTTGGGAACTGGTCATGCTTTGAGCAGGGGGTTGGACTAGATGACCTCCTGAGGTCCCTTCCAAACCTAATATTTTATGATTCTATGATTCTATAGACCAGTCAGCCTAACTTCAATACCTGTCAAGAACAAATCATGCCAAACCAACCCAATTTCATTTTTTGATGGAATTGCTGGTCTCGTGGATGGAGAGAAGCAGTAGAAGTAATCCAGCTTGATTATAATAAGGTTTTTAACACAGTCCCCCATGACAGTCTCTCAAGCAAGCTAGGGAAATGCGGTCTAGCTGAAACACTAATGTGAGTGAAAAAATTGTTGAAAGAGTAGTCATATTCAAAGAGTAGTCATCAATGGTTTGCTGTTGAACTGGAAGGATGCATCTAGTGGGGTCCTACATGGGACCAGCACTATTCAACATTTTCATTAATGACTTAGATAATGTAGTGGAGGGTATGCTTATAAAATCTGCAGATGACACCAAGCTTGGAAGGGTTGAAAGTATTTTTGATGACAGGATTAGGATTCAAGGTGAGCTTGGCAAATTGGATAGTGGGTCTGAATTCAACAGGATAAAATTCAATGAAGACAAGTGCAAAGTACTCTATTTAGAAAGGGGGAAAAATCAGTCTCACAAATATCAAAAGTGGAATAACTAGCTAGGCAGTAGTACTGCTGAAAACGATCTGGGGGTAACAGTGGATCAAAAGTTGAATATGAACCAATAGCGTGACGTAGTTGCAAAAAGCCTAAATCATTCTGTGGTGTATGAACAGAAGGTGACTGTGCTGCTCTACTTGGCACTGGTGAGGCCTCAGCTGTGTACAGTTTCTGGGTGCCACATTTTAAGATGTTGACAAACTGGAGGGAGTCCAGAGGAGAGCAACAAAAATGATAAAAGGTTTAGAAAAGCTGAACTATGAGGAAAGGTTAAAAAAACCTGGGCTTATTTAATCTTGAGAAAAGATGATGGAGGGGAAGCCTGATAACAGTCTTCAAATATGTTAAAGGCTGTTATAAAGAGGACAGTGATAAGTGTTCTCCATGCCCACTGAAAGTAGGACAAGAAGCAATGAGCTTAATCTGCAGCAAGAGAGAGGTTGGGTAGATATTAGGAAAACAATTCTAATACAAGTACTGGAATAGGCTTCCACAGGAGGCTGTGGAATCCGCATTTGTGGAGGTTTTTAAGAACAGATTAGACAAACACCTGTCGGGGATGGCTTAGGTAATTTGATCCTGCCTCAGCATGGGAGGCCAGACTGGATGAGCTCTCGTCTCTTCCAGCCCTACATTTCTATGATATAATTAACATTCAGGAATGTTGCAATGAATGGTATGGATTACAATGGGAAACAGTTGAATGGGGAAAAAAGAATGATTGTAGATATAATTTTAAATAAAACTATTGAGTCTTGAAAAAATTTCATTGGGAGGTAAAAATAACTTTAAAATCACTATATATATATATATAAATACACACCTGGTTTGCGGCAAATGTTGCTAAGAAATAATTACCATTTTCATATGTGTCTATAAAAGAAGAAAAAAATCAGTACAATGAAATCTATTCTACTACCAAAAAAAGATACAACAATAATGCACCTAACCTTTTACAAAACCAATATTTTCCCCAAAGTTTTCTTTGCTGTTTTCAGTTTAAACTTTACAATCAAATGATCACACAACACCTGTTGCTGTTCTCATATTTCTATAAATAACATATTTCATTAGTGTTATGCAATTACTGTACAAATTTGTTCCAAGTTTGAACTATAGTATTTCAGCTGACAGACCTAGAATTCTGCATAAATTTTCAAAAGAAACTTGTTTGTAGATTTTTAAATAAGGAAATAATTACAACCAACTGCCCTTAGGGATATTTGGCAATTAATTATTTCAAATTAAATTAGAGGATCCTCATGGTCCACTACGTAAAAATCATGTGCAAATATCTGAGAGATGGGTGGATAGCTCCTTGCACTCACCTGCCTTAGGCATCTGTGCAGGGCTGGGTACAAACTAGCCCTAGGTTTATAAACCAAATCTAAGCAACATACTCCTGGCCCTGCACACCGATCTGTGAACAGTTGGTATTTGGGTAATGCCCAGAAAAGACTGTGGCTGGAGCACACTGTGTTCTCGGACCATTTGGGGGCAGCAAATAGCATGGAGGCTGTTCCAACTGGTGCATGTTAGGAACAGCCTAGAATCACCCTCTGGAAGGAGGGAGCAGAAAGCCACCTATACTCCCACCTTCAGACACCTCTGAGAGATGGCACCTAATATTTCAAACATCTTAATTTAAATTTTTTAACTGTTTAAATCAGTTTGGTCCTGATCCTGTTTCACCTGTATGCTGTCACTTGCAGGAGTGGAGCCCGTCTTTGATCTTATACCAAAAGTGATCACACTTACCAATGCTTACTCCATCATCCCAGTAAAGCTGACCTTGAGCGACCTCGTTGTCATCCAAAGCAACAGTAAGTCCCATAAAGTTTTGTCGGCTACAAAAATAAAAAGGAAGCCAGAAAGCACATTCATTTTCCTCCTTTCATTGCAGTCACAGCTGTACAGATTGTGACAACTGGAAGTTGACTTCTGGATTCCCTGACACACACTCACAGATAGATGCTCGATTCTCAGTGTCAATATACTTTTCCATTACATCATCAGACTGAGCAGGCATTGTGTACTTAAAAAGAAGTAGCAATATGATTCTTATTTAGGACTAATTCTTATCAACTCCTGTTCATCTGAGTAATCTTATACACGTGAGTAAAGCCAGTGGGTTACTTATGAATATCAACATTATTCACTCAAGAGATGCAGGATCATTGCCATAATTTCCAAACTCAGAATTATGGGGAAAAACAATAAAGAAAAACCAAAGTGGGAGCTCATGCAGCCTTTGTTCTGCATGCACAACTCCCTTACACATCAGTGGGTTTACATGGTTGGAAGCAGGGGAGTGCTAGGTGTGTCCTTTAAAAAGAAAAAGATGCCGTAAAATAAGGAAACAAACAAATATGTTTTTCTTACTGTATTATTGCTAATAAGGGTCCTACAGAAGATACAAATCTCATCCATTTCACTGAGGTCTCAAAAGCTGAGTAAATAAACCTCACTCACTTTCCAAGCTACAAATTAACAGATCAGTTCTAATTTCCATGTAGACAATTAGCATTGTTTTTCAAAAATTACTGTAAAATTGTTTTAAAGGAAACACTCCAATTTACTTCATTTACCTTTGATTGGTATTAAGACCAGGTTCTTGCCAGGGGATGATGTAACCGCCCCGGATATGAAGATTGATATGCTCAAGAGGTGCTGGCAATGTCTGGAATTGTCCCCTTACTTCAAGATATTTTCCCTAGAAGGGAAGATTTTTTTTTGAGTAGGAAGGCATAAAAAATTGTGTTGAATGCAATTTTGCTTACAAATGTACAATACATCTTTCCTCTGCCTGAGAAGTCAAGTAGTGATGCACATACACATAATTTTACACAATTAACTCACAGAAACATTAACTGAAATCCATAAATATGGCCATTTCCAAATCCATCTGTGATGCAATATTAATAAACTGTGCTATAGCTTTAAGTAAACATTTGGTTCATGTGCTACATCATAAGGAGCGCTATACTTTGGCTACAAGTTGGTTTTGCATTCTTTGTTTGTTTGTTTTTTGTTTGTTTTTTTTTAACTTTTCTGGTGCTTTAACTGCAAAATATTCACACTTCAGGGATGACAATTCAGCCACAGGACAAAGAGGAGGTACGCTTTGTGTCTGATATACCAGGTGCATGAGCTAGCTGTTATCATGCAATGTGCTCATTGTATCATTGCTACTTAATTAGGCAAAGTAATGAAGAAACTCAAAATAAAATGATTTGTTAACCAGGGAAAACCAGACAGTCATTCCGAAACACCTCTGCTACTCTGTATACTGGCATTTCCATTTTAAAATGGTGACAGCAGAACTGGTTGCATGCAAAAAAAACCTTTACTTGATGAATCAAAGTTTTCTATTAAAAATGGCAACTATTGAAAATAATATTGGATCAATCCTATCTGATCACAATTCTTTGACCCTTTCCTAAGTTTTGGGTGCTCAATTAGAGTTTAGTATCTTTTAAAAATAACTGGAATATAATATTAAGGCCTGACCATGCAAGCTGCTGAGTGCATTCTGAGAGGCATTGATGTCAATGGGAATTAAAGGTGCACGGTATCTCTAAGGAAGTGCTCAGCACCTTCTAGGATCCAATTCTTTAAAAAGGTCTATTGTACTGAGAACACTCTTAAGTCGCTTACCGTGTAATAATCATACCAGCGTGCATTGGGTATATAAGCATTCACTTCTGTAGCTCCCTGAAATGTGAAAGAACACTTATAAGAAGAATTCAAACTTAAATCAATGTTTATATACACTTCCTTTTAAATGTTCATTCCATAAAGAACATAAATATTGAAATGCTTACTTCAGTCAATACAGGGCTAATCAGCAGTGCTGGGCCCCACAAAAACTGTTTGTATACATCCCACGTATTTTTGTCTTCTACAAACCTAAAAGAATGAAAACATTGTCAATCATGGCTTAATCTTTTCAGTCTTATTTTTAATTCTGGGCACACACTCAGGTTAATGCCACCAATCAATTCCACTTGCCAGGAGGCCCCCCTACAGAAGTGAAACACCATTTTTCTATGTGGTTAAGGTTACTGACGTGCCATTGAAAGAGCACCATTAGCTGGATAAGCTCCCTTTTTCAGCTCATGCCACCTAGATTGCACTTCCCTACAGGAAGGGACAGATTGCCTGCTTTTGCATACCCGATCAGTCAGAGGTGGGGAAGGGCCAGTCAGAACAGAGAAGGACAAAGGACTATGGAAAGGGGTATACTCATAGTCTCATATAGGTCATAGGGAAAAAGCATATGTGAGGTTTATGACTGGGCAAAGACTGAATTCCTGCTTCATGACAATTCAGTTATTCTGTATCAATGTTGCTGTCCAACACTTAATACTTACTCGAAAATCAGAGGACGTGTGTTACAATGCTACCAAGAACATGGGCTTCATGCATTAAAGTGTAGAGATAAGGTAACAGTGTGTATCTTGTATTGAGTATATCTCTGGAAATATTTTGAAACTTTTCATCAAAGGAAACAGGATCTTGCCTCTAAAAATAAAGATAAAACAGGGTTACTATTTGTACTGTAAAATCTCTCTTGTCACCACCTTTCTGCCAATGGGAAATGCATGTGGGCATCCAATAGAAGAATTTGGCTTTATTGACTAAAGTTCAAACGAAGAGTTTTAGGCAATTAGAAACTGGCACATTTAGAGAACTCCAATAAACTGAGAGTAAAGCATGCATCTTTGTGGGTCCAAATCAAGTCCAAATAAAGCTGGTTGTAGCTGAAGTCTGCTCTGCTGACTTCCTGGGAAGTGAAGTCCGCTCCCTTCCACACACCCAAACGGCAGGCATGATACTGTGGTAATGGACACTGTAATTTAGGTTCTGATCCAAACCCCAATGAAGTCAATGGGATTGTTTCCAGTGATGTCCATGGATGCTCCATCAGGACCTAGTTTAGGGTTCTCGTTATTATGGAGCACTACCTTGGGAAGGAACTGCAGCTAATGCTATTGGAATTGACTAATCTCAGTGGCATATAATTTACAAAGAACCGTCAACTCACCTGAGTTCCTATCACATTATGATTTCTAGAATAGGTGTAAAATGATCCAAGCTGCATCCACCGGACACACATTTCATATGTTGTATCATTGAAGAAGCCACAGATATCTGCTCCAATCTAAAAGCATTTAAAAGGTAATTAGATCTGAATACTGTAGATTACTAGAATGGTATAAAAACCTTTAGAATAGGAATTTAAACTAGTAACTTAACTTACATAGGATATTCCAAAGAGGCCAAACTCCATTATACCTGCCAAAAAATCCAAAATATAAATAAGACAAGCTTTTCAGTTGCATCTTTCTCTGTCAGGCCAAATGAGGAGGGATTCTTAGCAGGGGAAGTGGGCCCATTGTAGTGGGATTCACTACAGACAAGGATACTGCCTTGGTCCCACTTTCTCATGATACAAAACTGTAAAATGGCACCATTCCACTTTCTTGCTGTGATATCATCCAAACATACACCATCACTGAGAGTTGCTTTTCCTGGTAGTTTGCATGACAACCCAACATAAACCTCAGCCTAAGCCCTTAAAGCTTGAATGGTTCTAGGGTTTTCCCTATAGGTCTTCTCCCTCTTTGCTTCTAGATCCATATACCTGAGAAAGCTCCATAGATTGGAGTTTACACTCCTACACTGAAGCTAATCAGACACTTAATACAACCTTACAGTGATTCAGCAAAAATACCGTTGCCTCTTTATGCATGGTTCAATCACCCAGTGTCTGGATGACTCAATTAAAAGAGTTCTGCATCCCCATTCAACCTCCAAGGATTTGTCCCTCTCTTATTGAAACCCTCTCATCTCTCAGTACAAAACCACCTAGCAATTTTCCCATGGCTGTTAGCCTCTGGAGACTAGCCAGTGTTCCACTGATTACGTAGTGGTTTTCCAAATGTTGATTTTGTACTATATGGCATTGAACCGTGTGCTGTATGTCACAGGAAATGTCATTTCCTGTAGACCTGTGGTAAGCTCATGCAGTTGATCTTCATCAATCACCTCTCTGAATGCCCTGTGATCTTTTGGTCATGCTAATTTGGAGATTCTTGATATTTCAGCTCTTTACGTTGTACCTTCATTAGTGTGTTTTTAAATACGTGTAGCATTAACTGAACAGCCAGTCTTAGCTGTCTTAGTCTATCTGACAAAGACGTTTAATTCTGTTTAAAACAATAGCTCAGGTTGGATACAACTTAACATGTTTAAAGGTAGCTCCGGTTATTCATCAGTGAGGAGAGATGGTCTACACTGGGCAATCCTAAGAAGTTCATTCAGGCTTCAGGGCTACTCCCTCTACTGAAAAGAGTGATAACATCAGAAATAGCTCTAAAAACAACATTAACTCCTAGTTCCGCCATTGTGCTTCAGCAGACTTTTTTCCTTTGTGATCATTTAAAGCGTGAGGGCATTAAAAGTTACTCCTCCTACCAATAATAGATTTTTCAAGCTGGTCCCATCTTGCATAGTTATCACCAAGCCAGTGACCTGCCCATTGTCCGCTAGAGGGATATGTTGATCGGGTGATAACAATTCCACGTTCCCCTGTGGCATTGCGTACAGCACTAATATCAAAAATACAAACATAAGCACATTAGATGTGGCAACCATAGAAAAAAATCCCTTCTACAAAATACCTAATTAGGAGACATCAAATGGAGAGACCACATTTCTACGGAAAATGTAGTTCTTAGCTTCTGAGGCCTTGATCTATAACCATGTATGCACATGTTTAACTTTACTGCGAATGGAGTTAAGAAGAATTAGTCACATGAGAAAAGTCATTTATGTGCATAAATGTTTAGCGGATGAGGACCTAAATCAGAACTACTTGCCAGTGGGGAGAAAGTTGAGACTGTTGCCTTTGCAGTCAGCATCAGAGTTCTCCAGAACAAACCTGTGAAGTGCTCAGCCCTTCTCAGGATGAAGCACTGGGAGCACAAGGATACAGACTGTCCTGGGACTGACTGCAAAAAGGGGCAGAATTTCTTGCACTCCCACATCTTGCCCATTCTGGCCCTTAATAGTTTTCACACTAGATTAATATTTTAGAAATGTTATATTGTTGTTATATTATGTACTACACAATGAAATGATAACAGTGCTAATCGCTTGCACTTCTGTAGTATTTTTTTCATCTGAGGTTCTCAAAGAGCTTTGCAAGTTAGAGTTATACAGACTTCAAAAGTTTCATATTTTGGTATGAATTAGATCATTTCTCTCTTCCAAGAACACAAACAGGGGAGGCAATTTAATTATTACAGATCTGCTATATCATTGACCTGCAAAAAGAAACTCAATGGTCACCCTTTACCCTGGTAAAGCAAGTTGTATTTGCCGGGACCACATTTCAGATGTCCAAGGTAGCGGTATTAGAAAATGGCAACCAGCTTTTTGGACCTGATCCAAAGCCCACTGAAGTCTACAAACTATTAATGATCCAATTGCAGATCATCGAGGGTGAGGCTCAATTATTCCACTGAAGCTACTTCCATTGATATCAATGGAAATTACTCAGGGTTTACATCTGAGTAATTGAGGCCACAATCTGGCTACAAAGACACTAGTTTTTTGAGGAGAAGAAAAAGGTGAAAATGACTTACTCGTAGGTAGGTTTTGCCTGTGACCATCCATACAGACTATGTACATCGTAGTGCCTGACAGGGGTCCCATCTGGCAGGAACTGTTGACTTTCCATGCACAAGGTCACAAGATCCAGCCCTTTCTCCTTTTCTGCCAAAGCTAATGAGGTAGAGATGAAAAGTCAAACCATTAAACTTAGTGCCAACAAGGAACCAGGTAAGTCATTCACTCTTTAAACCTCCATTTTTCCTTTACTACTGCCCTCTTTCAACTGCCTGTGTCCTGATGTACTTTGGCAAGAACATTTAGGGCCATGAGTTCCCAGCAACTTTGCAACAGTAGTTCCTCAAGTAGAATGATGGCATGATGTATCCCTTGATGGTATCACTCCAATTTTTTGAGAATTTGTCTCCAAATACTATCTATGTCCAACACTCTTGTATACTAATTCACGGCCACAATATTATTACAATCTGGATAGGAGCATGTACCGACTATCATTGTCCTCACTACAAAAGTGCTATTTTAGTATGTGGAATCAGGACCTTAGTTTGCAAGTTCTCCTTAGATTTTTAACTACAGCCCCAAAGTATATCACAGGAAGTAATCTAAAATAAAAGAATATTGTTGATGCTTACATCCCTTTCCTTGCAGCATGGATTTTAATATGAAAACATAAATTAATGCTTAATATTTTATGCCAGGTTGGACCAAATAAACATTCTTATTTTGGCCCACAGAGAATAATTAATAATAAAGGAGCTAGTTTACAAATCTTTTCTCCTGGGTGACACAGGGTATGATTTAATAACAATCTGTGTGATAATAAGAATGCAAAGTACAGATAAGATTCCTTACGTGGCATATAAGGTGGGTTATTTAGAAGTGGTTCTCTGCAGCCATCAACCGCTCCATTAATAAAGCTTGCTGGTTCATTCATGTCCTTTTTTTTTTTTTTTTTTAAAGAAAAGAACACAAATATTCAGTAACTTTGCCCTGAACCAATGTCAATTCACATATTCAATGAGCTAGACTTTCCTAAATGTGTTTCAATTCTAAGGGGAAAATATGCCATCTATTTGTGAACGAGGGAGCAAATATACACACAAATTGAATACAAATGGAAAATTCATCAGAACCCTTCTGCTGACAAATGCTGAGCTGTTATGAATGTTATTTCATTTCCTCACTAGCTGTTGGTCTCCCCGAGCTCTGACTGAATTAATTAGGGTGCTCCCCCAAACTTGCCTTTTATTTCCATACACTAAAGGCCCCTGCTTCTCAGGCTTCTGGCTGAGAAGCTATGGACGTGGCTGTATAGCTCCCTATGGAGTACATCTGTGTCATTTCTGAATCAGCATGGGGAAGAGAGGAAATCACTACACAGGGTAGGGCAGAGGGGTGCACTCTTTAAGCCTAGAAGCTGCTTGTGTTTCATGTTTCTCACACATCTCGAATTCTATTATCCATATGCACGCTGAGTAGCACCATATGCCCATTGAAATGTCCCCACAGATCACTGCAATCTGAACTCTGTGCTTGTCTTCACCAGTCAAGCATTTTACTATTCAACAGGCTCCACTTTGCATATTTTACTCGAGCCATCCAAAATCCTACCCCTTCATTTGTTTTATACGAGCTAACCGACAGACATTTGTGCTGGATTCAGAAACACAGACTAGAACAGTAATAGATTTTTTTCAATGCTTGTCAAAGTACAGTATCATGATATTGATGGTGTTTATCTTAATGGGCATATCATTATTGTACTGTATTAATAAGCTCAGAAATCTCTATGTTGACATATATCTTTAGGAGATGGATACAGAGTAACATTTTCTGTAAATGAAAGCCATGCATATTGCAATCTCTTGAAATTGAGATTTTCAAAGGAGTCTAGGGAATTTAGTCATATCTTCTAATAAAACTAGTGTGTGTCATAATCCTCTAGACTACTTTGAAACTTAACCCAAACATTTCGTATATCAGCCATTTGGATAAAACATACTGCAGGAACACAGATTTTCTTAACAGAAGGTTTTCCCTCATGGTGGCAATTCATTAACTCAGTTATTTTACATCGGATGGCAACAATTACTTAGAAAGCAAGGTGATCTTTTGCAGTGATTTTGGGAGGAGTTGTTAAGAGAACATTATTTGTCAAAACAATGCTGACTGATATGGCACATTTGGTGTATGTGGATATACATGGTACACTCATCACTTCTAAAGATATTCCATTAATTGTCTATGTGGTCTACATTGTTGCTTTTTAGGCAATTTCATAACCTGAAATTTAACTTTTCCACATGGACAAATGTGCACGGATTAACTCACAGAAACATTAACTGAAAATCCATAAATATGGCCATAGTGCACGGATAGTGATGGGACGAAGCTTACACATTGCCCAACTAAACAATAACTCACTGAAGTCAATTTCTTTTAACCCCAACTGTTTTGAACACTAAATTGACTCATAAAGATTACACAACTGGGAAATACCCTTGCAGGGGCATGCATTAGATTACTTTGCTAGAACTAGTTCTCTGATTTCCCTTTCTGCTAACTTGCATTTCATCCACAATTGTTTATACTGGCTCACCACAAAGTCAGACCTGATCCTTGAACTCCCACAGAAAGCAGAATGTCATGTGGCCGTCAGGCACAGAGTCCCCAAAACAAACAGCATTAAACACATACATCATGTCTGAAGTTATTGGTGAGGCTAACACTCAGGTTTCCACATTGTGGGCTCAGCCATTGAGATGAAGAGGCAGTCAACATGGTATTCAAGATAATGAACTACTTAGTAGCATACAAGTTACTGAAACCTTCTTAGAATAGTAAGAATTTTGTGAAACCGGCAACAAATGTCCTACAAGGTGTATTACTAAACCAAGAGAAGGCATGCACTTACAGTCCACAGGCCATCAAATTTTACACTCTTCGCTGGATCATTTGGGTTAGTGTAGAAGTCTACTATTTCTCTTTGCCACCACTGTGCTGTCGAATTGCGGAAGAAATCTGGGAAAGCTGCATAAGCTCTGTACAGCTAAAATAGTAGCATACAATATATGAAAAGAGACACAGGTTTGGATAACAATGTATTCAACTGCTTTAACAACCTCAACAAATTAAACACTGGCTAAGATTGTAATTAAACTACAGAAATCTATTGTTAATATCAACCTATAGTGGTGTGAAACTCAATCCTAAAACTCATATTCTTTGTTAACTGTTCAAGTAAACATGTCTCAGACTAAAGTAAATAGTCTCCGGTAAATAGAGCATTAGACTAAATGTATAACCCAAATCAAAAAGAGACAGTAAGAGCACCAAAAGAATGCCACCATGGCTAAACAGCAGAGTAAGGGAGGCCATTAGTGGCAAAAAGGCATCCTTTAAAATTTGGAAGTCAAATTCAAGTGACAAAAAACAGGAAGGAGAACAAACTCTGGCAAGTTTATTATGAGAGTATCATAAGGAAACCAAGAAAGAATTTGAGAAGCAACTTCTTCAAGACATAAAAACTAACAGTAAGATTTTTTAAGTATATGAGAGGCAGGAAGCCTGCCATTCAGGCAGTGGGGCCATTGGATGACAAAAGTGTTAAGGGATCACTCAAGGAAGACAAGGCTATTGCACAGAAACTAAATGAACGATTTGCATCAGTTTTCACTGCAAAGAGGTTGGGGAAAGGCCCACAATAAAGCTATTCTTTTGGGGCAACAAATCTGGATAAAGATATTTGGGGGGGGGGGGGAAGAGACTTTTGTAAAAGTAAGCCATGCCTCACCATTCCATTAGAATTCTTAAAGGGTCTCAACAAGCATATGGATAACGGAGATCCAGTCAATATAGTGCACTTGGATTTTCAGAAAGCCTTTGACAATGTCCCTCCCCAAAGGCTTTTAAGCAAAACAAATAGTCATGGGATAAGAGAGAAGATTGTCTCATGGACCAATAACTGATTGAAGGAAAAGAAACAAAGGGTTGGAATAAAGTCAGTTTTCACAATGGAAAGAGGTGAACAGCAGAGACCACAAGGGTCTGTACTGGCACCTGTGCTGTTCAAAAAATTCATTAATGAACTATAAGGGGTGATGAACAGTGAAATGGCAAAGTGTGCAGACAATAGAGACTTATTCACGATAGTTACGTCCAAAGGAGACTGAGGAATTATAAAAGGATCTCACAAAACTGGGTGACTGGACAACAAAATGCCAGACGAAATCAACTTTGGAAAGTAATGCACATTGGAAGAAAGAATCCCAGCTTTACAGATACAATGCCACTAAACAAATCTAGGGTACACTGATACCTTGAGGCGACCAGAATTGGACACAGCATTCATTCGGGGGAAAAAAGATTTAGTGGAACTGGAAAAGGTTCAGAGAAGGGCAACAAAGATGATCAAGGGTATGGAATGGCTTCCATCCAAGGAGAGACTAAAAAGACCGCGATTATTCAGCTTAAGAGAGACATGACTAAGGGGGATATAATAGAAGTCTAAACAGTAATAAATGGTGTAGAAAAAGTGAAGTGTTATTTACACTTTCACACAATGCAAACACCAAGGATCACCAAAGGAAATTAATAGGCAACAGTTTTAATACAAACAAGAGGATGTACATTTTTGCTCTGTTCTCTACTCTCCCCCTTAAGTTCTGGTACGTGCTACTGTTGGCGACAGGATGGTGGGTTTAGATGGACCAGCAGTCTGACCCACGATGCCAGGTCCTATGTTCTTAAGTCATGTCAGCATGACTCTTAAGGAGAGGATGAACCATTCACTTCTCACAGGACTCAATTCTTCATATAGGACTGACTTGTAAACCAGTACTACACATAACCTATCACAAAAAAGGCAGATGTAGAAGGCCTGAGACAGTTTCAGGGCCTGATTCCATATATTGGCTTCAGGGGAATCGGATGCTGCTTAAGACTCCATGCAAAGGATGTCTTATGTTTCTTGCTGGTGCCTGGCCACACTTGTAGGCCGGGTTTGAACAGCTTGTATCTGTGGGATTGCTATAAGATAATAGGGACAGAAGTTGAAATGCTGTCTCATTGCCTATGTGTTCACTGGAGTAGAAGGTACAATTTCCAGCTTGGGTAGACAGAACAGTAGCAGCTCTGATTGAGCTAGTGTGATAAAAATAGAAGCATGGTGAAAGCCGCAGAAGTGCCTAACAGATCAGAGCATGATCCCGTCTGAGACTCTAGGGATGTACGTAGGCTCCTAGCTCCTCCCAGTGCTTGTGCTGATGTGGCTACACTTCTGTTTTTAATCTATGTGTACTTAATCTGGAAATTACACCTCCTAGCTCTAGTGCAGACATATTCTAAGCCACTGGTTTCAGTGGAGCCAGGATGTTTCCTTAGGATTCTATCCAGCATTAGTACAATTGGGGGAACCAAAATCTAAATGAATGGAGTGTGAGGAACACTAGGGATTACATCATATGAATGGTTGGGGCATTTAATAGTCAACAGTGTGTGTTATTAGCAATAGTGCTCATTGAAAATCCTACGGCTGTTCAACGCTCTCAATTTTGTAAGATTTCATTATCCAACTCTTGTTTTATTATACGAAGTGTAGGTGTAGGATGACTAGTTTATAAAATACATTTAATAACTATTATTTATTATTTACAGTTTCTTTTTACAGCTTTACAGACCAACTGGGAACATGGTTTTATCAGTACACAGAGAGCTAGACAGTCAATGCCCTGAAGATCTTACAGTTTAAGTCCATAAGACAAAGGGTGGGAGGAAGGATATAACACACAAGGAGAGGGACTTTTTGAAATATTAGCTTAGTTCCATGATTTTTTCCCCTTATTAAAAAAATAAATCTGTGGTGTGGGGGTGTGCTAGGAGGGATTAGCAAAAGGAAAGGGAGATCATTCACAGAAGGGAAGAAGAGAAGAGGGACAGGGGAAGGAAGGAAGAAACGTAAAGTAGGCTGAGGTGGAGAGACTGTGAGAGAGAGGGGGCTGAAGGGAAGATTAGTGGAAGAGTTAAATGTACATACCTTGATCTGTGTTTCTAAATCTAAAGACTCATTAACTACTACATTAGGATAATCTGGCCAAACCTAAAGAGAATGGAGGGAAGAAAAGAAATTAAAATACACTGAATTGATTTTTATGTAGTTTCCAAGACCTACTACAGCTTTTAAAATATACTCTTTGCAGGTCACAGTGCACTCTCAACTGCAAAGAAAATATTACATGTTTTGCAGTCTACGTACATTTAGCACTGTACAAAATAAATTCCTTCTATGCGCCACATTCTCACCCCTCCCCTAAGAAAAGATATAGAGCTGAATATCATTATTATAGTGATCGCACTACCTCTCCCAGAGGTATCACAGACACACTAAACAAGAGGGGTGGCTGGCAAAGCCATAAGAAAGTCCTCAATTAAAAAAAAATACAATTTATTCAGAACAGTCATTTTTGCCTTTGAAATCCACTCCTCATTTTTAAACTGTAGTTCTCACAACAGTACCTTTGCCCAGACAATCTCAGTGCTGTTAGGCCATTTGATGAAGACATCATCCTGCACACCTCTTGTGAATGGTGTATAAGCATTTGTCTCATTGCCAGAGATAGGTGGGTCCTAAAATACAGAGAGAATCCAGTTTTACCCTTATTTTAAGAAAGCAAATATGTACATTATTTAATTCATTAAGTGAATTATGGTATTTCACTAACTAGAAGTAGACTAAGTGAAGAAAAAAGCACCAAACTACTGACCAGAATAGCGATGAATCTCATTCCTTCTTCTTTTATTCGATTAATCAGAGCAGGAAGTCCTGCAAAGTCTGGGCTGAGAGTAAAGTCTAACTTCCGGTCCATGTAATCAATGTCTGTATACTGTACATCCTGCAATAAGTGAAAACAAGACACAAAAAAAGTTAGAAATTATTTTAGAAGTCAAAGGCATAATTAAATTTAACAAAGTCTGATTCAGACTGGATTAGCTTCAGAATGTTCAAATGGTATCCTCTGGGGTTCTTATTTTTTTCTGAATTAGTTTTCCTAACTAATATTTAAAACACAACAGTCAAAGTAAGAGAAGAGCTGGCTTTAACAAAAGTAAAAATGAAAAAATACTGTATTTTAAAGCAAAGACATTGGGCTAGATTCGTCAGTATGTTCTATATATTCATCCATATTATACATTTAGTGGATTTGCACCAGGAAGACGTTGGCTCAAAATATTTATATAGAGGTACAATTTAAGATTTGAAGGAAGCACCGTTTTCTAGGTACATATTATTACAATGTTTTTATATAGCAGCTAATACAGTTAAGTAAAGAGATATATAAATTGGAACTTTATATCATGCAGGGAGAATGCCATGAAAACAGAACAGTATGGTGCAACAGTAGCATTGTGACATGGTGGGAAAATTCTATGGTCCTTTAACTTAAGCAGTAGTTTATGCTGTTAATACCTGAGATCAAGAATTCAATCCTGTACATAAACTGACCAGAGTTGTTGTTACGAGTGGGGGCTATACATAAATGGAGATGAACTGCTGTAGCCCTCTGACATCTGGGATAAACTTCCCTGCCCAGAAGAAGGGTATAAACCACGCTAACATCAGTAGCTATTTTTCCTACTATAGGCCTTGTCAGCTCTTGGACAATATGAGGTGTTCTTAACTCAGGTTATCTAATTCAAGTTAACTAATACTAGATAAACTCATAGTGAAGACAGGGCAGTTTGTAGTTTCCACACATTAGGTGGAAGTAAACCACTAGCCACCAACAGAGTGAAAATTGAGTCAAGAACACACAATGTGTTTTTTTAAAAAAGATGCATCCCCTAGTGATCACGTATAGAGTTTTATGAGTTTGCTACTTTCTCTAAGATAATGTGCTTGGTCCTTTAATTCAAAAAGTAGAGGCTTGTGCTTTTAAATCCAGAGATGTGGGTTCCATCCTTGCAGACTACTTGAAAAAGGGTATCATTACAAACGGTGGCTCGTACCGGGATATGACCTACTGTGGACTTCATCCATCTTCTGCTCTTACACAAAACCTGAACAGTGATCTTAGCAATGTTAAGGAAGAATAATTTTCCAAATAAATGTACTCTGTGACAGCCAGCTGCATGGATACAAGCAATATGAGGCTACTATTAAGGTTCTACATGAGGACAAAATATGGATAAAGTTAGAGAATGTGTTGGTCTTCAGAATCTGTAGGAGATGGAAGCGAATGCCTTATGGTATGTTGGACAATCTTATCAACACTGTAGGGGATGAGAAGCTGACAAGGAATGGTGCAGACTTTTCCCTTAACTTCTTTCATTCTTTCCACGTTGAGTAGCAAGAGTTGGTCCTGATAGGACTAAATTTAGTTTTTGTTTAGTGTAATGATAATATCATCTGTGAACAGGGCATAAAAGGGCTTACAGCATACAAAGAATACTGTTTCAGTACAGTATGTGCTTTCATTTCTATAATTATTTCTCATTTCTTTTTCCCTAGAGAACAAATCTGTGATTAGAGAATTCAAATAACCTCACTAATTATAACTGCAAACAACATACATAAGGTATCCGAGCTGCCTTCATTGCCTCATAGAGGTCAGAGACTTCGGTGTCATTTTTGTATCCATAACGGCATAACTGGAATCCCAAAGCCCAGTATGGTGGCATGACCGGTCGTCCAATCAGCTAACAACAATAAAATAGGGGGGAAGAAAACATTTAATCATGGTAATATGGAAAACAGGACAAAAATACAATTGATTGTATAACTTTTAACATAATTAATCCTACTGCAGTGTATTCCTGAACAACCAACTCCGGCGTTGGGCCCAACACCATGTAAAAGTCCAGAATTCCTCCAATAGTGCGATATGTCAGAGCAGGCGTTGGCTGGAATGTGATATCTGCAAATGCAGAGCATACATTCAGGAACCAAGTAGTTGAATAAACTATTTTAATCAGAAAGTGCACAATAAAGGAAACTATTTGTGAAAGTAATTTTTTTTTTACCCATTGCATTACTGTTAAGCAAGAGGACTCCATGAGCATTTGCATCATTTTCCAGGCCCATGTAAAAGGGATGGACACCATAGGAATTCAGTTTGTACTGCAAAAACAAGAAAAAAGTTATGGTTTCACTTTGGAGGTGACCATATTTGTGAACATTCTACTGGCAAGTAAACAGTCTGATATTCCTAAATGATTACTGATAAATCCACTATCGTAAAACAACTTTCCCACCATTTTCATCTTTTAGGCACTTTTGTTGTATTGTACTGATAGATTCAAATGGTCTTTTGACATTTTTGTTTTGTACAAAAAGTTCTAAAGGTGTGATTGTAAAGGTCAGGAGAGTACAGCTATGTAAATAGAAGACAGCAAGTTATTTAATGACTAGACTGATGAAGCAGCATATAAAGGAGAGAAACATGTAACAGTCTAGAACATGATCCACCCATGTATTTTCCTATCACGCATTTTTAACAATGACAGCTCAGCACTTTACAACTAGAAAACCAATGATTATGGAGCACTCATTTTAAAGGGTCAAGTCATGTAGTTTGCTAATCCACTGAACTTTCATCTCTGTAGTTTCACAGAATTCCGTCACAAACATTTCTCCATACTGTGGCTTGCTGGAATACTTGTTGTGATTGCTCCCACTGCAATGTGATGTGTGTAACATTAATGTACAGTTCTCATCACTGAACCACTTTTCATAAAAACACAAGTCAGGGTAAGTCAGTGATCAGTCTTAGTCGGTTTACGTATGTGTATATATAGAAATTATTATTTACATTTGAGGCCCCAGACAGACCCACTTCCTTCTCTTTCTGTTTGCAGGCAGAAGCCATACCTCGGCATACTTCTACATCTTCTCAGGGACTGGGGCTAACTTGGGCAGCAGCCCCAGACTATGAACTTGGAAGAGTGGACATTTTTTGCCAGAAAAGATCACCCAGGATTATGTCCAAGTCCTCCAGCATTTAGTCACATTTACAGGAGCAGCCTGAAAGTGATATCAGGCTGGTTCCATGTGAGCTCATGCCTGCCCTGCTCACAGGGAGATCTGACAATTGCATTCTCCTTGCTCCCTGCTTCTTGCTGCTGACATCTTCGTGCCTCAGGGTGGCCCGCGTAGTGGGGGGATGTTGGGATTGCATGACCTGGTACTAACCCGTCTCACTCTTGGAGGTGGAACCATTGTGCTTATGTTCCTCACCATTTCTAACCTATTTTAAGAGAAGTTTTTTTTCCAAACTCCAAGTGACCTGATAGGACCTTAACTGTTACTAAACTTTCTTTTGGTTTGTTGTAATAATGATAATGATATCTGTGACCAGGGCATATCTTACACCAATGTTACTGCCTGCATTGTTTTAAAACAAAATATACTATAGTCACCCTGGAAAAAAACCCTCAAAGTAATGTGTACCAAGAACATAGCTGCTGCTTAGAAAAGAATCTAATTCAAATTTTATCTCTACTTACACCAGGAGACTGGTCTTTCGTAAACATTCCCCAGGTGTGCCAGTTCATATCACGACGAAACGTAGTGTGTTCAGTTTCACCAAATCCGTAGACATACTGTGATGGCAGACGGGTAGAAATCTGAATGAACATGTCGCTAAAGGTGAAGCCAGGTACCTGAGAATCCCAACTGAAACAGAAGAATTACCCAACTTTCATAAGGAAAGAGCTGGAAAGATACACAAATAAGAGTTGCTGAGAATTTTGAAAGTTACCGAGAATATTTGGGGTAGTAGCCATGTAATTGCTTTTATTAATGAAGTACAAGGTGACTGCTAGAAGACTATCTGTGTCAGAGTGTAAGGAAATTGGGTATTATTGAATACACTCTGGAATTTAGATAAAATGAATACTAAATACGTATTAAGAAGTTTCCTAGAACTGAAGGAAACTCTATATATTAATTTCAATTTTAATGATGTTTTTAAACCCAGTGTATTCCATGCTTAGTAATGATGACATATCGGGAAGCAAAGGAGATGTTCTAGAGGCTGATGATTAAGGTTTGAATGATTTGTGAAGTCAAGGCTGAAGACAGTTTTGTTGGCTTGGATAAGGACCTGAACTTTCAAACACAAATCAAATTGTGAAAATTTTAGGTCTCTTGTGTAATTTCTGCTGCTACTCAGGAGAAAAAAAAGTTTTCATAGAATCAGAAGATTCCAAAACCAGAAAAAAACATTGTGATAATCTAGTCTGACCTCCTGTATAATACAGGCCATAGAAATTGCCCATAATAATGCCTAGGGCATCTGTTTTAGAGAACCGTGCAATCTTCGTTTAAAAATTGTCAGTGATGGAGAATCCGCCACGACCCTTGGTAAGTTGTCCCAATGGTAAACTACCCTCACTGTCAAAAATGTATGCCTTACTTCCCAGTCTCAATTTGTCTAGCTTCAGCTGTCAGCAATTAATTGTGTTATACCTTTCTCTTCTAGTTGGAACAGCCCATTCTTACCTATTTGTTCCTTATGTAGATATGTACAGATTGCAATCAAGTCACTTCTCTTTGTTAAGCTAAACAGATTGAGCTCTTTGAGTCTATCACTATACGGTATGTTCTCTATTCGTTTACATCATTCATGTGGCTCTTCTCTGAACCCTCTCCAGTTTATCAAAATCCTTCTTGAATTGTGGGCACCAGAACTGGACACAGTATTCCAGCAGCAGTCATACCGGTACAAATATAGAAATAAAATAAATAACCTCTTTACTCCTAGGCAAGAGCCTCTTCTTTATGCATCCCAGAAATGCATTAGCTCTTGTAGCCAGAGCATCACACTGAGAAGTCCTATTTTCCACCATGACCCCAAATCTTTTTCAGAATCACTGCTTCCCAGGATAGAATCTCGTATCATGTAAGTATGGGCTTTGTTCTTTGGTCCTACATATATACATTTACATTTATCCATATTAAAATGTCCATTTGCTTAAGCTCAGTTTACCAGATCACTCTGAGTCAGGAACCTGTCCTCTTCAATATTTAACAATCCCCCAATTTTGGTGGCATCTGCAAACTTTGTCAGTGACAATTTTATGTTTTTTTCCAGGTCATTAATAAAAATGTTAAATAGCGTTGTGAATACAAACATTCTGCTCAAAGTGTATGCGCGCCGCATTCATTTAAATCAAAGATGTATCCCAGCAGTACCACTTCTGGCACACGCACCCCTGCCTTCCTCATTCAAGGAGCCAAGGGCTTTAAAGGAGCTTGACCACTGCCTCCCTCTCCATTCCTTCATACCACCGTCCAACTAATACACTAAATAGCAGGGAAGGGTCGTGGAACATGTATGTGCACAACACAACAGGAAGAAGGATAGTTACTGTATAGGTAAGTAACCATTTTTTCTCCTCCAAGTGATTGTTTGCAAATGTCACCTGCAGTAGAATGTCTTTGGATCACTTGAAGAGAGATTGCAACAATGACTTGCCAATACTGGCACCGTCTCAGAAAGCTTGAGTGATAGCCCAGGGACCGGAAGAGGTATATGCTAGTGAACATGTTGCTGCCTTGCATATATCCACTATTGGTATGTTACTCAAGAAGACTGAGGAAGTGGAATGAACCTTTGTGGAATGGGCCATTATCCTCGGAGGGAGAGCAATCTTTGCTAGATAATAGCAGAGTTTGATGCAGTCAGAAATCCAATGAGATGTATAGAGTTCTCTAACCAGCTGCCCTGTACTCCTACAAAGTGTATAGGAGATAATCTAAAAGAATGTTCAAAGTATGAAGCTTCTCTTTGGCTTTACGACAGTGAGCCTTTGGAAAAAAACACCAGAAGATGAATGATTTGATTGAGGTGGAACTTCAAACATAAACAAGATGTGGCCAAAAAGAAACTTTGTTTTTGTGAAATGTCTTTAAAGGGGGCTTGCCTAACAATGCCTGAAGCTCAGACTCCCGTTTGGCAGATGGTACCTGACTGCTACCAGAAATGCCGTTTTCATTGATAGCAACAATTATAAAGATGATGTTGCTAAAAGATAAAAAAGGGGGAACCATCAAACAGGACAAAACTAAATTTATTTAGTGGATCAGAGACGGGAAGGCACATGTGAATTAGGACTTTTTAGAACTGAGGCATCGACAGATGCGAAAAGACAGACAATCCCATCTACCAGTGGATGTATCACAGAGATGGAGGCTAAGTGCACCCTTAGAAAACACTGATGGGAAAACCATCAGATTTAAAATTTAGCAGGTAATCTAATATATGTGTAATATCTGTATTACTTGGTGACAACCGGTGAGACTCAGTCCAGATTGAGAACCTTTTCCATTTCATTGATAAGTGGCTCTGGTTGTGCCCTTCCTGCTATGCACACCAACATGGCTAGGACATCCTGAGAACAAACTTTCCTTACTGCCAGTCGTCCAAATAAGGAAATATCTGAATGCCTAAATGTTGATGATGAACTGCCACTACTGCCATACATTTGGTAAACACCCTCAGGGCATGTGTTAGGTTGAAGGGCAGCACCATGTCCTGATAGTGCATATGGCCTACCATGAACTAAAAATTCATGTGGCAATACATCCTAGCCACAGAAAGTATGTATGTATCCTGCAGCTGGAGGCAACGTACTAATTCCCCACCTTCAAGGAAGGGATAACAGATGATAGGGGAACCATTCTGTTCTTTGTTTTCTTGGTTAATCTGTTAAATTTTCTTAGATCTTAAATCTAGGAACCTACATTTCTCTTCCAAAACAGGCTTTGGAGCCATGGCACCCAGAGAGGCACTCCTTGTGGAGGAATGCTCTGCTCTCTCGTGGTCAGGGTCGGACTCTTAAGAGGGACGTGTTGCCTTTTCAGGAAGACTAACTTTAAGACAGGAATTCCTTTGTTTCTTCATCCTCCTGGGGAAAGAGGTACAGATAGGACATTTGTTCCCCACTTGTCCCTCTCCTACACAAATTAGGCAACATTTGAAATTCTCAGTGACAGCTGTGCATGTGGAACACAGATGTTTTGGCTTTTTTTGCCATGCAAAAATCCCCTGGATTTAAACCATCAGCTAACTAACTAACTTGTAACTATATGAAGTGAACTGTAAGTATGTACAAATCAGAAAATCTTTTTCACAGATGGCTAACTGAGGCTCAAGAGCGACAGGGAACTCTAGCTCTCACCACAGATGGTGCAAAGGAACTGAGAGAGAGGGGGGCAGCCATGTCCCTTTTATGGCCTCAGGTCCATGCACGAGAAGGGCAGGGGCACGCATACTGACTAGTGGTACTGCTGGCAGAAGTCTTGTACTCAAGTGCATTGGGTGCACATACACCTTCAGTGGAATTTATACGAGCACAACCAGTCACTCAAAGGAGAATGTTTAGCTATCTTCATTTTGTTTATGCCACAGCTCCAACATCAGTGGGATAGCCTCTCTTTTAAGCTAGGTATCAGCTCAGAATCAGCATCTGTAAACCATATTCTTTTTGTTCTGAATTTGATTAGAGAATTAGTTTGATATTTTGCAATAGATTTAGTTCTAAGTGAGAATTAATTGCTCTGGAAGCTCTTGAGGATGTAATGTTCTCTCTAAGGATATGTCTACACTGGAGCTTGAGGTGTGATTTCCAGCTCAGACAGACATACCTATGTTAGTACTCATCAAGCTAACATGTTAAAACTACAAGTGTAGCGGCAGCGATGCTAGCAACAGGACAGGTTAGCTACATACCTAGTGTTTCATATGGGATTGTACTCAAGGCCACCAGCCTGTCCCACATTTATAGGTGCCACAGATACACTTCTATTTTTTGTTTACATTTCCAACTCCACTGGAGAAATATGCTAAAATAATAAATAGGTCTTCCTGAAACGTTTCAAGTTAATTAATTTAACATCAAGTACTTTTCACCAGTAACACCATGGCAGCTTAGTAAATGCAGCCTATTCAAAGCTAAGCCAGTATTTAGGGATTTCCACCAAACATACAGGTTAAAATAAAAATGTCATCTATAGCAAACCATGTTTTCACTTACATGATTGTTCCAGTGAGTTTGCGCCGAATCTGAATACCAAATGGATTGTTCTGAATGGTCACTTCATAGAGTCGACCTGCTTCTGTACTTGTTGGAGTACTAGGGAGGAATAGTGGTACTGGAACTTCATATCTCTGATTGTTGGCATCATAAATCTATGAAAAGAAAGGCAGTAGTCTTGAAAGTGTAATGCATAAGAACTGTTTCTTGCGACTGTTGTTTTTTTAAAAAGTTCTCCTTAGTCAAAGAGCGATAAAAATTATTTGTGTGTGGGGTCATGTTCAAGAATGTAAGTTAACATCATAGTGGAAGTAACAGCAAACATTATAGTTGTGGTCCCTGTACTGTACAACAATTAGGACCTAAATTCTGTGGCTATTTTTCCTGGATTTTGTGGCCATGTGTGGCCACTTTATTTACATATGAAAAACACAATCAACCAGCACAGTAGCCTTCATCTTGTTTATTTTGATGTTAAATTTCGTTTATTTACGCTGCCTCTACATTTTTAGTTTTCAATATGCTGGAAAATTTCTGCACTGGCCTTAAATAACTGCATTGTAGAAGATGTCAGAGGCCAGTCTGAAGGTTTTGGCTCCTAGGTATTGGATAGTTGGAGGCTGGGGGAAGTGGGAGGTAGCTTTTGATTGTGGGATAAAGCATATTAGCAGGACATTTCTGCTAAAATAATCAATGATAATTAATTATCACCTTAAGATTTCAGGCTTAACTCACTAAGAGTATTAGGCCAGTGTAAGAGATAGAACTCTATAGAGATTATTAATAAAGGTATTCTAATTAATTCTTAGAATATTGGTTTATTACCATTTGCTTTCTCTGTTAAATGAATATTAAAAGGTACTTACAATTATTTTTATGCCCATCATGCTTGGAAAATGCAATAATATCTGTTTATATTTTGGTTACATATGTTATTAAATGAAATGTAAGGCTAATTCCAGGAGGCTTCTGCTTCCTCTAAACTAGTGACACACTCCCAAACTGTCAAAACGGATACCACTCTTGGCCATAAAACATCCAAACATCTGCTATGCAAGCTCTGACATGAAGCTTTTATAACTTATATATTGCTTCAACTATTTATACTATTTTCTTGTATGCTATATTTTGAATATATATTTGTATATAGCTGGTAATTATTGTAATTGTTTACATAGAATTAAGCTAGTAGAATGTTCAGCTAAGGAAGACGATGCCGCACATGTGGTTGAACTGTGAAAAATAAGTGGCTGCAGACTCCCTGCTCAAGCTCTTGTACACCTTACAAAAAAAGAAATCCCAAAAAGAGGTGAGAATTAGCACTCTGGAACCTCACACCAATTCTGATAATCAATATGTCAGACATGAGACACAATGTGATGTGACATTACATATGGAATAGGTCTAATTGCTCAGTAATCAATATGTCATGCTACTGCAACAGTATGAAACGAAGCAGCGTTATCCACTTATTTGCACAGCAAGCCATCTTTAGCAGTTTGGAGAAAAGGTGATCACTCTCTTTGAATGATAAAACAAAATATAATGAAATAGTCTCTAGAACAGCGGCTCTCAAAAAAAGTTAAGGGTACCCCTGGGGGTACGCAGAGGTCTTCCAGGTGAAAATCAACTTTTCTAGATGTTTGCCTAGTTTTACAACAGGCTACATAAAAAGCATTAACCAAGTCAGTACAAACTAAAATTTCATACAGACAATGACATGTTTATATTGCTCTATATACTGTACACTGAAATGTAAGTACACCTCTACCCCGATAGAACGCGGGTTCGCATACAACACAGTAAAGCTCTGACACGCTGCTCTGAGCAGTGTGTTACGGGTGTCAAGGGTGTCAGGCCAGGCCGGGGCTGAGGGGTTTGATAAGGGGCAGAGGGTCTCGGGGGCGGTCAGGGGCTCCTCCCTCCAGGGTCTGGGGGGCAGGAGCTGTGGGAGGGCACTTTTGGGGGTCCCGTAGTCCCAGAGTGGCCCAGGGGATTAGTGGGGCGCCAGGAGCAGCCCGCTCTGCTTCCCTCGCTCCAGCCCCAGTCGTGTCGCTCGGGAGAGGGATCTTGGGGGAAGGGTTCCCCCCCTGCACTCACCAGCAGCGGCAGAAGCGGAGCAGCCCGGCCCCAGCCCACTCCACTCCGCCAGCTTGCAACCGCAGTGCTCCGCTTCCCGCCACAGGTGAGTATAAGGGGCGTCCTTTCCCCAACCTCCCTGCACTCACCTGCGGTGAGAAGCGAAGCGCCACAGCTGGGAGGTGGCAGAGTGGATTGGGCGGGGACCAGGTTGCTCTGCTTCCCGCCACCAGTGAGTATGGGGGGCATCCTTTCCCCAACTTCCCCGCACTCACCCGTGGCGAGAAACAGAGCAGCCCAGCCCCAGCCAGCTCCACTCCGCCAGCTCCCAGGCGTGGCGCTCCATTTCCCGCTGCAGGTGAGTGCAGGACCTTTCCCCAGCCGCCCCGCAATGACACGGCTGGCGCCAGGGCAACGAAAGCGGATCAGGCTGGGGCCGCGTCACTCTGATTCCCACCGCAGATGAGTACGGGGGGGCATCCTTCCCCAATCTCTCTGCACTCACCAATGGTGGGAAGCGGAGCACCGTGGCTGGGAGCAGGCAGGGTGAAGCGGACTTGGGCTGGGCTGCTCTGCTTCCCGCTGCTGCCGGTGAGTGCCTGTCAGGGGGCGGGGAGGGGTGGATAGGGGTTGGAGCAGTCAGGGGACAGGGGGGTTGGGTAGGAGGTGGGATCCTGGGGGTGATTAGGGATGGGGGTCTATGGAGGGGGCGGTCAGGAACAAGGAACGGGGGCAAAGCACGTTTCATATAACGTGGTCTCACCTATAAAATGGTGAGAATTTTTGTCTCCCAAGGACCGCGTTATATCGGGGTAGAGGTGTACAATATTTATATTCCAACTCATTTATGTTATAATTATACAGTAAAATGAGAAAGTAAGCAATTATTCAATACTAGTGTGCTGTGACACTTTTGTGTTTGTACGTTTTGAAAGCAAGAAAATTTTAAGTGAGGTGGAACTTGGGAGTATGCAAGTCAAATCAGACTCCTGAAAGGGGTATATTAGTCTGGAAAGGTTGAGAGCCACTTCTCTAGAAGGAGTCAGATGTGTAGTTGCTCCCAGAAAGATGCATCTGAGGGGAAGCCCCTGAGCACCAGGGCTTCAACTGTGGTGGCCTTTACATAAGCCATTCAAAAGATGGCTCAATTCTTACTCTCTCCTACTCTCCTCTGTAGCCATGTATGGCCTAGTCTCACATTCTAGCTCACAAAACATGAAAAATTATCACTAATCTCATCATAGATTGTCCTAACAGATTCAGACTCAAATTACCTTGAACTGCAACGTGTTGTTGTCATGATATTTCACTTCCAAGCGAAGTGTGTTGATAGGGGGAGAACGATCCCCATAGCGGTCAGGGATACTAGGATCTCTGGAGAGGTCGGCCGTAAGACCTGAAGCGGTGTTTTGAATGTTACTGACAGAATAACCATAATTACTTGGGTAGTAACATGATGGTACAAGGGAGTTAGAGGCAACCTGAAAAATATATTGCAGATTAGAAAACAGCATGTGAGGTCATTCATTTTAAAAGACAATTCCAGAAAAGTCCCATTTTTAACAGGTAATTCATTACATGAGCAACTGGTTGGAAAGGTTACTGCAACAATGCTGAACAGTGTGAAAACAAATCCTAACAAAGAACACAATGATTTATGCAATTAAGATCGGAGAAAACTTTCCAACATTACAGTGGTGTCCCTTGGAGGAGGACATCCCATTACAATTACACAGATATACAGCATTTGACTTGACAATTTCAATGCAGAGAATTTAAGTAGGTTTAGAAAAATGATGAAAAGAACTCCCTTGGATTTATTTATGATTCGTCATCATTTATTTACATTTAAAAAACAACAGCGCTTGATAACTTTAGCTTTCCTTTTCTTAAGTGTATTTTAATAGAAGCATCTCTCACTTGTTTATAAAATTATATTATATTAGCAGTGGCAAGGAACACTGCATTTAATGCAGCTGCTTAGCGGTCACTATTCTAAATCCCCTTGTCAAATTCCTTGGGTTTTTCTGGTATTTTCATTTTCAGAGTGAGATTTTTTTCATGCTTTGTGTATGCCCAGGGTTTTTTTCTCTGCTTGAAAGTTTGAGGATAAGCAAGCCCACCTTTTATTGAATACATGGACAGGGAATATATATTATTCACCATTATAAAGAAAAATTACAATGACAACAAAAACCCTTGCAACTTCCTCTGAACAGGTGTACAATCAAACAGGGTTTGAGAGGTGAAATCAAGCATGCACCAAGTAGCCCTAAATGTTGAGAAGTGCCTTTTATTGTTCAGGAGGAAATGGCAGAGAATTCGCCTATTTATTTACTAATTTTATTGACTGAGCATACCGAGAAGATCTTTTCACTGAGGACTCAACCTTACTTTCATTAGAATCAAGTGAAATCTTTGCCTGGCACACAGATTACCATTGTCCTCCTTATCCTAAACAAGCGTAGAATCAAATAAACAGCTAAAGAGAAGTATGGGAAAGAGAAAAATAAAATAGGGATGAAGTGACACTTGAGAGGGTACTAAATGTAGAAATCTTAGGTTCACATCTTAGGAGTTGCTCAAGACCCAGCTCTGGGGATGCTGATATCAGCCAATTTCCGCTTCTTGTCTGGTCTTTTCAGATCAGGAAAAAGAGAGCCCAGTGGCAAAATGTCAAATGCCTGAGTTCCAGTTGTGGTGGTGATGGTTATAGTGGTAAGCATGATGAATTCTGCCTGCCATCCATAAGCAAGCTGCTAAGTGATCCCCTGAGAAGCAATGTCCAAAATGTGTGGCAACCTTGATCCATATAGGCATACTTATTTTCATCTCTCAAACATTTTGTTGTGTTGCTAAAACAATTCTGCAAGCTTATCAAATACCTAAAACCCCTAGTCAGCAACTCTTTTAGTTTAGATAAATTAAGTTAGTGTCATTAAAGTAGTGTCCTTATTCTTCCTTCACACAAATCATTTCTGCTTACCTGCCAGATACAGCCACGAGCAATACAATTTTCTTCTGATGCACCTGAGTCAGGATAACAGTTAAATTTTTCATTGTCTTCAGCCACTGAAGACCAGTCCACTGAGTAGGGTTTCCCTAGTTCAAGCTGAAGCCCAGTAATATGCAGCAGCTTCGAAAGGAAACAAAAAAACAACAAGAAATCTACCTGAGGCCATTGCATTTTTCAGTTCTCACACTACTTATTAGATAGTTTCTTCTTTTTGTCTTTTTCCCCTAATTCAAATTTGAAACAATTTATCTGTGACTTATTTTAACATTGAATTCCAATCTATGGGCTTCCCAGGGACCCTGTAAAGATCAGAATCCTGCTCTTTCTTTTTATAAGCTTGGAGTCCATTCTGATTTCACCTGTGCACAGGAATTCCCACTTTCCCATCCAAGGAATGATAGCACAGCTAAATACAATAGAGTTTTTTTGTATGTTTCAGGCGCAAGGCAGAAAGGCACGAGACTTAATAAAGGATACAGTTTTGTAGAAAGCCTTTGGAAGAGGCTGGGGGTGGCAATAACTTTGCATTTTTCCATCAGAAGAGTAGCAACCCTAAAAGCAGCTACAGGAGGTATATTTATATTTGAAAGGCAGTCCAGAGGAACGTGTCTTGAAGGCCACCATGATCATCAGGATTTGTTTCAATTGCATTTAGGAGTGCTTGACTCAATTATGATTTATAGTTAATACTGACTTCTTCCCCATAATTATATACATGATAGAGTCACAGGGGAGGTTTTTTACTCCTAAGAAATCTTTTTATTATTTTAAGAAGAAGAAATGTGTTGGATATTTCACAAAAACATGCAAGGTCAAATCATGGCCCATTGGGAGTTTTGCCAATGGCTTCAGTGGAGCCAAGATTTAACCCATAGAGATAGGGTCTTTGCCCTGAACTGCATATAGCCTATATTAGATAAAACACAACAAAAAAGGTGAATAATTATACAGGGACAGGGGAAGGGAGGAGGAAAGAAATGGGTGGCAAGAACAGAATCATCTAGCTTCTCAGTAAGTACTTGTTGAAGATACTATATTCCCTCTCGGTTCTCTTATGGCTTAAATAAGCTTTTAGGAGGGTTTAAAAAAAATCAAGCACTCAGTTAGGAACTACCAAAGATTAAGGTTTTTACTGCAGCAATAACTTAGCCACATTGCACATACGCGCTGTCATATTGTCTTGCTTTTTTATCTTCTCAAATTGAAACCATGTTTGATTACATTTTGTGTTGTTTACATCATACAACAATTCCAGTTTGTTTGATTTCGCAATGCAATTATTTCCAGTGGTACATTCTTGTATTTATTACAAAATATAGGACTTAATATTGCAACTGAGATCTGATTCAATGTCAAGCTTAAGGAAGAAAAGTTACATTATTCAGCAGATGGCTTAATATCCTTGAATTAGCTGCTTACCTTTTTTGTAGCATTGTAGTTGACGTTATGGAGAGATGGAACGGTCACACCATTTTGTTTTACTGTAACAGCTAAAGGTACTCTGTCAACTCCCAAGACTTTAATTTCTTCAAATTTTAAATTGTTTGGGTCAGTGTATCCATTGTGCACAACCTTAATCTCTAAAACACTCTGAAAAGACAACAAAGTATATTAGATTCATATTGTCCCAACTTGCCATCAAGTTGATGTTTAGATGTCATAGTGTCTTATAGTATGATCATTTATCCCTGATTATCACACTAAAAATCATGCGGCTCCTTCTTTCCAGACCCACGTATGTGTTTCTTATGTTGGATGGCTATGCAACAGGTACCTGTATATAACACACATATGCATCAAAATGTAGCTTCTCCAGGTAGGACTGCATGTTAAGGGAGACAGCAGGAGGAGCGTTTTTCTCTTCCCTTCTGTACATGCACAGAGGTCAGCCACAACTGCAGTCCCCCCTTAAGTATAGACTGCTCCTTGCTAGGGATCCCTGTTGAAAAACCAACCCCAAAGAAGCATGGAAGCAGCAGGGTCTTGGGCTCTCCTTTCCTCCTCACCCACCCGATGGAGAAAGGAACACTTGGTACACCCTGGTGAGAGGTGGAGCAGTAAACGCATTATCTGCTGCACGTGCAGCGCACCAGGAGGCATTGCACAATGATGCCTGCTGCTCCAGCTGAGTCAGATTGCACACACGCCACTAAGGAGACTACAGTAGAGCTAGAGGTTTCATTTCTAGTTTGGGTAGACGTATCCACCCTGCCTCTGATTGAGCTAGTGTGTTAAAGGTAGCAGCATAGTTGCTGCTGCATGAGCAGCAGGACAGGTTAGCTATCACAAGTACAGTCCTGTTTGAAACCCAGGTACATACTCGGGGCAGCTAGCCTCTCCAACACCCCAAGCGGCTGCAGCTAATACAGCTATTTAGAGTGTATAAACACGATCAGAGCTAGCACGGGGTGTCTACCTGAGCTGAAAATTACTCCTCCAGCTCCAATATACACATGCCTTTAGTACAGTCTGTAAGAACAGGTAAAATCCAGACCCAAAGGTGAGGGAAAGCATGGAAGGTCAGTAACCTCATGTTCTTGATTAATTTCAATGTAGTTGTACATCTGTGTGCTTCTCTTTTGTTTTCTTCCAAGGAGGAGGAATGACCCAGTTAGGGTACTGGACTGGGATCTAAGAGACCTAGGTTCATTTCCTGCTCTGCCACAGACACCTGTATGCAAATAGCTCATTCACTTTTCATGCAACCATTAATCAGGCAAAATTCTTGTTGAAATCAGGGGGCCAAATCCTCGGCTCCTCTGTGCAACTACAGCCCTGCACAAGGTGACAGAGAACTCCCTCGTCTCAGAGGGAATGTGCACAGATCACTATCCCTGCACCAGGGCTGTTCAGCCCTGCAAACCAGTGTGGAGGGGGGGTCTGAACCATGTACCTACACGTCCCCTCCCCACTACATACGGGTTGAATTGTGCCTCAGATGATGCTGGAAAGGAGCCATCTCTGTACTCTGGAAATACAGGGTTAGCAATTTTGTCTGGTCCTTCAGGTTATGTGAGGGAAGATTCCATAAGTCGTTTCCCCTCCTCCGACATTATAAACTACCACAACGGACAGCAGCAAACAATAAAAGCTGGCATATGAGTGTAGGGGCAAGCGTATTACCAGAAACCACCTAGAACTTTTTTTTAAAATGTGACTATATTTCAAGTTGGATGAGTTCCTTTATAATACATGTTGCTTTTCTCTATACCACAGGGAATTTGTAGATATGTGTGTGTTTAATGGCATGTTGTTTTTAAAAATATGCATGAGATGATGAGCTATAAAGTCCTCATTTAAATAGATTGGTAAAATGACAGCAAAAGTGCAGCTGACAAAATGATACTATTAGCTTCATGTTACTTTGATTTCTGCATATGTAAATGTTTAAGTTTTACAAATAAATTTTATGGAATATAGTTTCACTATCAAACAGAGTATTTAAAATATCTTCACAATACTTCTTAAAGATGTATTTCTTACAATTTATTCATATAAAATATAGCATGTTAAATGCAATGACAGACAATCTCAATACAACAGCTTATCTCACTCCGATTTCTACACCACCAACCCCCTGAAACTACAAGTGTTCAGAACCGGGATTTTGATATAGCTCATTGTAGAGTGAGACCAGCTGTGAAATTAGGAACCAGGATGTGGGTTTGGATTGTGAACCAATCTCTCTCTTTGAAAGTCTGAGTGTAATCACATCTGCAGTTCTGGTTTGAGCCCACCACTAAATATCAGGTAGAACCGTGATTCTCAAACTAGGGCTGCCGCTTGTTCAGAGAAAACCCCTGGCGGGCCGGGCTGGTTTGTTTACCTGCCGTGTACGCACATTTGGCCGATCGCAGCTCCCACTGCTCCAGGCCAATGGGGGCTGCAAGAAGTGGCGCAGGCCGAAGGATGTGCTGGCCACCCTTCCAGCAACTCCCATTGGCCTGGAGCAGCGAACCGCAGCCATTGGGAGCCGCGATCGGCCAAACCTGCAGATACGGCAGGTAAACAACCGGCCCAGCCCGCCAGGGGCTTTCCCTGAACAAGAGGCAGCTCTAGTTTTTATATTTCGTGGTGGGCTCAAACCAGAACTGCAGATGTGATAACACTCAGAACCACTGAGGTAAAAGATATAAAGATCTCTGTTATAACACCCAGAGTTAAGGAAATTACCCCATGTTTACATTTGAGTTTTCTGAACACTAACTTATGACCACCTATCCTAATGTTAGGAACAATTAGGAAAGGGATAGATAATGAAACAATAAATATCATAATACCACTGTGTAAATCCATGGAACACCCACACCTTGAACACTACATAAAAAGATATATTAGAATTGGAAAAGGTACAGAGATGGGCAACAAAAACAATGAAGGGTGTGGAACAGCTTGCATAAAAGGAGAGATTAAAAAGATTGGGGCTGTTCAGCTTGGAAAAGAGATTTCTAATGGTGTGTGGCGGTGGGGAGGGAGGGGAATATGACAAAGGTTTATAAAATCATGAACAGTGTGGAGAAAATCAATAAGGAAATGTTAATAACCCCTACACATAACACAAGAACCAGTACTTACCTGACTTGCATTAAATGTTTCTAATAGATAAGCACTCTGTTCATATGCATCTGTAACGAGAAAGTGGTAGAGTAAAATGTATCCTACTATAATTTTATTTTGGTCAATATTCATGACCATTTAAAAAAATATATTCTAAATACAATTCTGGTGTTAATGTGTAAAACATGCCACTGTTTCCATAATAAACACACTTAGAACCCTCAATAGAAACATATGTTGTATAAGTGAGAGAAAAATCTCTAAAAGTTTTCTGTTTGTAAAAAACTTAACAACAACAAAAAAGTGGTACAAATGTTCAAAATGTAGTTTGACTATTTTTAAATATCATCTGTGCCAAATGAAATTCAATTTGTTTGTTTTATTCTGTCCCAGATTACATACAGAATCTGTGACTTCAGCTTGTGGTGGTCGGGAGCTGCAGGGTCCTCCGACACCCACTGGGGCAGGAAGCTGTAGCGTACCCCCGCTACCTCTGGTGTCCCGCTCCCTGCCGCCACAGGTGGCAGGGGAACCCCCCAGCTCCCTGTCACTAGGGCAGTGGGGACACCACCACCCCTCCCCCGCTCCTGGCAGGTGGCAGAGGGAATCCGCAGGGTGGCAGGCAGCTCCGGGCTACTGCAGAAGAACCCGAGCTCCTGGCTGCCATGGGTGGTGGGTAACCCCAAGCTCCCAGCCCCCACAGGGGATGCCTGGAGCTGCAGGCAGCAGGGGTACCCCGCAGTCCCCAGCTGCTACAGACAGCTCCTAGTCCCTGCAGCTGCCCCACTTGAAGTACTGTGCGGGTCTGCAGATCCCCATTTTGTCAGGGATATTTTAGTAAAAGTTAGGGACAGGTCACAGCTTCCGTGAATTTTTCTGTTTTGCCCATGACCTGTCCATAACTTTTACTAAAAATATCTGTGACAAAATCTTAGCCTTAATTATTAGCCATAAGGGTGAGGGCAGACTGAGGCTGGATTAAGTACCTGGGTAGTTCCACTGACTTCAGTGGGACTACTCATGTAGTTAAAGTGACGTACATGCTTCTGGTACTTTCTTGGATTAAGGCCTGAAGAGGATTCTTAGATCCTTTGGATCTGGGCCTGGTGATTGGAAGGGATCACGCAGAGCTGTGACTCAATGAGAAACAAAGCACGTGCTGGGGAAAAGGCTATCAGGGGCCAGGGGAAGAGTCTGCATGAAGGATGGGCACTGAAAAGAAGAATCCATTTGAGGGCCAGCAATAAGAACAATAAGTTGCGGGGAAGACAATTTATTCCATGCTTGTGTGGAGCGAACTTATGTAACGAAAGCTCCAAATTTCTATCCACTCCGTTCGACAGAGGGAAAGAAGTTTAGTACATACAGGGTCAGGGTCAGTAAATTAATATTTGATTGGGCTTCAGTCTGAGCTTCTTATTTCTCTCTATATTTTGTAAAAGACTATTGCATATGAGCTTTAATGTTCCCTTTGGTAAGTCTCATGCTGTGGAGATGGAGACCTCAAATCAAAGGTAAAGCTAACAACTCTCTGAGAATCAGTACATGGGCTCCTGTTTCTCAGCCATCTACCAAATGTCAGGGGAGGAGTGCTCCTAATCCTTCAAACAGAGATTTAACGGTTTGTAAGCCTCCCACAAGGCACGCCAGCAATTCCCCACCTCCTACTTTATTCAGTATCCATTTACACATTACCGTGATGGATAGGAATGTCTCTTTTGAAAACATCAGTGTCTATTTTCTCTATAAGCCTCAGATTGGGGATCTAAACTACCAAACGGTAATGCTGATAACCACAGCCAGCGCAGTTTCCTGATTTCTGAAAAATAGATCACTGAGAGATGGTTGAAGTGCACCTTGCAAGCTAGTTTAATTTAATTAAGCTACAATTAAACTATGAACTTAGTAAATAGTTCCAAATCTGAGTCACTCAAAGCTTGGCATACTTCAGTGCACCTCACAGCACGCTGACAGCACCCCATGCACTTCTACTGAGAGCTATTGAAGGCTCAGAGGAGACTTACTGTGGATAGTGTGAGATACACACTTGATATGATGGATAAATTTTAAAATTTACTAATGCTAGGAAAATCAACTCTGACTTCTCACTCCATTCTTAACTCACATGGTTATATTTCCCATAGATTTTGCAGAAGTCTGAGGATAAAGCATGATCTCTCTTATTACACGTGCTAGACTAAGTTTAATGACATAAGTTAAGGTATGAAAAATCTGAATTCTGAAAGCAATAATGTCATAGGACTTCAGTGAGACAAATCAATATTATTGTACTGTACTACAGGTTTAACTTGACTTTTTGTTTTTCAAGCACTGTTCTTTAGAGCTTTCCAGCTGGGGGCCCTGATCCTGAAATGTATAGCATATGTATGGGAGGGACCCCTGTGCTCATACGGAGTTCCCTGACCTCAGTGGGGCTCTGAGCAGGTTCAGGTATTCAGACATGCATGGTAAATAGGACAGTGTTATCAGGATCTTAGAATTTATTTAGGACTAAGATCCTGCAAACACATGCATAGGTACATATATTCACATGTATAGTCCCATTGAATACACCCAGGGGCGGCTCTAGGCATTTTGCCGCCCCAAGCACGGAAGGCAGGCTGCCTTCGGTGGCTTGCCTGCGGAGGGTCCGCTGGTCCCGCAGCTTCGACGGACCTCCTGCAGGCGTGCCTGCGGGAGGTCCTCCGAAGCTGCGGGACCAGCGGACCTTCCGCAGGCACGCCTGCGGGAGGTCCTCCGAAGCTGCGGGACCAGCAGACCCTCCGCAGGCACACCGCTGAAGGCAACCTCCCTGCCGCTCTCATGGCGCCGGCAGAGCGCCCCCTGTGGTTTGCCACCCCAGGCACACGCTTGGTGTGCTGTGGCCGCCTCTGAACACACCAGTACTATGCACATGTGTAAGTGTTTGCAGATTTGTTGTATATGCTGAAATACATGTATCTACAAGTGTTTGCACATCAAATACTTTATAAAGTATTTATACATTCAAAAGTTAAAACCGTAGAAATAAGCAGCACCAAGAAGGAGAAAAAAATTATGCTATTTAGGAAACTTTACTCTTGATGTAAGTAAATCTTCTCACTTCAATTTACTATTAAAACTTACCAATGCTGTTCCCATCATCCCAGTAAAGCTGACCCTGAGCGAACCCATTATCATCTAAAGCAACAGTAAGTCCCATTGAGTTTTGTCGGCTGCAAAAAAAAAAAAAAAGTCAGCAAACACATTACTATTTGTCTATTTCCTCAGAGTTGTAACTATTTAAGCTATATAGGAACATCCTTAGACTAGGTTGACTCTCCCCCTCTGTTTCTCTCATTTTCATCAACCATATGATCAATCGAATTCATCTCATACCTCACCTGCAATCTGTCCTCTAGGCAATTTTAACTGGGTCTTTAAGATTCCAAACCACTATGCAGCTTTCAGAGAGTTCCCATTAAAAATAAAAGAAACCAGTTTTAAATTTTCTAGTTAATTTCATAGTACCTGTAAAAGGTATTATTAGCAGGGTCCTGCCATGGGATGATGTAACCTCCGCGGATATGAAGATTGATATGTTCAAGAGGAGCTGATAGGTTGTAGAACTGTCCCTTGAAACCAATATATTCCTCCTATAAATAAAAATAATTGATTTCAACCAAGTTACTTCTAATTCATACTAATGTAAATGAACAAGGAAGGAGATCCTAAATATGTTAATTACTTTTTGCCACAGAAATACTGATTTAAATGTATAAACAGAGCTGTCATTTTCAAAATTTTATTCCACATTTTGAAGAACATGAAAATTGTGGTCTTTAGGTGCAACAAAGTGGGGCACAGATCAAGGAGCTAAACCACGAAGTAATTATAATGTTGGTGCCTTTTTTGCTGCCTATTTCTCTCTCCAGCTTCTTTCTTCCCAGGCTTTTCCCTGCCTCTGCAGAAGGCAGATGCAGCTAAAGCTGCCCAACTTCTGCTCTCTTGCCAAAGACTTCAGATAGAATATTTCAGGGATTAAAAATGAATAGAAGTGTTTTGGGGCTAAAGGTGTTTGAGAATGTAACATGTTTGTGATTTTCAAACACCCTGAGCTTTTAGCTCACTCATAAGTAGGCACTGGGTGAAAATTTTGTAACAAAGTTAGGTTACACTAAGCTAACACACCATATTAGTGTGAACTTTTTGACCAGGTTTGCAAACCTGAGTGAATAGTTTGGAAGAATTTGAGAGAAAATTCAGGTCAGACCAGAGCCTTCCTAACTCTTACACGAGTTCCTTTATCTCTCTATGGGGGAACCTGGTGGCTTGTAATCCCCACTCCTATCTTGACATCTTCAGGGGCAGGTTGACATGATAAGTACCCTTAATTCTTATTGATGCTCAGTGGCTCACTGGATTGGATCCAAGGTCTAGAGCTTCATTTCCAGAAGGATGTCATTTCCCAACAAAACCTTTGTTTTAAAAGCCTCTATATCCTATCTCAACCACCTTGCTAATATATATTCCCCTTCCTGCTCCTCTTCAGCTCTCAGTGGCCTCCCCTCTATCATTCCACACCATCTCACAACTATGTGCTCCTATAATTCTGCTGATGATGTTAAGGTCTATATCTCTTGCCAACTTTCACAGCCTTCATACTCCTCTCTTTTTGTCATTGGCTAGATGTTTTTCTTCCATTTAATTCTCTCACCTGCTTGTACTACTTAAATCTATAAAAAAAATACTTGGGGATGTAGTTTGCATGAAAAATATGAACAAAGTATAGTGTAAAGTTGTATTTAAACACAACAAGTGAGGAATTCCACCACCACCTTTGGCAGATTATTCTGCTAATAGTTCTAACTATTAGTTAGAAGGTCAATAGAAAACATTTGTGTTACTTACCGTGTAATAATCATACCAGCGTGCATTGGGTATATAAGCCAACACTAATGTAGCATTCTGGAATTGAAACACATACATGTTATCTTCTAAGGATATCTAAAAGTACTCTCATATATAATTAAATATCTAAATTCTTACCTCCAGTACAGGGCTAATGAGCAGTGCAGGTCCCCACAGAAATTGTTTGTATACATCCCAAGTTTGTTTGTCTTCCACAAACCTTAAAGCAGTAAAATCATTGCCACATATATGTATCAATCTTTTCAAAAGAGTTTCCTTCTTAAAGCACACTGGGTGGTTAAAATTTTTAACTATCCCCACCCCACACACACACACAGAGCCTTATTTATGTTAGTTCTTTTAATAACTCAGATTATTAAAACTGGACCAATTTTAAACATTTAATTTACTTTTCCTAATTCATGTATGCCAAGGGTTTACAGAGATCCTCCGCTGAAAGACATTATAGAAGTGTAAGGTATCACTATTCATATATGTTGTAGTTTAGATCATGAAACTAAAAGGGTCTGCTTCTAGTCACTTTAATTTTTAGGTCTTTATAAATTAACACAATAATAGTAATATTATGTAAGGGCCAGACTGAGAATCTCTTCCTCATGTTGTTGTACAGCTGCTTACATAAATTGCCCCACTGAAGTCAAGGAGTTACTCAAGTGAGTTATACTCATCAAAGGGGATAACATGGTCACAGTCTCGCCCTAATATTTGTAAACCTTTACAAAGCTGGGATGCAGTTTGATTTTGACAATAAGATTTAGGTCAGTTCTTATTGTATTCAGTCTAGTTTACCATCTCTAAAGGACACCAATGAAAACATTCATTTATCTTGAGGTCAAAGAAACAGTAAGAACCAAGGATCTACAAATACTGACGCAAACCAGCTAAATCTATTGCTAAACCTGGAAATGATTCCTATAATGTATTTTTTTTTTTAATGCTGGGATTGGAAGGTTTGTAACAGGAGAAACAGTGACTCAAATTTCCTCACTGTGATGATTCCACAGAAATATAATAAAGTGTTTGACATAAATTAATGCTGAAGCAAGGGAATGGATAACTTCAGTAATCTATTCTGATAGATGCTGAAAATCCAGTATTAAGGAGAGAGTATATTACTGTCAGTGAAGGCTGAAAGCTACAAAATGATCAATCTCCTTATTTTTCCCCACCCTCCAAAAAATCAAAATGTACTCACATCTGAAAACTCAAGGGGAGTCCTATACTTTAAACATAATTACACTGCAATAATTACATAATTCAGAGTCCAACAGGTCAATCGGTTGTTTAGAATCATAAACCTTCTACTGATGTGCATATAACAAATGATACGATATATAACTCATATCTGTATCATATTATAACATCTATTAACCCTTTATAAACCATTGATAATTTACAATATAAAATGTGATCTTTACTTTGTTTTTAATTTTTCTCTATTGTGTTTTCAGAACAAATGCAACAAGAACAATAGTAGTATCAGAGGTGGTTGGGGGAAAAGAACAATCAACCAGCTTCTGGTACAATCTTCCTGCCAATGGTGAATTTCATGATTTTCAATTTGATCATTTTTAATAATCATGACCATGATTTTCAGGAGAGCACTGTGACTTGTCTGCACACATTTTAACCTAAATCTGTTTTTAAAAGGATTTAGTTAAAACAGGCAAATCTCTGTGTGGTCACCCTTATGTCATATTGAGTTAGCCTGCACCTGTAAACTTAAAAGGTGAATGCTACAGATTTTAATCAATATAAGATTGTCCACACAAACAATTGCACAAGATAAGCAAAATCAGTTTAAAAATCACACCTTTTGTTAAACCGGCGTAACTTTGGTTGTAGACACCAGACCTCAGTGATCAGATAGCTAACTTGAGATACCTTAAAGGACCCTGATTTTCAGAAAGGGCTGAGCACCCACCCTTTGCAAACCAGGCACTTTTAAGGTTTCTCAAGCTAAGCATCCAAAACTGAGGTATCCAAAATCACTAACCATTTTGAGACATTTTTGACTACATTTGTCCACCCTCTAAAGCAGACAGAACTCCCATCAACTCCGTAAAGACTGACCCCTAAAACTGAGACACACATTACACGGAGATATAAATGTAGAGTTTTGCATAGAGCCAAATAATGGGTTCTTGTCTGGCTCACAGAGCTAGGATTTGAATTAAGTATGTCCATCAGAAGGAAAGGAACAGGAAAACTATTAAAAGTGGTAGGAGATATGTAGAAGAGGACTCTGCCAGTAGCAGAATTATAGTAGCAACTAGTTGTGAGATGGTATGACGAGAGAGAGAGGGAAATCACTATAGATGACAAGGGGTAGGAAGAGGAATAGATAACGGTCAATGAGTTAGACTAGAGTCTAGGGAGGGTTGTAAAAGCAAGAAATGGACCCAATCCTATGACTGCTGACACCTTCAATAGGAACTGAGAGGGAACTTAGCGCCTTCAAGCTATCCCTGAAGGTGTGGAGTTACATGCCACCAGGTTGCCCTCTAGAAAAAAAAAAAAGATTGGAAGCAAATATCCCTACATACTAGAATAAACATTCAGATAGATAGATAGATATAAAGCTGAAGAATACAGTTTGAGCTAATTTCCGGAAAATTCATGAGTTTAAGTTAAAAAAAAATTGTTGTCAAACTGATATAACCTTTCATACTTACTCATGGAGGACAGGACGTACTACAGTGCTACCATGAACATGGGCTTCATACATTAACGTGTAGAGATAGGGTAACAGTGTGTATCTTGTATTGAGTACATCTCTGGAAATATTTTCAAATTGTTCATCAAAGGCAACAGGATCTTGCCTCTAAAAATGGAAAGAAACTGTTACTCAACTGCAGAATTCTCTAATGTCCCTTTTCGCCTTGTTTTTAATTATTCATTTATTTAATTTTAGAAGTACATTATGGACCTGATCCTCCAAGGTACGTTAGCATTTCCTGAAAATCCTAAATAAGGCATGCTTGACTACCTGATTTGCACTTGCAAGTTCCTTTTTACACATGTATATGCATTTGTGGGGCATACACTTTTCAGTTGCCAGTTGGAAAGTTTGGCCCTAGATGATGGAAGTGATTGCATTTTCTTTCACAAGAGAGTGAGAGGAACTGAATCATCATTGAATTTATTACATTTAAATTATAATTATTATAACCTCTGGTTATATCTATATTGATTCATATCCAGCTTTTGCATCAAAACCACAATTATTAATAAAAGCACCTATTTCACAGCCACTTTCAATGATATTGGTAGTATTTTATTGTTTTAGAACCTGAGAGAATGGCTATATTTCTGATTCTGTGAACATTTCCATTGACAACTCTCTTTTTGGAGGGAGCTGTAAATTACTATTATTAACTGGCCACGAACTTGAAATTTGGTTGAAAAGTTCTCTGCCAAAGAGTAATATTAAATGATTTTTCAACATCCTTACCTTTTGCAGATATTTCCCTGACTTAAGCCTAGCATTTGTTTTTTAGCTGAAGTAATAAAATAGTTGAGATAATTTCAATATTTACATATGGACTAATATGCCTGTTTCCTATTTTTTTATATTATACTTTTATTGTAAATTCTTATTAGCTGTGTGGTAGTAGCATCAATAATTGAACATATGAATCAAAGTCCACATAAAGAACTATTCCTAGCTGAAAAGATCTTTCTGAGACTATGTAATTTAAACTCTTTTTCTCCCTAAACTGCAGTGCTTTTCACTCCTAAGGACAAAGTGGTATTAAATAACAGTAGGTGTCACTGTGGGCTTAGAAGGAGGGCTTGAAAAACTTAGTGGGGGAATGGGAGGGTGGGGAGATGGGGAGTTTAATACAAACTCCACTGAATGTATGACACGTTGTGTTGTACATAATTTATTATCCTTCTTTCCTGCAGGGCAGCACTCAGGACTTTCAAAAAGTAAAAAGAGCACTAATGAGTGATGTCAGGGAGCACTTTCAATCTTTATTAAATGTACTGAACAATACCTTGGCAAATTGGGTAAGAATGGAAGCAACATGATAACCCTGAATCTGCATTTTTAAAGGCTTTAAAAGGCCTATTGAAAGGTGTGCTGCTGCAAGATAAAGCACACTGTTTTTAAAAAGGAGACTTTAATCCATTAGATATATGCCATATAAATAGCTCAACTCTGCTAGACCTGAAGCTCTAACTAGAACATAAGTACTGTTTCTATTTTTTGTTTTCCCACTTATCTTGTTTTGCAGCTTTCAACAATACATTCCTTAGCTAATACAGTCTACAGTTAGACAATTATTTTGTTTTTTATTCTTTAATAACAGTAGCGGATGGAGGCAGAATATGCAAAGTAGAATAAATTTGCGCACACACTCTACAATCTTAAACTATTCCATTTTCTGATTTGTCCTCTAATTGTGAACTATTAGGGGAGGAGAATGCGAAGGTCATTCTTACTGCATTAAGTGTACTCTAGAGAGGAAAAAAACAAACAAAACAAAAACTTTACTTGAGCATCGTAGGTGCAGATTTTTTTTTAAAGGCATGCAAGTAAAAAAAAAAAATGTATGAGCTTCCTTCAGTCCTAGAATATGCTAGTTTCATTGTCATAAATCAGTATGCAGGCCCTTCAATGGTGTAAAACCTGCATTAAGGGAGCAGTGATGCCACGCACACAGGGCTCCCACAAATGCAGCAAATTAGAGCATGACTAGGGAGCCAGAATGGGCACATCCAATGTGCAGCACTGCCCAGGCACCACCCAGGGGACCCAGCGGCAGTTTAAAACTCTCTTTTCTGGGCAAATGGCCCATGAAAGATGGCAGTGTAAACACCATATAGCAGCCTTGGGGTTCAATCACTCTATGAGCACAGTAGCCCCAGCTGACACATGAGAGTGCCATTTACGTTATTCTATATCAGGCATAGTGAAACACATTTCATGTGTAAATTAGGGTGACCAGATGTCCTGTTTTTATAGGGACAGTCCCAATATTTGGGGCTTTGTTTTATATAGGCACCTATTACTCCCCACCCCCGTCCTGATTTTTCACACTTGCTGTCTGGTCACCCTATGTGTCATTAAGAGTCTGTCTTGCTGTATCCTCACAGCAATGTCTCAGTGTAGCTAACATTAAATACCAATGTACTGGTTGCCTGAGTCACTAGCTTTTGATGGGTCAACACTGGGAGGGAGAAAAAGAGAACGAAATTAACTAAGGCACAAAATCTTCCAAGATTAGTTGAAAGCTAGGTCACAAATATTTTGTGTCAGAACCAGTGTGCAAAACATTTAATACAATTTCCAAAAGGTTTGTATTCAAATAGACTTAATTTTTTCTAGTTGAATCTTGATGCAAACCACACCCAAAACAGCTTAATGAATGGTCACAGGAGTTCACAGGAACCATAAGTGGGACAAGAGGCCATATCGGAGAATAGCATGGAAACTGTGATCAAGATTCCAAGGCCAAAAGGGACTACTGTGATTGTGTAGTCTGACATCCTATACAACTCAGGCATTAGGACATCCTTGTATTAATTCCTCTTTGAACTAGAACATATCTTTTAGTGGGTGCGGGGAATCTAATCTTGGTTTAAAAATTGCCTGTGATAGAGAATCCATCACACCACTTGGTAAGTTGTTCCAATGGTTAATTACAATCATTCCAGTTTGAATTTGTCAAGCTTCAACTTCCCAGAAAACACATGTTGAAAATGAAATGCACCGGAGCACAGAATACTAGCATTAGCTAGAATTATTTCTCTTCTGATAAGTGAGTTAATAATGACAACAACATTTAAAAGCAAACATTCTTTCTACAGTGTGCCATCTCTACTTTTTTCTTTAGATTGTATCTGTTTTCTTTAGATTGTGAACTCTTCAAGTTTGGGGCTCTTCGTATCTTATGTGGGCCCAAGCACATTATTGATGTATAGTAAATAATAGAAATAATCTATGACCCACCACTGTGCCTATGGTATTGTGATTTCTGGAAAATGGATAAAATGCTCCCAGCTGCGTCCAACGGACACACATGTAATACTCTGCATCATTGAAGAAGCCACAAATGTCTGCTCCAGTCTGAAAGTTTAAAAAGAATACATTTGAATGCTGTAGATTATTGCACTTAGGTAATGATGTTATAAATGTGTAGTAACAACACTAACTTACATAGGATATTCCAAAAAGGCTGAATTCCATCATACCTGCAAGAAAAGTAAGGTGACTTTATTGGTTGCTATTTTCTTTGGTAGTCTAATAGCCACCTGCAGCAGCATTCATTTAGCAGAAAGGAATGAAAATAATACATTTCTGTAGTTTCTCTAACATATTGTTCTTCTTCCCCCTGCATGCTGGCAGCTGGCTCTGCAGGAGCAGATAAAGGCAGCCGGGCAGGGACGGGGAGAGAGAGAGAAAGAATCGCTAGGGCCAGGGGTCAACAGGAAAAGGCTAAAAAGTAATGGGTGGGCATTTTGTGGGGGAAAGGGAAGTTGACTTCAGTGGGAGTTGGGAGCATTCAACAACCCCCTGGATCAAGCCCAATGTCTATTTTGTAAGCACAACAATCCTAAAGAGTTGCTTAGCAGCCATTAAGAGAAGGTTAAAAAAACAAGCAATTAAAACACGAATGCTGATTGCTAAACTGAGCAGCCTGTATTGCCTACAATTAAATTTATTCTAAGCCTAGTAAAAGACAAACGTGTCCAGAAGCAAGTTACTGCATAGGATCAATTGACTGTAAATCCTATTGCTTCCACATACCAATTATAGATTTATAAAGTTGATCCCAAGCTGCGGTGTTATCGCCAAGCCAGTGTCCAGCCCATTTTCCACTAGAGGGATACGTTGAACGGGTGATAACAATTCCACGTTCCTTAGTGATGCTCTGTAAAGCACTAAAAATGAAAATACAAAGAATAGTAAATTAGATGTGGAAGAAACGGTTCTAGTAAAAAAAACAACTTACATAAGGTTTCCTTTGAAAATAAAAGTATTTTCTTATATTTTGATATCTAAATTAAAACCATGTAGTTACTGGTATTATGAATAAGTATAAGCACCAGATTAAAATAATGTTTTCAGAAGTTATAAGGGTTCACCTTTGCATTAGAATATACCATGGTTCAGACTGATGAACTTGTACAAATTTAAAAACTGAAAATCAAGTGCAAATAAAGCTGAGGTATACTCAGAAACGTAAATGCCAAAAGAGAAGATGCTAGAATATAAAATGTCACACTAAAACCAGCTAGAATTCAGAAGAATTGGAGGGAAGAAAAACTTGTGAATAACTGTAAAATTGAATGTATGAGGTGATGCACAGTCACTGCAGAAATACATACCAGTGACCTAGTATTAGGCAAACTAGAAACAATAATTAAAGACAACTTTGAAAACATACACAGACAGATGTGACATCAGGACAAGAGCTGGGTGAAACCTTGTTATGGATTGAGTTAAAACTTTGTTCAAACTGATGTGTGTACTGTGCACAGACCCTTTATTTAAGACAGTTGTGAGAGACAGTTAAGCTGTTACACCTAAAACAAAGCCTATTAGCATCTACTTAGGCCTGGTCTACACTTGACCTAAGATATGCAACTTCAGGTACAAGAATAGCGTAGCTGAAGTCAATGTATCTTAGGTCAACTTATCTCGTGTCCTCACGGCGCGGGGTCAACTGCCGCCACTCCCCCGTCGACTCCGCTTCTGCCTCTCGCTGTGGTGGAGTAAAGGAGTCGATGGCAGAGTGATCGGGGATTGATTTATCGTGTCTACCCTAGACACGATAAATTGATCCCCAATAGATCAATCAGTATCCGCTGATCTGGCGGGTAGTGTAGACATACCCTTAGAAACTAAAACCAGGGGCAGGGGCTTCACTGGGTGTTGATCCATGGTGAGGTGTGGAGGTGGGTGAGAGAAAACACAGAAACTGACAACAGACAAGAACAGAGTGAAAGACAGAGGCAAAATGCAAGAAAGCCAAGAAGTAGCCTGTGAGCACAATGTGACCCTGGAAAAGCTAGTGATAGCTTTTGGGATTGTTGGCTAAAGAGTCTTGAGACTGTACGCTACATACTTTTAAAATAAACAAGATTGCATCAAAGAGAATACCAGCCTCCATCAATTTCCACTTCCAACTGGAATATACCCAGGGCCCTGAAATTTGACTAGCCACTCAGACTGAAAAGGGGCTAAACTTCTGTAAAAGAAAGTCTTGTGCCACTGCAAACTACTGTGTTAAAATTCTTTAGTATCATAGAGTCCAAGCAGCTGCGGTGTTAAACGCAGATGCATTAGAGCAGACCAATTACTAGCTGACAAGGTTAGGAAGAAATTTCCCCTAGGGGTTGGTTATTGCATAACTGTCCATTTTGAGTATTCCTCTGAAGTCTCAGATATTAGCCTCTGTTCTGATAGCAGAGTAGATAAGTCACAGGTCTGACCTCCTTGGACAATTCCTATGATCCTATGTAACATTGTGAACAAACACATACTGTGAATCATTATACAAAAATAATAAAGTACTAGTTTAAAACCTACTAGTTTAAAATCACATTGCTTTCTAATGCTATCTGCACAATAATAGCCTGAACAGCTGCTTCAATAAGGCAGTTTATTTTTTTTCTTCTGCAAGATTTACAGCTTTAGTGACATTATAATTACAGTAAAAACACACAAGTCACTTAAATTACCATAGTAATTAAACTAGACTAATGCATTGTAATTATTTCTTTCAAGATAAACAGTAAGTTTTCTAGTATCTTCCACTTCTTTGTCATGTATTATCAAACACTTTCATACTCTGCTTGTATTACTCTATTTGTAGAGTGACTTGGAAATTGCACATAGCACTGTAAACATAAAGGAAGTATATGTCAAGAAAAAATGTCTTTATGGGACTACAAATGTGTAAAGTTAAGTGTGTGCTTAATTGCCATGCTGGATTAGGTTGAGAGTCCTCAGTACCTTGCAAGATTGATCCTGATACATGCCTGAACATCAGTTATATGTGATGTAACAAAAATCTAATTTAACCTGGAAGCCTCTGAGTGGCTGCTACATTTACTTTTAAAGACTGTTTTTTAAGTCTGCCTGAAAGTCTAGTAAATAGAGGATTGCAGTAAATCAACATGGATGGAATAAAGGGCAGCCAAGAGACTACCACACTATCTAAACATTCTCAAAACAGGTTAGGGAGGTCAAGTAATGTAAAAAGCTGGTGTTCATGTTGAGGTTATGCAACTATGTAGATGTTGTGATTTCTGAATTTGCTCCTTGGCTGACCTAGTTAATGGTAGCTTAGGTACAAGTGATCATGACTTGATCACATTTATCATGTGCAAGCAGAATAAAGTCCAGACTACTACTATATCTACTTGGTGCTTTAATGTACCAGTTTCAGAAAGCTGGGGAAAAAATATGAGTCAAATCAGCCGGGGGAAGAATTTCATCCGAAAAATGTAAATGATAATTGGGAATCACTAAGACCACCTTACTAGATGCTTAAAAAGCCACAATCCCACACCTGAGGAATAAGGCTGTGCTAGTTTTAAAAAATGGTTTGGAGGTGAAGTGAAAACAGTTGTTAAAGAAAGACTAAAACACAGAAATACATAAGAAATGCAAGAAAGGGGAAGCTGATAATAATGAATATAAATCAGAAGTTAGAAACTGTGGAAAACTGATAAGGAAAGCCAATAGACACAAGGACAAATTTATAGCCAGCAAATCTAAGGATATTAGGAAGTATTTTAAATATATTAGGAACAAAAATAACCGACAGTGGTGTTTGTCATTACTAGATGGACATGGTAGAATTATCACTAGTAATGCAGAAAAAGCAAAAATATCCAATAATATATCTGTTCTATATTTGGTGAAAACAGAGATAATATAGTGTCATCGTATGGTGGTGATAACACTCTTCCCATTTCACTAGTATCTCTAGAGGACGTTAAACAGAAGTTACTAAAATTAGGTAGTTTTAAATCAGCAGGTCCAGATCACTTGCATTCAAGAGTTTAAAAAGAGATGGCTGAGGAGTTCATTGGACCATTATTGCTGATTTGTAATAAGCCTTGGAGCAGTGGGAAAGTTCCAGAAGACTGGAAGAAAGCTAATGTTGTGGTAATATTTAAGAAGGGTAGACATGATGACCTGGTAATGACATCAGTCCCAAGTAAGATAATGAAGTGGCTGATACAGATTTTGATTAATGAAGAAATAAATGAGGGTAATGTAATTAATGCAAACCAACATGGGATTTTGGAAAATAGATCCTGTCAAACCAATGTAATGTCTTTTTTTGATGAGAGTACAAGTTTGGTTGATAAAGGTAACAGTGTTAACATAATAGTCTTAGACTTCTGTAAGGCATTTAACTTGGTACTATCTAACATTTTGATTTAAAAACTAGAACAATATAAAATTAACATAGCACACATTAAATGGATTAAAAACTGGTAAATTGATGGGTCTCAAAATATAACTGTCAATTGGGAATCGTCATCAAGCAAATCTATTTCCAGTGAAGTCCTGCAGGAATCCTTTCTTGATTTTACACTATTTTAACATTTTTATCAATGGCCTGGGAAAAGTTTGCAGCTGACACAAAAATTGGGGAAGTAGTAAATAATGAGGAGAAAAGATCACTGATTCAGAGTGATCTAGATTAGTTGGTAGACTGAGCGCAAGCAAACAACATGCATTTTAATACAGCTAAATATAAATGTATACACCTAGGAACAAAGAATGTAGGCCATACTTACACAATGGGGGACTATCCTAGGAAGCACTGACTCTGAAAAAGATTTGGGGCTGTGGTGGATAATCAGCTGAACATGAGCTCCCAACATGAGGCTGCGGCCAAAAGAACAAATGTGATCCTGGGATGCATAAACAGGGGAATCTCGAGTAGAGTGGCTGTTTTACCTCTGTATTTGGCACTGGTGTGACCACTCCTGGAATATTGTGTCCAGTTCTGGTGTTCACAGTTCAAGAAAGATGGTGATAAGAGGGTCCAGAGAAGAGCCACAAGAAAGATTAAAGGATTAGAAAACTTGCCTTATAGTGATAGTCAAGGAACTCAATCAATTTAGCTTAACAAAGAGAAGGGGTAACTTCACTATAATCTATAAATACCTAAATGGGGAACATATCTGTAATAATGGACTATTCAATCTATCAGAGAAAGGTATAACATGATCCAAGGACTAGAAGTTGAAGCTTAACAAATTCAGATGGGAAATGAGGCGCAAATTCATAATGGTGAGAGTAATTAACCACTGATACAATTTACCAAGGGTTGTGGTGGACTCTCCATCACTGACAATATTTAAATCAAGATTGGATGTTTTTTCAAAAACATCTGCTCCAGGAATTATTTTGGAGAAGCTCTATGTCCTGTGCTATACTGTAGGTCTGACTAGATCAGGGATTGGCAACCTCTGGTACACAGCTCGCCAGGGTAAGCACACTGGTGGGCTGGGCCAGTTTGTTTACCTGCCGCATCCGCAGGTTTGGCTGATTGCTTATCCTGGCGAGCTGTGTGCCAGAGGTTGCTGACCTCTGGACTAGATGATCACAACAGTTCCTTCTGGCCTTAGAATCTATAAACTACAAAAAACAAAAATTGCAATTTGAGCTCTACAAAATCATAAATGGAAACTGTGTTTTGTAGGCCACCGCCTAGAGAGTCCTGTTGAATGGAGATTAAGGTCTCTTGTTTACCCATAGAACAGTTACAGCTTGCACAGAGGCAATGGTGAAGTGGAGGACAGGCATACTTGTCCTCAGTTTTTTTCAAGAGTTAGAGTCCTTTTTGGTGATGACTTAGGGGGTCTAAGACTCAGGTTTGAAATACCTAAACTTTCCCGAAGGGCCAGCTCAGCCCTTATATGGATGTGAGAGAGCGCGCGCGAGAGAGAAACTGAGTTCCATGCAATTTACAGTTTATGCAGGACTTTTAGATGCGAGTTTAAAGAAAGAGATCTTGACTGCTCTTCGCAGACATTGATAAGCCCATGGCACTTCCATCTCTGTTGCCTCCCAAGTTTTGTGCACTGCTCTGTATACCAATTAATCTTACACTTTTCCATACCAAATGTGGAAGGATTTCATTGGTGTACTGCTTTGGGTTTTTCAGAATAAGAAGGTGAGATACATATATACATAATGCTATTATTTTTCTAATCCCTGAATAACGATGTGCCGGCAGATCCTTCCATGAACTAGTAACATATTAGGAATTATTGCTTAGTGACTAAAAATGCACGACCCAGGTATCCAGAAAATATGATTTTATAGCCCCATCTTTCTCATCTTTTGATAAAATGAACTTCAATATTGCTGCTCCATTCAATAAGTATTTGTACCAAGGTTGCCAACTCTTGTGATTTTACTGTGAGTCTCAGAATATTTGATATTTTACTTAAAGACCCAATTCTGACAAACAAGTGCTTACTTGAGAATCTTTGCTTTTGTTAAAAAAAAGTACTTTTTAACTTTTGTGGTTGCAGAGAAAACTTTAAAAAAATGTGACCCGAGTGTACCACAAAGGTTTAAAAACCAGAAGGCAAATAAAAAGAATTCATTTTTAAGATAGTATCTTTAAGACAGGGGGGCTGTGATTGTCAGTATTTTTGTTCTTACATTTTAGGGAAGTACTATTGAAAAAGTACTGCCAGGCAGTACACTAGTATAAATAATTACTGATTGCCTATATGTTTTAGAGGTTCATTTTGCTGAAATGCTTGTTATGCTGAAGTTTCTTGCTGCCATATGGAGTATGAAAGGCACCAAGATCATCTCTGCTTTACCTTCCCATCTTGTATCACACAAGACCAAGGAAGAATGCTGCAGCAAGCATTTCCTTAGTATTAGGGATAGAGTAGAGACAACTAGAATATCATGGGGTCATGGATAGCCAGGGCCCTGATCCATCTGTGTACCTGGTGGGGTCAAGCAGATGGTCCTGTAAGAGGAAATGCTCTCAATTTCTGAAACAGCAATAAGCATCCTCTCCCTGAATCCTCCTGCCTGTGTCTGATCTGTGCTGGCAAAATTCTCAGGAAATAACTCGTCTCCTATCCCATTCTTTTCCCTGAGAAAATGTCAGAATTTTGCCCCTGGATTGTGCAGATGCTGTATAATATAGTCTAACTTGAAGCCATTCCAGAATGATGGCCAGAAAACATCATTCATTAGGTTCATATATGTAAGCTATATTGCACCTCCTGATAAGAAAATTGTACTTTGCATCATTATTTCTTGACTCTGATTGCTCCAATGTGTACTACTATGGCACTTCTTTAATTATGATATTATACCATCTTAATGCTGGCATAGAAGATATATTTGGAACATTTAAGATTTTTAAATAGACGTTTTGACCATATTTTCAAGTATAAGAAGTGTTTGAATAAACTATCATATATCTTAGTCATTTCTGCTGTTCAGGTGAACCTTTTAAAAACAGAAAAAAAATCACTAGATTTAATTTTATCCTTAATACTCAGAAGCAATGATAATACACCCAGCAGTGTTAAGTTATCTTCTACAGACAATTTCCAAATTTTACTTTGATTTGGCTGACAGTATAAGAATCAGAAATTCCTTGCTGTCCGTCAGCAATTCTGCGAGTGCCTTGACTGACAGTGATGCACTGGCATACTACCAAATATAACATCCACTCAGTCAAAAATTCAAGTGGCCTTGATATTTTCTTTCTTTATGGTAATATCAAAGTTACCAAGGGCTTTAAGGTCATTAAGGCCCATAGAAAAATGCTGTTCTTTGCTTGCTCATTGAATTGGAAATGAAACAACCTAGATATATTATCATTAGATCAGACATTATCTAAAATAGGATAGGATATTACTCAGTAAGGAATTAACATATAATAAAGTTCGCCTTGGAACTGAGAAAATAAATTGTTAATGAGAAAGGCTTATGCATATCATTTACATAAGAAGTTCACTAATTTCCCTGTTTAATATTATATCTTATTTTTGGTTAAGGATGTTAATTCAAGAATGCATATACGGTGCCCTGCATTTAACAAATTCACATACCATAGCCTGATATAAACCATAAGACCAAAACAATATCAGTGCTATAATTAAAACAGTCCATCATAGCTATACCTGGAAGCAAAAGGTATTTCATATTTTAATTACTTTAATTACTTAGGTTATTGTTGGGTAATTACTGCTCTTAACAGCTGATCAAAATGCTGAGGAGAGTCTTGTAAATGAGCAGCAGAGTGTGCGCTTTTATGATTGACTGATCTTGTTTAAATGCAGAACACTGTCCCAAGATGGCCTTGGGTAGCTGTCTCATAATAGATAACTCAGTTGAAAATGCAGCATGTTGTGTCTGAATGTGTTGGGACAAGAAAACATTTGATGGCATCTAAATTAAACTATATTAGAAATAGCAACATGACCATCTTCTCTGATAAAGCCAGGCAGCGATTAAGGTTGCACAACATAAAAATTATATGGATGAAGTTATTAGAATCTGTGTAAAACTAATTTCTGCCAGGTAGGTGAGAAAATAATCTTCTGTAATATCAGACTTGGGTAAACTCTTTTTTAAAATGTGACTTGAAAATTGCATCTGCTTGGAGACGGTGATTGTGAAACTGCTGGACTCAAACTGAGACACTGAGTTTCTGTTGAATTAAATTCAGCAATTGAAAAAAAGATTCTGAAGGACACAAAACAATTCAGACTCCAATTATCAGAGCAGAATCCTCTTCGGTAAGACACACTCATGATCTCGATTAAGTGGTTGGTGCGAGCAAAAGAAAAGGACAGTCAGTATTATCTATCTGGTGCAATCATCATAGTAACTGAGCAATAAAATATGAGTGAATAAAAGCAATCAAGAGTCCAACATGTAGAATGTATCAGTGGCTCTCAACCTTTTTACCATCAGGCCTCACTTTTGTAAGTCCAAATGAGTTCAGTTCCCACCTTCACTTGTGCTAGAGACAATATTGATATATATCAGCTATTAGTAAAATACTGGCACACTAAAAGTACATACACTCATAACAGCCTCACTGTCTCACATTTCAGTGAGAGGCATTTGCTTGTTTCTGTGAATACAACTTACCAAAGTGTGGAAGGACTGACACAAATTGAAAAAGAGAGTGATCTGAAAACCTCTCCAAGAGGATCACAAGCTCCTGCCACCTAGAGTCTCCCATTCTGCCACTGCCCCCACTTTAGTTTGTCTCCTTTGAGTCCCCAGCTATTTCCTCCTTAGCTCCTGACCTCTTTAATTCCCTCTTAGCAAATATGACAGCTGCCTTCTTGGTCACTATCAAAGACTGAATCAGGGATCTCCTGAAATAAAAAGCAGAAGTCTCTACAGCTTGAGATAAACAGCCAAGCTCACTAGCAGAAGGTTCTAACAGACCCATATCCTCTGTAGATTAGGCAGAGAGGAGATCACCACATACACCAGGTATGTCTACACTGCAGGAAAAAAACCCACAGCGGTGAATCTCAGAGTCTGGGTCAATTGACTTGGGCTCACACTATGGGGCTGAAAATAACAAGTGTAGACATTCCTGTTTGGGCTGGAACCCAGGTTTTGAGACTCACTCCCACGGAGTTGGGGAAGGGAATGTTGCAGTGCAGACATACCCACTGACTATGAATTACACAAGCCCTTATGGCAGCCATCTTGTCACCCCCTTCTGCTTACTGTTCTCTACTCAAAGCTGGTTAGGCAAGAGCTGGGCATTCTTGTAGGTATTACTAGTGACACGCAACCCTTGGTTGGAGAAACCATGTTGGCAGAGAGAGAGAGAGAGAGAGAAAAAGAGAGAGAGAGAGAGAGAGAAGTTAGAGCTAGAACAAACTCAGAAAATCTTGCTATCATCTTCCACTTAGCTGTTCTTGCAAGGCTAGACTAAAGCTTGCACTTAAAAAAAATATTATGTAAAGACGTAATAATTATTTTAAAATCCCAATATCTACAAAAAATTATAAATTTGAGCTTTTGCCTTTTTTTAGTCTTAATGATTTCATATGTTCTCTGCAACCATAAGTGCTATAAACTTATTTGTTTTTAAATGAATGCTGAGGTTCTCAAGTAACCATATAATTCCATGCTTGAAGACTCTGTAGCCTAGCCTAGCAATATGGGGGACTGATTCTCCTTTTCCATTAAAACACCGCTCTGTTGCAGAGAAGGGTATATATGGACCCCTGTGAGTGGGTGGCAGAATACCATCCATCTATATAGGTACTCATATGACCTTCATCATGGTAGCAGCTGAATGCCTCATAATCTTTAATGTATTTATTCGCACAACATACCTGTGAGGTAAAGAAGTGCTATTGTCCCCAATTTTGCAGATGAGATGTGTCTATCAGGACACAAGACCTAAGTAAGGAGGTTGTGGAGTTGGTGGAAGGAAAGGAGAGTCCGAGGAGTTTCAGGAGTGAGTGGATGATAGGGAGGAAGCTATGGGTGCAGCTGGTTCCCTCCCTAGCTAAGAACAGAGGCAGTGCTCTGTTTGCTGTCTTTCCCTCAGGTAGAGAAAGTACCACTTCTTCCAGTACTCTTCTTGATGACCTTTCAGAGGTCACCTGACAGGAGAGAAAACCTTTTCAGGGAGACAGGGTCTCTCGGGTATGGTCACTGCAGAGAAAAGAAAGAATAGCACCACCATTTCCACCTTGCTATGGAGAGGTCTAGTGAGTCATCAACTTTGCTGTGAGAGGCTGACTAAGATAGGGAGATAGCAAATCTATATCTCCTAGAGAGATTTTTGAGGAGGTCTTGGTTTCTGCTGGAAAACCTCCAGTTATTTCAGAGAAGGTCTGTCATGGACTGGACAGAATTAGAAAGAGAACACAAAGGCAATAGAGAGGTTTGTCCAAGGAAATGGTATGACTGGATGCTTTTTAAAAAAACACTAGGAAAAAAGTCAACCTGTCAAATGGCCAGGAGAAAAAATAGAGACCTAAAGTTGTTGGTCACTGACTCGAGTGATCTGGATGTAGTTTGGCAAGACAGGTAATTTTTCTAGTATAGACCAGAGCGTAGACGCTGTAAACCTTGTGTACGTATCTATTTTTATTAATGAGATCTGATCTTTTGTTTTCAATTTCCTGTTATGCATTATGCATACTGAAATACAAAGCTACTTTACCATGCTCCTAATGTCTCAGCTACGTTTTCCAGCAATAAACAACTTTCACGCAGTACTTACACACATACACACACTTGTAAGACTGTTTCCCATTGATGTAACACCCAGCAATAAAAAAGTACAGTATACGGTAAAGGACCAGATTTTGTTTAAAGGCACAGGTGATCATAGAAATGTAAGATACTGAAAGAGGTTTGTTTTGGTTTTCTATTTAAATACCTGCTTTGGTTGAACACTATTTTCTTCCAATAAACAGTGCAAGTCAGCAACAACAGTGTCACTTGAAATTCTGCTCAGAGAAAAGAGATCCCAACTTCTTGAAAGCCTACAGCTTTTCTCTCTTTTCTCAACTATTAGCACTAGGCAAACACTGTCATGAGACAAGTACATAAACCTAGTCCATTTGTCCTTGACATGTATGGTACTTGCATTAAAAAATGTGTTACATTTTCCAGCTTCTGACTCCAATTAACTGTGCTCTTACAAGCTGTTTCAGGATCTTTTCAGTCTGCCCTTTGCGTAAACCTCATGTCAGATGAAAAGCATACTGCCAAGCAAGAAACTTCAGAAGTGTGATGTGTGAAACAGAAAGATATGAGAAAAACTATAAAGGAAACTATGAAGAGGGAAAAGAGAGAAATACAAAACAAAGCAAACTTCATTACACGTTAGACTGTGTTTCTTTTTGTTGTGAGAGAATCAGCCATATGACTGTGAATTCTTCATCCTCAATACATGCATTGGGTTGACTTGAAAATGGATGCAGAATGCAAGCAGTGATTTGTAATGTATTTCTCCACTCTTCCCTTATAGAGCTACCTTCAACTGCTAATATTCCCACGGATACCAAAGTCAGCCCAGTGTGGGTGTAAGGAATGCAAAAATGGCTTTAACTCACATTTACAATACCCTGATCCTACACCCCTTCAAATACTATGCTGGTCCCAACTTTAAAATTAAAAGCAGGAATGATCTATCTTACACTGGCTGTCAGCAGCCCCCAAAAGGCTGTTACAGCAGCTGGGGCTAGCCAGGCTTATGGGTACCCTCTTTCCCTTTGCCAAGGTTGCCACACTGAGGATGCCCTTATAAAGAGGCACCAACTACGTCAAATTTACAGTTGCTTTGCACAACTGAAGTTTCCCCTAGCAAAGCTGCCATAGTAGCTTTATGCCATCCCCTCCTGTGGGCCAGTCCCTCCTGGACACAAAAGAAAACAGGCAAGTTATGTGTCAGGGCAGAGTTGGGGTGGGAAGAGAGCATTTCAGTGTGGCAACGGCTATGTTAAAGACAGGGCTGAAGCACAGTGGAAACCCTTCCAGCCAGAGTAAGTCAGAACATCACTTACTCTGGCTGTGAATATTGAGCTCATAATATTACTCTGGTGACACAACTAAAGTCAGAGAAGTCTCCAGGTTACTGCTAAACTCAACACCACCAATCAGTCATGCTCCTTTTATATTTGAAACAATTAATCTTTCAAGTCAGGAACCAAGAGGAGTAGACAAAAAAGAGAGTATCAATTAAATATGATAAGGTGGGTCACCAATATAAATAGCTGGACACAAAACATTAATTTGAAGCACATTTTGCCCAAGTCAAAGTAAAAAGAAAACAAAGGGTCACACACTTCATAGCTTCTGTAGACCGAGCTCATTGCACATGTTAGGGACTCCTTGCTTCACTCCATGGCCCCCCATAAGCTCCCTATGTACCTTCTTCCCATCCCTCTCTACTGAATGGAATCCCTGCAACTCCCTCTGCTCCCTCCTTCATGCCTGGGGCTCCGAGTCCCCCTTTTCCTCCCTCTATGGCAGGGGCTCTGTGTTCCCTCACTACCCCTTTCCACCAGCATTCCCCAGAGCCTGCAGCTCTGCATGTGCCCCTATTCTCCCTGTCTTCCCATACCAGGCTTGCTCAATCCCCCATGTCCAAGACTGTGTGCCCCTATTCGCCCATTATCGCTTGTCACATGGCATGGGCTCTGCATGAACCCACCATTCCCTCCTTCCCCCTATTTCCATCCACATGACACCAGGGCCCCCTATTCTCCCTCTCCAGACCATGTATACATACCTGCATTTCATCCCCTCCCCCCACAAAACCCCTTCCTCTCACACAATTATTTGTCTTAATTCTGTCTGGGAGAGAACTCTTTCAGGGTGTCAACAAGATAATCTCTACTGGGAGGATAGGCAGAGATGACATGGGGCTGGAAGGCATTAATGGGTGTCATCAACCAGTTCTTTGGTCTACAGACTCTTGCAGAGGTTCTTGAAGCTGTGGCTCTGATAAACAGAGTAAAGAAGCTCCATGTACCCTGCATTTTCCCTCTTTTGGTTTTTCAATTTCCCCAGAAATTTCTCACTGATGCCTAGAATGTTCCTTGAAATTTTGGAATTGATTGGATGTGGCTTTCAAAAGTTATTGAATACATATAGGCAGGACTACCCGTATGCCCTTGAAAACTTGGCTAATAAAATATTAGAAGTTTGTAAACTTTAGAGATGGTGTTTATACTTTGTTGTATTTTAAAATGTTTCCAGTTGCTAACTATTTCCAGGTATTACTGTCAGTAAAGAGGTGTCTGAATTATTGTAGAACAACAAAGAGACTAGCTTCTCAAGAGGAGAAAGAAAAGAACTTACTCATAGGTAGGTTTTACATGTGACCATCCATAGAGATTATGCACATCATAGTGTCTAACAGGGGTTCCATCTGGCAGGATCTGCTCACTTTCCATGCACAAGGTTTTGTGACTCAACCCAAGTGACCGTGATTCCAAACCTAATGAGAAGGAAGTTTAAATATCTGTATCATTAAAACATACCAAATCATTTACCATATTTAACTGCCTGTGCAGTGGGCTTTTGTTTAGTTTAGTTTTGCTTTGTTTTTCGTAAGAACACCATTCTAAATTTTCTGACCATTTAGATTTTGAATACTGGCTGTTCCCAATAATCCTGTATACTAATTTGGAACTACAACATTACTATAATAATCTCACTGGAGATGCTGTTCTCAGCCTGTATGAACAGGATCTCTTAACTCAGAGGATGCTGCAGATCTTTAGCAGCATCTCTCCACATCATCCATATAACCTGAATAATGGAAAAATATCTGTAAGTATTAAGCTAGGGACAACTACACAAATTAATATTGAGAAACTGTGTATGGAAGACGTGAAGGAAGAAGTAAGCACATGATAGTAGTCTACATGAGTAGAACATTCGGAGGAAAATTTTGACCACCACAAAAGACTTTCGAAGGAAGTTGGGCACCTAACTACCTTTTTGTGTCTTTGAAAATATTCTCCTGGATAACTACTTGTTTATTCTTTGCTAAAGTCCCATATTTTATAATGGCTCTAGCATAAACTCAGCCAATAGTGTGCAAGCTACGGCCCTGAAGTCTCTAAACTCTGGAATGAAGAAAAAATTTATTTGATTATGAATTCTGTGTTTTCCCCAAGCCAGGCTCTGTAATTTTTAAACTGAATTGTTTAAATCAAATCTATTGCTAAAGGTAGGACGTAGGGAAAATATTTTCTAAATACTTGAAACTGCACTGTTCATGTGAAGAAACTAAGTAATCTACAGTTAATTTGGGTAAAATGCTTGGAGCCGTTTTGTCAAACATGTCTAGACTTGGCCTCTAAATCCATGTTATGTAGGCACCTAACTAAAATTCCTGAGCAAGCACAGCTCCTCACTGCAATCAGGAGTTGGGTGTGCACAGAATCTCTGAAAAAAATCAAGCCTCTTTTATTTAGCTGCTAAATAAGGCATCAGAGTTTGACAATTTTGGGCCCAGATGAAATCTAAGTGAATGATACAATAACCAGAGTCACTTACAGAAGTTCAAGATAGTTACTATACTTACTGGGCATATAGGGAGGATTGTTTAGCTCTGTGTTTCTACAGCCTTCGACTGATCCATGAACAAAGCTTGCTGGTTCATTCATGTCCTAAAAACGTAAAGAAAAAACGAACATTTTAAAATGAATTTTGTTTGTTTCAATGATGCGACATATTAAATGTTATTTTGCAAAGAGATGCATAATAAAACTCCTTCAAGAGCATTTACAGTTGCATTTTTTAACATTAGCATTTCAGCCAATTTACATTTTCTTGACATGATAGTGATCAAAATTTATATTTGTAAAAAAAGAAATGGAAAGGAAAAACAATGCACCTGACTGAGATCTAATATGCAAGGCTCTAGCTTGCAACAGTTTGTTTATGCTCAATTTAGAACCCCCTGAAAATGCAAGGTTACAATGGATCTACTGACAAACCCAAGATACCAAGATACTGTCAGAATAGCGTCCTCCATGGCAGATCCTCTGAACTCACAGAGACTTTGGGGAAGCGCCTTCTTAGTCATTGGAACAAGGGTTTGAACTGGGGTCTCCCACATTCCAGATCAGTGACCTAACCAGAGGCCTGGCTATAGAGCGAGAGAGACTCTTTCTCTGACCCAATGCCTAGTTCATTATGTATATATTGTGGAACAGTGTCATCAGGAAAGCTTGAGCAAACCTAACCCACTGCCCAGTCGTTAGTGCCCCTCTCCTGAGACATGGGAGATGATGGTTCAAATCCCTTTTCCACATCAGACACAGAGATGAAATAAACATGGGTCTGCTACATCCCAGGTGAGTGCCTTAACCACCCAGCTATTGTGAGAAAGGGCTTAAATTCAAATATGTGCTTAAGTGCTTTCCAGAAGTGGTGCAATAGTTTATTACTGAGCATACACAGGAGTGCTTCCTGCAGAGGTTGATGATCTGATACAGTGGATCAATGCATCCTCCAAACACGGACACCTCTCTTCTTATCAAGTAATGCATACTTTTTGGTATGTGTTCCCCCTTCTGCATGACTCTGGCAGAGCAGAGATTACAGTCACATTTCTTTGTGGCAAGTTCCCCAGTGACAGACTGTCAGGATCTTGTGGAAGGGTTTATGCCAGCAGAAACAGGTATAGAGCCCAAGATGAACCCATCCCTTAGAGTTAAGGCTGTGATTTTTAAAGGACTCTAATGGAGTTGGGTGGCCAACTCCCATCGAAATTTGGGCTCCTACCTTCCCCCTTACGTATTTTGAGAAATCCCAGCCTAAATGTTTCTTTTCAGAGGGCCAGCTGAAAAAGAAACAGTCTCTCTGCTGGGAAACTTCCTTAATATCCTGCTTCCTAGAAATGAAAGCATAGATACAGGTATAACTAGAAAGTCTCCAGGAAAATAACAAATTCTGTGATGTGATCCTTGAGATGTGGCCCATGGTAATTATTGAAGGTATTGGACTAATTTTTAAACAAACTCTTATATATTAACTGAAAAGGCTAATTTTGTACATAGATAGATAAGTTATTCATCTCTGACCTTCAAAACGTGTAATAGTTTGTGTGGCCTTGGTTGGAACATTATGTTGTCCACTGGTTAAAATAATACAACAAGGGTGGCATTATTGAAAAATACCAAACATTTTACTGGATGGCTAGGTACTTCTCTTCTTTGAGACAACAGTATATTAACATTAGATATCTCCCACAGCTATTGCATGTCTATTCCATTTTAGAAACAAACAACACACTCCATCTAGCATTGTTCTGCAGTTGTCCAGCAGAGATGGCGGTTGTAGCAAAGTGTTTGGGAGACTTGTGCTGTGGACAAGTATTTACAAGAAAAATCATCCTAAAAGCGATATTTAAATGGGGGAGGGGGGAAAAATCGAGATAATGTTATATAGGTAATGAAATTAAAATATATCACTAATAAAAAAATTAGGACTTGCTCTTCAGCAGATAATGTTGTATTAATTTTTGACCATCAGTAACATATTCCTCATAAATTCAATTGAGCAACTTCTTCATGCTTACTTTCTGAGAGGAAAGGGATGTGAAAAGGAGTTAGGCATGACTGGATTTAACACGGAATTCTTTGAATCACAAGGTATTTATGGGAAAAGTCAGTCAGATAAACTTTCATATTTTTAATTTCTTATGCTGAGGGAGACTGTAACCTTCATAATTGTGTGAGGTGATCATTCTATTGCATATCAGAGCAAAATATGCAGCATGCAACAACCACTCCAGACCCTGGCATGAGAGAACATTGTAATGGAGCTAGGAGAGGCAGGTGCAGATCCATCACAAACTGAGGAGGTCTCTCCAACCCCACTGTCCTTAACACACAGCAGCAAGTAAGCAAACCCACTGAATTTGCAGGTGGGATTAACATGCAGGTTTCCATGGTAATTTGGACTCTGCCACTGAGGTTATAGAGCTAATCTGGTACAGCTATATCAAGACAACATGTTATTTTTCAATGGGTCCAAACTAAAACCATGGACATGAGCCCCACCAAATTGGAGGGAGTGTAGACTTGGAGTATGAACATTGTGCTTGGCCCCTATCTCTATAATGAGCAGACCCTAAATCCTGAATATGGGCAGGCCAAACTTCAGGAAGTTTTGATCCAGAACTGGCTCTGAACTTTGAGAGTCAGGCACATCTCCACATTCTTCAAGACTTAGAACCAACTCCTACAAATGCTAAAAAAGAATTTCAGTAATTTAAAATACTTTTTTACTTCAGCAGGATTTTCCTATAATTATTAAAACCAAAGGTAACCAAAAAGCTTAGCTATAAAACAGAAAAAAAATACAATCCACTTACAATCCACAAGCCATCAAACTTCACACTTTTCTCTGGTTGATTTGGGTTAGTGTGGTATTCTGTTATTTCTCTTTGCCACCACTGTGCTGTCGAATTGCGGAAGAAATCTGGGAAAGCTGCATAAGCTCTGTACAGCTGTAAAAGTAACAGACAACATAGAGAGAAAGATACAAATTATTGAGATGGAATTATGGGATTTCCAACCATGCAAATTTTACATGGTTTCTGATTTCCTAGGTAATGGTTTGCACAGTTCTAACTATAAATGCCCTTTTCTGTGATTCTTAACATGCTGGTGGACTAAAAGAGATTTTAATTTTATATGGGTTGTAACATTTGGAGAAATGGTGTGGTTACTTTTGAACTATAATAGGAACATAAAAAAATAAGAAGGGTTATATGTCAATGTGCATTTTAGGTTTTTCTTTAAAAATAAATGTGGATCACTATTCCATTTTTAACCCCTTCTGGAATTTCCAAATGGGTAAGCTGAGGCACAGAAAGGCAGAGTGAATTGTGACAAACAACACTCCAAATCGGTGCAGAGCCCGGAAACTAACCCAGCAGTTCTGACTCTTAGAGTCCGATTTGCATTTACACAAAGACCTCTTTACAATGCTCTAGCTGTAACAAGGGACCTTAGATCATAAATGTGCACTCAATTTAAGCCCCTTTACGTTGCCAGAGCCTAAATGAGCACCAATGGCTCAGATATTATGGGGATGGGCAGTAGTATAACCCCCCAAAAATAGAATGGCATAACTAGACTTAATGTAAATGAAAATCAGGTTCCTACCCTCTGCTCTAACCCCTAGATAACACACACTTTTTATCAGATTGTGTCTGATCATACTGGTTACTTGGGGCCCAGAGAGATAATTTGCCTAGAGCGGCAAAACTTAATGTCATATACTTGAATAGGGAAAAAGATGATGTTCTCAATGAATGCGAGGACAACAAAGGATTATAATCTAGCCATATAAATGGGAGATTTCACAGCAAATACTTGGTCGGAGCTTTTCAGTTATATGTGTTTATCATATTAATTTTAATATTTTCATTAGTTCACCATTTTACACTGAATTGAGTATAGATCTTAATTTTGCATGGGTTCAAATCCTACAAGGAGTTGTTTGCCCTGAACTCCTACTGAAGTCAACTAACGGTATTGTTGTAGGGTTGAGCCTTAAGCACATGATGGGGTAGGATAAGCTTTATCAAATATTTAAATGAAACAAACATCACTTCAGGGCACTGAATTTTATGAACTGCATGAAGATTTGCTAGACAAAGACTTATTTTTTCCAATAAAGTATAAAGAAACAAGAAATAAAGTGACACAACATGAATCCCTTTTACAATACATGACAAAGATTGTCAGTAGAACAAGAAGCATTGCTAACTTTAATATGTTGTGGGGCTTGTAAAAGGCTCCAGATTGTCTTGTTTTTTTCTTAGATGCTATAGAAGATTTGGCTACCCATTTTCTATGTTTTTACCTCACCTGTTAAAATAGATTACATTTGATAACTGCTTTGCTACTTTCCTTGAATAACTCAATACCCCTTCTGGTTTTGCCAATAGCTGTCAGTAAGCAATCAAAACATTTCATTGTAGCAATGCAATACACTTACCTGCACTTGAGTGTCCCAGTCTAGCGATTCATTAACAACTACATTGGGAAAATCTGGCCAAACCTAATAAGAGGAAGGACATTTTAAAAAAACAATCATTCTAAATTACACAGGCTGGTATAAAATTTATGACACACACTATGTTTTAGATATTATGATGGAATTCTAAAAAACAAAGCAGCTGTTTCTCAAAAGCAATACCCTAATCACTCCTTCTACAAAATTTTCTGATCCTCCCGTCATCTCTAATTGCTTTCATGGCCACCGTGTCCCACAACAGCGATCCTTTCCATGCAAATTATCCCTAAAGCTGCTGGATAACCATATTCACCTTTTCATTGTTCTGCTGCAAATGATTTTTCATCAGAAAAACATGAACCTCATTTGAGCCAAACTCAAACTTGAAACATAATATTGTATATAATTAACACGATTTGTGTTCTGTTCTCTGCTGTTTCCAACACTGAAGATTTGGACTTTCTCACAACATGCAGCTATTTCTGTTTTGTTTATCAGGGACTACTTTTAAATTGAATTTTAAAAGGCGCTCTTAGGCTTTATAATATATAAATGGCTCTGCATGGAGCATGGCAACTGTGGTAATATATAGAAAAAACAGTATTCAAGGCATACTGAGTGCCATGGTGTCTCCTACAAAGGAAATCTCACAGAGGATATAGGAAAGTACTTCCCTTCAGAACTAAAGACTCCCCAAAACAAACCCAAGCCCACAGATCCCTCCAGATCCATGCAGCTCTCAGGGAAATCACTAGAGGTCATAGCCATCATCATGAAAACAATATAGTTGCATGCTGCTTCCCAGCTTTCCTACTCTGCCCCTCCAGTTCCCTGACCAGATCAAGGGCTTCTCAATAAGCCAATGGCACTGGAAAATTTTGGTCAATAGGATAATTCCACAGTGTGGAGGCAAAAAGTGCCTACGTTGATATTGTGGCAGTCAGCTATTAATAGGAAAGAAATTGCTGTGGCTATAGAGTGAGACATATCCACAGAAGACTGTCCATCACCCAGCTATTTCCTCTTATGCTCGGCCTGCCCCTTCAGCAGCTGCTATGCTGTCTCCCATGATTACCTACAGCTTGCATGTTTCCCTCCAGAGAGATCTGCTGCTGTGCTCTCTATCTACAGAGCTGGAGGGAACAGTTTGGGTCACAGATACATGGGTGTGACATTTGCACTCCTCTCGTGTGCAGATGCACCAGATGATGATTACCCCTATCAGAGGGCAAGTAATAGTGCCACTGATCTCCCTAACGGGAGGGTAACTTTAAATAGCAGACCCAACTCTACTGATTGAATCAATGCATCTCAGGTGTCCTGGCCCCAACCTCCCACTGGATGGTCCTATCCACTTTCAAGTTACACTGGCCAACTCTGGGCCCTCCAGTTGCTTCAGAGATGCTGACAGCTTGTTCCAATGCAATTTTGCTACATGTGGGCTTACTGCTGCTGGATGCCTGCAGCTGGCTTCCACCAGCAGAATCCAGTCATTGAACTTAGCTAATATTTGTAGATAATTTTCCCAAGAGGAATTTACATTTGCAGGTATACTGTGGGGTGAGAACATGCACAAGTCATACAAATGGCTATTGTTGGAGAATTCCTATTTAATTTGCTACCGGATTTAAGTTTTAAGAGGAATACTTTCATTTGAAGAAAACTCTGGCAACCGATGAAAATAATCTCTCTCTTCTACTTATGGAATAGCTTACTGTTCTCTTTGATTTGTTACTTCCAAGGTTAGATTAATAGAGCTTTAAGGCCAAAATGGACCATTATGATCATCTAATCTTACTTCGTGCATAACACAGGCTGAAGAATCTCACGCAATAATTTCTGAATGAAGACCATAACTTCTCTGTCTGCTAAGCATATCTTTTACAAAGATTTTCAGTCTTAAATTCAGGACTTCAAGCGAGAATCCACCATGTCCCAAGGTAAGTTGTTCCACTGGTTAATTATCCTCACTGTTGAAAATGTGTAGCTCACTTCTAGCCTGTATTTGTCTAGCTTCAGCTTCCAATTACTGCATCATCTTATGCTTTTTTTCTAGATGATTAAAAAGCTGCTTACTATAAGAAATCTCTTCCCCAGGTAGGTACTTGTAAACCATGATCAAATCACCTCTTAAGCATGCTAATATGATTCATATTTGGAAATACCATCTTTGGTGTTATCAAGTAATCTAAAAACAGTACCTTTCCCCACACAATTTCACTGCTATTGGGCCACTTAATAAAAACATCTTCCTGGACACCTCTTGTGTAGGCTAGATAATTGGTTTCGTTGCCTGAAATGGCTGGATCCTAAAATTAAAGATAATACAACTTTACATTTGTACGGAGAACAATTTAATACTAGGGCTGTCGATTAATCACAGTTAACTCATGCAATTAACTCAAAAAAATTAATCATGGTTAAAAAAAAAGAATCACGATTATTTGCACTGTTAAACAATAGAATGCCAATTGAAATTTATTACATTTTTGGATGTTTTCCTACATTTTCAAATATATCAATTTCAATTACAACACAGGATACAAGTGTACAGTGCTCACTTTATATTATTTTTATTACAAATATTTGCACTATAAAAAAAAGAAATAGTATTTTTCAATTCACCTCATAAAAGTAGTGTAGTGCAATCTCTTTATCATGAAAGTGTAACTTACAAATAGGTTTATTTGTTATAAAACTGCACTCAAAAACAAAGCAATGTAAAACTTTACAGCCTACAAGTCCACTCAGTCCTATTTCTTGTGCAGACAAATGCTAAGAGAAACAAGTTTGTTTAGATTTATGGGAGATAATGCTGCTCACTTCTTAATTACAATCTCACCTGAAAGTGAGAACAGGCTGTAGGGTGACCAGATGAGAGACATGAAATATCAGGACATGGCAAGGGACAGATGTTCGTCAGCAGAGAATAAAAAAAGAGAGAGCTGGCGGCGGAGCAAAAAAACGAGAGCCAGCGGTAGAACAACAAACAAACAAACAAACAAACAGAAAGCCACCAGAGTATAGGAAAAATTGGTGAGAGCTGAGCACCCACCAGCAGCTCCCCACCCCGCCCCCCACTGCACCAGCTCACCTCCGCCTCCCTTGAGCAGGCTGCATCCTGCTTCTCCCCCCTCCCTCTCAGCGCTTGCAGCGCCATACAGCTGATTCTCACAAGCCTGGGAGGCAGGGGTGGCTCTAGTAATTTCGCCGCCCCAAGCAGGGCGGCGCGCCGCGGGGGGGCACTCTGCTGGTTGCCGGTCCTGCGGCTCCGGTGGACCTCCTGCAGACGTGCCTGCAGGGGGTCCACTGGTCCCTCCGCAGGCACGTCTGCGGGAGGTCCACCGAAGCCACGGGACCAGCGGACCTTCCGCAGGCATGCCTGCGGGAGGTCCACCGGAGCCGCCTGCCGCCCTCCCCGCCGGACGCCGCCCCAAGCGCGCGCTTGTCACGCTGGGGTCTGGAGCCGGCCCTGCTGGGAGGGAAGGGGGAGGAGGAGGAATGTGGCATGCTTGGGGAAGAGGCAGAGCCAGGGTGGGGATTTGGGGAGGGATCCAATGAGGCAGAGAGGGGGCGGAGTCGGGGCGGGGCCAGGGCTGGGTTGGGGGCACGAGCCCCCTCCACCTGTGAGCCGGAGTGCAAACTATTGGGACAATTTGCAGGACAAATAAGTACATATTGGGACAGTCCCGATAAAATCGGGATGTCTGGTCACCCTAACAAGCTGTCGCATGGCACTGTTGTAGCTGGCATTACAAGGTATTTACGTGCCAGATGCACTACAGATTCATATGCCTTTCTGTGCTTCGGCCATTGTTCCAGAGGATATGCTTCCTTGCTGATGATGCTCGTTTAAAAAAAAATGCATTAATTAAACGTGTAACTGGACTCCTTGGGGAAAATTGTACGTCTCCTGCTCTGTTTTACCCACATTCTACCAAATATTTCATGTTATAGCAGTCTCGGATGATGATCCAGCACACGTTGTTCATTTTAAGAACATTTTCACTGCAAATTTAATAAAATGCAAAAGAAGATACCAATGTGAGATTTCTAAAGATAGCTACAGCTCTAAACCCAAGGTTTAAGAATCTGAAGTGCCTTCCAAAATCTGAGAGGGATGAGGTATGGAGCATGCTTACAGAAGTCCTAAAAGAGCAACACTCTGATGCAGAAACTATAGAACCCACCAAAAAAGAAAATCAGCCATCTGCTGGTGGCATCTGACTCAGATGATGAAAATTAACATGCATCGGTCTGCACTATTTTGGATCATTATCGAGAAGAACCTGTCATCAATATATTTGAAACTGTAGAAAACATCCAAAAATATTTACATAAATGGTATTCTATTATTGTTTAACAGTGTGATTAATCACAATTAATTTTTTTAATTGCGCAATTAATCTCGATTAATTATTTTAGTCACTGGACAGTCCTGTTTTATACACATCAAGAGTATTATGTGAAGTATATAACTTTTTGATCTGTGGCCAGGGAAAAAAGGGGAAAAAAACACTCACCAGGATAATGATGAATCGCATTCCTTCCGTTTTCATTCTGTCAACCAGAGCTGGTAGTCCAGCAAAGTCTGGGCTGAGAGTAAAGTCTAATTGCCGTTCCATGTAATCAATATCCGTGTATTGTATGTCCTGCAGTGCACAAAAACAATGGATGTAAAGCAATCATCCTTTTTGCTAGGTGTGTATTTATAACACTGCAGTCAAATTAAGAGAGCTGCTGCTTTTCTCTAAGTAAAATTGGAAGCTGCTGCATCTTAAAACAAAGGATGTCAAATGAATATACTTACACACTCCCAAAATCAAGACCACTATGAAATTAGACCTTTTATCAGCTAACTCATTCTGAAGTTTGCTATCACTAGAAAAAATTGCTATACACTAGAGAAGAATGATTTCTCATTTTAATTGAAGGTGGGTGGGTGTCAATGCCATTAAATAGTGAGGAAAATGGCTATGCACATCAGTGTGTCACATATTGATCTGCATCATAAAGTGAAGGAACACCTTTAGCTTGATGGATCAGTATGGTGGGTCCTTTTGAAGATTTCCTTGGGTGGGTGCCCAGCCATGGTCCTTCAATGATACTTCAGGATGGAAAAATGTAACACAGAATATATTTTGCATTTTCCCTCCTCCATCTCCTGATCCTTCCTACTGGTTTCTATAACATTATACCATTGTGCCTAGGCACAAGGGGTCCCATTTCTGACTGGGCCCTGCAGGTGTTACTGTAATGCAAATGATAACTATATGAGAAAATGCTAGGGCGTTGGGGTATAAGCTATGTGCCGAAGCTGTTTGTCTCAAAGCATTTTTTAAAAATGTTACAAGCCATGTCTGCGTGGGAGGCACAGAATAATTTTCACAATGGCATCAACAAAGTCTCAATTTGTGGAGCCCAAGGGAGTTAACAAAAATTCTTAACAGGGACTCCAGCTGCACCACTGCCCAGCCCAAGACGATCCTGCCTTCAAAAGGCTAAATCTAGGCAGTACCCCAATTTGTCTGCCCCATGAACCAAGTCCTGCATTCCTTGCACCTCCATTACTCCCACTGACTCAGTAAGACTTTTAAAAGCATAAGGAATATAGGACTGATCTCAATGTGGGGGCAATGTATGTCCATATTCCACTGAATTACATCAGCTCCTTAATTGCAACCATGCCATATATAAGCTAATAAGATTTTAAAATATGAAATACAATAGTACAAAATAGCTTCCACTAATAGGTCCAGCTAATAAAAAGCAAAGAGAGCACTATTGTTATTTCACTCAGAGTAAACAAAGAAGTTGAATTACAGTTTAGTGCATTCAGTTGTTTCTATTCTACAGTGGCTGTTTTTGTTCTCCTTTTCATCAGGGGACAGTCTGAAAAATCAGAGTTCAAACAGTAGCATACACTTTAATTGGAACAACATACATAAGGTATCCGAGCTTTCTTCATTGCCTCGTACAGGTCAGAGACTTCTGTGTCATTTTTGTATCCATAACGGCATAACTGGAATCCCAAAGCCCAGTACGGTGGCATGACTGGTCGTCCAATCAGCTAACAACAACAAAATGGGGGAAAATATAGTATTGAAATATGATGAAAAGAGATATCAAGACTAAAAAATGTAATTAATTGTGACATCATATCAATCCTACTGCAGTGTATTCCTGAACAACAAGTTCTGGCGTTGGGCCCAACACCATGTAAAAGTCCAGAATTCCTCCAATAGTGCGATACGTCAGAGCAGGAGTTGGCTGGAATGTGACATCTGAAAACCCAGAAAGTGAAAGCAGAAGAGAATGTTTAGATAATCCGCTCTTAAGGAAAAGGACACAAGATATGAAAACACTTCAGGAATAATTAAAAAAAAAAGTGCTTTTTTTTTTTACCCATTGCATTGCTGTTAAGTAAGAGGACTCCATGAGCATTTCCATCATTTTCTAAGCCCATGTAAAAAGGATGGACACCATAAGAATTCAATTTGTACTGCAAAATAAATAAAAATAAAGTAAGTGATCATAATAAATGATTGGACAAATAACTTGAAGAGAATTATCAGAGAATCTCTTCCTTTGCCCACACACCACACACCTAAAACAGACGGAGGTAAATATTTAAGTTTCCTACGGAAAGATTATTTTTAGTTTGAAACTTTTGAACTCAATATGTTTGAGAGCATTTGAGTATGAAAAAAATAATTGTATGATTTTAGATCCCTGAATATCTATTGATAAATTCCTGCTAACATGAAGCACCTTTCCCAGTACAAAGCATTCCTGTTTTCAAGTGTTTTTTTTGTAATCAGTATCCACATTGGTGACTCTCTTATTTGAAAGGCATTAGAGCTGAAATTGTAATGATCAGGAGATTATAACTGTGGTGACTGGAGTTGTGGAGAAGCAGCATATACGGGAAAGAAATGGTACAGAGCAATTGAAGCTAGATTACAATTTTTGGCTGATTTGGGGTGGGGGGGGAGATGCAGATTCGTCAAACCAAAACATTTCACAGATTCATGTCAGTTTCACTGAATTGTTTTAATTTAAAAAATTAAAATATATGTGTTTCAAAATTTTTGAAGCAGAACCTTTTGATTTTTCAGTCTACAGCACCTTGGTTTCATACATTTCTTTCATTTTATTTTTAAAAAATGTAAAAAAAAATCTTCATCAAACTGAAAAGTTTTGTTTCAGGTCTAACAAAACATTTAGTTTGACTCAAATTTAAAATAAAACAATTTTAGACTTGCTGAAAATTTAAAAAAAAAATAAGTTTCACCTGAAACAATTTTTTTTCTGATTTTTCAGAACTGCAAAGGAACCAAAATATCTGTTGTGTGGACAGCTCTAAGATAAATATGCCACCACTTTCATTGTTCACTTTATAGGGGCTGCAAACCTCACATCACCATGCAGAAAACAACATATGCATACACAAGTATCCATTAACACTGATTTACCTGTTAAAGATACTAGTTTGCTCACACAGGTCTGGGATTTTGCATGCAGAACAGGTATGTGAGCATTACTGTGGGTGCAACCTTTATGTTCGGAAATGTGACTATCTGTATTACACACTAAAACATCCTATAATATGCAAATTGGCATCACACTTGTTTAGCTTTTCTAAAAATCATTTGCAACTAAACAGCTGAAAACCATGAAAAGCAGCAATGTACTATTGCATATGATGCATTTGCCACTTTTCAGGTCTGCATCAAGACTTGAGTTCCAGTCAGGGTCTTTGATCATAACTAAAAAGACAGGATTAGAGATGGCCATAGCCTATTCCTGAAACACATTTTTCCATATAGGGGGAAGGGATAGCTCAATGGTTTGAGCATTGGCCTGCTAAACCCAGGGTTGTGAGTTCAACACTTGAGGGGGCCATTTGAGGATTTAGTTGGGGTCGGTCCTGCGTTGAGCAGGGGGTTGGACTAGATGACCTCCTGAGGTCCCTTCCAACCCTGATAGTCTATCACAAACTACACCACATCCTGGGCCTGATCTAGTGCCCAATGGGACTCTTACGTTGACTTCAATAACCTTTGGATGAGCATAAATACTGGTCTCTCGACTCAACAAAGGCCTAGGACTGAGATATGAAGCCTGCAAATCAGGACTGACAGGGCTATGTGGGATCTCAATGTTGGGCCTGCCTGCATATATAATCATGCATTTAATCCTTCCCCACCAAGCCAGGGGAATGCAAACATAATGTAATGCCACTTTGCCCTCTCCTCAGTTTCTGTATCAAGCGTAGCTCATTTAGATCTGTCCTACAAGTCGTAGGCAAAATGAGCCTGCCACCCCCAGGCAGAAATCAGCGGAATGTATATTAAAGTTCTCAAAAAGTGTCTGCCTTGATTCAGTTTAAGTGAATAGCAAGCTACAAAGACCCAGAGGCATATAAAGCAAAGAAAGCATAACTACTTAGCGAAAAAACAAAATCTGTTTCTACTTACACCAGGGGGCTGGTCTTTGGCGAACATTCCCCAGGTGTTCCAGTTCATATCATGTCGAAACGTAGTGTGTTCAGTTTCACCAAATCCATAGATATACTGTGATGGCAGACGGGTAGAAATCTGAATGAACATGTCGCTAAAGGTGAAGCCAGGTACCTGAGAATCCCAACTGAAACAGAATGAGAATTATCCCATTATCATCAGTAAAAAGTGGAAAGAATGAAGCAGCAGCGGAGAATATTGAGGAATAGAGGTTTTCAATGCTGTGCAGGGTTCAGAAACAGCCAGTACATGCCCCTATACTGCATTAGCACTGTACTGACGTTTCCATCTTGTCCTCCAGTAACGCACCTTTCCATTTACAAAAAAAGAAGGATATCTCTTACTGTTACAGTTGCAAAGAAAACATTAAAAATGTGACCCAAATGTAACCGATGCAGAGATGTGTACGAAAGTTTGCAAACAGCCTGAAACAACAGCTCTGAGAGGCCATCGATTTTAGTGAGGCGTTTGAACAATTTATCGTGAGTGTCCTCTCATTTTGTCAACACGTATGGGCAGAGATTATTTTGGTGGAGATGCTTGAAACAATATGATCACCTTCCCCATCTGCCTCTTCTACAGTCCAAGACCTGGTGCCACATGTGATTTATTAAACAAGGAGATGTCATTACTGTTTATTGCAGATTTTTGCCCAGTGTTGAAAATCTACCTCTGAATCTCATTCACTGCAAATTAAGTGCAATTCAACTCATTCTTTATTGTTCATTTAATTATGATCTGATAATAGATCTTCTGAATAATTATGCAGTTCCAGGAGAGTGAGCTGTGGATATGAATGGTTTTTGGGTTTTTTTTCCTGGTTGGCCAAGCATTCACTGTACAATTCAATTTTAAGTACCTTAGAAGAACAAATTGTATTACAAAATAGGTTTTTATAAATGAGAAAGTAAAATATATTTTAAGTAATATAAGTGCTCACATCATCGTTCTCCTTTATCCCTCACTAATGTGTTATTGTGGGAAGAGGGAACGCTCCCACAAAATGTGTTTACTGTCATGTTACTGAGATCTATCTGCAAATTAATTGTGGCATTAAATCCATTAAATATTTTTCTGCATCTGCAATTTTAACAACTTCCAGAGTAACAGAAAAACCACAATGAATTTGGTTTTGTGTTTAAAATTATGTTCTGGTAAGGAAAAGCTTAGCATTCATACAGATTCTGTCTGGTCAATGTGTAACGTATTAGCCATGATGGCAATTTTCACAGGGGAGGACCTTAGATTTTTCCTGAAGTCTTCAATTATCACCAGTAAGTACTTGGTGCTTTGCACTGCTTTTTCTTTAAGATTTCCTCTTACATGCAAATATTCTCCTTAATTAGGGATAAGCAAAAAGTTTAAAAATGAATGAGGTGAAAGAGCCAGTTTGACCCTAGAAACCACAGCAATGGGTGCAACATAAATATTATCTACCTTTCTACTTATCTCCTTTCTTATAAATATATTTCTCATCATGGTATCTGATCACCTAAATGAGCTAAGTTTAGCGTATTACTTGCTGATCATAAAATAAACAGAATAGACACTTCAATTCATAAAGCATTCCCTTACAAACTTCAAACTATATCAAAGTATTTCCAGGGGTTTTAGCTCAGAAACTCCCATATCCATTTCTAATCCCCCCCCTCCAAAAAACAAACAAAGAAACAAAAAACCCTGTTCACTAAAAAGTGTACAATAATTGAACCTATTATCCGATCTATGCAAACTAGTCCAGCCCTTCCCCCTCCTCCTCTAATTTGTACTTTCTGGTCTTCCACATTGTCTAAATTATAGGAGTTCTCAAACTTTTTAATAAAGTGGACCACATTTTGGCATGAAGGCTATCCAATGAACACCTCTGATTCCATTCACAATCATGCAGATCACATTCCCTCCAACTCACAAATCATAGAATCATAGAAACTTAGGGCTGGAAGAGACCTCGAGAACTCATCATGTCCAGCCACCTGCACTGAGGCAGACCAAGTAAACCTAGACCATCCCTGACAAATGTTTGTGCAACCTCTTCTTAAAAATCTCTAACAATGGGAATCCCACAACCCACTTTGGAAGCCTATTCCAGAGCTTGTCTATACTTTAGAGAGTTTTTCCTACTATTTACCTAGTCTCTCTTGCTGCAGATGAAGCCCATTATTTCTTATCCTACTTTCACTGGACATGGAAAACAATTGATTACAGTCTTCTTTTATAACAGACTTTAACATATTTGAAGACTTATCAGTCCTTCTCAGTCTTCTTCTCTCAAGACTATAAGATGCCCAGTTTTTTAAACTTTTTCTCAACGATCAGATTTTCTAAAACTTCTATCATTTTTGTTGCTCTCCTCTGGTCTCTTTCCAATTTGTCCATATTTTTCTTAAAGTGTGGAGCCCAGAACTGGACACAGTACTCCAGCTGTGGCCTCATCAGTGCCAACTACAGCAGAACAATTATCTTCCATGTCTTAAATACCAGAGTCCTGTTAATACACTGAGAATGATATTAGCCATTTTCACAACTGCACCACGTTGTTGAATCGCATTCAGCTTGTGGCCCACCATAACCCCAGATTTTTTCTGCAGTACTACTGCCTAGCCATTTAGAAGTTGTGCATTTGATTTTATCCTTCCTAAATGAAGTACTTTGCATTTGTCTTTACTGAATTTTGTCTTGATTTCAGACTAGTTCTTCATTTTGTCAAGGTTGTTTTGAATTCTAATCCTGTTTTCCAAAGCACTTGCAACCCCTCCCAGCTTGGTGTCATCTGCAAATTTTATGAGCACATTCTCTGCTCCATTATCCAAGTCATTAATGGAAATATTGAATAGTACCAGACCCAGGAATGACCCTTGTGGGACCCCACTAGATATGGCCTCCCAGTTTGACAGCAAACCATTTATAACTGCTCTTTGAACACAGTCTTTCAACTGGTTGTGCACCCAACTTGATAATAATTTCACCTACACTGCATTTCCCTAATTTGCTTATGAGAATTCCTTATAAACCTATTATCCTCTAGGTGCTTACAAACTGATTGTTTAATAATTTGTCCCAGTATCTTTCCAGGCATTGAAGTTAGACTGACTTGGCTTTATTCCCAGGGTCCTTTTTGTGTCCCCTTTTAAGCATACTACACCCTTGTAGCAACAACAGAATTTTTTTACATTAAAATAGTATTTTAATGTATTTTCCTCTGTCTTTAATATAATGCAACGGCTAGGAACAAGGAAGAGAGTCTGTCTGATGTGAACTATACCCTATTCCCAGAGCCCTGCCAGAGTCTGAACTACAGTCTAAAGCAGCAAACCCCCAGACATTCTTCAGTGTTAAGGAGGGGATCAGAAACCCACTCTTTCATTTGGAACACCAGCTTCAGACCATGAACAGAGGCAGCTGTTTGGGGTTGCTTTCTACAATCCCTGGGGTCCTCCTGAGACATTTTCCTCCCTTTGACCACCAAAGGCAACCCCCTCCCCCCCAGGTATGACCCTGGGGGGAAAAAAACTGTTAAATGGGGTAGTGGACCAAGAGGGTTACCCTCCCCTACCATAGAGTTCCAGTGTACCCCATTACACTTATACAGCATTAGACTAAGTCCTTAGTTATCACACTTGTGTGCATCTTCCAGAATACAGCCCTAGAAGCAACATTGCTTAAAAAAGTCTCCTCTCCTCTCTTCTCAGTTCTTACACATCTAGGTCTGTTTCACTCTCAGGTGTAAGGTCTCTCCATTTGAATGTGTATCAGCTTTGAACAGCTGTATCAGCATTCGTAATCCAAAAGATTTAAGCAATCCAGACTCAAAGGATAGAGGATATTAGCAAAAATCCCTCAGGATGCAAGGCTAATTTCTCTTTTTTCTGAATTTGATTAGAAGAATGAGCCTGACATTTTGCAGTGGAATCAATTGCATTCAAAGTGCAAACAAATTTCTGGGGAAGTGCCTGAAGATAATCTCTCAGATATACTAATGGTCCCCCTAGAATAAAGGGTTTCAACAAAACATGTAAAATTATACAAACATAAAAAACAACATATAGCAAAAAAAACAAAACAAAAAAACTTTTCACCAGAAGATGTGGTACTTTAGAAGAAGGCCATTTACTCAGGTATAAGCCAACATTTTTGGTATTTCCACCTACTACCTATGATGAAAGAGCACACACTCAAATGATGACACAGACTGGCTAGATATTGGAATAGCTCATCTGATCACCTCTTACAGGCCAAGTAATAACTCCTAACCCTAGGGCAGGAAGTCCTGCAGTTGTAAAAAGTGAGAATGCTCAGATGGTCTCAAAAGGCTACTTCAACTTTCTTTCACATCTGGGAAATTCAGGCAAATTCTACATTCCTGCTGAAGACTTTGCATGTAACAAGGCCCACAAAACAATCACACCTACTGACCAGGGCTAATAGCATCAGTCACCACCTCCTTCTCATTTGGAAAGATGGGAGTCTGGTCTTTCCACACGCCCATCCCTATCAGTTCTGGCCTATGTTTAGGTAGATGCCTTTCTTTTGGACAGGCATCTCCCCATTTCCCAACTGCTGCAGGTGCGGAGAGACCACACTGAATTCCCTGGGAGAAGTTAAAATACTCTATTGACTGGTATTAACATGCAGACAAACGGATAGAAAGGCAGACAGTGCACTTATTGGAAGAGGAAGAGGCAATTTTAACCACTGCTCTCAGGGCCACTTGCCCTTTGTTCTGAAAGTTTCAATCATGGAGGAAAGAGGATGGAGGGGAGGGGGCGGGGGGACACCTACTGAAAAACCATGTCGCTTAAAAGCCCAAACAAACAAAATCCCTAGCACATACAAAAAGTAAGCAAATGGGTATCCATTTACAAAAAGAAACAGAACAAACAAAAATCCATCAATCATAACTCATACCAAGAGATGAAAGTTGCAAGTAAAAATATCTTACAATCACAACCTTGATGTTAAGCGGAAAAGTAAATCACAGCACCAGGCAAGCAATAAGATTTGCTGAACATCTTTTGTCATAACCAACAATTACCCATGCCAAAACCAAAAGCAAACTGCTAATTATTCTATCCAATTGAAACATCGGATTGCAGAGGGAAATAAAATACTGTCATTATAGTCACTCTACCACAAGATCTAAAACTTACAATAGCCAATGATGTAAGGTGATAAGGGAAACTTCTTGGCCATTTGGTGAGGAAAAGAGATGTTCCACAATGCTATTAACTACAGAAGTTCAGTCCATTAACAATCAGTCTATAAGGCTATTAACTGAGACAAGTGGTCAAGGTTAGGCACATCCCAAAAGGAGGGGCTGTCATTATCTGACTGCTGCCACTGGGGAAGGGGGGGAGGGGACAAGAGGTAATTCACCTAGCACAATACAGTGGAAGCTAACATGATTTGCCGCAACCTAAAATAAAAAAAAAGTTACTTATAGCAAAAAAAGAAAAGGAGTCACTTACATAATTGTCCCTGTGCTTTTGCGTCGAATCTGGATGCCGAATGGATTGTTCTGAATTGCTACTTCATAGAGTCGATTCTCATATGTACTTGTAGGACTGCTAGGGATATTTAGTGGTACTGGAACCTCATATCTTTTATTGCTGTAATCATAAATCTACAAAGCAGAAATCAGTTCACTTGAGAGCATATAAAAATATAAAAAAGATCCATACATTGATGGCACTTAAAAATTCAATCCCTTTTTAGAAATATTACAAGTTCAATCACTATTCCCCATATTAAATACAGAGTACGCCTCTCAGTCTGGTAGAACCTTAAATAGAGGAAGATTTCTGACAAACTTTTTCAAATGCAATCAATAAACAATCAATATAGTTAAAAGTCTTGAACAAACATTTAGCTAAAACAGATAAAAAATTGTAGTGTGAGTGTGTTGGGTGAGGTATTCTCTTTCACTATCAGTTTTCTTACTTATATCATTATAATTAAAATAATAGATATATGGACTGGTATATAAGAAGCAATGAATGTTGAAGAATCTTTTGTTTTGTTCAAGAGATTACTGTTGGTTAATGTGACCCTGAATTTATTTTTATACATAGTAAAGAGAATTTTCACTTTTTCACACTTTTAAGCCACCTTTATAAGTTTTTTGTTAATGCTTTATGTTTTTTGCTATGCTTACATACCAAATCTATGTTCTCTTTATTCTATAGTCTGTCTTAATAGGTGAATTCAATATATGCAATATGATCACTTGAAAAAATTATTAAAGTTATTTTTAGAATATAGTTTTATAAGTGTCATTAGCACAAAAGTTATCATAACTACAGTAATACTTACTGCTAATGCATAATACTTACACCCGAATGATAAAGTTCCTCTAGATTCTCCAAATTCTGATTGGTTGTTTGGGTGCTTATACACTATTACACAGGATTAAGTTATAAGAACTAGTACATAAACTCTTGTGAGAAGAGAGGATTTGGCTTGAACCCAAATAACAGCTTTTTAGCTAAATGAAGAAACCTCCCTCATCAGGTGGAAAATTCAGGGTTGTCAACCAATGTACAAAAAGCAGACAACTGATTTTAAAGAATATAACCAAAGGAATAATCTCAGTTCACAACAATTTCAGAATGAATTTACCTTAAATTGCAGCATATTGTTGTCATGATAGGTCACATCCAAGCGAAGTGTATTGATAGGGGTAGTAGAAGTCGTAGCACGATTAGCATAATTACCATTTCTGTTGAGGTTCACCGATAAACCTGAAGAGGTGTATGTAATTTGACTGACAGAATAACCATAGTCAGAAGGGTAGTAACAGGATGGAACATTATCAGTGGAGACAGGCTGAAAAGTCAAGTATATTGCGGATCAGTAAACAGTATTTGGGAGCCTGAATTTTATTTTTATTTGTGGTTACATCTGTTGATGTAGCTTAATGCAGTAATCTTTCACCTAGCTTCAAACTCTGTCTAGTTGTTCTCAAGTGAAAATAAGTTTGCTGGGCACATCCCAGTTCCCAGTGGAGATTTAATCAACTGCACAATGCACAATTTGATAAGATTAAGTTTCTCTATTTTTAAAAAAAAGTCCCAGCTCACAACTGGAAAAAAATTTCATTTTACACAGAGACAGAAAGCCCTTTTCAAATGGTCATCATCCCAAAGCATTTCACATAGTTATACACTGGATACTTGTAGTACAGCGAGTGGAGGTAAGCTCATCAGCCATCATGGCTGTTCTGTTCTCAGGAGTGGCTTGCACAGAATCTTAGACTTCAAAGTTAGAGATGCACCCAAGTTTTAAAGCATAGATTTAGATCTGGAAAAGAAAGTCACCCAAGTTTGAGGAACTTCATATCAGCTGTTCCTGTCTGGATCCATTTTACAAAGACAGATCCAAGTCATTACGTTAAAAACTGGATGAAAACTTCTCTAAAGTTCAAGGGTTTCTTCAGATCTTATGTGCCAGTAGAACTAATTTTTAATTAGAACCTGTTTTAGTGAGAGTATGGAATGCTGACAAAGGCAGATTGACCTGCAAAAGGCACTCTGAGCTGATGTGCGGGGGAAGAGCTGTATGTGGAAGCAGAATTATAAGTATTATTTGTCCCTGTCTTTTAAGAATACCACATCATCTCCTATTTTTAATATATGTTGGCCAGATCCTCAGCTGTTCCAAACTGTCCTGGTTCCATTGACGTCAACAGTGCTATGCTATCATGCAGCAGCTGACAATATGGCCCTTTGTTTAAAAGAAGTCTTGTAAAAGGAGAATATTGTCAGACTAATTCCATTCTGAAATTGCCTTGATCCATCTTTCTCACAACAGTAAACTATAAAGAAAAAGATAAAAGTTTCTTATTTATTTTACTCCTATTCCCCGTTAGAGAAATAATTTTTGCTCACATTCCAGATACAGTTCAAGGCTTCGCATGTCTGTTGTGTTGCACTGGGACTAGGGTGACAATCAAATCTTTCAATGTTATTAAACTCTTGATTCCATTCCAGTAAGTATGATTTTCCTAGCTCAAGTTGAAGCCCAGTTACATGGGTAACCTGTAAAAAAATTGAACAAAGAACAATTTTTCAAACTGACCTCAACCAATGTTGTCTTCAACCCATATAGGGGCAGATTTTCACTGAGTATAAATTGTCAGAGCTCTATTGATGTTAACAGAACTATGAAAACATACTCCCGATGAGGCTCTACCCCATAATACTTAGTTCATTAATATTTTTAAAAATGCGTGAAATTTAAAATTTTCAGACTTGAATTCTATAACAAGCACCTAAATTAATACTTAAGCAAATAAATAAAAGTGGCTGAGTACTGACAGCTTCCACTGAAGTTTATAATGAGCGAATATCAGACCACTGTTAATTAAGTGCCTAACTATGGATTTAAGTGTCTAATCTTAGACACAATTACAATAATCAATATTGGGTCTATTTGTTTTATTTCTATCATTTTAATTTAACGCAATCACCTGTAATATTTAAAAGGTGGTGCAGAAACCAGATACACAGCAGTGGCAGGATTCTCAAGTTCCTTCATAAGATTTGTCATGAATGGCAGTTCAATGGGGGTTTTAAAGTGACTGCTTATTTAGCACATACATGCCATGTGGCTGCCACTCAGAACTCATCCTGATGAGGAGTGCTTGTGGCACTGATGCCGGAGAAGCTTTCAGAGCACACACATTTTAGTTTTTAAAAGGACTCTTTGAGCATTGATGTTAATGTCAAATACTGTTTACCTTGTGTAAATATGACACTCTACTCTAAGTCAAATCCAGCCATCTGGGGTTCATGCACAACTTCTACTGGCTACTGAGAGTTGTAAGTGTGTGTCTGAGGGCAAAACTGGCATGCATTTTTTATACATTTTTATTGAGCATAACGCAATTGTAGCTTTAAGTGCCTTTATTCTGCAACAAAACAGATTTACTATACATTATTACATCCATGATCTCATTCTATTAAGCACCTGAAAGAAAGTTTGTAAAATTCTTAAGAAGGTTCTGTCCCTGAATTCAAATATTATTTACCTTATCTGAAGGATTATAGCTGATATTATGAGGAGAATTCTCCACCACACCATTTACAGACACAGTAAGAACTGTAGGTTGAAGAGGCAATCCAAAGATTTTGATTTCCTCAAACATTAAGTTGTTGGGATTGGTGTAGTTCATGTGCGAAACATTAATTTTTAAGCTATTCTGAAAGATAAGATATTCAGATTATATTGTCACGCACTGTCTTGTACGATTTACTGGAAAGAGTCACTTTGTGTGTTTCTAAACATTCCTTTACAATAAAATTTATAAAATGACGCACACACTTTTTTTTCCCTTCCCCTTAGCAGTTTCTTTAATTGGATAATATTCTTTCTTAAAGGCCATGATCTATAATATAACATATGTTTAACATAAATAATTACAACATTATGGACACTGTTTCATTCTTGTAATTTGTACAATGTACTTCAATGGTATCTTTTACTTTTTAAAAAAATATATATTTTTTTATAAATAAAGAGCAAATGAGGGACATGAGCCAGAGAAGCGTTGAAGTAGCACTCTGACTTGTATCCTATTTACTTTGAACTGAACTCTGTTCAGTCAGAGCAGGTACCCAATTCAGAGATGTACCAAGTGTCTTCTGTCAGGTGCCGAGAGCTTTCAACTTCCACTGACAATCACTGAATTGAAAACAAACATTAGATCTAATGGCTTAATCATCATCTAGGTCAGCGGTAAGCAAACTTTTTGGCCTGAGGGCCAAAATTGTATGGAGGGCTGGTTAGGGGAGGGGGTCATGGCCTGGCCCCACTTCCTATCTGCCCCCCCAGGACTCCTGCCCCATCCAAACCCCCCATTCCCTGACGACCCCCCCAGAACACCTGCCCCATCCACCCCCCCGACTCCCGCTCCCTGTCCCCTCACCGTCCCCGCAACCTCTTTCCCTGACTGCCCCCTCCTACCCCATCCAACCCCCACTCTCCTTCCTGACTGCCCCTCCTGGATCCCTGCCCCCATACAACCCCCTGTTCCTCCCCCCAACCCCTACACACACACACCCCACCCCCTGACCACCACCCCAAACTCCCCTGCCTTCTATCCTATCCCACCCCCCCACCGTGCCCCTTTACCGTGCTGCCTGGAGCACCGGTGGCTGGCAGTGCTACAGCCACACAGCGTGGCTGGAGCTGGGCCATGCTGCCGTCACCATGCAGCACAGAGCACCACGCAGCACAGCTGCCCCAGGAGCTCACAGCCCTACCACCCAGAGCATTGAGCCGGCAGCTGAGTGAGCGAGCTGAGGCTGCGGGGGAGGGGGCTCAGCATGGGAGGGGCTAGCCTCCCAGGCCAGAAGCTCGGGGGCCAGACAGGACGGTCCCGAGGGCCAGATGTGGACCAAGGGCCATAGTTTGCCCACCTCTGATCTAGGTGGCTGTGGAACCCCCACCAGGATAGCACTATGGCTGTCACTGCAGCTACGAAATCATAAATACACTCCGAAACATCACTCTTGTGAAGGTTGAAATGCACAATTAATCTCACAATCTCCAGCCTTACCATGATCTGTCAATGGTTTGGCTATAATACTCAACCCTCTCAGCTTCAATCCTAACCCGAGTATAACCAGCTGTCTGAGTTCAGAAGGGAGGGAAAAGCCATCAATATCACAGACGTTCTCTATTCTTTAAAGTTTTAATCTTTTTTTTTAAAATAATTAAAGGACCAGATTCCCACATAGCTCCATTTACTTGAAGCTCCGTGCTCACTTTGGGAAAGCATATGGTGGAGAGGAGGAGAGCATTTCTGGTTCAGATGTATTTACCTTGCCTATAAAGGGAAACACCCTGGTTTCATTGAAGTCAAGGGCAGAACTCTCATTAACTTCAGTGACACCAGGATTTCACCCCTTGTTTATGGTCCACAGCACAAATGTACCAGGGAAATGAAGATAGCTGATGCAATATATATATTTTTTCCATTCTTGAACAGGCCACTATATTTTCTTAGCAATTTACCTGTTTACTAAAATGTCCGTTATTTGTTTGTTAAAAATAGATGTTCTCCATTATTGATTGAATTGATATATGGCAGCTTTATGCATTGAATTAACCTTTCTTTATTGACTTTCAATAAGAGCAGGAAATATGCCCTTGATTACAATGTCTTTGTAACCACAAAGAGTAAATGATTATGAAATAAATTATGTTAATTACTAATAAACTTTTGATTACTTATCAAAAAACAACAATGCTTGTGTGTGGATACAGGGCTAATGGAAGACTGATAGCCCAGTACATAAGCCTGTGGTTATGCAGTGATCCTGAGAACAGGTGCATCACAAGTAGCAACAGAGAAATTTTCCCCACAGCATCCAACAAGTGCGTCTCAGCTATGACCTGGAGGAATCAGTTATATAAATTTATTCTCTGCACACATCAGGTCCTTGGTCTCTCTGCTAAGAATGCAAACAAGGTTACCATTTAGTGCACTAGGTGTGAACTTTCTCCACTCCTGTCATGGACCAACATTAAGATATTTACACTAATCACATTACCATCAGTCAGTAGCTTTCAGTCACAACGGAGCTGTGCTAGTATCAAACAGATGACACACTAGTAAAAGGCTCTATATCCTATTACTAAGCCCCTTGAACCATTCAGTCACCTAAATACTATACATGTCAGTGTCATGGTAGCTGTAATAATAATAATACAGACGTATTATATGAGACAATTAGGATTTTTTAACATTATTCACTCTCTTTTTGAGTGAATTGAATGCAACCATTAAATAGCTGCTAAAAATTCTTGTTTAAATCTAGAAAAAATAGACAAAAGAGACTATCAACTATCTACGTACTGACAGCCGAATTAAATTGCTGACATTCACTCCTTAGAATAAAAATTAAAAATTGACACCTCTAAAATGCCAGCTCATTGGTTTCACTATGCACCACTGATGTAGGGAAAATAGATTAAAAATAAGGAAAAGAAAAATGATAATCAGATCTATGAAAGTATTCACGCTTCTACTCCTATGCTTCCTGTGAGTTTCCCCTCCACCAGCTGTTCCCCTGGGTGAATTTCAGCACAGCAGAGAAAGAAACATGAATTAATTCTTACCCATTCAGAATTATCTAAGTTTGAAATCCCCATGGATTGAGGGGGACAATGTTGGATGCAGTAGTTCTGGTCCTGTGCCCAACGCTCCCTTAAAAGACCCAAGTCCAACAGAGAACGCATGAAGGGGCTTCTTTGGGGTCAAAGGAAGGAGTCAATGATGCAGTAGATGCAACACTCCTTCCCTACCCTAGTTCTTCATCCCCATAGAATGGACACATTCAGCCTTATATGCGGACTTTATGACACTTTTTAATATGTACAAAATGATAGAATTGCTGTCCTAATATAAGTATTATTTGTTAGCAAATACGTGTGGGATAGTTACATTTATTTCTACTGACAGAATATCTGTCGAGAGTCTAAAATCCAAAAAACCTTGTGCAGAAATAAATTAAAATACATTTTATAGAGTCCACTACTGCATTTTTAATAGAACTGCATCTCCTCCCTTACTCAGGCAAAACTCCCATTGGTCTGATGAAAGCTGAAGGCAATCGCCACCTTGCAGTTCTACTACTTGATAAATAGTTGTATGTCAGTTTTATCATCTGTCAGGAAATGTGGGTGCTTTTATGATATCTAAAAGTTAGATAAAGAATGAATGAACAACCAACAAAACACGATGCTCTGGTTAACTGAAAACATTACAGATTAATATGAACACAATGAAAATAACATTATGAAAAATTACTTACTTTGGCAACTGAAAACTGGTAATAAATGTAGATTTTATTTTCCACTGTACCTAAAATGTTGAGAGAGAAATGAACACTTTCTAAGCACAGTGCAGAAATTACCCAGCATTAATGACAAGTTGAGCATAGGATTGTGTCACAATTAGAAACCAATAGATTGCTACATTATTATTATAGTAACACCCAGAGGTCTGAATCAAGATCTGGACACCAATGTGCTAGGTGCTGTGCAAACTGATATTAAGACATAATTCCTGTCTTTCATAGCTTCCAATCAGGGACAAATGAAGATTTAATAAACTCTTTTGCCCATCCTGATGTCCATGTAACTGATTCTACATTATGGGGATATCTACCTGCTTTAAACTTATGCTCCTTTTCTATTCCTTTTAAAGAGCAGAATGTTAAAGAATGATTACAGTAAAAGCTGTTATAAAGGCAAACCTGTGGAAACATACTACGAAATCAAAGCACTTTGCACATGCTTAACTGTAAGTAAATGAGTAGCCCACTGTCTTCCTGTGGTTAAGTGCTTTACCAAATCTGGATAGAAACAAGGCAGGGGGTCCTGTGGAAAAAAACAGCACGTAACTGTGCCTGTGTAGCATGCGCAGTCTGCATGTGTGTGTGCAGCATGTGTGTGTGTATACACGCAATCTCAATTCTGATATTTCCTAACTTTTGAGTGCTTGACTTTGCAAAAGTAATAACATTACTTGATCATAGTTCTTTGCCATGCAATTGACATAAAGAGAGCCTAAACTTGATATTCATCTACATTGCAATTAAAATGCTACTTGCCAGAAGGATTGCATACACTTTCTTTTAGCTTTGAAGTATGGATATAAGGTTAACTCTTTGAAATATTTTGAACAATCATCTATTATGCAAAGAGTTTCCATTATACTCTAATGTAGTTATGAAACAGGGAATAAAATACCTCACTGGCAGCAAATGTAAGAGTTGATTACTAAACACTGCAGTGTGGGATTTACAAAAAAAAAAGACAGACATGAAGAAGGTTGTGGTTGCTAGTAAATTGTGAACAATTTCTAAGGAAGATTGCAACTCATAAGTTTTTAGGAAGACTTGTTTTAGAAAATGATAAAAAAATCATAACAGCTCATATAATTTTGTTTCTCAATATTAGTACAATAAAATCTGAGTTATTTTAGATCTTGAAAATGAACACGTTCCCTCTGTAGAAATATCAGCAACTGCCCAGGGCATTCAATATTTATTGCAGCAATTATCAGCCAAACCACAACGCGTTTTCTTTAAGGCAGCCCAGAGTTTCATGAGACTTAAAAGAGCATGGACAGTTTGAAAGGTTTTGCATGACTCAGGACTGGTAGAGTCGAAACAATAAGAACTGGATTCTATAAGTAGGGTACGTATCTATTATTGCATAGATCTTTAAAAAAAGACTTTCAACGGTATAAAGCAAAATCATCATACCATAAGCCTTCGAAGCACAAGCAGCCCCACTTTTTGGCATCTAGCTAGCTTGGTGCCCTCCTACTTGAGGTAGTGAAATAACTTCCCCTTAAATACCCCAGTTCTTCAATATCAGGACAGATAGACTCAGTATTCTGAGTTAAGATTTACAGAGTACAGTGTGATCGTAGGGAATTGTAGACTGGGCACTTTATACTTTAAAGGAACAGCAGTGAAAACCCAGACGAGAGTCTGAGTCCTTCACAGCTAAAGTACGTGAATGAAGGCAGACTCCCTAGGACGATGGCAGCACCTTGGAATTGGGGCTGAGAGAGAAGTTAGGATGATGTAGTCAGCCAGGTGTCCCACAACAGGAGAATCAGATGGGCAGCATCTCACAATTAGGTCTTTCCTCACAATTAGTTCTACCACTTAGTCAGAAGTTTAGGGTTAGTGTGGACCATTTTGGGACCTCTCCCATCTCCCCCTCAATGAAAAACTGATCTGTAAACAGGCGAGTTGATGGCAGGGGAACAGTAGCAGAATCCCAGAATCTTTTTACAGATAGGCTTATTAGGGAGACTATATTTAAATTTTCTCCGAGTTCTCCAACTTGAGCACATTTGTAGAGGTCAAAGATGATCTATTCAACAGTTTTACTGATCAAAAGATGTGTATATCTGAACATAGAGGTTACTGAATTTCAGTACTAGACGGTCAGTACCTTACAGAATCATAGACAGAAATCAGAACAGTTAACACAAGTAATCCTATATAACCTTCCCTCCACCTTTAGATCTTAGTCCTGAAAACATTTATGCACAAGAGAAGTTCTATTTCACTCAGTGAGAATTGTGTATAAAAACACTCAAATGCACAAGTGTTTTGCAGGATCAGGGCCATATTTTGCAGGACTAGAGATGAAACCTTAGTGGAATGACATAGTGTAATCTATTCTTGACCACCACGGTGGAGCTTTGACCATCTCCACTATGCATAAGCCCTTATTGTTGAGACATTTCTTCTTAAATTCCTTCTTAAACTTATCCAGCATGGTTAAATCATGCTCAATTTCTTTTTCTAGTTCCTTCTCTCTATGGATAGCATGAGACTGTTAGATTCAAAATGCAAGGTCAGAACTTCCTGAAAACCAGGTATTCTTGAAATACATTAGTTTTAATGGGCATAGCCATAAACCAAACCCTTAGCTTTTTTAATAAGGTGCTACAATGGGTTACAAACAATAAAAACTATCACATACAGGTCCTTAAATCTTTTTTTAATAAAAGCCTGAGTGTGTAATAAAAGGTCTCAGGAAGTCATTTTGGAATAAATATTTAAACTGCTTGCTGGTTTGTCTAACAAAAGTATAATAAAAAGGACAAAGGCTGGGATTGTCAAAGAAAGGATTTAGGTGCCCAGATCCCAGTAAATTTCAACAGAATTTGGGTGCATAACTTCTTAGGTGCCTCTAGAAATCACAGCCAGTTATTTTATAAGTCAAAGTCCAAACTCCCTTTGTTTTCCAAATTAGCTTTAATCTCAACCTTATCATCACTAACTATAGTATTTTAAAGTGATAAAACTCAGATATTTTATTTAGCTAAGTTGGACATTTGATAGAAATGAATACATTTATAAATTATTTTGATTAAATTTATTAAACAAAATCCTGCTACATAGGTGCACTTAGATCCTCCTATTTTTTGGTATGTGTGTGTACAGTATCCAGAACAGCTGGAATCTCATCTCTGATTAGTGGCTACATGTGCTACAACAACAATACAGCAACAACCCTAGAAGGCAATGAGGTTTATTGACATTATCAGTGATGAAATGTTTGTTTGTTTGTGGATTTAGATGCCTCACTTTTAGCACCCAACTTTATCACTGTCTGTATTTATGCCCACATCTAAGGGTATGTTCACAGTGATTCAGATGTGTGACTGTAGCATGTGTAGACATACCCAAGATAGCGTTGCATCCATTGGAATTAATCTGGATTTACAACAGCAAATTTGAGAGTAGAATTTAGTGTATTAAAAATATGTCAGTAATATGGTGTACAACTTTGGACTTTTTTTAAAGGTTAATATAAGCCTCTTTTTTCATATTAACAAGCAAACAACAATTCTAACAAGCCTTTCAGTCCCTTCTGTGAATAGGATATTACATTTCCTCCACTTGAGGTTGCATACCCAAACCCTCACTAATGTCCCACTGAACTATTCAGATGAGTAAGAATTTGCAAGACTGGGCCCCCTGATTGTAACATTTATAATTTGTAAGTATACCACTAATTTGCATAATGTAAAATTCTTCATCCATGAAACCAATGAAAAAATTAGGATTATTATTTTCAAATATACTAATACTTCAAATGTTACAGGTATCTAATGTGCCTACCTCTAGATTCTCCATCATCCCAGAATAAATCTCCAGCTGCTTGTTTATTGTCATCTAATGCAATTATAAGTCCCATCGGATTCTTGCGGCTGTAAAATGAAAGACTTTCTCTGAAGAGTATAAATGATATCTAGACATTGTTTATATTGATATATCTTGAAAAAATATTGACTATACCAATTTTCATTTCCAAAATCTTCATGTTAAAAACTGAGGTTTTGTGTTTTTGAGGAAATGTTGCAGATTTCCTTTCACCATTTTTTGGCTGAGAGATTTTAATAATTTCACAACAGAACAGATTTTCCCTAAGCTACTTTTCTCCTGGAGAAATTGCCTTTCATTTTCATAGAAATGGATAAAAATATGTGGCAGGACTAAAAATTATTACACAAAATTAACATGTGATTAACCAGTAATCATATTATTTCATTAATCATGGAAGTATATCAATGCTTTCAGCTATTACCAATCTCAAAGTTTAAATACTAAACTGAACAGGCCATTTTTTCCTCTTAATTACGTGGGTATCAATCTGTTATTCCAGATATACACTGAGAAAGGAATTTGGTCTAACATCCACACTTTGTCCCACAGGCAATAATCAGCCTGAGCAACTCATCCTTCATATTCACACAGGGCAACAAGGGAGCATCCCTTTCATCAATAGTAGAGATGGATGACGGTATTCGCCACAGTGCTGCTAATCACACATATGGGCTAGTAGGGAGAGGAACACATTGGTGCAGACTACTTACCCCCACTTCTCTGGAGCAAAGGGGGACCCAGAGACCAGATTGAGAGTCTGTGTCTTAGTCTGGTTTCTAGTTTGTTCCTTGGGCACGTTGACTCTTACTCAGGACTTGTGACAAAGCTACAATTTAACCCTGTGTGTGCAAACTGACAAGCAAACTGGGCTGTATGTTTGACTGTAGAGCTTCAGGACCTGATCCAAATACCACTGAAGTAGTGACCCTGCACCCCCAGCTACAGTGGGACTTTAGCCTGACTAAAGAGCATTGGATGCAATGCTTCAGACATTCCCGTATGATACACCCAATGGTTTGAAATCTGACAATTCTGAGCCCACTCCTGAAATCACATTACAGAGTAGTGTGATCAGAGTGCTCAGCCTTAAAACGTACCTGTACAATGTTGTATTAGCTGGTTGCTGAATAGGAAAAATGTAGCCTCCTCTCAGATGAAGTCCTAGTTTGTCTGCTGGGAGATACATCTCTGCTTGTTGTTTTCTCCATACTACTCTTCCACCCTAATTTATGGGAATGGAAGAGAAAATGGGTATTTTACATTACTCACCTCAGAGACTGGTTTCTCACATCCTGAGCTTCCATTCCAGTTCTTCCAGTTATAATACATTAATGTCTACTCAGACACTATCTGCCTACTACTACAGAAAATCACCCTAGATTACAACACCAAACAAATCAATCAACACACAAAGAAAGGCCAATTCATCTTGGAAGGCTGAAAGTAGACACTGTCTGTGTCAGGCACAGGGTAGAATCTTACCCTCCTTCTCCAGCCAACAGGCAGAAGAATTGGCACAGAAGTGGTGAACTTAATTTCTTTAGAAATAAGGATATCATGCCAGTGTTTGAATGCCCAGAAGAGACTGCAAGTATTATATTTTACTATTTATTTACTGATGTTGGTGTTAACAGCACTGTACAGAATGTAGAAGAAATGTAAACCTTGCTTAACATTTGTTACGAACTCTCTCTTCTCTTTTCTCTCTATCTATTCCTCCTCCTTCCCTTAATTATCTCTCTCCCATCTTCTCCTCCATTCCTCCCTTCTCTCTCTCAACTTTCTGCTTCCTTCATGTTTATCTCCTCTACCAGGTCTAACAATCACAACCCATCCCGTAGTGGACAATGTTGAGAAGAACACACAGACATGGACTCAGCCCAGCATCATTATATGCATTTACTTACTGTTTCATAGTCATACCATACTGCATCAGGAATATATGCTGTCACTGTTTCCACACCCTGAAATGAGAATAAAGAAACATATTTCATATTTGAAGACAAATCAAAGAGCAAGTAAAGCAGCATTTCCAAAATGACAATTTCAAGCTGACAAGAGAATTTCAATTATATTTGTTCTGATTTTTGTTTACGAAGAAGGACCTTTCTCTACAATGGTCTGGTCAACGTATAAGACTTTTTCCCCCAGTATCACAGAAGTTAGAATAGAAAAAAAATGTCCTTGTTCATCCATGTGCAATGAAGATTTATGCCCTAAAGTAGGCTTATTACTGATCTATCTGGTCTCATTTTAAATGTGTCATGCAATGAGGCTTCTGTCATGTTCCTTGTAGATTGTCCCACAATCCAGTAGTTGTCACTATCAGAAATTTTTCCTGATATTTAGCCTTAATTCTTCCTTTTTTTTTTTAAATCCCATTTCTCCTATTCATATCCCCTTGTACGAAACTAAATAATTCTTTTGGGGTATCTACACCTTCAGATGTTTGTAGACTATTATCATAGCTCCTTTTAAATGTTGTTTAGCTAAGCTATGCACAGCTCTTGCTTTTCACTTTTCTTCATAAATCAGTCCTTCTAGCGCCTAATCAATGTTGCTTTTCTCTGAATCCCACCAACTTGTGAAAATGTTAGTAGAATGGAGGTACCCATAAATGCATATAATAATCCTAACAAAGTCACATCAGAACCTTAGAGGGACTATTACATCACTGCTCCATGATATGATACTTCTGTGTGATATGCAGCCCAAAAATCACACTGGCTCATTTTGATATTGTATCATGTTGCAAACTCATGTCTTATTTGATATTTACAATTACCCCCCCCAATCTCCTTTTGTGTTACTTTGTTCCAGATATTTCTTTTCAGATATGCCTTGTTTTATACATTTAACAGATGTATTGATAGAGCTTGAAAAATGTGATTGCATATGTGAGACTGAGGGCCAAAGGGGAAATTTTGAATTAACGAAGAGTCATCACTGCAACAGGAATAATCCATGATCTTGGTGTTCTCCAGTGAAATTACAAAGAGATGAAGAGAAGCTGCTTGTGAATTTTAGAAACACGGCTTGACAAATAATTGTATCATGTCCTGTCCCTCTTAACTACCTGCTTGTGAATGGTCATATTCATAAGTGTTTCTGCATTAGTTTAGCTATAACTGATGTTCGCTCTGCTAGGTCATGGTTCACTGGTTACTTGATGAAATTATCTGGTCAACATGTGTATGTTGGTAAACCTATACACTCTGGTTAAAACATCTTTTTGGAGATCTGCTATCAGCTACAAGGAGAACAGCCACAAGTCAGATGTATTCTTTGCAGCATAGAAGAATCCACGCAGACAAATGGTCTAATGTAAAGACAATAGGGTGCCCTCCATTGTATTAGCTGTTACAAATTTTAGAGATACGCAGTGATGATTGGGGCAAAATTGAGCCCTAAATAATATGAATGTCAGTGCTCAACAAAGAGTTCAAAAATAGATTTTAATATATAATCAAACATACTGGGTCCAGTACAGGAGTGATAAGAAGACCAGGCCCCCACAAGAACTGTCGATCAATAGCCCACGTTGCTTCATCTGAATAGAACCTAAAAGATGGAGAAAGTAGCAGAATTTATTTTGTTTGTTTGATTATTGCCATGGGTAACACAACACAGAATCAACACAGAAGAATGGCAACACTGATAAATGGAAATTTATAGCACTATAGCTTGTTTTTATTTCCATATGAAGAAAATCAGACAATGCCAGAAATACATTCCTGCGTTTCCTTATTTAGTTTATAATTATATTTTTCATGTATTTCCTGTTTAGAAATAATTTGTTCAAGAGTTTAAGAGCTAGGACATGCAACTTCTAGAATGTGCAGCATGCCAAAAAGTCATTTCCTTATTTACCACTGACATTTCATACCATTCATAGCAGGTGTTAGAGCAAACTATAATAATTTAGGAAGCCAGATGTGATTTATGATTGATCTTTTTAAAAAGCTATTGTATTATAAATGTGTATAAATATGATGTATACAATAGCATCAAACTCTGCCCTATTGAATTCCCTCTTTCCCACAAAAAATACTGTTTATGCATATTTTGATCAGTGAACTTACTCATGAAGAAGTGGTCTCACTACTGTGTCTCCTTGTGTATGAGCTTTGTAAAAAAGGGTATAGAGGTAGGGCAGTAAAGTGTATCGAATGTTCAAGTAGTTCTTTGATGATCTCACCAAAACAGAATCTGCCCCAAATACAGCTGGATCCTGAGGCTGAAAATAAAGGTTGGATTGTTATTGTTGTCATGAAGAAGGAAACGTGTTTTGGCAAACACTGTAGGCCAAATCCAAGATAAGCAGCTGCAACTCCATTGGAGTCCACATGAACAGTGACACAATGAGGTTGCAGCTGCTGATGCCAGTGGTGAACTTGGCACAGTACATACAATTATTTCCAATGGAGGTAACTCTTTTGGAGTTAGAATTTCATTAAGACCGCCTATGAATGTAAAATATCAGCTACAATGCAGTGAACTATATAGCTCCCTTCGACCAGAAAACCTGATGGAACAGAGTATTAGAATGCAGGAGACAGAATGTCTACACTATGCCAGTAGGACAGCAGTTGTTTCAATGACTGAGTAAATATTAACTAAGGACAACAGAAATAATTACATTACAGTGGATTTGTTCCAGTTCTTTTGTGCTAGTAGTCTACTTGTAAGTTCATTGATACAACACTAGTAGGAAATTGGTAATGTAAGGATATCTTTAAGGAACTTTAAGAGTATTTGTAACCTACCGCGTAATTTTCAGCATTGTGATTTCTGCAAAATGGATAAAATGCTCCAACTTGCATCCATCGTCTGCAAAGTTCTTCTGTGACATTATCAAAGAAACCACAAATATCTGCACCAATCTAAAAAATTATACACAAGTAGTATGTGTGTCAAAATGCTGTATATACCCTATATGTATTATACAACATACCACATCTCTACACATATGCCTGTACACATATTTTTAATTGGCATACTACCAAACTTACAAAGATGATATACAAAGTGAAAGGAAACATTTCCAGTGAATAATCAACATATCCTTAATTGCCACAAGAGGCAGGCTGAGAGAGGTGTTCAGCATATTTCCACCTGACACTTTTCTTCTTTCAGATCTAATTTCACTCAGACCCAAAGCTGCCAAATGGCTTCTGTTCTGAATAACAGAGACATTATCAAAGATTATTATTTGAAGGGGGGAGTGTCAGGTATATCTCCTTTTTAAAAAAATGCTCTAATATTTTTCAAAGTTTCTTTTAAACTTGATTTTAAGTTTATATGCCAAATATTATAATGTAATAAAGAAACTTAAGTCCCATTTCAAACAGGACCATGTTAACACAAACTGGGTACTTTTTAGTTCTCTCAGAGTCTACACAGGGCACTTTCAGTGAAACATTTTAGTGTGCACTGCAATTCACACCCCCAGTGTACGACCCCTTACATTCTTTTGCACACGGGTAGCAATAATACAAAGTATTTTTCCAAGTAGCTCTGATGGAGCCCAACTGAGTGTAAAGGGCTCTACCTTGCACATCACCTCTGAAATTTGTCCACCTTTTTTAAAAAAAACCCCTTCCTTTTCCTGTTTCAGTGTGAAAGGTGCATCAGAAGGGACTAGCGGGAAGTTAAAAGGGAAGAGAGTGGCATGATGGGGAAAGGAATGACTTGGTGTTAAATAAATTAATTTGAGTACTTTTGTTTTGTACCTGCACATATAGGGCTTTACTGTGCAATCTGTAGTCACATTGGTCAGCCTACAGTGAATGAAGTTGACTTAAAGGTAATAATTGGAGATATGCCAATCTCCTAGAAAGGTCATCAAGTCCAGCCCCCTGCCTTCACTAGCAGGACCAATTTTTGCCCCAGATCCCTAAGTGGCATCCTCAAGGGTTGAACTCACAACCCTGGGTTTAGCAGGCCAATGCTCAAACCACTGAGCTATTCCTCCCCCCATGTTGTATCTAAATTGGCTATTATGATTATCCTTTTCCCTAACCTCCATCTTCTTGTCCTTAGATCATGAGCTCCTTGGAGCACCACTTGTGAATGTTTGGAAAACATTAACACACAGGGGGCGCTACCATAAATAAATGATTAAGAAATAAATAACATTAAGCAGTCTGCAAGATGGCAGCACAGTACAATCACAGAAATGCAAATCCTGAAGATGGAATTTGGCCATTTCATTCATTTATAAATGAGCAATCCTATCCCACTGCCAATGCAGTGGCAAAACACTGTATAATGTCAGCTCGTAGAGCTAATCACTGAAGATAAAACAATAATAAAGGGTGACAGATAGCTTGAAACATAGGACATAGTACACTCGATCACACCATAATTCCATCTAGTCAGAAACCCAGCTATGGGAGTGGCCTATACCTGATACTTCAGAGGACATCAAAAATCAGTAGCAACAGCCCCATAATTAATCCAGCCAATTGTCTAAAGCTGTACATGGGGGATGAGAGTTCTTTGTTTGTTTTTTCTGGACTTCTGCCAATGACTATTTATGTTTTAAAGAACAAGGTCATTATTTATATTGGTTTTGATTAGATAGCAAGCAACCATATGAAAAGATTGCATTGTTAATTCTTAATCTGTTGCTTTGAAAGGTGATCCCAAATAACTATAACATACATAAGGTATCCCAAAGAGGTTAAATTCCAGCATTCCTGGTATAGCCCATCTCAGATCATTCCATGTAGCAGCATTATCCCCTAGCCAATGTCCTGTGTATTTGCCTGATCCAGCAAAAGTAGACCTAGAAATAGTAAGGCTTCTTTTTCCAGGGAAAACAGCTTGTATAGCTCTGAAAATTAAACAAAACTGGAATTAATACCACATAGTAAATGTACTTGAACTCTGATAGATTATCTGTTTTCCACGTTGCCGATTCAAATTCATTAATTCATAAAAATAATAAGGCCCAGGGATGTTGTTTCATTTCCAGTTAGCCAGATGTATTTTAGCTGAGCTCCTGATATTCACTCTAAATAAGCTCTCTTTCTGAAACTGTTTAGCCCACTAAACTTTGGGCCAGATACTCAATTGGAATATACTGGCTTTACACTTCAGTGCAGCTGCACCAATTTAGATCTGTTGAGGGTCCAACACGTTAGCTAGTTACCAGTTTGAGTGTTTGGGAGAAAGGAAATGTTGGAACCTATGATTTTTTTAAACCCACTGCCTAGAGAAGTGGAGAACAAAGCACAGAGAGAGCTCCTCTATTCTAACACTCCACAATTCAGAACCTGTCATGCAGGAGATGTGTGACTTACTGGAAACTTTAGATGCAAAATGGGATGAGGTGAAGACACTTATCTACCGGGATAGTGGTCCCGTGGGCTGTGTTAGCCAGGACCAGAACCATGGTTTTATTTGTTCTTCAAACAGAAATAAACTTAATTGAAATAAATAGTCTTGAAATTACACCAAGTTTGAAAATTATTCAAACACGGTTGGCAGTTCACTAGCACTTTAAAGACAATGCAAATTTTAAGACTTTTTTTTGAGTTGAACTTAAATAGTAATGCAGGGTCTTCCTTCCATTAACTGATTCTACAAGCCATAGTCCACATGGCCACATAGTCCTAAATTTTATAACAGGCTAGTGAATTTTGGTGCTTCAGTGTTGGATGCCCAGCTTCAGAAGCCATAGAAGGACCTGATTCCCAGAAGGCAGATGCTCAACAATCTCTGAAAATCAGACTCCTTTAAAGAGTTTCAAAATGGGTACCTAAAAATCACTAATCACTTTTGCAACTTTAGGCCACATACTCTAGTGTACCTTTATGTAACAATTATTAGAAAGCAGTTCTTACTTATCAGTAGACAGAGTCATGGAATATCCATATAGACTGTGAACATCATAGTGTTTTCCCCAAGATTGCACTGCATCCATGCAAAGTGTCTTTGAATACATGAGTCCATCGAGAATACCTTTAGAAAATGATATGACAACATTGGAGTATGCATTTATTTTGAATATTTGCAATCTTTTATCTTAATACATAACTGAATGCAGGGGTGCTTTTTGTTTAGTATTTACATTCACCAAAGTGCTTCAAGAATGAACAATGGGTGATTGTCAATATCATATCATATGACAGTAGGTTAAGCTAGATTGAGGTACACTGGCTTTATTCATCTGTGTTTAAACTGTGGTACTTTTCTGCTTTGGAGCTCCCTGTACCTCATGGCAATCAATATGCAAACCCAGAACAATTCACCCATTACCTCTAATACTTCTATAAATGCAGCTTTTGTATCAGAGTGGAGTTTAGTGCGTAACAGGGGTCGGCAACCTACCAAAAGTGGCACGTGAGCCGATTTTTGATGGCATGTGATGCAGGCTGAGCCAGTCAGCCTGTCGCCACTCTGGGGTTCCCTCTGCTGGTCCCTTGCCAGCCGGGGTCCCGCCACCGGTCCCACTCAACTTGCTTCTGGTAGGAGTTCCAGCACAGGCCCCCTGCCAGAGAGGATCCAGGCCTCCGGCCCTGCTCAGCCCTACCAGCCACCAGCTCCACTCACCTCAGCTGCCAATCTGGGGTTCCAGCCACTGACCTCCTGCCAGCCGGGGTCGGGATCTCCAGCCTCGCTCAGCCTGCTTTCCTGCCTGGAGTCCCCGCAGGCCACCCTGGGCTCTGCTCCTGGCCTTGGATCAGTGCTCTGCAGCCTCCCCGCTGCGCCCACTGTCCCCAGCCTGGGACAGTGAGGGTTGCACATGAGGCAAGAGGGGGTGCAGCTCAGCCCCCCATCTTAAAATTGCTTATATCAGACCACACTGCATTTGACCTTGTTACTGCCTTCTATCGCCATTTTTTCCCCACTGAGAGTTGAAGGGAATGTTTGACAAAATGGCAGCTCCTAAGAAAGCGAAGTTAGATGTCCGATCTTTCAGCCTGCTTGGACAGACGCATTTGGATTTATTGAAAAGAAGGACCGTGTTATTTGTGCTTTCTGTTATGAAAGTGTTTGTTGCACATCAAGTGTTCAACGACATATTGAAACGAAGCATGAGAAAACCTTTCTTGATGAAGCAGACAAAACTGAATCAATCAAAAAGGCAGTAGCAGCCTATGAGAAGCAAAGCAGTGTTTTGAAAAGCTTAAGTGTAAGTAAAAATCAAGCTACAGAAGGAAGTTACAAGATTGCACAGTGCATTGCAAAAAAAGGGAAAGCCATTTACAGATGGGGAAAATATACAAGAAGTTTTTCTCAGCAGTTCGGAGATTTTGTTCGATGATTTGCCAAATTGAGAGACGCATAAGTGAAATGGCAGAAAACATTAAAGAAAAGCAGATGACTGCATTGAAAGACACAGCAGTGTTTAGTGTTGCAGTTGCTGAGAGCGTGAATATAAACGACGTTCCACGTTTGGCAGTTGTTGCAAGATATTGTGCTTCCGGTGAAATCCAAGGGGAACTTTGTTGCCTAAAACCCCTGCATGGTACAACAAAGGGGGAAGATTTGTAAACCATTTTGAAGAACGGGGAGTTGACATCAGAAACATATTTTGTTTTGTCTGACAACAGATGGTGCTCCTGCCATGGTCGGAAAACTGAAGGGATTTGTAAAGTTACTTGAAGATCAAACTGGCCGTCCAACAGTCAAATTTCACTGTATCATCCATAAAGGAAACCTGTGTGCTAAAATTTCTAATTCAGAACTTAATAATGTGATGAATACAGTGGTGTGAATTGTGAATTTCCTTGTTGCTCGATCTGCTTTGACTCACAGACAATTTCAAGCACTGCTAGAAGAGATGGACAGTGCTTATAACGACATCCCACTTCACAGCAACATTCGGTGGCTAAGTCGTGGCAAGGTTTCGGTGCGCTTTGTAAACTTTTTGTTGGAAAAAGAACAAAACTACCCTGAACTGGATGATGACAAATGGCTGCGTAAGCTCATGTTTCTAACTGATATCACCACTCACCTAAACGAACTCAACCTCTGTCTCCAGTGTTATATCCTTGGGGGCACCAGTTTTAGGAAGAAATCACTGGAGACACATAGAGCTGTAAACCTTGAAACAGCCATTTATTGCCACACACAGAACTAACCAACAGCCACCCAAAACTGGCTGGGTTATCCCCTAATAATCTAATTCAGTTGCCATAGCAACACAAGATTCTATTACCATGACAACCAAATACACACCATCCAGGGTGCAGGGCAAACAGTTCTGGATCTTTATGAAGCCTGGAAAGCATTTGTTGTGAAACTAGCAGTTTTTTTCCAGTTCTTTCCGCTACTTCCAACTCATAAAAGACCTATCGACACGTTGTACTGTCAGTGTCGATGAGACTGGAAAGTACATGCATGAGCTGGAATCAGAATTTTCTGACAGGTTTCAAGATTTCCAGCGATTTGGCCTAATAATTTCTTTTCTAATTAAACCTGAAAAGTTCAATGAAAGCGACTTGGATTTGTCTGTATTTCAGTGGATGGGTGTTGAAGATTTCAAAATGCAGCTCATTCAGTTAAAAAGCTCAGAATCAAAGTTTGTGGATCTGCGGAGCGCACTTGAAGCTGCCAAGAGAAATCATGGGGCCTCTATTCTGACCTTCTGGACGTCCCTGCCAGTGAAATTCAACTGTTTGAAGAAAATTGAGTTTGCAATGCTTTCAGCATTTGGATCCACATACCTGTGAGAACAGGTATTTTCACACTTGAAATCTGTCCTCTGTCCCTCTCGGAGCGGTTAACAACTGATCACTCAGAAGCCTGTGTGCAGCTTAAAGTATCCAAATATGTTCCAGACATTGGAAAACTCCACAAGGAAAAGCAAAGGCAAGGATCTCACTAAACTGGTAAGATCTGCATTTTAAATAAAGCTTCTGAAACATTTTGAAAACTTTACATATAACAGTAGTTTGGTTCTATATTATAGACTTACAGAGAGACCTTCTAAAAAACGTTAAAATGTATTACCGGCACGCAAAGCCTTAAATTAGAGTGTATAAATGAAGATTTGGCACACCACTTCTGAAAGGTTGCTGACCCCTGATATATAATCTGATTAAGTTTGTCCGGGACATACAATTATTAAATATTTTATCATATTTCTGTAGGTGCTATTAAATAGTAACCACCACCTGTCTTCGGTGCCATTGCCTTCCAGCACTTTTCTTACTAAATCTTGCTTTATTTTTCAGAACTGTAGCTCAGTATGGGCTTAACTGTCACCTGTATTGCATTCCTGTGTAGGGGAGTAAGGAAGCATAAGGAGCTTCCTTATTTCCCTACATGGGTTATTTGCTTTGCTAAATCTTGCTAAGAGGAGAAGACCCACTGCTGTGCTGGTACTCCTTCTCCAGCACAGGTGCGTGGCCTCCTCAGTACAGAGGGAGAAGTAAGCTCTCAGAGATGCAATCTGGGTCCTGCCTTGGGGTATGTCTACATTACCCGCCGGATCGATCTATCGGGGATTGATGTACCGCGTCTCGCCTAGACACGATACATCAATCCCCAAACATGCTCCCTGTCGACTCTGGAACTCCACCAGGGCGAGAGGTGGAAGCGGAGTCAACAGGGGAGCGGCGGCTGTCAATCCCGTGCCATGAGGTCACGAAGTAAGTCAATCTAAGTCAATCTAAGATACCTCAACTTCAGCTATGCTATTCTCGTAGCTGAAGTCGCATATCTTAGATCGACACTCCCCCCACACCCTCCCAGTGTAGACTAGGCCTTGCTCACAGAGCAGCACAGCCATGCGCTGCCCTTTGCTTCAGCTAGAGTGCAAAGTGCCAATCAGCTCTGTACAGACATTCCCTGCTCCGTGTTTCTTTCCCATTTTCCCACCTCCTAAATACTGCACTGGAAAAATGCCCACACAGGTTACAACTGTATTTCTGACAGAGCAAAATCTTTCCACTCTTCATTAGAGCCTGACATCTATGTGTGATCAGAAAAAAATAAAGAGATATTTTTTACTTTCAATGGAATCTAAAATTCTGCACTAAGTACTAGATTGTGCAGCCCTCCATCACCTTGCAGAGCACTTCTTTGTACAAGCAGTTACACTGATGCCAAGGGGACTACTCCTGTGAGCAACCGCTCACAAGCATGTGGAAAGATTGCACAACTTCACCCTTAATTATTGGACTATTGGATCTGGCAAGATACTGCGACAGGGTTACATAAGTTATTGCTTGATAAAACATTAGGATTCCAGTTTAGTTATGCTTACGGGCCTAAAGCTATTAATGATAAAGGAAAATCAATACTATTGCCTGACTTAATTAAAGCAATGGCAACATTTACTTTAGCAAATGCAGCTAATAATTTGAAGAATGATGAAACGTTTTACTGGAAAAAAGACATTTGCCTTCAGGAGTTCTGGAAATAGTACCTAAGCTACTGAGGATAACATACTATATACTCATCTTTTCTGTCATTAGGAATGTTTAAAACATAAAACATTTTAAAATGGTAAAAATTTCCCTCATCTCATTATAACTGATTACTTATATCTCACACACACTAGGATTTTTGCCATATGATTAAAGACTATAGACTTACTGGGAGTGAAAGGAGGATAGTTTAAGTTGTTTTGCTGACAGCCACGTGTTGAACCTCTTATAAAGCTGGATATTTCATTCATGTCCTGGGGGGGAAAAAGATGTAGATTATGATAGGATTTGCTTAAATATCTTTCCGTAATGAAATCCTTATATTTTATTCATCGAATCATTTAGGAAAGGAAAAAAAAAAAGTTTAACTAAAGTCTCACTACCTAACATATAGATAGTATAGATAGAATATTATACGCATTTATCCACATAATAATATAGATCCTGATGCCGCAGAGACTTATTCATGTGAGCCCTCTCATAGTATCTTGTGCAAATGTACTCAGCTGTTTATTTGCAGGACTGCACTCATGATCGGTACAAAACAGTGGGTTTCAATTTTTTTTTTTAACTTGCGGACACCTGCAAAATTTCAAATGCAAGTGACGGCCCCTTTGAAAATCTTAGTCTGTGGAGCCCTTGGGTCTGCAGACCACAGGCTAAAAAACTCTGATATAAATGGTATGTACATATTATATTTCACTTCAAGCTGTGACAGATTCAGTCCCAGAATGACACTTCATAATGCACAGTCTCTCACTAGACATTTGAAAGAATTGGGCACGAACCTACCTAAGAGGTATGAACTAAAGACATTCATAAAGAATTGTTGTTGTTTTTTTCATGTAGTAGTATTCAGAATCAAAGCACATCAATCTTTTTTATAAACCCAACTGTTTTGCTACATACAAAAGATAGCGGACCTGTCTCTGATATCACGTATCCTGGTATAAATACAAGGCAACGAACCTAAAGTCAAAAGTAACCCCAGTGTGAAATGGGTGCCTGTGAGATCAAAAATCAGGCCATGTATAATTTTATCTTATTCTATGACATTAATTGGAGTTACACAAGTTGTAGCCAAATCAAATATTAGCATGTTGCTGTATATTAAGGAAAGGTTTCTGTGAATCATTAAATAGCAGTGTGCACAGGTTAATTCCCTTTACATTTGTACTTTCTCTTGAAAAAAGAATAGGTCAATTTTCCGAGGCTTTATCAATTGAGCCCATCCTTCTTCCATTTATTTTCTCACCTCTGGATGTATTCAAAGAAAAGGGCTCAATTTTGTAAACCTATAAGGCCTGAATCACATCACCACTCTCTGGAAATGTAAAGGAATCTTAAAAGTGAGACTTTAAATACCTTCACACATACACTTAAAAGTATATTATTAAAAAGTGTCTCTTTTTCATCAATTACTCAAAAATAACATCTCTTTGTTTCAAGGGATTGCAGAATGCAAAGATTTTACAGACACTGAATCATTGGGAACTGGTTCCACAACACTAAAGGAGCATAAAGCATTATAGACCAATTTATATTGGGAACAATTTGCCACCATATTAACCTTCTGCATATCTAAAATGAATTATGGCGGAAGTCACCAGAAGATGGTGCTGTTACACATAGTCTAACAAGGTTTTTTTTTTTTGTTCTTGTTTTTGTTTTGTTGGGGGGAGTGGTTTGTTTTGCTTTGTTTTGACCTTATGTGTTGAGTACCTAGTGTGCCATCTTTGAAGAAATGCTGTGAAGTTGTAAGTATTTGTGATGTCGTTTCTTGGGGGCGGGGTGGGGAGCAGTTGCTACAAGCACACGCAGGTTTGGTCTCTGACTTAATTCCTCAGAACCAGGAACTGAATTTGAGCTAAAAGAGGCAGCATTTGTGTGCCCTTTCTGGACATTTTTGTTCAAGGACAGGTGGGTATATGATGTTAAATAAATAACTTACTCTAAGAAAATAGCAGATTCACAGATTTCTGCTCCATCAGAGGACTGGTCTACAATGTTCCGACAACTACTACTACTTAGCAGAGAGACTATAAATATAACGCTAGATAATGGGAATCAGATCCTCTACACACACACACACTGCACCCTCTGTCAAACGTTTGGTTTGCCCTCATTTAAGCACTCCTCCTGTACAATCAGAAAAGGTTTTTGCTTATTTTTAATATAGTATTGTACAGTAATAATCTTAGGCAGAAGTTTATGCACACCTCACTGGGTGATAGCTCAAGCAGGGCAAAAATCAAAATTCAACTGACCCTTTCTCATTTTGAGTAGAACTTGACTCCGCCGGCTTTTGTACGGGGGCTGCTCAGTGCATAAGAGAAACACTCTACTTGCAGTATTGCAGGCTGGGAACCCATGATTTTATTCGGCTACCTAACAGAGCAGAGAGGGGAAAGCAGTACACCCACTAACAGAAAATAAAGAGAGGGGTGGAGCATGGGTGCGACCCATAATACTCTGAAAAACCCCGGTAACCCCTTGATGACCGCTTCACTATCTCAGTAGTTCTATTTAAATCAATGGAGCTACATGCATAAAGCTAAGGCAGAGCCTTGCACGGGCGAGCAGAATGGAATCTCACTACTCCGGGAGGTCCACTGGGGGCAGATCACAGTTTTCTCCCTTGGTGTGCTGTGAGTGTTTCACAAACTGCTATCTCCTGTGAGGGTGCAGCATTTTTCCCACACCCATGTGGCTAGCCAGCTCCACAGGCCAGCACACGGGAGTGGAGACATGGCTTCAGCAGTTCCCTTCCCCACCCATCTGTGGATGCCTATAGGGTGCCTGCCTTGGAGGAACATCCCAGAATCAGCCCTGTGCTCACTGATGTGTAAGGGGCATAATTTTAGCTGGCCCTTTTTTAGTGTTGAAAGGCAGCTCCTTGCCTCCTCTCTTCACTCTGTGCCTGCATAAAGAGCAACCAGAATCTAGCCATGGGAACTACATCAGGCAAATAAAGGTGGCACAACTGAACCCTGAGATAGGAACATGAAAGAATAACTGCAGTCTAAGGGTAACTTTTTGCTTCCATATATAAATCTTCATGGTGCCTTCAGCACAAGTGTTGGCTCCCTGCCATATAGTTTGTGAGAGATGAAGAGTCAGAAGGGATATTTTGTGATTGTCTGTCAAATTCTGCAGTGTAGCTAGAGATTGTTAAAGATGTCCCTGATAATATTTCCTACAACTGGTGACTGACATGATTTTTAGTTGACATCATAGCACTGTGTTTTCGTATGTATCCCTAAATACACTATGTAAAAGGTACGCATGGAAGAAAAGTGCACATTTATACTGGAGAAACTTTACTCTGGTGGCCAAATCCTTTACAGAATTTTTTTGCTCTCATGAAAAGAGCAATACAATTTATACTTGCTAACTTGACCCAAATGAGCAACAGAACCACAGAGTCAGCAAAAATAAACAAGAAAAATATATTGTCTCCTAGAAGCAGAAAAGGGTGTTTCTTTCAGTGGTTAAGAGCGAGTCATTTAAAATTGTAATAGTTTGGGGATTTGTTTATGTTTGTTGGATCTTTTTTTTTTCCTGAAATTAATGTTGCTTATTAAAAAAAAAGAAAGAAAAAGAAAAAATATGGTCTCACAATCCTTTTTATTTCTAAATAACATGCCAGGGTGCGTTTATGCTGCTATAGAGAACAGGAATCACAATTCAGCTGTTTATGAAATAGGAACATTCAGATAAAAACACCTGTTCTTACACCAGCATTAGCAGTGGATTATCTGAAGCATGGCCAGTGCACGCCATGAACTATCAAAAGGCTGCCAACAGTTCCACATTCCCTCATCAGATGCAAAGTAGCAAGACAGTAGAGTGCCAAAGGGAGAAAAATAATTTTCGAAATAAAAAGTATCAAATTAAACTTGAAAGACGCTAGAAACCCGTGTGCATGCACTCATACACATGAAGTACAGTAGTCAATTAGCTTTTGATGCTGCTGCCGCCACATGTTCTATTTGGGTTTGTCATGCTCAGGAGGAAGACCCTTTTCTGTCCCTCAGAAGAAAGTCTGTCCAGCATGGTTCTCTTTCATTCTGCCTAATGGCCCTTGAATCTGAAATATTATTGGCCCCAAAACAAATGGGATCTGACTTCCCACATTGAAATATAGTCCAATCCTTTCCTTTTCAATTTCTACCCATTCTTTTCCATTCATGGGACTCAGCAAAGCCCGATCTCCGGCAAATTTGATTCCAGTCATGCAAGTACAATAATTTTCTAGTCATCTTAGATAATCAGAAACTATTATGCAATATACTAGAATTACGATGGTCTCAGATATCTATTTGCTATTAAACATATTTTAGGTTGTGAATTCCTGAGTCTTAGAACTTAACATGAATTGAGCTACAATGTAAGGAGAGAGTATATCAGACTTAGCAAGTCTAAGGGCCCCAAATCTACTCGAAGTCCATATAGCCTGTCTGAATGAGACCTGAATAAAAACTGGGGAAGGTATACAGAACATATGCATTACCATATTTAATTAAACATATACGCCAACATTTTCAGCCCTAGAGTGCCTAAAGTTAGATTGCAACATCCATATTTAGGCACCTAAATACAAGTTGGAGCTAATTTTCAGGTCTGCTGAGCACCCCACAAAACTCACTGACCTCATTAGAAGCTTTAGAGGTGTTCATCATTTTTGAAAATTAAGTCACTTTTGTTTACAAACCTAAATATGGATGTAGAAGCCTAAGGTTTGAAAAGTTTTTCTATGGTATTTATCTCCAGTAGACTAATCTGGGGAGGTCAAATCTGGCAAACCTTTGTCAGCTCTACCTGACTTCAGTAAGTTGACAACTGGACCTAAACTTGCATGGATTCTGTGGCGGACGAACCCCTCCAGAGAGAGCATCAGGGTTCTCTGCTACTTTTGCCGCTCCTAATCTGAAATAGTGACTGCAGAAGGACTGAGTTGAAACTCCCTGACCTACCTGGATTTGGCATGTGTGAATTTTAGTCCTTCAGTACCAATGCAGGACAGCTCCACATTGTCCAATCAATCATGATATAAACAGGTTTCCAGAATTTGCCCAGGGTTTATATAGGCGATTATCCCTACGTACTAGCTCTGGGCTTTGTCAATGGTTTATAAACTTGGCAGTGTGTTAACTCTCAGTGAATCTCCACAAATAAATACACTATTCCAGTTTGAACTATATCATTTGCCAGGTAGAAATTTGGCTAAAAAATGATTTGCAAGAAAATTGAAATAGCACTTGTTGATTTAGAAAATATTGATTAACCATTCTAATTTGAAATCAGCAGTTTAAGGTCATTAGTCATAATTGCAATATGTCTTAGACTCTTTTCTCTGAAGTTTACTAGCTTGTTATGGGCAAGGAAGAGAAAGATTAAAATTGTTGCTTAATGTTTTTATAAGAACCCACTTTCCAGTAATCCCTGCGGCTGAAAGTAACAAATATGGATAAAAGGATATTCCTCTTTAAACAGTGGATTGACTAGCATTGCTATTCTATACTACACCCACCGACATGTTAACATTTAGCTTGATTGCTTTTCACTTCCGTGTTTTATTTTTTGCCCCTTCATTGGGTCATGCATGAAATGAGACTGTAAGCTCCTCTAAGTACCTAGCAAAATGTTGGGTGCTGCAATATAACTAATAGTAACTTCTGTTTGCACTCCTGCCCAGAAAACAGGATGCAGAAGTGTGAAATAATGAAAGAAAGATTAAACAAGTATTATTTCTGAATGTTCAAATGAAGTGAGGGTTTATTTTGGAGCCAAAGTTTGGAGGCTGGGGTCCCACTTCAGTTGGAGTATTCACAGACTTGAAGTTAAGAACGTGCTGAAGTGCTTTGCTGGGTCAGAGAGAGAATTTTACTGTAGCTAAACTGGTGCCTAATAAACCAAAGCCCATTGAAGTCAATGAATAGAAAGATTCCCATTTACTTCAGTAAACCTTGATATGCTCATTCCTAGACTGACAGAGTATAAAAAACAAGTTTGGTCAGTTAAAAGTTGTTTTTCAGCAGCTACCATATTTTTCACTAAAGGTGAAAATATTGTTAGTATTGTAACACTCATAACACTGGTTTGGAAGAGTTATTAAAAAGGGCAAGAAATCTCATTCACTCTCCTTCCTTTATTATCTTAATACTTTTTTGCAGGGTAGGGTTTTTTGTTGTTGTTGTTTGCAGACATTGAAGCTTCCTCTCCCATTTACACAGTTATGAGCTAAGTCAAGTTACTTTAGTTGCACTGCAACAACATCCATAAATATAAATACACTAAATACATTGGATGAAATCCTGGCCCCATCAAAGTCCAATGGCATCAGTGAGGCCCAGATTTCACCCAATGTGTTTTGTTCTCCAGCTAAAAGATTAGGAAATAAGTAGAATTTTGATTTTAGTTTTTAATAAGACATATCACTACAGTACAAAGTGATGAGATTGAAAAGATGTTTCATCCTAAACTCTCACTAGCTTCATATAAAAAAAAAGCATGAATGACTTACAATCCAAATCCCATCATACTTCACTTGATCGTAAAAGAGCTTACATTCTTCTATCCACCAGTTGGTACATTCTGGGTTGGTGTAGTCAGGGAACACAGTCAGTCCTGGCCACACCTACAGCGTAAGAAAGTAAAGAGCAATTGGTTAAACTGGCTATTCCATTAAGAAAGATTTAGCTTTATGATTTATTTCAAACATTTCCATTAGTTTCTAATAATTCTCTCCAAGACATAATTTGAACCATGTTTCGACCTAGTCCTGTAAGAATCTCAGAAAACTCAATGGAATTTTTTGTTCTCCAAATGAGGTGGGGGGGGGGATTACACAGCAATCTTCAAAACTGTTTCAAGCTCTACATTCAATGATTAGTAGGTTTTTTTGGTTTTTTTTTTGTTCAGTTCTTATTTCAAAGAAGCTATAACAGATGCTGGAACTGAAGCCTGTGTGTGCATACATTTTTTCAACCTCATTTGCCTGGCAGTCCACTTCCATTTGAAATGTACTTCTAAATAATAGTGCAAAAACACTTGAAGCAGTTTTGTGCCAGTTTCTGGGAGCAGTTTCCTAAAATGCAGCCATCAAGAATTAAGTTGGTGAGGGAGAACATTAGCATCTAAGAATATCCATGTTCTTGCATCAATTTAGATGTGGAAGTTGAGCTAATTGTTTTTCCTCACCATAATAAGCCATATTCTACTTTTACTCTATGCCTGTGTAACTGCATTGACCTCAAAGACTAAGAAAGAATAAGGATAATATACATTCCAAGCACTTTGGGCCATATCTGCAAAGGTATCTGTCTAAAGGTGCAGATAGTCACCTAGTGGTATTTTCAAAAGTGCCTAAGCAAGTTAGGCATCTTTCATCGATTTCAATGGGAGTTAGGTACCAGTCTGATTAGCCAATTTTACATCTTTAGGCAAAATTTAGAAATCTGGCCCCTAACCCGCTTCCATTGAAATGAATGGCAAGAGTCCAGTGAGAACAATATTGGGTCTGACACTGTATTTTATATAACCAAGAAAACCTCACTTCACAATTTTTTTTTCCTCCTTAATATTTTTACCGTATGTATTTCACTATCTGAATTAAGGATTTCTCCTAAAATGTCTTTCAGTTACTGTATTTTAAGGTTTGGGACCCAATCAGAACAAAAACAAAAAAATCAGGCTAAATCTGATATTCAGTCCTTTATTTTGCATCACATTTGTCACTAGCTTATATCACAACATTAATATTATTTACATTTTAAACAGTTAGAGGGAGGAAGTTGTTTTAATTTCCTTTGATTTTTTTCACTGATATTTGTCTTTTCATCAAAGTAATGAAAATGTTTCATAGAAATATATGAGTTGTCACATCATAGCTGTTATAGGCTCATGTAAATGCTTAGTTAGGTATTTTAAATGTGATTCATCAGTCCAACTGCTTCAAACAGCTCTCAGAATTACTAGGGTCTGCAATATAAATACCAATTTAGGGAGTTTTTAAAACCAGATTATCAACTTGATAGAATGTAATGGTACACATATCAAGTAAATAGTTATGCAGGCAATTTAAAAATGCATATTCTTTCTTGTGATAGAGGCTAACAACTGCAAAGGTTTGTTGTGTTATTATTTCTTTAGACTATTTAAAATATGTTGACATGCCTGATATGTAGTTGATTTAGTTGCTTAACATTGACTTAAAGCAAAAAATTTAATGAGTTGGAACCATCAAGTTGTGCACACAATTGGCTCAGTCTTCAGTTGCCCTAAGCATGGACTTGACACAAATTGGAGGAAGAGGCAAAGGTGGTTCTAAGTGACTCTTCCATGGTTCCCTGATCCTGGGGCTCACCAGAGCACAAATTAGAGCAGCCACAGAGTTCTTCTACCTCAAGTTTATTGGAATGGTCCCCTGGAGATCATTCTGCCAGCACAGGGATGCCCCTTTCTACTCTGAGACCTCCTCCCTATACCTCCTCGCCACTGAAGAAAAGCAAGCAGATGGATTAAAGCAGACTAACTGGGGGTTTAGTCTGTGTGAGAGGCTCATGTACCAACACGTTCCTATCAGTGTTACCCCGGGCACTACTAAACTCCCACCCTGCCTTAGTACACCCACTTGTTGGGTCTGGCTTTAAACTCTCATCCCTATTCTGCATGTATGTATGTCTACTCATGTGTGGTTCTGTTGGAGAATATGGTCACATGGGGACTAATTATCAGCCTGTTGAATAGAAAGAATCAAAGTTACTTCAACAGGCTTTGAATTAGATAAACCTTGAATTGGATAAAAGTTTGGAGCATTAGACTATAAACTCTTCAGAACAAACCCCTGCTTCATACTAATCTTCATACAGCTTCTAGCACTTTGGAGCCCTGATCTGGATGGGACTTCTAGGTGGTTCTGCCTATAACTAATCCACAGTAACAATAAACTGCACTCACAACGAGTCCAGAATGTATCTGACCTTGTTAATTACTTTCCAATTTTCATCATCTTTAAGTCAAAGTCATTTTTGAGTTATACAAGTACAAATAAGCAATTTAAATTGTTAAACATTATGTGGGAGATTTTCAAAGGCACAGAATGGAAGTCAGGTGTCCAAATACCATTGAACAATCAACAGGAGCTGGCTGCCAAACTGTCCTCAGAAAAATCTCCCCGTATCCCATTGTTTCCCTTTTAACACCTAACCGTGTAAATATAAGTCTTAAAAAAAAATCAGTAAAAACGAATACATTTTACATTCTTAGATACAGCTTTATAAAACAATTTCCGTGAACAGCTAATTTTACTGAAAATTTTAAAAATGGAGTTTATAACAAACACAGTGACCCAACCTTATCTGCTGTGACAACACATAGTACAGATATAGGGGGTTGCAATTTCCATAAGTAACTAGTTACCTCTCCAATGAGTTCTGTTAGTCCATCTGATTCATTTATCCACACTTTCATTTTCATTCCTCTATCATAGGACTTATATGAAATATTATTAAGGCGAGAGGATTTTGCAATGGCGGGGTCCTAAGGAAAACAAACACAAAAGAGAGTTGGTAAACTCTTCCATTTTTCTGAAGAATGGCAGAATTAAGCAATAGATATATACACTACATACAATCTACACAAAATATTATAAACAATTATTATATACAAGTAATTCTGATAGCAACGTTTCAGCGGTAAAGTGAAATAGTTAATTAGTTCATTACCAGTATAATAATGTATTTTTGTCCATGGTTATGCAGGTCCACAGCAAAGTTAGGAAGATCCTTAAATTTCACTTCGTCATAAGTAAAGTCTTTCTTCTCCTCCATATAGTCAATATCAGTGTATTGAATTTCCTGAAAGATAGCATAGTTTATTTTGTACATTAGAAACAATAGCCTGGGGCCCTGAGTTTGTTGATATGATTATGTTCTGTTTACTCTGGAGCAAACTTATTTGTGTTATTTTATTATGGATGGACAGTAAGAACTTAGGATAATTTTCATACTAACTGTGAAGCAGCACAGAGATCATGCAAACTATGACATTTATCAGGGAAATTATCAAAGGCAGAAATGGCAGTTTTGCACCCAACTACCGTAGAAACTCTGTGGAAGTTAGGTGCCTAGGTCCTAACTGCCATCTCTGCCTTTTAAGATCGCTCCTTACAATAGTATCCTTCAACAAGAGTAGGCACCTGTAAAGGCTGTATGTCTCTGACACTGCAGGGTAAGACAGCTCTGGGTGGTGATGGGGAATGTGCTGTGGAACATACTTCAGTGATGCTCTGCAAAGGAGCGGCAAGTATGCTAGGCACTAGCTCTGGGTGTACTACAGCATGTAAGCATGTATCTCACTTTCCCATCTGCAAAATGGGGATAACACTGCTTCCTTGTCTGCCTCATGCACTGAGATTGTAAACTCTTGAGACACTAACTGTCTCTTAGTATGTGTTAAAATAGCACAAACGGGTACTGATTTCAACTGGGGCCTTTAAGGGTATGTCTACACAGCTGAGCCTCTCAGGCCAGGTCCACAGGGGGCCCATGGCACTGCAGTAAAAATAGCTGTTTAGACAGTGCTTTGAAGTTGTGGCTCAGGCTCTGAGGTCCACCTCCATTCCTAGCATGAAAGCTCAAGTCTAAATGTCTACACAGCTATTAACGCGAACCCGAGTCTGTCGACCCAGTCTGGGAGGCTGTTTAGACATACCTTTTGAGCTACGGTAATACAAAGAATAATAACTGTAACCTCCCCAGTTTTGACTCTCAATCTAACCTTAAAAGTCCTAAAAGATACTGAAGGTTTGTTAACAGCAGTTTCTATATGTTAACCAGAACTAACTTGTAATAAATTACTCCAGGACTGTAAAAGTAGATCGTAATCTATGATTTATTCCTGACCGGCTTAAGCACCTCCATTCACCCCCCAAAAATATTTTACTTACATAGGGTATCCCAATTGCTCTGTTTCTTTCTACCACAACTTTCAACTCATCAAGAGAGGTATAATTCCAGCGACTAAGTTGGAATCCAAGACTCCAGTATGAAGGCATTGCAGGCATTCCTACCAGCTGAAAGTTAAGAAATGAAAATTAATTTTAAAAAGGGGTGTTGCATTTGCAAGTTGTATGTCATTTGTCAGTGCAAGATTACCTAGTTCTTTACTTCTCTGAAACTGCTTATAAATTACTCTGATTCATGTCTAGCACTTGGAACCATAATGGATATTATGCAGTCACAACTGTAAAGTTTTTCCATATTTACTTTTAAAAACTACAAACTTAAATGATTTGAGTCAATTAAGTTGTGTATATTGCTAGTACTATGAGACGACATAATCCTTATACCTATTACTCATCTTCTTTCTCCCTCTAGCCCTTATTCCATTTGACAATCACTTGTTGTTTCCTATCTCAAACTACACTGTAAACTCTACAGGGTAGAGATGGTCTTTTATTATGTGCTTATACAGCACCTAATAAGTGGGAGCTTTGATCCTGAATTATGCCTTTGGGCACTATCACAGTACAAATTATAACAATAACACCTATGATTTGAGAAGCAACCAATCAATTATTGGAGAGGGATATCAGATCTTAAGTCATAAAGTCAAACGATAGAGGAAGAAATATCACTATGGAAAGGGCAGCAAGCATACATAAAAATACTGTGGATAAGTAATATTAATAGAACTTGGGCCCAGAGCCACCAAAGGACTTAGGCGTTGCAACACTCAGCATGGCAATGCTCCCAGCTGGGAGCAGGTCCAGCTGCCCAGCTGTCCAGAAGCCGTGAAATTGACAAGACAGCCAACAGCCCATGCAGGTAACACAGACACTGTGTCACCCTAACTACACTGACATAAGCCTTACGCCTCTCGTGGAAGAGGAATTATGTCGGGGTAGTAGGGCACTTACATCAGTGGGGGGAAGGCTGCTGTTGTGTATTTGGTTGTCATGGGTTTTGTTACTATGGCAACTGAGTTAGACTATTAAGGGATAGCTCAGCCGGTTTCAACCGGCTGAGTGAGCTCTCTGTGTCTGTAAATAAAATGGAGGTTTTGGTTAGCTGTCTGCTCTCTGGCCTCAAGTGATTGCTTCCTACACTGGCTGCCCCAAGGATATAACAGCTGCCTTATGTCGACCTAACTGTATAGTGTAGACCAGCCCTTTTGTTAGGCACCTAGGTGCATTAGAATGTGATCCACAAAGCCAGCACGGTAGGGGAGGAGCTGCCTAAAGTAACCAGTGGAAGATGCCATGAGGGAGGTGTATTTTAAGCCCAAACCCTCTCACAAAGATAATTGCCTAAATCCAGGCTGCAGAGAGGTGCCTATATGTACCCAATCCCATAGCATGCCCACCTAACTCAACACAAAACAGAGTGCTGGGGAGAGGAAGGAGGCAGCCCTTCTTTATAACCTTTGTTCCACACACCAGGGATATGGCAGACCATGGGTTCAAGTCCCCCCTCGGTTTGATGATGAGAAGAAATTTGAATGGGGATCTGCTACCTCTCAGGTGAGTGCTGTAACCATTGGGCTATGGAATATTCTGATGTGAGTCTCCCTCCATCTTTCCCACTGAAGTTGCTCTACCTTAATTAAATACTTGAAATAACTGAACTAAATATTAATCTGGCCACAGAAACAGGGAGAATGACTCTATAGTCCAGTGCTTTGCCCAAGCTCACTCAGCACTCTTGAGTCCCAGTTCCAGAGCTCTGTGAACTAGGCTATACTGCCTCAGTAAGTTTTCAAAATGGACAAGGTGATACCACTTCACCCGCCTTGTCTCTGTAATATCCTGAGAGTGACTTGGCTACAACTACCCTAAGTTTTCAAAAGGCATTTTATGTTATGTGAGAGCATTCCCTGAAATGATGTTGACCTGAACAAAGAGAAACCACATAAAAATAATGGCTAATATTGTTTGACCAAAAAATACATTAGCATTTCGAGAGGTTTCGAGTAGCACTGGCGGTTTGTCATTGCTAATGGAATCTCTACACTATGGGAAAAAGGCCAGGGAACAAAGGGAAGCACTCTCTTTACAGACTGATACATGCTGTCTTTAAGCATGCATTGAAACGTTTCATTGCAATATAATCACAACAAATATGAAATGACTGATAATAGCCTGATCACAATGTATCAGAACCTACATTATTTAATAGTACTGCCTCCTCTGATATAAACATACCTTTACATACTCTTGAACAACTTGCTCCGGAGTGTCTCCTAAGAAGACATAAAAATCTAGAATTCCACCGGTTGTTCTGTAAGTTGCTGCTGGGGCAGGCTGGAGAGCAAATTCTGTCAGAAAAGGAATTATAGAGGAAAGTTTAAACATAAGCTAAACACTCACTGTATCCATGCAATGTTCACATTAAGGATAAGAAAATGAGTTCAGAAAAAAACAAAGACATCCTGAATCATCCTTGAAATCAAATGGAGGTTGTGAAATATTCAGATTTTATTTTATTTGATATGCCTTTGCAAAGAAAAGGGAATCTCTAGCAAGCCAGTGCATCTTCACAGTCTCAAAAGGCTTAGACGGTTCTGGTAAGCAGAGACAATTGTGTATGTTGCTCTAATGAAAAGCAACACTATGACCCTTTCATGACCTGTCATTACAATTGAGGCCTTGATCCTGCAATGCATTACACATGGGCAGATACGTGTGTAATGCCGACAGGCCCTGGTCAGCAGGATCGAACTGGGGACTTCCACAGTTTAGTGCATGAGCGTCTACCGCATGAACTAAAAGCCAACTGGCTGTTAGCTAAGGCTGTAGAGTGCACTCATTTAACTCTCTCAAGTGGTCTCGGTGCCACTAGATGCACAGAACAGCACACTCAGGAGGTGTGTGGGTTACAGCTGCACAGAGCACTATACACTTCAAAAGGGCTCCAGCCAGGGACAAATACATTATGGAACTGGGGCCTTATATGTGATTCTAAAGCTAGTTCTAGAGTAGCCATTGTTCACCTTAAGTAGATTTAACATTGCTTCTTTATGATATATATAGCTGCTGCTTGATATTTTTAAAGACAGAGTTTCCTGTCAAGTTTTACATGTGTAGTTGTGCTAAAACACATGTCTGATTCTGATCTTTAAATCAACTCACTTTTGGTTCACTGTGTAGCAATCCAGCAGATACACCTCTACCCCACTATAACGTGGTCGAGCGGAGCCAAAAATCCCTACTGTGTTATAGCTGAAACCCTCTTATAGCGGGGTAGGGGTGGCAGGGCTCTGGCACTGATTTAAAGAGCTCCGGGCTCCAGCTGCTGCGGGGAGCCCCAGGCCCTTTAAAGTGCCGCCAGAGCCCCACTGCTACTGTGCTATACGTGAACCCGTGTTATATCGGGTCACGTTATAGTGGGGTAGAGGTGTATTTTTTTTAAAACGTTAAGCTGTAGCAGTTGGAAATAGTTATAGAGAAGTCTTTCTTACCCATGGCATTACTGTTCATTAAGAACACACCAAAAGAGGTTCCACTTTTATCTTCCAAGCACAAGAAGAAAGTGTGAGCTCCATACAAGTTATGAGTGCCCTTAAAATAAAAGAGAAGGAAAAGAAGTAAATTAAACCCCAATAGGCACATACACTGATATATTGTGAAAATTTCCTGGAGAGATACAAATTGAAACTGCTGATCACACCTGCTAAAGAAACAAACAAAACCCCTGAATTTTTCCTATATTTTCTTGCATTTTTCTCCTTGCCAGGGATGTTTTCTATTCACCAGTAAATGGAGAATCAGTGCACAGACAGTTGCTTAAAACATGCAGATAAAATAGGTAGACAGATATGACAGACCTTTTGAAGAGTGTGCATGCAGCACAATAATTTTTTTGTGAGCTAAATGTGCACATCAAGTAGGCAATATACTTCATATGCCATTCAGGGCATACATATTTCCATGTATTCTATGTAAATAAGAGAATTTTGATTCTCTTAAATGACATTACTATCAATATTTGTTTCTTCTATCATTAGCAACAAAAAGAGCTTGTGAAGTGATAACAGACTTTGTCATAGTCCTCCTTTCCTGCAAAAGAAAGACCAGCACTGTGAATAAGACCCTCAAGAAATGCAAATCTGTGCGATTGCCTTGATTTCAATGGAGCTACGCTGATTAACACAAGTAAAGATCTGGCCCCACAGCTCTACCCACCAAGAATCAAAGAGAAGCAAATCACAGAAGAGATGGACCAAAACCAGAATCATTTATCCAGCTGCCACTGAAATTTGTAATGGGCCAGACTGAGACATGCACTATCCTTGATTTTGGTTTTACAAAACAAAATCAAGACTTGTGGTTTTGCTGAGTGGGTTTGCAAAGAGAGTGGGTCTCTAGTAATTAGACCAGGGACGGGCAAACTTTTTGATCTGAGGGCTGCATTGGGCTTCAGAAATTGTATGGAGGGCCGGTTAGGGAAGGCTGTGCCTCTCCAAACAGCGAGGCATGGCCCGGCCCCCGCCCCCAATCTGACCCCCCCTGCTTCTTGCCCCCCCTAACAGCCTCCCCTGGCACCCCTGCCCCATGCACCCCTCCTGCTCTCTGTCTCCTGACCACCCCCAGACCCCTCACCCCTAACTGCCCCCTGCCGCCCATCCAACCCCTCATCTCTTTCCTTACTGCCCCCCCAGGACTCCTGCCCCATCCACACACCCCCTTCTCCCTGTCTCCTGACCACTCCTGGAACCCCCACCCCTGACTGCCTCCTGCTGCCCCATCCAATCCCTCCTCTCATTCCTGACTCCACACACACACAAACGCTCCCTGACTGCCCTTGGAACCCCCGCCCCTATTCAACCCCACTGTTCCCCGCCCTCTGACCATCCCCACCCCTGGCATGCCTCAGAGCTGGTCCTAGATAATACTTAGGAAAAGCAGTGGCTATATTTGTTCTGCCAATGTAGTCTACACTCCCTACAGAACAGTGGGAAAGGGGCCGTGGACATACCTCCAGACAGACCCTCTCTATGGCCTGGTTGCTGAAGTCAGCACTGGCTGGCCTTCCCTTGCCTCTGCTAGAGAATTAGGACCAGATTTTTTTTAATGGAAGTTGGGTGCCTAGTGATATTTTCAAAAATACTTAGGCCCCTAACTTCCACTGGTGCTTTCGAAACAACTTCTTGGGACCTACATGCATCTTTTGGTGCCTCAACACCTTTTGAAATCTGTCCCTTAGGCCCAGATCAGCAAATGGATTTAGGTGCCTAAGGCCCAAATTTAGGTACTACTGTGATCTACAAAACCCCTGCTCATCTGCCTCCTAACCCCTTAGGTGCCTAAACTCACCAGGCACTTTCATTTCCACTGTAGAAATCCCCTAGATACCTAAGTTTCTGCTTGTGGGCAGATGCACTACTGCCCTCAGGTGGGCTTCCAGATGCGCCTCTCATGCCTAAACCTTATTGTGATTCACAGACAAGGTGGAGATAGGCATTGCCCTCCCAATCTTGCCCGTGGGGCCCGATTCAGTAGATGTGCTCAGAGCACAACTAACCCTACACAAAACAGCTGGAGGAGGGGGAAAGAAAGAGACAACCTCATTTATAACCTTTAGCCCAGTGAGTAGGGCACTGAGCTGGGATGTGGGAGACCCTGGTACAATTCCCTCACTCTGTCAGGAGTTTCTTAGGGCACTCATCTGAGCGGTAACGCCTGGACAGTGGGATATTCTGAGGTGGGCCTCTCTCAATCTTCCGTTGTTCCATTTTGTATTAAATAACCATTTAAATGTTTATTGGGCCAGAGAAAAAGTGAGTGTGACTCTACAGTCCAGTCCTGAGAGGTGCGAACCTCTGTTCAAATCCCTTGGTACAGTGGAGAATTGAACTGGGGCTCCCATATCTTGGATGAGTACCCTAACCACTAAACTAAAAATTATAGGGAGGCCACTATTTCCCTCCTTCACCCTTCATGACCTCCCTCCCCCCCACACACACTATTTTGTGAGGAGTTAGGCAGGCACAGAGGCTGTTTCTAGTGCCTAAGCCATTCTCACAAGAGCACCTAACTCCAGTAGAGAGATTCCCAGCAGTTGACTGCAAGGAAACATAGGCAGCAAACTCTGTGAGAGGGGTAGAGCTTACGACACACCCTTCTCCTCGGCATCTCCCACTGGATAGCCTGGGCACCTCCCCACATAGTGTGCTAGCTTTTGTGAATCCCCTTCTCAGGCTTCTCTCTCTCCGTAGGCATTGTACAGGTGCTTAAAAAGCTCAGCATTGCAACACCCAAATCCCTTTCTGGATCGAGGCCTAAGTGACCAAATAATGGCTGCCAGCTGTACAGTGCAATGCGGGGGAAGGGACCCTATGCATTGACTCTTCCTCTAGAACACTCATGCAGGACAGCCATAATTTAGCTGTATAGCAACCCAATCTTCCAGTCCTTGCTCAGACCGAACTCCCACTGAAGTTTTCCTTAAAGGCTGATGGTCAAAGAGCTAGAGGCCCTGATTCAGCAAAGCACATGCTTAAAATTAAGCACCTGCCTCAGAGCTTTGCTGAATTGAGCCAAAATGATAAATGGACTTCCTTAAAAGTTACACTGATTAGTTATAAATAACCTAGTTTAGGGTCCATAAAGCTATGTCTACACTACGCATCTTTTAGCAACACGGCCATGCCGCTATAGCCGTGCCGCTGAAAGGTGCGCAGTGTAGCTGCTCTTTGTTGGCAGGAGAGAGCTCTCACACTGACAAAAAACCTCCAGCCCCAACACGCGGCAATAGGTTTGTCAGCAGGAGAATTTTCCTGCTGGCAAAGTGCTGCTCACACTTTTTGTCATTTGGGCGGGGTCTTTTTTTCACACCCATGAACGACAAAAGTTTTACCAGTGAAAGTCCAGTGTAGACAAAGCCTAAAAGATTTTATATATGGCAAGTGATATGTTTGTTGTTAGTAAACAGTCCTTCATTAATAATATATATTTTGTTGATCCATAATGTTTAAAATCTGTCTACATACCAACACCTATCTGATCCTTAGCTGCTTATTTGCAACTATAGTTCATTAGAGGGCTTACAAACCTTTGCAGACATTTCCCCTAGTAGGCTTTGTATACACTGGACTTTCACCGGTAATGAGAACAAACACCAACAACCACCACCACCACCACCAGCACCGTGAGATGTGATTATCTACACCCCCAGAAGAGCAGATGAGGTTGAGTGTGGGAATATACAGTCAGAAAAAAATGACAATCAAAAATGAATAGCATTTTTTTTTAAATCAGCACCTCGTATTTGGCACAACTGACTTTACACCACTGATACTCAGTAGTCTTTTAGTTAATAAGGCATTGTGGGTCAGGAATCTGAAAGTGCAGTATGGTTCGTCTTTTGTGTGCCAGTGTCAATAAAGCTTGGAACAAAGCCTAGAAGGGTTTCAAAGCTGCTAGCAAGAATTTTCTGTTATATTTATGAGAAAATGGGTGTCCAGGAAACCAAGATTCAGGGCAGACAGTAATGAGGACTGGAAACAGATAGTTGTTGACATTCACGACTTACCTTGCAAAGATTCAGCCACTAAATGCAACTTTACTATTATGTGCTTAACTCTGTTCACATTAAACCAGGGGTGGGCAAACTTTTTGGCCCAAGGGCTACATCTGGGTAGGGAAATTGTATGCAGGGCCGGGGCAGGGGGTTGGAGTGTGGGAGAGAGTGCGGGGTGTGGGAGGGGGTACGGTGTGCAGGAAGGGGCTCAGGGCAAGGGTCTGAGCAGAGGAGGGGTGCGGAGTGCAGGGGGGGCTCAGGGCAGGGGTTTGGGGTGCAAGAGGAGACTCAGGGCAGGGAGTTGGGGTGCGGGGTGGCAGCAGCATGCACCTCTTTGAACATTTGGTTATCTGGTTTGTTTAGCACTTGAAACTGAAGACTCATATTGTTTCTCAACTTACCCACTGATTCTCAGCATTTTAAATAAACGTATAAATCAAAATATTTCTAACTGTTACTTGTGAGGCTTTTTTCCAATCAGTAACATCTGGCAGTTAGCAACCGCATTGTGTAGCTGACAAGTCTTTAGAGAAAAGCTCAACTAGACCTTGCTAATCACTGGCTTTTAAGAAATATCCAGTCCATCGTGGAGAGCAAAAACTAACAACATTTTAAAATGTGTTTAATGCATAATCAGAAATTGCTAAGACCAAAGCATAATAAATGAATCATCCCTTACTCCATTGGGGAAAGCGTCTCTGGTAAAGATGGGCCACGTTCTCCAGTTAACATCATGCCGGTATTGTGTGTGGACGTGTTCTCCGATTCCATAAATGTTGCTGCTGGGTAGTTTGATTGAGAGCTGCAAATACTGGTCAGCATACTGAAGTGGTCCTATTCTAGTATCGAACCTGATTAAACAATGTAATAAAAAAAAACAAAAAAACCCCACATTAGCTTACTGATACACGAAAGGACTGCTATGGCAAAACTGCGTGCTATGTCTCCATAATACACATGTATTATCTACCAGTTTTATGGGGTTTTCTCCCGCTAGGGCTTTTTTTTTTTAGTACAATTGACATATGTAAATCCAAACAAACAAAAACATTATTTAACAAAGAGTACAGACCTCAGTCTTAAATAAGCTATCACTAGGGGCTTTGCCACAAGCCCCAGGAACTCGCTGAGGTTCAGAGAACCTATTCCCCTCTATGGACTATGTACCTAGGAGGTCCAGGTATGGAACAGGGACAGCAACCTGTATGGGCTGCTATTCTCCTTCTTGCACGGATGGGCATGGAGTAAGCAGCCAGGAGGGGCGTGAAATGGGCAGAGCTGTGGTTCTGCCCCCTGCTGTGCCGGCCAGCGCAGCCACGCTGTCATGGAGGGGGAAATGATTCGCTACTGGTACAAATCTGGACCAGGTCAGGGTCAGAGTTATGTCTCTGAGAGTCATAATTCCCTCCCTGGTGTGCTCCTTACTCAGGGCAGATTATGAAATGAAATTTTGCTCCTTAATATTTAAATGCTCCAAATCCATTAGATTGTTATCATAATCCCTTAGCAATTTTTGGCCAAAGCAGCAGCTAAGCTATTCAGTTTGCCTCTTTATTTCTAAAACAACATTAAAAATATTGACAGGTTTCAGAGTAGCAGCCGTGTTAGCCTGTATCCACAAAAAGAACAGGAGTACTTGTGGGGGAGCTGTTGAGATATAGCTAGCAAAATGAGAGACCGCTGGGAGAAGGAGAGGTACCAGCTCATCCCACTTTGAATATTTAAAGTCTGTCTTACTGCATGGCACAAAAACTAGGAGACCTATTAAACTCTAAGTTTTCATAAACAGCTGCCTTAGACAAATCCTCAATATCAGAGGCCAAAAATCCCTCACAAACGAAGGTGGCTAGGACGTACATTGAGGAAAGACCTGACTAACGTAAAAAGGCAGGCATTGGATGGGTACCCCCAGGGCAAGAGGTGATGAGGTAGACCTAGCATAACATGGAAATGCACAACAGAAGCAGAACTGACAGCTAACAAAATGACATGGGAAGAAGGGAAGACTGCATCAAGAGACTGTCTAAGGCCAGGTCTACACTACCCACTTACTTCAGTAGAACATCATCACTCAGGGTGTGAAAAATCCACACCTCTGAGTGACATAGTTATACCAGCCTTAACCCCCCCAGTACTACGTCAGTGGGAGAGCTTTTCCCGCTGATGTAGTGACCGCCTCTCGCAGCATTTGTAGTGTGGACCCGCCTTAAGATAGAGGCAGTGGTGAAGGGCCTATATTCCGCGTGGAATAAGAAGAGGCACAAGTCAAGTAATTCATACCAGTGTAAGTGCTTACACACTAGGGCAGCGGTCGGCAACCTTTCAGAAATGGTGTCCCGAGACTTCATTTATTCACTCTAATTTAAGGTTTCGCTTACCAGTAATACATTTTAACGTTTTTAGAAGGTCTCTTTCTATAAGTCTATAATATATAACTAAACTATTGTTGTATGTAAAGTAAATACGTTTTTTTAAAATGTTTAAGAAGCTTCATTTAAAATTAAATTAAAATGCAGAGCCCCTCGGACTGGTGGCCAGGACCCAGGCAGTGTGAGTGCCACTGAAAATGAGCTCACGTGCCCCCTTTGGCCCGCATGCCATAGGTTGCCTACCCCTGCAATAAGGGGATAGTAGTGCTTTAATTATACTGGTATAGTTAAAGCAGTACTTTATGTGTAGACTTTATGTATTAGCAATTAAGAATAAATGATGCATAATAAGTGAGTACAATGGACAGAGTTTGGGCTTTTTTCAATTTTGATCCTTTTATTTTGTCCTCTACCCTATTGTCAGTAAAGATAATAATAAATAATAATAATAAAATATAACAATCCTGTGTGGTAATATAGGGCACTTGTGACCAGATGCTTAGCTGGGAGAATTTGGCATAGCTTTAATGATTTCAGTAAGGGTCTGGTACATATATACACCGATTTTTATAAATATTAATTATTCCATGGGAACAAAATATGTACTGTTAAAGAACTAGCCCAGTGATCTGTGCACTTTGTCTTGGACAATAGTGGTAGTTATTGGCCTAGGAAATTTCAGTTATTAATTGGTGGGACTTATTATGGTAATTAAAGATGATGGAAGTTATTAGGTTACTAGCTCTAATGATTTTCATTTTAAAAGTGAATTACAAGTCACAAGTGTTGGTCCCCTCCAAGGAAAAAGATTTTTATTTTTAATTATTGAGTCAGGTCCTCATCTGGTGTAACTCAACTGAGCTCCATGAATTTCAATGGATTTACACCAATTGACACCACCTGAGGAGCTGCCCCTTTTTAAATAATGGCCTGTGATTATATAATCATGTACAGGAAGCAGCTATAACTGAATTTCCTGCTTTTTGTGGGTACTTATGGTAAATGCAGTGGTATGTATTAAAAAAAAAAAAAAAAGAGTGAAAGACAATTGATGCATTCTTCCAGCAACGTTTAATTCATGTGATTTTTCCATACTGGTTCCCCTGAACTAGATTTACAGTCCCCCGCCATGTCCCCATTCAAGCAGTCATCAACCATTCATCGAATATTAAATCCGCCTATTGTGCATTGAATAGCGGTGAATTGATCATTTTGGAGGATTTTAACCTCAATTGGGTAAACCATACTAATAATAGCCTAAGATTAATAGCCAATGAATTAAAGTTGAAGAGTTGATGACAACCTCAACTCATAACTGATAACAACCCCAGCTTCTGACAGGTACTCATTCTTTGATTGATTTAATAAGCACATTAGCCATGACACTTACTACTACTGGATTTCAGAGTTAGGCAGTAAATTTCATTTTCAGAAAATAAGGGGGAATTGAAGTATTTAATGTGTTTATAGGCTTAAGAACTTTTAAACATTTTATCTACATTTTTATATCACCTAGTCAATGTTGACTGGCACCAGCTTTTCCTAGATATCAAGTGCTCAGCAGCAATATAATTTGGTAATTCAGAACTTCAAACTATTTGTAACAAGCACATTCCATAATATGCAGTTTCCAGGGTTCACGTGTGATTTTATTAAGCATTGGGCTGGCCCCTGTTGTTGCCCTCTCTCACTGGTGGCACAAATGGTTGGAAAGCTCCCCTAAATGGGCAGATGAGGGTTCCCTGTATGGGAGAATCCCCAGGTGGCATAGGCAGGGGTGCTGGAACAATTCTTATAGTGGGGGGTGCTGAGAACCATTGAACCAAACTGTAAATCCTGTATATAATGGAAACCACTTCAAGCTGGCGGTGTGGCAGCAACACCAGCACTCCTATTTCCAGCACCTATGGACATAGGGCTGGCTTAGCCAGCTGTATATCTCCCCCTCAGCAGAGAGGTTATGTTGAGGAAGAGGAGACATGGCTAGATTCCCTTGGGAACAATTATTAGCAGGCATAGGTTAGAGAAGCCCTGATCTCCTGAGGCTACGCAGCTGGAGGCTGGAAGCCAGACAAGGTGGACCAGCGCTCTGGGGTGATACCGTGAATCCTCTTTCTTAAGGTACATCTACACTGCCTGCTTCTTTCGGCAGCATGTAGAGTATGTACACAGATAGCCCCCCTAGCATGTATATAACTAGCAATGTAGACAGTGAGGGACTGCTTAGGCTAGTAGAGTGAAGACATGTAGGTACATCCCCTACATGGCTCTATCCTCACCCAAGTCATGCCTCTCCATCTGCACTGTTATTTTTAGTAGTGTGTAGTGTCCTACTGCCTCCCTTCTGCTGGAACCCTTCCTTGCCACAGGAAGCAACTCAGGCAGTGGGGAAAGTCTAATCTTTCCTGATTGCCTCCCCCTTGCCGGACCCTTTCACTAACATGTATATCTACATACTGCAGTGTGACCCAGCTTGCTTTTTAGTGCAGCATGTAGCTATTTTACATGCCACAGCAACAGGTGTAGTGTAGCTATAGCCTAAGATGCTTGGTTGGTATGTCTTGCTCACATGCTCAGGGTCAAACTGATCACTGGATTTGGAGTCAGGAAAGGATTCCCCCCCAGGACAGATTGGCAGGGACCTTGGACATTTTTTTTACCTAATTATGCAGTCTGGAGCATCAATCACTTGGGCATATCTGACCTTATTCAGTCCCTGCAATTGCAGGGGCCTCAGGCATTGGTGGTCGCTCAGTCTCTCCTGTTCTCTGCCTGTGGCACACAACCTTTTAATCTAGTTATTGGGCTCAATTTAGGGCTATCAGGGTGAAATTTAATGGCCTGTGATATACAAGAGATCAGACGAGGTTATCTAATGGGCCCTTCTGGCCTTTAACTCTATGAAATTTACACCAGGGGCCAATCCACTGCCAGGACCATGAGTTCAAAAATAGTTTACGTCCATCTTTTCATGGCCATCTCTTGCAGTCTGCATCAAGCGCAGCTTTGCTGAACCCAAGGATGTTAGTGGCTTTTATCTGTTCAGATCTTCTGTGAAACATTTTAATATAAAAACAGTAAATTAAATGAGAATTAAATAAATTAACGTGGATGTAAAACAAAGGAGGTGGTCCCATAAACCTTATGGAAACAAAATTCCTTTCCTGACTGGGAGTTTTGCCAGTGGAAGTTGCATGATGCAGAGCCTGAACCTTTGTAATATTGGACAAAATATTACGCTGAGCAAATGAGTAATACTGTTGAACCAGAAAACTCTAGAAAGGTTTTATAAATTGAATGAGCCTCTCAAAACGTAAACCAGTCTCTTCAGTTCCTTCTGATGATACAACTGTAGAACTTTGAGGTGACAGCTATGTTCTTATGAATATTATATTTTGTAGTACATTTCCTGCTTTTTCTGGTTGCACAATTCCAGCTCCTGCACTCAGAGCTTCCTCTGAAATATCGAGGCTGTTGCAGCATCACTTAGAATTCTGCAACTCCCATCTCCTCCTACCCCCACTTAATTTGCCTTTACCCAAATCAAAATTGTTAAAGTTCAACTGAATATCAGCTAACACAAAAGGCAGTGGATGTGTCATCCTCTGTTTGACACTTTAAGGGTGACCTGAAAGGAAACAAAATTGTGTTTCTGCCCTTTTTTGCTTATGACATATAAGAAAGGCTGGTTCTTTCTTTCTTTCATCCCCCCCCCCCCCCCCCGGCTTTGTGTGCAAAAGAAATTCTCACTCCGCTGTGGAAGCCTGCTCTGTAGGCTGATGTGGAATGTGGCAGGGCCCTCTACACTTCCTTGTCTCCTTTGGGTCTAACCAGGCCCTGGATCCAGCAAAACATTTCAGAGTGTGCTTAAAATTAAGTGTGAGTAGTCTCCACTGAAGTCAGCTGGATAACTCACATACTAAACCAAACCACATGCCTTAGTGATTGGGGCCCAAGCAAGAAGTTAGTATCTGTAATCCCCTGAGGACAGAGACCACATTGGTTACAGATGCATGCAAACAGATGTAAGAGACTTTAAAAGTCTGGCTCATAAACTTTAATCTATTTTTAAAAAGAGATTGAGGAATCCTTACTCTGTATAGATGCTTATTCAGCCCTCATCACCATAGTATCCAAGCTAGGACTCTATCTACCCAGAAAAAGCCATCCTGTCTGCCAGCCCTTGCAATACTAAGAAAACACCCTGTAACAAGGGGATGCTTCCTTAAACCAGCATTACCCGCTTACCCAATCCTACCCCCACGCATATGACTTCATCCATTCAGATTACAACCCTATGTCCTGAAGTGGCTGGAAGCTTCTTCCCTGCCTTGCTTAATGTCAGCCAGGAGAGAAATTTTAAATGGATCCCAGGCCTCATCTACACTAGGAAATTAGGTTAATATAACTACATCACTCTGGGGTGTGAAAATTCCATACCCCAAACAACATAGTTAAACTGACCTAACCTTTGGTGTAGACAGCACTAGGTCAATGGGAAAATTCTCCCATTGATTTAGCTTCCACTTCTCAAGGAGGTGGATTACCTATGCCAATGGGAGAAGCCTTCCCTCGGCATAGGTAGCATCTTCACTGAGGTGCTAGAGCAGCACCACTGCAGCGTGTTAAGTGTAGAAAAGCCCTCAGGATATCTCCCAGGCTGAGCTCTGTAACAGAATTATTTGATCAGTCACTTAACAAAACCTGGTGCTTTGTCCCCAAGAACTAATATATTTCATTACCAGTCCTGCACACTGTCATTTTTAGGCAAGGGTCTTCCAGCCATCTTCCTTTGAACAACCAGGGGTAAAAGATGCACCTGTCCACTTCCCCTTCTAAAAGCCTCCCATCAGACAGATATGATATCCTTGTACTGCTGAATCTATTCTTAATTGTGGTGTGCTAGTGCTCAAGGGTGTTACTCCAAAAGTGAGACAACAATGTCTGGCCACATAATATAGCCCAGAAAATTATGCTAGCTGCAACTTGGTAAGTTGCATATAAATGTTCCTACATTTCCTGGTTCAAGCTTGTAGTCAAATCTGAAAATTCTTCAACTGGATTAAAAAAAAAAACAAAGATGAATGTGGAAAATATAGCTACATTTTTCAAAGAAAAGTTTGAAATCACTATGCAAAAGTACATGATTATATTTGCCCATGCAAATCACTAGACTGAGTACACAGATTGTGTGTGTAATTGAATGTAATTATGCACACAAATGTCAGCAATGTGCAGTTGTGTGGGTATTTTTGAACAAAGACCTCACACCTCCTTATCTGCACATTTGATCCTTAGCTAAACTGGACAAAGTACTACTACAAACAAGGAACAAATCTACAGTGGCAGAGAAACAGACTAGATGGCCTAATTGGAGTCTTCATTCCATCTCTAACAGGTATTATTTTATTACATGATTTTATGACATGATGTTCAGCGTGAACACCTATTGTAGAGTTATCTATAAAAGGCACAAAAATTACTTACAACATTTTGCTGTCGCTTGTTCTCGTCACAGTGATACCAAAAGGGTCCTGAATGATATCGACTTTATACTTTAAATTGGAGGCTGCAGGTCCACCAAAATCTTTTACATTCTCATGAGGAACTTCGAATCTTTTTTTATTAGGATCAGTGATCTGCACAGATTAAACAGTTACATTTGAATTATTAGAGGTCCAAAAATTAACTTCTACTTTCCTACTAGAACATTTTCCTGAATCACAATATATATGGAACACAAAAACTATGCTAAAAGCCTGTTCACCTTGAAATGTCAAGCACCTGAAAGTTAAGAAATGCCAGAGCTAAGACTGCCTGTGCAACCTTAATTTGCCACCCCATATGAATAGATTCTGATACAGCCTTTAACTATATGATCACATACTATTCATTCCACTCTCTCATTCAGTAGCTTATTGTCCCCGTCTCCTTGTGCAGCCTGTCCCAGTCTTATCCTGCTCCATCAGCTCCTTTACTTGTTTTCCCACCCAACCCCAACACTGCACTGGATCCCAGTCCACACCCTCAACTCTTCCCCCTCTCCAGCTCAGGGCTGCCCAGAAGGGGGGGGGGGGCAAGTGGGGCAATTTGCCCCGAGCCCCGCAGGGGCCCCCACGAGAGTTTTTCGGGGCCCTGGAGCGGGGTCCTTCACTTGCTCCGGGGGCCCCGGAAAACTCTCGCGGGGCCCGGCGCAGGCCCCCGGAGCTTCTTCGCTCCCGGTCTTTGCTGGCGGGGGGTCCTTCCTCTCCGGGACAGAAGGACCCCCCCGCCGCCGAATTACCGCCGAAGCGTTACCCGCCGCCGGAGTGCAGCCGGATCTTCGGCGGTAAGTCGTCGGCGGGGGGTCCTTCCGTTCCGGGACCCGCCGCCGAAGTGCCTCGAAGACCCACGGTGGGGGCTGCACTTCGGCGGCGGATCCCGCTTCGGCGGTAATTCGGCGGCGGGGGGGGCCCACTGTGGGTCTTTGGGGCACTTTGGCGGCGGGTCCCGGAACGGAAGGACCCCCCCGCCACCGACTTACCGCCGAAGCGGGGGCCCCTCGCCGCCCAAGACCCCGGGCCCCTGGAATCCTCTGGGCGGCCCTGCTCCAGCTCCCAGTGTCTTGCCCAGACAGGCAATACCTGTCCTTTGCCCCACCAGCTCCCTATCCCAGTGTCCCATTCCCAGCTCCACCAGGCTTCTTGTCCTAATTTACACTCTCTGCCTCTGCTGCTCTCCCACCTTCACTCTCCAGCCCAGCTCTTTCCCCTTCTACATTTGAATCTGGCTATTCCCCTCCACACTGTGTTGGTCCAGCAGGGGGAGCATTTAAGAGCACAGCACAGATGGTCACCTGGCTCTCAGCTGTGGATAGCAACAATTGCAGGGAAAGTTCTGTTCAGTGCCTAGAGCCCTGGGATGGAGCATACTAAACACAGGTGGTATCTACGGAGAATTTAGCTGTCAAACTTTAAGCAATTCTCTACTGTGTAGGTACAAAACTGAGATTTTTCAAAGGCATAGAACTTGGCCAATTTCACAGAAACAGCAAGAGACAGCCCATGGACTTACTTCAGTGTCCCAGCAAAATGTCTAACTTTTTTAATGTGGGAAAAACAATGCATTTTTCTCTAACCTTATTCTCAGAAACAACTGAAAAAAAGTAACATTATAAGCACATGTAAACAGGATCTTACAATGGGAAGTGTCTAGCAACCTTAACTATAGGTCACCCTACAAACTCTGTCTATTATGCTACAGATTTTATTAATGTAATTAATTATGTTAGACTGATGTTGAATTTAACACCATATTCATTAGGAAACATCTGTAGCAGTCATGCATGAATGTATCTCTCTTTCCTGATTTTCTAAGCATTCTATGAAATAATTAAAATCATATTTCACCAGTATTCTATCATTAATATGAATTGAAACTAAAAGTATTTGCCCTACCCAGTTATATTAAACAGCCATTTCAGCATAATTAAATGTGTCCGGGGAAAATTTGCACAAATAATTCACTGATAGAAAAGCTGAGATTTTCCAAACACACCAAGAAGACTTAGAGGCACAACTGCCATTGGGCGAGGTTCTCCTATATGACCATGCAAAGCTTCCCATTACTCCCTTGCATGGCTACCCATACAGCGCAGTGTGGGAGGGGAAGTGGACCCTGAAGAGGTGCAGGTGCAGGTGGGTGAGAGGAGGCAGGACCTGGCTGGAGTCTGGGCTGTGCCCCCTCAATGTCCATCAATATAGTTGCAAGCGTGCATCAGGTGACCTATGCTCTGCCAAATATCAGCCTAATGCAATTTACTTAATCCCTAGAGTAGTGGGGAGACCAGGAGGCTGAATGTGTCCATCCAGGCAGATTGCAGAGTGATGATCTAGTCCATTGAAATTAACGGGTATTATGCCTCTCTATCCCCATAGCAGCTCTGAAAATCTCAGCCATAGTATTTATATGGATTTAAAGTTGCATAGCTAGGGAAGTGTTTATCCCACGGACTACTGGCCAGATTCTGCCCCTGGATGCCCATGACTACATCCAGAGGTGGCTCCAGGCACCAGCGCACTAAGCGTGTTCCTGAGGTGGCAAGCCGCGGAGGGCGGCAATTTGGCAGTGGGTACGCCGAAGGCGTGGGACCGGTGGACCTCCCGCAGGCATGCTGCCGAAAGCCGCCTGACTGCCGTGCTTGGGGCAGCAAAATACATAGAGCTGCCCCTGACTACATGCATGCACTTCAAAGGGAGTCATGTGAGTGCAACAGAGGGCAGACGTTAGGTAGGATTCTGTTTTAAGTAAAAGGCTTCCCTACAGTTCCTACCACTGATTTATTTTTTTTCAGTCTGTTATATAAAATCCAAATTTATATGCAGGATATTCGCCTGAGAATATTTTTGAATGCGGCATTCATTCTAAAATGATTCCACTTTTCATATTGTTCCTAGTCAATCTGATACCAAACTGACATGTAATCCTAAAGGGGATGAGGTTAACACAGTACAGTCACATTATCATTTTAGGGGCCTCCAAGGTTTACTAATGAATAGAAAAGGTCTTTGGCTTATAAGACTCTCCTGCAGATACCCAAAAATCAATTTTGCAGCAGTTCTAGAATATGCAGTACCAGAAAGACCTTGAACTTGATTCTCTCCAGAGCTCCTATAACCCAGAGAGGTTGGTCCTCTAATGTTGGAAACCAAGGGAAAGAGATACAACCCAATACAAATAAAAAGAACAATTTTAACAGTGCTGCACAATTGCATACTTGGCATCATGTCGTGACAATAAAACAACTTTTTTAAAAAAATTGCATACAATTACATAAATTTGAAAAAAATCCCACTGATTAGCATAAAGTAAGGTAGTGCGAAGGGGTCCAGCTTCTCCCAAAACCCCAATTAAGTAATTCAGGGGCCCTCTAGCTAGGATGACCATATTTCCCAAAGAAAAACACAGGACACCCTCCGCTGCTTACCCAAGGTACCCCCACCATGGAAGACTGTTGCCCGTGGCTGGAACCCTGTGGGGACCCCCTCAGGAGGCTGTCACCCATGGCTGGAACCCTGTCTCCTGCTCCTCATGCTGGAATGCTGCAGACTCTTCCCCCTCCCTCCATGGGGGGCTGGCTTGCCCTCTCCACACTGCACCCCGCTTTTTTGACAAAAGTGGGCATTTGTCCTGTTTGTTCTTGCCAACTGATCAAGTCAGCAAGAGCTGACAAATGCCTCCTTTTGAAAAAAAAAGTCGGGATGGCCGGGACAGGGCTTAAAAAACATAGTGACTGCTCAGCAGTGTCGGCCCCACAGATCAGCTCCTCCATCCCCTCCCCCCCACCCAGTGTTTCCCACCTGCTGCGATCAGCTGTTCAGCAGCATGCAGGAGGTGCTGGGGGGAGGGGGCAAAGCGAGGGTAGGGTGCACTTGGGGGGCCGGAACAGGGGGCAGGGAAGAGTGAGGGCGAGAAGAGGCAGAGCGGGGGCCTTGGAGGAAGAGTTGAGTGGCGGCTGGGTTCTGGGGTGGAGCGGGGGTCGAACACCCCCAGGGAAATGAGGAAGCCGGTGCCTCTGTTGAGAGTGGGAGTTGCTCAAATGCCCTGGTCAAACAGACGGATAATAATCCTGACTATTCAGATTCTAATCAGATATGGTATTGTTCTTCACTACCTCTCCCACCATTGCTGTAGTGTTGTGGTGTGCTGTAAAACAGCTAGAGCACCCATTCTGATTCTGGAAAGCACTTGGACCGTCTTCAGGGTGAATTAGAACAAGCTGAGACTAGAGAGAAAAGGAAACTCTCCATGATCCCACTACCAGTCTCCTCTGCCATTTGCATCTCCTGTGTTATGAGGCAGTGTAAAATACTAATCTTAAACAGCATAAGAAACAATTTAACCTTGAACCGGAAGCGATTTGTTGTCTGATATTCTCCTGTGAGTTGGACAGTGGTAATATCATTTCCAAATAGGGAAGGTGAAGGCAGCCTCGTTAACTTAGCTACAAAACCTTAACAAGAAAAAAAATAATATTACAATGTTGCTTTATTGCACCATGGAATCACAGAAATGTAAAGCTAGAAGTGCCCGGAAGCAGGGCCAAGGATACCTAGACCCTCACTCTCTGGTGCTTTGCTAACCTGTTCTTCAAAACCTCTGATGATGGGGATTCCACAACCTCCCTTGGAAGCCTATTCCAGTGCTTAACTATCCTTAAAGTTAGAAAGCTTTTCCCCCAATATTTAACCCACATTTCTCTTGCTGCAGATTAAGCCCAATACTTCTTGGCCTAGCTTCAGTGGACATGGAGAATGATTGATCACAGTCTTCTTTTATAACTGCTCTTAATGTATCTGAAGACTTCTCAGGTCCCTCACACCTCCATCCCAATCTTCTTTTCTCAAGACTAAACATGACTAGTTTTTTTGTTGTTTTAAACTTTCCTCAGGTCAGGATTTCTAAACCTTTTATTATAAACAAGTGCTACGCCTTGCAGTTACTATAGAATCCCTAAGGATTAATGCAGTGGTCGGCAACCTTTCAGAAGTGGTATCCCGAGTCTTAATTAATTCACTCTAATTTAATGTTTTGCGTGCCAGTAATACATTTTAACCTTTTTAGAAGGTCTCTTTCTATAAGTCTATAATATAGAACTAAACTATTGTTGGATGTAAAGTAAATAAGGTTTGTAAAATGTTTAAGAAGCTTCATTTAAAATTAAAATGCAGAGCCCCCTGGCCAGAACCTGGGCACTGTGAGTGCCCCTGAAAATCAGCTCATGTGCCACCTTTGGCACGCATGCCATAAATTGCCTACGCCTGGATTAATGCATTTGGTGTGCATCCTTTGAAAACTTACTATAAAAATCATTACATGTACTATAAAGATCTACATGGTAGGTTCATATATAGAAATGTTTATTCAGACCTCAAAAGGGTGCAGGGAACTTTACAGCACAAATGTGAAGAGATGGCCCCTCCTCCAGGGAGCTTTCTATTTAACTTTACCCATGATACAGTAAGACTAGGGATAGCTCAGTGGTTTTAATATTGCCCTACTAAACCCATGGTTGTGAGCTCAATCCTTAAGAGGGCCATTTAAGGATCTGGAGTGAAAATCTGTCTGGGGATTGGACTAGATGACCTCCTGAGATCCCTTCCAACCCTGATATTCTATGTATCAAAGTCAATAACTAATCCTGAAAAGAACAGGAGTACTTGTGGCACCTTAGAGACTAACAAATTTATCTGAGCATAAGCTTTTGTGGGCTATAGCCCACTTCTTCGGTAGCCCACGAAAACTTATGCTCAAATAAATGTGTTAGTCTCTAAGGTGCCACAAGTACTCCTGTTCTTTTTGAGGATACAGACTAACACTGTAAGATACTCTGAAACTAATCAAGTAAGAGAAACTAGTAAGAGTAACAAGTGAAGGGGATTGGGCAAGAAAGGACAAGGGTTTCCACCATGTCATGTAGTTACTCAGGGCTAAATTATGGCTTTGCCACAAACCCTGGGTATGGGGCTATGTGTTATTGCAGTGCTCCAGAAACAGGACACAATTTGCTTAATAGTTCCCCCTGCTCTGGATAGATGGGAAGTATCCTTCACCAGCTTGATTCTGCCTTGGTGGGTATTTCTAACCTCCGCATGATGCAGGTAACTGACGCAGACAAGCAGAATGGGCACCAAGGACATACTTTACCGCTTGAGCTCAGTTTGCTGCTTACCTGTATTTGTTTGCGTCACACCTCCTTCTACCTTATACCCATGACTCTTGGAGAAGAAGCACCATGGTATGCTTGTTTCATTTTGTGGACTCCAGCAACAGCCACGCAGCGTACATAAGCTCTGTTTCAAGGGCAAGAAGAACATGATTATATTAATAGCACTGATTAGCACCAAATAACAATCTAGATGGAAAATCATGCATCATGTGTATTTCAAATACCAGCAAACTTTGTTATAACATTCACAAGCATTCCCCTTTGGGGAAATCAATAGCTGTTTGACTGTATAAGAACATGATAGAAGCAAAGAATGGCTTTTCTAGATCTAAGGTAGAAATCAGTGATTTAGTTCAGGAAAACTAGGAAGTCTGACTTTTCAACCATTCTGAAAACCACATTGAAAGGGAGTCTTTTTTTAAGGTTCTGAAATGTTTGGATACTATTTTTTTAAATGATTTTTTGTATTTATTTCCAAATTTCAGCTAAGACCAGAAGTGGACATATTGAAATATTTCAAGAAAGCTTTTTTTTAAAAAAGAAAATCAGATTTCTAATCCATTTAGGAAGATGCAATAGTTTCACTCATGGTTCAGATAAATATCAAAACATCTGCGTGTACTTCTGGACCAAAACTAGACTCCAAACCTTCTTGACCTTTCCCCACTGATAGTTTAATATGGAAGACTTGTACTTTTTAATGGGAGAGTTCACATAAACAACAACTTTCAGTTGTTAAATTTGTGCTAAATAATACAGTGATATCGGCGTAAATGAGAAAATACTCACTCCACAATATTTCACTGTTCATCTGCCTTCCATTAATGTAGTGGTCTTTTCCAAAATTTAGAAAAAAAATGTACAAATAATTCAGGCAATTGGCAATTTTCTCATCTGTTCATGGACCAATCACACGCAAACTCTTGGCAAGAAACAGAACAGACTTATTAGTTCCTAATTTACTATAAGATGTGAGTGGATAGCAATCAGCCCACATCATACAGTAAATTGTGAATTAATAAGTATGTAAGTCTGTTTCTTTGATCTGAGACATGAGTAGAGTTGTGTGAATAACAGTTTGGTGGCCGAATTAAAAAAAAAATGTTTCAGCTTAACCTTCCCCCCCCCAAAAAGTTTTTCAGTGAAGTAATGTTTTCATTTGACTAAAAATAAAACACAGTGGCATAAACATATACTCTAGCTCTGTGTGCATGTTAGCTTGAATATTATAGCTTTTCTGTTAGAAATTAATTTCTTTACAGATTGTCTGCCAAGTGCTATACATATGTAAGTAAAAGCAGTTTGGGGTAACTTCATATTGTTTCTGACGTCTACATATTTTCTCTCAGTACAGATATAACTGACCACTTGGGTCAGAGTGCACTAGTGACACTGTAAACTAATCTCAGTGGAAATTAGTAGCAGAATTAGACAGCCCATCTACCCTAACAGATCCTAGAGCTCGTGAAAAAATGTTGACAAAATGAATTTTGAATTAAACAACATGGAAAGAATTTTATGAAAGTGGTTTTCTGTTTTCAAGCCAGATCTAACAATTTCCTTTAGAACACTTTTCAGCTGTCACTGCAGAGCTCAGCAATGTTATGATAGCTAGACCCGATTCCATATAACAGAGTTTATATCACCAAGTGCTCTATTGCTTTTGCTGGCTTCCCATTCATTTCTGAATCCAAATAGCTCTGTTGGTTTTCAAACTCTCCCTGAGCTTGCTTCACTTAAGTACAGTTATTAACTAAGGACTTGTCTATACTTACACCAGTGCAGCTGTGCCACTGGAGCGCTTAGTGAAGACGCTACCTACACCAACTGGAGCGCTTCTCCTATCAACATAGGTACTTCACCTCCCTGAGAGTTGTAACTATGTCGACAGAAGAAACTCTTCCATCAACATAGCACTATCTGCACAGGGACTTTGGTCAGTGTAACTACATTGCTCAAAGGTGTGGACTGAAATTTTTTTAATCCACATCCCTTTTTTTAAGGCCACTTTCCTAATGAAACATTACAAAAAATGTGGATCGACACTATTGCTGATACTTCATTTTAGGGTACTATAGAAAAATAAATGAATTGTTCTGATATTATTATTATTATTATTATTATTACTACCACCACCACCAGTTTTAGGGATATAAAAGGATATTAGATCAAAAAATGTCTGTACCTTAGAGAAGCCTAAGGATCACATATACAACAATCATCCAAATCTTTGGCTCAGCATTGGTTCTCATCTTTCAAATCCTTTCTATTTAGTTTTCAAACAGAGCCTTCTAATCACAGTGGGGGGAAAATACAACCCTAGACCTACCATGGGACTCATGTATGCATTCATCTCCTACTGAAGGATGAGTGCACCATTTAACATGGGAAGATTAGATCAAAAGATACCAATTAAAGATTCAAGTGACTTGCATGACTGCACCTATATTGTGCACTACTTCTTGAGGAAGATAGGAAACCAATTTGTTCCCATTGAAAGAACAGGGGAGTACAATATGTTTACCTGCAGGATATTATTGAACCATATAGCCTAATACAAGCTATCGAATGACAAGAGCATTGGCAACTGTGAACTTTGGGACTCATCACGGAACTCTCTCATGTTAGTGATATTTTGATTTTGAATGGCTGGAATTAACCATCACATACAAAAATAATCCCACTGGATGGGAGGGAGAGAGGGGAAAGAAGATACAAATCACCAGCTTCTGTCAGAAGAGAACATATAATTTAAAGCGGAATAAAAGTGAAAGTCATGAGTTTAAAGGCGAAGATAGAAAAATTGAAACGACAATATTTCCATTGCATAAGAAAAGTATCGAACAGTAGATTCTTAATCAGGAAAGTCTCTGTGCTCGTCTGAAAAAGAGAAAGAGAGAGATTGAGACTAAAAACTTGATATGGAGGCAAGATGCAGGCACACATGATGCAGATCTGGTGCATCTTGAGAAGATTAATAGTTAATCAGATGTTAATAGTCTTCCCTGGGACTGCACCTTGACACAGTAGGAAGATTGGTATGTTCCAATGACTGAGCTAGGTGGGTGGGAGATTTAGCTCCTGGTAGGACCAGGCTTGGCTGGTCAAAAGATAGGGCAAAAGGTAGGTACTAGATGACAAGCAGTCAATTGATCCTCCAGGTTGGGGGTTCAGTGACAGGCCAACAACCTATTCTTGTAAAGAAGATAAGTTATAGAAACACAACAAGGTAACCATTCTGGCAAGCAGCATGTTAAACAGGGAGGGAGGAGCCTTGTTCATGCTCTGAGTGATATCTGATGACATAGGAAGGATTCAGATTCAGAAATCTCATATGTAGCTTGTGGAGCACTGGGAAATATTTGCATTACTTTTTATAAATTTCATATGCCCCTCAGTGTATCTGTGTGATCCTACCCTGACTGAATGCACAGTTAGATCAACATTGTTAAAGAGATAGGCAGGAAGGGTAAAACAATGGCCTAGATAAGGAGCTTCCCCTCAAATCACATTAACCTGGTTTACAGCCCTGAAATATCATCCTGAACTCCTCAGTTTCAACCAGGTGACAGGGTTGTTTTGCCGGTGAGAAGGAGGAGATCAAAAGACCCTGATCTGTGAAAAGATCCCCCCTACCTCCTCTGTAAGGCAGAAGTTGTCAGCTGCTACAAAAGCTTACTCAGATTGACTGCAGCAACCAGGCTGTAACTTTGCCCCCAAGAGAACAGGAGATACCAAGGCTAAATCAAGTCTAGCTGGGGCTGGAGAGGAATGTCAAGAGTAGGTAACAGGTTTCAGAGTGGCAGCCTTGTTAGTCTGTATCAGCAAAAAGAATGAGGAGTACTTGTGGCACCTTGGAGACTAACAAATTTATCTGAGCATAAGCTTTCGTGGGCTACCACTCACTTCATCGGATGCAAGCAATGGAAAATACAGTAGGAAGATATATATACACACAGAGAACATGAAAAAATGGGTGTTGCCATACCAACTCTAAAGAGACTTATCAATTAAGGTGAGCTTTAGCCCACAAAAGCTTATGCCCAAATAAATTTGTTAGTCTCTAAAGAGTAGGTAAGACAGTATATGCACATAGGTCTGTGTTATCTTAACACCCTTTGTCTGAGCACTGGCAAAATAAATCATGCTTTGTTTTGGAGAAGTTGCATATCGCTACCGATTACAGGATCCTGAAGGGGAACTCTTGCTAGCGCCAAGCAAACAGGGGGTGTAAACTGGACACCCTGTTGGAGAGTGGTGTGATGGTGGGATCCCACCCCAAAGAGAAGTGGAGGCACAAGCCTGCCACTTGAAAGGGTTGCACTCAGGGAGAGGAGAACTGAAAAAGGGTTCCAGGTAGGGCAGCCTATCCAGGGACTATGCCATTATAAATCTTAATATGTGAATGTCAGATAATGAAGGAAGAAATGGTTTCAGCAGGGCAAGGTTGTATTATATATCACGGGTGAGATTTTCCAAAGCACTCAGCTCGGATCTACCTTTGCTTTCACTGACATCAGTAGCAAAACTCCCAGATTCCAATGGGAGCAGAGGTAAGCCAGCACTGAGAGATTTTGAAAATCCCATCCTACAGCTCCCAGATCACAGGCTTTAGTTTTCCTTGTGTACACAAGGTTGTTTTTGTCGTCAAATCTCAAGTTTCATTGTATATGGCCCATTTTCTAATTAACCTCCCATGTATGTGTTTCAGACCTTTGTTGCCCCTCGATCAGGAATGCAGTCAATTCTCTCTGAGAGGCTTACTGCTGGACAGTTCGGAGAAAAGTCTGTTAAAGAAATGAATGGATTATTATTAATAGTGCTGAATTATAGAAATAGCTTAATTAGATTTGTAAATAATTTAAATCTAAAGGCCTGATTCCCCATTACCGTCAAACTTGTGCAGGCATGTACCTCTAAGCAAAATAGGTATAAAACACTGCCCTTCTGATGTAATCATATTGTTGGGACCTACTTCTCTCAAGTGTATATAACTACACGAGGCGCAAGACAGCACAGAATTCTTCTTAGGTATGCCTGACTTTTTTTAATGTTATGGCTGAAAATAAAGATGCAGAATGTGATAAAGTTTCAAAGAAGTCCTGTAACTCTCATCACACATCACTTCATTTAAAATTCACCCAGTATTAAAAATGGAGTGACTTTTGCTCCATATTCATGATATTGTTCTGCTGCTCTTATATGTGCTTCCTACCCTGGGTATACCTCCTTCCACAGTATCCAGAGTTTGGGCATCCTCAGAGACATGAATATCCCAGAGATATGAAGATGTTCCATGAAGATTTTTATAATTAAATTTGTGGGGCTCTAGCAGAGGTGAAAGTAAGCAGGTATGGTCCAGTACGGCATCCTGACCAGACCGGCTTCCATCGGCTGGTGATTTAAAGGGCCCAGGGCTCCCTGCAGCAGCTGAAGCCCAGGGTCCTTTAAATCGCTTCCTGAGTCCTGCTGCCGGAGCCCTGGGTAGCAGCGGCAGGGCTCCGGCAGTGATTTAAAGGATCCAAGGCTCCTGCCGCTATGGGGAGCCCTGGCCCTTTAAAGCGCCGGCTGAGCCCTGCCATCGCTACCTCAGGGCCCCGGCAGTGGGGCTCAGGCAGCACTTTAAAGGGCCCGAGGCTCCCCGCAGCGGCCAAAGCCCCTGGCCCTTTAAATCACCCCTGAGCCCTGGGGCTCCCGGCCACCTCTGCAGCTGGGAGCTCCAGAGGTGATTTAAAGGTCCTGGGGCTCCCAGCCACAGCTGGATCCCTGGAGCCTTTAAAACTTGATTTCAAGGCCCCACCTCTTCCGGTTGAGGCCACACCCCTGCTCAGGACTCCGGTGTACCAGTAAGTCCTTTAACTTACTTTCACCCCTGGGCTCTAGTCACTAGTGAACATGAGGAGTCCAAGAGCCTCCACTGCCAGATAGTACCATAAGGGGTGTTGCACGTGCCCATTGGAAGTTGTGGCCTTTTTTCTGTTTAGTTAGTTAATTTAGGTTCGAAATTGAGGCCTACAAATATTATTCCAGCTAGAGCCTTATAAAGTGGGGATCTGTTTGTTTCTTTTTTTAATGGCTAGGCCAGGTAGGTATGTTCAGGTCCAAAAGCTGATACAAATAAATGCAAATATCTGCCTCCGTGAGCAGCAATACTGAGCAGCAATACCTGAGCACATTTCACTTTGTGTCAGAATTTATCACTTCCTTTTAGACACACTGCCATTTGCATGCACAAACTGTGGGCTTGATTACCCAGTCTTCACGTGTACGTGAGGATGCATGCAGAATGTGACCATGTCAAAACAGAGGCTCCTTGCACATTTGGCTCTGTATGCTAGCCTACCTCTAAACAATTTTTTTTTCTAATTTATTGATTCATTAAAAGAAAACTCTTGTCTTTTACGATCTTTTCTTCCACACTTAACAGAATCTCACTGAAAAAAGTAATCAGTTTGGATTTAGTTACAAATTAGGGTTTACAAGCCATTCTAAATGGTATAACTAATTAATTAAAAGTATAAAACATGGGGAGACTTACATCAAAGGACCAAACTATATTTAATCATCTGATAAGATATTAATGTATTTTATCAATACAGTTATCGAATGGGTCAAAATATTTGAAGTATGTTTCATTCCTACACAGTATATATTCATGGATTTATGGGCTGGAGCAGAAGCTCTTAAATTTTCTCTCTCTTTAGGAGAGCTATTGGTTGTTATTTGCAATATTGAAATTCCACTTTCCTCATTAAAAAAGTAACTTGAAGAAATACACAGTGCAGGTGTTGGGAGGAGAGAAGTTCCATTTCCTTGTAACTGCTTTAAATTCTTAATCTTTCTAGTTTTTTTTACTCATTATAAATATTAACGTTATCTGTAAAAAAGGAGCAACCACTGTGCTTTGTCAGCATCAGGGCCCCATTGTGCTAGACACTACCAATACACAGGAAGATGCAGTCTGTATCGCAAAGAGTTTACAATCTACACACAAAAGCACTGATTTTGTGAAGGACACCATATGAACACACGGAGCGTTACATGCCCTCATGCTTGAATTTTGTTTATAAGCCTAATCCATCGTCCTCTGGAAAGACTCCTATTGACTTCAGCGGGCATTGATTAGACTCGTTTTGGTTCGTTTTGTTAATCAAATCTAATCCATTCGCTCCTTGAGCAATTCAAATTCAGAGACTATTCCTGGCTTGACCTTTGAGTTCTACAATAATCATGATGAATAACAACTGTTACCTTGGAGTCCAGATAGTCCTGTTGCTAAAAGTGCAACCAGAATGCAGGCTACAATCACCACCAAACAGAAGAGGACAATCAGGGAGATTTCTAATCCGCTGAACTTCTTCTTTCCCATCTAGCCACAGATAAACACCATTGTAAAAAACAAAACACAAAAACAGTTTCAGGAATGCGCTTTTAAGTAAATATCTAGCAAATAATTGCTTTAAGAATGTGTCCTTTGACCAAAGAAGTTAAAATACAACCACACCTCACAGACAAAATAATATTCTGATGTTCAGATCCATTAAACAGAGTAAATTACTAAAGCTGGTCAGTAAGTGTATTTCTAGGAAACCCCAAAAAATAATTTTATACAATTTTTTCCATGAAACTTTTAAGCTTTTCCTTGAACTTTCCAGGAACTTTTTTTTGGTTAAAGCTTTCAACAAACAAAACACCCCAAATTTTGGTTTTCAGTTTAAAAGTTGTCAGGATGTATTTTGCCAAAAAAATTGACAAAAAATGTCGAGGAGCTCTATTATATACTGCCTTGTATAGTGGAAATAACAACTATACTACAGATCAATGGTGACATAAATGGTGGTGTAAGTTACATATCAGTAAGTCAGGGGAAACTATTGTGAATTAAGCTGGTGTAATTACTTAAGTGGTGTAATTCTGAGAAGGCAGAAGTAACTACTGTATAAAATTCATGTATTTCCTTGTGTGACTCAGTTTCTATATCCAAAGTTTGCCTTACTGCAGACAGTCCACACTGGCAGAGCAAGGCATGCCTATTGACACAGATGTATGCAATATTCAAAATGATTATCTGTAGAATTTGTATTAATATTTTGGTATGCATATCTGATCTTTTAGCATGTGATTTCAAAGGGTGAATGTACCAGCTGATCTGACAAGATCCCCAGAGCGACAGTCCATTTAGTAAAGTTAGAAAAGTGCCATCATTGACAAACGGTATGGGCAAGTCAATACTGCAAAATTAAGTCGACTAAGTTACATCGATGTACAGTCACCACAGTAGTTAAACTGCTTTTGCATGTCCACACTATGCTGCTTGTATTGGTGGCGCACATGCTCACCAGAAGCACTTGTACTGATTTAATGGTCAGTGTGGGGCATTTGTGGGATGGCTTCTGAAAAACAGCAAGTTGATGTAGCGTCTACACTGACACCGAGTCTACCTAACTACATTGACTTAAGCGCTAAGCCTCGTCAATCTAGTGGGTGAGTTACATCAGTGGAAGCTGCATTTTAGTTTAGACATTTACAAATTTAGGTCAATGTAAGATGCTTTACTTAGACCTAACTCTCTAGTGTAGATCAGTGCTTACTGTTGAAATATTCAGGCTACTACACAGTCCACTGCTCCATCTCATGTGAAGAACAACATGGTACCATTAATGTTTAACTGTATGCCAGCAATAAAACTCATTAAAACATCTCCAACCTTCAGATCAATATTCCAGCAACAGTAACTGCATTTTTCATTTGCTTAAAAGCATTTTGCCTGACAAAACTGGCTTAAATACAGGGAAATAACTTTCTTTTATTTAGATAAAATAAGAACAAAATGCAGTTTTGCCAGTGGAAATAGTATAGTACTGCTCATCGCACTGATCTTTTAAAACACTTAGACAGGGTGTTCCAATCATCAGCAGTACTGGGGGAAAAGCTTTTTGACATCAGAACAGTTTAAACTTGATGCTTTTACCCCTGCAGCCTCCATGTAACTTGCCCTGCCCTTCCCCCCGCTCACTCAATAGCCTCAAGGTCATAGGAATGAAGAGGTAGTTTATTAACTCATTTAGAAAGACCAATCTCAAAACAGCAGCAGTCTTCAAGGGAAAGTGAAAGCTAGGATAAAATTCAATATACAATTTTCAGAATATAATCAAACAAAGATACTTTTATACACTGCACAATACATTCATATAAGGTTTCCTAGACATTTTCTATACCATAACATTGTTGGCTTCCCAGGGAATATTGTATTTTCAGCCTGCAACTGTTTTACTATATTGAAAACCATATTGTTCAATGCAATAAAGAAATTATAATCCAGCTGTTCCTGACTGAAGTTCTCAATTGACCCTTTCCACAAATATGTCGATCAGGAACATTGCAAGGCAACATTCAGCATTTTGAGATCTACAGTAAGGTTAAAGGTTTTGCCAAAGAACACAGAACAAAACAAGGTATTGGAGCTCTGCACTTCTCCGGGACTGAGAAGTTGAAAATGAGGATTTACAGTACAAATCCTATTGTGTGATATATACTCTTGAAACTTGAAAACCATGAATAAAAGCACATACCTCAAAACCTCCTTGTTTCACCGTCTGTGCATTGCTCTTGTTCCAGTCCTCTGGCACTGAAGGTTCAACTTGAAAACTCCAGCTTTATATTGAACTCCTATCAGTTTATTGCATTATTTGTTAACTAGTCTATCAGTGGAAGGTAATACATACTCAGAGGCAGATTGTAAAATCTCTTTGCACTGAAAATGGTTGCCATGGATATTGCATGTATATTGCAGCCAGAGAATGGCTAGTTAATTAATAATCATTTTCTCTGAGATATCACTCACGTCACTATACACAAGCAGAAGAGTAGCAACAACCTGATGACAACACCTATTATCAGGTGACATGCCTGCAGTTTTTTGCTGCACCATTCAATTTGTTTTCACCTAACTTCATTTTTCTTATCTGTTATTTCTGCCTTCATTACATTATAAACCACTTAGTGTTCCATAAATGGAAAAAGCTATTTAAAAATCACACTGTAAAAGTGTGTGAGGTCATACCTTTTATCGGACCAACTTGGTGAAAGAGACAAGCTTTCCAGTTACACGGAGCTCTTCCTCGTGTCTGGGGATGGTACTCAGACTAAGCTAAGTTCAAAATCAAACAGATAGTTTAGCATAAGTAGTTAGCACATATGTTAAGGAACTGTTCAAGAGGAAGTGGCACGGTTAACACCCCGTTAGTCATAGGACAAAAAAATGCAGGGGAGGTTAATGGGTTACAGATTGTGTCTTTATTAAGACTACAATTTTTAGTGTCAAGCAAAATTTTGAACTTAAGTTCCCAGGCTCTGTTGTGCCTCTAACCTATTTATGCGAATCTATCTGTTTGATCTTGTATTTAGCTGCATCACTCTGAGTACCTTTCCCCAGGCCTGAGGAAGAGCTTTGTGTAGCTCCAAAGCTTGTCTCTCACACCAACAGAAGCTGGTAAAAGATAAGACCTCACCTACCTTGTCTCTCTGATAGTCTGCGGCCAACATGGCTACAACGCTGCATACAATGCTGCAAAGCTAATACGATTTTGACCATTAAAACTTTTTCAGGAATCATCTGTAAAGTAATTATTGACATTACTATTAATATTATAGCAGTAAGAAGACAATATATATCCAAAGAGTGAGAAAAAGATGAAAGCTTACGGGGGGAAAAAGCACTAAAATGTTTGTAGGGGACACAGTTTTACCTGTTTTTCTTACTGAGAAGACATGTGAAGGTTTTTTGTTTTCCCCCCCTCTACAGAAGCCTCACTTTGAAATCAAACACCTGTTCTAGTCTGTTAAAACATACGTTGCAGTGCATACTGAATGCAGTCCACATTGCAAATTAAAATGTGTTATTTAATCAGTCTATTGAACATTCCACCTCCTAGTGGCAACCACTGAAAAGTGAAGCCCGAATGGAACGTTTCTCTTTCTCTTTTCTTTAAGTATCAGAGGGGTAGCTGTGTTAGTCTGGATCTGTAAAAGCAGCAAAGAGTCCTGTGGCATATGCATCCGACGAAGTGGGTATTCACCCACGAAAGCTCATGCTCCAATACGTCTGTTAGTCTATAAGGAGCCACAGGACTCTTTGCTTCTTTTCTTTAAGTGCTGGCTAGTGAAAATCAATCGTACACGTACAGCATAGTGGTGCTCCTGTAGTGATCCATCTCAATCTAAAAGTGTCAGCACTCATACGGATTCACTGGTTTTGAAATGCAGCCTGTTTTAATCATTCAGCTGTCTTGCCCTCTCTTTGTGTGTGTACTATTCTAACACACTTCCTGTGTATTAGTTGTATAAGCTCAGTGAAGGTGGTTCTAATGTGCACCTCTCAACAACATCACAATATGGCATTTCAAAGCAGTTTTGTTTGGGTTAGTAAAAATGCAACTTTTTGCTCTGCTTTGGGGCATAACAGTTGGATTTTTGTTCTCTATATCTGTTTGGATGTATAACTTAATTTTAGCTGAATGTGGATTGATCCTGCAAGATTCTGAGAACTCTGGCCCCAATCCACCAAAACACACAAGCATGTGCTTAACTTTAAGCATGTCAGTGGTCCCACTGCAGTCAATTTAAGCCTATGACTAAGTGTTTTCCTGACTTGGAACAGAGTGCTAGTAACTTGCAGGATCAATTTCCTGGAGAACATTTTCCAAGCCATTTGAGGGCATGAGCAACACAGCAGGAACTGAAAAAGAGGACTTGAAAGAGGGCTAACCAATCAGAATCCACAGCAGAGTATATTTCCATAAATCTACAGAGTGTAACAGAAGCCAGGACTTCAGGTTGAGATGCACTGTTGAGCTGCAGGAATGGGAAGATTACAGATAGAGATAGACTGAGACAGTAAAAAACCCTGAGAAAGCAATGAAGCTGAGAACTGGAATAACATGGACTCTGCTGTGCCCTAATTTGGTTTTAGGGAATTAAGAGTTGATCATTCAGTGACTGGAACTGTTGGAACTTTGTGAGTATATCTAGAGTAGGAAAATAGGCTGTGTTTCAAAATGTATTAGCTCGCATGCTTTAACTAATACATTTTTAAAAACTAATGTAAACAGCTTTAAACACCTTTACAAACCTGTCAGCTGGCTACGGTCCAAGCTCGGGTTGCATTTACTCAAGTACCTCCAACAGCAACTACTTGGGTGTTGCAACACATTTGGATGAAGATGAATGGCTACTGGAGTGCCGCTTTGATCAATAATGTGGTACATATGACTGATACCCTTTAATGTATATTGTGCCTGCCAAATTACTCACTGCAGCACTAGCTGTAACACTGAAACAAACACTGGGAGCTTGATTCAGCAGAGAGAGTGTTAATGTGCTGTCAAGGTTCATCAGAAAGGAAGATGGCTAACCACTTTCCTACAGCAGTCAGTCCTGAAGAACCCCATGTTCAGTGACTCATCCCAGGAGCACAGGAGAGAGAAGAAAGCTTTGTCTGGGTTCTGCATAGGTGACAATTAACTCTGTTGTCAACGGCAGAATCTAGTCCCCACCCATTTTCTGCCTCACCAGTCAGGTCCTGTGTGTCATTTCAAAATCAGCAGAAGATTTTTCTTTGTCTAGATACTCATTTTATGTGTGTGTTTGGAGCAAGGGACATGTTACCAGATTTACCCATTACTTTGGGGTATGCTCACTTATTCGGGTTACTCTTCTGGGGAAGAGGATTCTGTAATTCTATCACTGTACTGCTTGTGTCACTTGTGTTTTCATATGGCACCTTAGAGACTAACAAGTTTGAGCATAAGCGTTAGTGGGCTACAGCCCATTTCTTTGGATGCATAGAATAGAACATATATTGAGGATATCTAGACACACATACAGAGAGCATGAAAAGGTGGGAGTTGTCTTACCAACTCTGAGAGGCCGATTAGGTAAGAGGAAAAAACTTTTGATGTGATAATCAAGATAGCCCAGTACAGACAATTTGATAAGAAGTGTGAGAATACTTACAAGGGGAGATAGATTCAATGTTTGTAATGTGCCAGTACACTTCTTATCAAACTGTCTGTACTGGGCTATCTTGATTATCACATCAAAAGTTTTTTCCTCTTACGTAATCGGCCTCTCAAAGTTGGTAAGACAACTGCCACCTTTTCATGCTCTCTGTATTGGTATATAGATCTCCTCACTATATGTTCCATTCTATGCATCCAAAGAAGTGGGCTGTAGGCCACGAAAGTTTATGCTCAAATAAATGTGTTAGTGTTTAAGGTGCCACATGTACTCCTGTTCTTTTTGCGGATACAGACTAACACGGCTGTTACTCTGAAACCTGTGTTTTCATATGGAGCTCTACTTCTCCCTCCTGCAAGTCTCCTCCCAATGGAGCTATCCTGCAGGACCTAGGTTCCCCAGGGCTGGGTTTCTCCAGCCCCAAAACCGGATGAACACCCACACACACATTATCAGAGCAAGTCTGAGCGGACCGGGTCAATCAGCACTGTCAAGCTGACCCTTTATATGTCTCTGGACTCACTGGGCTGGATGAAGCAGCACTTTCAAGCTGACTCTCCTTATATGCCCCGGGCTCCATGGACTGGGTCAAGCAGCACTTTCAAACTGTTACCCTTATGCATCCCAAATTCAGCACATCCCTATCCCCACGCTCACAACACAATTGTACTGGCAGTAACCTGCTTGATGAGCAAACCCCATAGTATTTTGGGTGCTGCAGGGATCTTTAGCTTAGGTAAAAGAAGCGTTGCTGTAGAGTGAATGGGGGAAGCTAAAAACACAAAAGAGTAAAGTTCAGCAAGAGAGAGAGAAGCAACCAACTTAACCATAAAATTATTTATTGAATAATAGTGATAACTACACAAGGAGGCTAAACCAACATAACACACATTATTAAAGGTTAATACCTAAGGTAGAAAGGAAAACAAAGGGAGAGAGAGAGAGAAGGGGATCTCACCGCTCCCTGAAGCTTGAACTTTGAACTGGTCGGGGTTCCCAGATGATGGTGGTAGCTGAGGGTCCTGAGGGCAGGAGACAGGCATAGTCCCCAGCACGATCAGTTAGGAGAATATGGAGTCCCAGTGGAACTGATGCATAGTTTGGATCGAAGCATCAGAACACTAACTGGAGGGTGAGTGGGGATTTTTGTAGATAAATTACTATGCTTGAAGGGAGAACACTAGATTTGTTTTTAGGTAAGCTGATGATTCAAGGGTTTTCTTTAGGCTAGACAATAGGAGCTGATCACTCTTGGCTATGGGTGGTGTTTTCTTCTAGGGAACTCACAATCAACTAGGCTGCTTCACTATTTGGATATCAATTAAGGATTCATTACTAGAATTGGTCTGATAATTGCTGAGCTGAGTGTGTTCATTAGCATATGGAGCAGAGATTCCCATGATGCAGTGCTTCCCTGCTTTTTCTGGTCCCAGAGTTCAGCGTGGTTCTCTGTTCTCCATTCTGTATGTAAATTGAGATGTCTTCCTGTCCCATCTTTCACGCAGATGAGGCTAGGGGAGTTGCCTCCATTCTGTATGCTAATGGCGATGTCTTAATCTTGTCACCCTTTTTCAGGAGGGGTCTAGGTGTGTCTCCCAACGCCCTTCGCTGCTCTCCGCAAGTTTTTTCCTCTGATAGGTTTTGGTTTAAGGGGGGGGGGTCTTTCATGAGTCAGGCTGGATACTGCACCCTGGTTCCCCAAGAACACAGAGGTGTCTGGTATCAGACAGGGAGTTGAGACCCCTGGGGTCTAGTCCCAGCTCTGCCTAAGCTGAAACATCTTCCCTCTCTGTGCCACAGTTTACCTATATGGAGACATATAGGGGCAACGATATACACATTCTCTCTCTCACACACACACAAATAAATATTCCATGCCTGGTGTCTGTCAAGAGGTGATTAAAAAAAAACAAACACTAAATGTAGAAAATTTTTGCAAAATAATTTCAGGCACTTTTGAGCTATTACTACTATTCATAGTGGTAGTGGAAGAGCTAGTCGAATTTTTATTTAGGCAATTTGTTTATTCACCAATTTTTTCCCCATTTTTTTTGGATTAAACAAAACCATTCCTGAATTCAGGTCAATTTTGGCATATAGTTTCAGCCAAATAAAATGGGAAGGGGGACAAAATAGCTCTTTGAAACATTTTCTAAATTAAACATTTTGACTTTTCATTTTGAGATGTTTCATTTAGAAATTTAGCTAGATTTCTTTAAAAGTAAAAGTCAAAAGTTTTGGCTCAGCTCTAATTATTATTATTGCAGTAGCACCCAAAGACCATAATCAAGTTTGAAAGCCTATCATGCACTATAGACGGAGACACAATCCCAGGCCCCAATCTTGCAAACAATTGTGCATGTTAACTTTAAGCACAAACAGCTGCTTTAGTGATAATGGGTCATGCCCCTCTCCCCACTGGCAGAGGAGCTGGTCCTCTGTGTGAAGGGAGGGCATGTTGAACTCAGCCAAAGTGAGGTACAGCACAGCAACCACAGTTCCCCCGCCCTCTCTGGAACTCCAGGAAGCTCTGCAGCTTCCATGGTGCAGTGTCTATGGGACCTCCTTTAGTCCTTAGCCTTGATGGCCCAGGTAACCCCAATAGCATTCTTTAATAAATGACTCTACATGACATAAAATAGATATGCTAAATGTACCAGGTGGACAACGGAATCTAATTAACATTGCTATTGGAACTCAACGTGTAGGTTATATGAATGACTATATTACTGGCAATGGACAAGATTCATCCCTGCTGTAACTCCACCGCCTTCAGGATGACTTATATTGAACATGAATTTGGCCCAAAGAGTTTAATGACAAGTTGGAAAATTAATGAGGAAGATGCACGAAAACTGGTTCAGGACTCCTGGGAGCCTCTTGATAAAATTCCACCATCAAATTGAAGGGAAGGTGATGTTGCTGTTTCTGATGGACTCTCTCTTGACACTGCTCAATCATCCCTGTCAGAGAGAATTTATTCCTGTGTTTCATTAAAAAAAACACTTCTGGAAGTCCAAATTCATAGATTCCAAGGCCAAAAGGGACCATTGTGATCATCTGACCTCTGGTATAACACAGGTCATAGAACTTCCCCCAAAGAGTTAATATGACCCTTTCATAATGAGTAGATTGCATCAAAGGGGTGGTATTTTCAAAACATGTCCCCCACACTCTCAGACTGTACACTTAGGAGAGCATATAAAACAGAGTATCAAGTATCAAAGTATCAGAGGGGTAGCCGTGTTAGTCTGGTTCTGTAGAAGCAGCAAAGAATCCTGTGGCACCTTATAGACTAACAGACGTTTTGCAGCATGAGCTTTCGTGGGTGAATACCCACTTGTTCGGATGCAAGAAGAAGTGCATCCAAAGAAGTGGGTATTCACCCACGAAAGCTCATGCTGCAAAACGTCTTTTAGTCTATAAGGTGCCACAGGATTCTTTGCTGCTTCTAAAGTATCAAAAAGTGCGGATACAGACTAATACGGCCGCTACTCTGAAAAAAGTGCAGCTTGACATTTGCCTATCCTCTTTGGTTGTGGTTATGAGAGTGTGTTTGCCGGGGGCAGAGGGATAGATTCCCGGTGATCACACACCCCTTGCTGTGAGCACATGCCTCTGGACATGACGTCTACCATAGCCTAAAAGAAAATGTTTCTTTGTGGGATCCCCTTGTTAGCACCTTGCAGCACATCAGAGACATTTAAATGTGCAGCTTGTTCTGTGCCTTATTTGGTGAGCTGTAATTAGGTGCCCTCTTGCTTTAGGCCAACAGAAGCAACAATGCGTCACTGGAGAACTGAAAGCCATTTGATCCGAAACACTCTGATTGCTACTTCTCACTTTCATTCCCCTCTAGATGCCCAAACTTTTGTTTTGTTTTAGCAAAAAAGGGTGTGGATGTGTGAGGAGAGATGGCAGGAGAAAGGAGAAATAATAGAAACGGTGAGAAGCAGAGGAGGCAGAGGGGAAAATAAAATGGGTGAACTCTGACAGAGAAAGATTGAGAGGATACAGTGACAAAGACACTCAAAGGGTTTATGGTACAGGAAAATCATCACTTGGCTTTGCAACACTTACAATTGCTCCTGATGCCCAGTAAAGAGCCCACTGAATTGCAGCACGGACCAAAAAAGACTTTAAGGCTTTGTCTACAGTAGAAATTTTGTTGGTAAAACTTTTGTCGGTCTGTGAAAAAAACACCTGAATGACAAAAGCTATGGTGTGGACAGTGCTATGTCAGCGGGAGACACTCTCCTACCACCCACCGCTTGGTAGAGGTGGTTTAATTATGCCGGCAGCAGAGCTCTCTCCCACTGGAATATAGCAGCTACATGGGAGACCTTAGAGTGGCACAGCTGCAGCAGTACATAGTACAGTCCATAGTATAGACATAGCCTAAGAAAGAGACTGAGGGCTTGGCTACACTTACAAATTTGCAGCGCTGCAGCAGGGTGTGAAAAAACACCCTCTCCAGCGCTGCAAATTGCAGCGCGGCTCCCAGCGCTGTCCGTTATTCCCCACAGGGAGGTGGAGTACGGACAGCGCTGGGAGAGCTTTCACTACACTTAGCGCTTCAAAGCGCTGCCGCGGCAGCCACAGCCTTAGGATTTGTCTAACCAGTATAAGGTTAGATGTGGATTCATACCACTATAGTTACTCCTGTGGACACTGTCATTTGGAATAAAAGCAGCCTTTGGTCAGTTTCTTTAATTAACTTCCAAAGTAAATTAAGCTAAACCAAAAAATAGGCCACTTTTATTCCAAATGACTGTCCACAGGAGAAATTATACTAGTAATTATAATGCCAGTAAATTGCTTTGTTTAGACAAGGCTTGAAAAACAGTGTTAAGGAAAACCCTTTGGGACAAGAAGAAAACTGTGAGGACTTACCCAAGTAGAGTGAAGATTTAGTAGATACTAGCAACTATTAGAGATCTCAGCCATCCTGAAAATGTGCTCAGATGAGGGAATTTTCAAGTCACAAGAACTGCAGAGAATCAAGAGAAAGAGACCAGAACATGGAACTACATTGGAGAAAAGTAAAGACACAGGGCTAGATCCTCAACTATAGCTGAGATACAATCAGTAGGGTAGGAGAAGAGGGGGCAAAACTGACCAAACCAACCATGTGCTCCTCCAATCCTAGGGGCTCGAAATCAGCATAAATGAGAGAAGGCATCTGTGTTTTATGAGAGCCACCTAACCAGATTATCTTGTCCTGCCCCTCTGCCAATACAGACCTTTGATTAAATAATTAGTACTGATCTGTGTGCTTATTGGGGGCAACCCCACAGTGGAGGAGGAATATGGGTTACAGGGCTGTGGGTAATTTTGCCCTGTCCTTCCTGGTCAGGTGACTGAGCTAAAAGACAAGATACAAAGAGCTCAATAGTGATTAAAAATGACCTGGTGTTCAGACTACTGTAAAAAGCAATATAATTAGCATAGATCTTTGTCCATTTAAACTGTTATACAACCTGAACCTGTAGGTTACATAATACATTCATTTTAGTTAAAGCTGCTAGGCTGATTATAGCAATTATTAGGAATACAGATGGTTATGTTGTGAATTGTAGATACATAAATACTGTTTGGCCTGAGTGGTTAGTCAAAAAAGAATTCGTTAGGAGGAGCAATTGATGCTGGAGTCAGGTATTTCTCTAATTCAATCCTATTTATTTACAAAGAATGTACAAAGTCCTTTTTCCCAGAACACCATAGAAATCAATCAGGAAACAGTTTATTTGCTCACTGTACGAAGCCCCTTTCCAGCTAGCACTCTACCCAAAAGCTCCCTCTCAGGGTCATACAACAAATGCTTCTCTGGGGTTCCTTGCTATGTTCATGGCATACACAGTGAGAAATTAGATAAAACATATAATAGTTTTGGTGGAAGGTTGAAATGTATGCTATTTCTTAGAATTCAACAACACATATTAACCCTAAACAGAGAGGTACAACTCAACCTACCTTATTCTAGGCTGACTCTCCACAGTCTGACTCTGATCACACACTTCCTGCTAAAGCCCCCTAGCCTGCAAGCAGGACCAGGAAAACCATCACAAGTTTAAGTGATAGTTTTTAATTTTAACACCATTTTCAATACTCCATACTTCTGTGGTGTTTTATCTGCTTCTCTCTCACACAGAGCTTGATCCAGTATTATCTAGCTCCTGTGTTTGCATTCAATCCCCAGTCAAATCCTTCTGCCCACAACTCAGATTCCTGAGCAGTCTTGCATGTAGTCTATGTTTTGGCTGGCACCTATTGTTTCAGCTATCTATTCACAAAGGAGCTTAATTGCCTCTTACAGCTGGCTTTCATTCAGGGTAAATGTCACACCCACCAAATTCAATAAGGTTTCACACAACCCCCAGAACAAACCCCCAACATTAATAAATTGTGAATCAGGCCCCAGAAACTGAGATTGGCTTAAAAATCATGCTGTATCTGGGGGTGGGGAATAGGTTTAAGCATTTAGGATGTACTTGGGTCAAAGTTTTTAACCTTTTCTCCCCAACCATGAAGGTTGAGATACTTAATTCTTCTTTTATAATAAAAGCTAAGTCTCGCCTCACAAGATGCATCCAGAAGATACGACTTCAAGAAAAGCAGCAAATTTTGTGAGATAATATTCACAAGAGTTGGCAACTCTAACAGGACTTGCTTTGATTTAACAAAAACTGGTGCTTAAATAGCACTTGGTACATGTCTTAGTAAATCTTAATTTCAAGGATCTTTGTGAATCATAATTACGCAAGCTACTGTATATGTTCTGGTGACTATTGCCCCAAACCTGAAATAACAAGCTGTGTCCCAGGCCCTCCCCCACTTTTGGAGTAAGGGAAAGACATTTCTGACTGAATCCTTTTGGTGAAGTCACTGCTCTGACCCTTTGCATTTTTTCCTCAAAGCTCCATAGCTTACTTTTTTCTCTGACTTTCCTCATCCTTGCTGCAGATGGTCCTCCAGCAGCACCTGTGCTTGCTGCTACTGAGAAGGAAACAAAGCAGATACAAAGCCCTTATTAACTGATTCTCAGCCATTTATTAGTAGTAGCATTAATAATAATTTTCATTACTTTAAAATTCTTCAGGAGTGACAAATATTTGATGAAAAATAATTTAAAAATATGCAAATGTTTGGAAAGCCAGTGGAACAACGGTATTTTTAATACACAGCAGTTGAAAGACATTAAGTGTAAGTGCCAGGACTCAGTCTTTTTTCCTGTCTCTATAATATTTAGTAAGCACCCAGGAGGCAGCATGGTCAGGAGAAAAGGTACAGCAAAGATTTTAACTACATGAGCAGTCAGCTCACACTTAGGCTTGGTTTACATTAGTAATTTATGTAAGTATAATAACATCACTCAGGGGCGTGGAAAATCCATACCTGAGCAACGCAGTTATACCAACCTACCCCCGGTGTAGAAAGTGCTATGTCAACGAGAGAGCATCTCCTGTCTACATAGCTACTGCCCAACAGGATAAGCTGCCCCATCAGCATAGATAATGTCTTCACTGAAGTGCTAAAGGGCTGCAGCGGCTGCTGTAAGCGTAGACAAGCCCAGACTGATAAAGCTGCTGGAAACCTCTAGTTCAGTGGTTCTCAACCAGGGGTCCAGGGGTCCCTGGGGGGGCACAAGCAAGTTTCAGGGGGGCTGCCATGCAGGGCAGAAAGCCAAAGCCCCACCGCAGGGGGCTGAAGCCTGGGCCCCTGAGCCCTGCCACCTAGTCTGAAGCTGAAGCCTGAGCTTCATGGGGGCCCCTGTGGTGTGAGGCTCCAAACAATTGCCCTGCTTGCTACCCCATAACACTGGTCCTGGGTTTTATACACAGAAAACCAGTTGTTGTGGCACTGGTGGGCAATGGAGATTTTAATAGCATGGGGGGCGGGGGGGAAGGGGTCTCAGAACGAAAAAGGTTGAGAACCTCTGCTCTAGTTCGGACTGGGTATGTTCAAAGGCTCACCACCTATATTAGTATAGTCACTCTCATAGCGACAGTCTAATTGACATGGTCACCACTGTACTCATAACAGCTATCGTAGCACTTGCCTCTATCGAGGTTCCTCTCTTCAGCACAGACTGTACACATGAATTACTGCCCACCCTACACGTTCAAAAACCATGAGATTATTTTAATGATCTGAAGATTTCTAAGCCAATCAAGGGTGGTGCTTTTATTTGCCTTCTGTTTTTTGATCCTTTAAGGTACTATTCAGGTTACATTTTCAAGGTTGTCTCTGCAAGCATGAGGGCTAGAAACTTTTGTTTTATTAATTTATTAAATGAACACTGAGATTCTCATGTAATCATTTATCTCCAGGAGCTGGGAGTTTAAATAAAACATCAGAGCTGGTAACTCTGCAAATGTTATTGAGTAACATCAGCATATCATGGCCTAAACAGGGACTTTGAGAACTATTGGTAAAGGTCTTTTTGCCTATGCCCAGGCACAAAAAGGGCCAGATCTTCAACTGATATCGATCAACATAAATCCATTCACTTCAGTGGAGCTGCACCCATTTACACCAGCTGAGGACCTTGTTTAGAATGTTCACAGCACACTTACATACCAACTTCTGAACTGTCCTGGATTTGAATCAATTTTCACTTTCTACAGAGTCACAGTTACAGGGCTAGGTGCACCTCTTAGCCCATCCCCTCAGGTATGAGGCCTCATTCCTTTACCTCCTTAGGGTGGAATCCTTATCCTGTGATTCTCCTACTCTTACACCAAGTCCTGCCCTATAGTACCTTGTGGATCCACCATGCTTACCCCACCAGGTCCAGCTGGGTTTGGGCACTTACCGTTCTTCAGAAGCTTGTGGTCAGCAGTGAAATCAGTGACCTACAACACCCTTCTCAAACCAAATTTAGGAACCAAACATAAGAAAAAAAGAGGTATTAAAACAAAAAAAGATCTACACGTGTACCCTACCTATAGTCCTAAATCGGCCTATCTTATCTCAGATCCCCATCCTCTGGGGGTCTGGGTCTCTGTCTGAACCACTTAATTCCCTTTTATGTCTCTCCCCTATCTTTCAGGAAATACCTCTCAATCCAGCCTAAGTCCTTGGTTCTCCTGTGCTTTCTGAGACAGGTTAAACCAGTTCAGCCATCTCAGAAGGATTTGGGTGACATTCAGATCAGGAGTCCTGGGTGTTTGCTGAGAGGCTGGGCTATTGTTCTTCCCTTTCTGCCTGGGTGCTTCTCCTGACAATCCTGCAATAGAATTAACTCTGTATACGCACACAGCCAACATTACAATAATCCAATCAACATACTGTATTTGTTTAAAGTGAATTTAGTGATGTATTATACCACTGATTGCTACAGTTTCAAGCTCAACAGAGTGAAAATCACTACTGGTCCTTGTCTCCAATTTGGACTCTAGGAACACAAAGACCAAGGGCAGTGACCACAAACATGCTCACAAGTACAAATTGTTATTTGTAGTAAAGTTACAATTATCCATGCATATATAAATTCTACAAAAAAAAGTGCAAGAGGTATAACTGTAGTCATACTCACATCCTCAAAGATATTCTAGGGTCTGATGGATCTTTCACCAGATAATCATCAGAAGAGGAATGATTCCTGTTGGGGTTTCCCATGGGTCTTCCCACTTTGTACCCAACCAGGGAACTCTTTATATTGTAATTCTGACTACACATAACATCTTATGTACATGAATGAAGGTGTGAACCCTCTTTTCCTTACCTGTACTTCTACACCCCATGAATATTGGCATGCCCTTTTTTCATAGTTCTTATTCTCCTTAGCATCTAGGCACATGTAACCTGTGGTCAGGACAGACATTCAAAGATGTTACAATCAGGCATCTCTTGGTCTTGGACAATATATTACAGTCTATTGTGATCTACTTTTCTGTAACTTTGTGACCTTATTCCTAGGTCATCCATGTGCAGCATTTTTAAGCCTATGGCTTAGTATGGCTAAGCTATGGTCTCAGCCTGTGTAGGCCTTGTGTTTCAGCCATGCTTTACTTATACAACTAAGATAAATGAATAATAAAATAAACTAAATGGCTGTACCCCCCTCTTAAAGCCTGGCTTATTCATTCTTGAGCAGTTCAAGCGTTACACTTTCCATATAATGAATCTCTCAGTGCAAGTATAGTCTTATATGAATTATTTGCTATAGGAGGTATCAGCCCATTTTTTCATTTTCAGACTCTCCGCCCAATCCCCTCTCTCTCATACAGAGCTGCTGTACTTTGAATTCAAACTACAGCAACTCTAACATTAAATGCCTCAGACTCTCACAGTAGCCACTATAATGAGCAAATTGGGGAGGGGAAAATGTTCTATTGACAATATGCAATAGCTACCAGCCAACAATATTCTCTTCATCACATGCTTGCTGGGTGACTGAGGCTCTGAACCCAGCATGCCAGCTAAATGGTCTTGCAACTTATGTGGCTTCATGCTCCAGTTGAGTCTCTGATCAGAGTGTCACAGGCTGTGGAGAGCTGGAGCAGTGGCCCAGAAACAGAAGCAGAAAAATCCGGATAACACAGAGATGGATAAAGAATGAAAAGGGAAATAAACTCAGACCAGAAAAGCAGACTAATGAAAGTTCGAACTAAAAACCGAGCCTGAAAATGCCATACAAGCATACAGACAGAGACTAAAACACAGGTGAAATGACATAGATCTCAGAAATGGACGCAAGGGGAACTGAAGAAAAAAATGGGTTTGACAGTCATGTCACAGGGTATTCAGAATGAAACCTAGTATATATATATATATTATATATATATATTGGGGACGGGGGGTGGTATCTAAAAGTGCTCATCAATCAAGTCTGTCTTTTTCATTTTTTTCCTTCACATTTTTCTACCTTGTCCTAGAATTTTTCTCTCCTCAAAAAGAGGAGTTTATGATACATTAAATAGAGGGGAAAGGTGTCTTTTAAAAGCCAGCTTGCTTTCATATACAAAAGGTGTTTGCTGTGATTGACACCAAATTGCATAACAGAAACATAGACCAGCAAAAATAAAGTTATTGCTCTTAGCTGTAGAATTCAGTAACATTAAAAAAAAGAAAAGAAAGAAAGTTGTATTAACAGTTTATTTTCACTTTTCAAAGCAACACCTACGCCCCTCTTATGTACACTACTGCTAGCCTCATTTATCACGGGTAATCCTAGGGAAGAACAATCAATACTTGTTCCCTTTTGTGTGTATGTTTGGATAAGGGTTATAAAGACCCACCTAAAGAGACTCCAAGGAAGAAATTGTTAATGCCAACTATCAGGCATAGAAAAACCTGAACAAAATGTTAACTAATGTGCCAATGAATGGCATTGAAACAGTTGCTGGGGTTTTTATGGACTCGTTATTTATAACAACAATATAATGTGCCCCCAGAGTATATGTTTGAGGAGATTGTGGCTACTCAAACTAGACACCATATTTTGTATAGCTCAAGACTTGAGCCTTTCCAATGTAAAGTATGTAGGGGGCACTTCGTTCCTATGGTGTGTTGGTGCTGGATTCTCTTACTTAACACACAGGAAATAAGGAGCTGACCTGGAACTCTTTTAAGAGGAATCAGGGTTTGATCAATTATAAAAGTCATCCTACAAAGAGGAGAACAAACAGGAGTGGGAGAATGGGAAAGGCTAACCCAGATCTAAGGCAATGTGGCAAGTATTTTTTATGGTCACCTGTATACAAGTGGCAACCCTGTTTTTGGGGAAGTTCCCATATACCTCAAATTAGTATGATACTGGCTACAGTAACAGGTCCCTAGGGACCTAATAAATTGGGAAGTATTTATTTTTAGATTCTGTATTGTTTCATTAAGAGCATTCACTGAATGAAGTGATTTGATCTATTATTAACCCTATAGAGTGGACAGTGTGGTATCAGCAGTTTCAGAAATCCTGGCTCTGAACAAGGGGTGGACAGGCCACCTGTGAAAAATTGCCCCTTAACTTCAGTTTAAAGGATTTCTGTTCCATAAACGTAATGAGGAATGCTGGAGTGGCGGTCCTTATTCCAAGCAATGGCCTCTATCCTAAAGCCACTCCAGGAATACATGGATACCCTCAGAACAAAACAAGAGTTTTACTGGGAAATAAACCCACAAAACTCTCTCAGTACCTTGGTACTGGATCTATTATGGATGGGGACCAGAATAAACCTTTAACCCTACAGGCTTCAAATGTCAAAGTCAGTTAACTGCTACAATCGTTCATGTAATATAACCAAGATTCCTCTTCTCCTTTACAGAAATAGCCATTAGGTTTGGCCTTTGGAAAGGCTTTTTCATAAATTCATGGTTGGCTGAACTCAGCTTTTCCATAAACTCAGTTGGTTGGCTGAACCTGCCTCCTCTATTGTAGAAAAGTCTGGCTTGGTCTGGCTCTCACTTTCAAGGTAGTTATGATCTTCTGATCTAAACCAGTCCAGCTCCTCATCATACAGTCCTTATGGTAGTGGGGGGCAGCTACTGTTGCTACATGTTCGATACAGCCATTTGCACTATATCTTACATCAAATACTTCATTTGTGTTTCCCCCTTGAAAAACTCCACCTTCTTGCCATCCTCAACAAGTTAGGGTGACAATTGTGGGCCATATCCTACCACATGCCCACATACATAACCCAGGTCAGACCAAACAAAATTGATGAGCTTACAACATTTGTAATAAAAAAAAATCACATAAATTCAGATATTCACCAAAGAGGAGCTCTTTGGGTGTCCTGCACATGGAAAATGCCCAACAGTTCACTCTTCTTCTCTTCTAGGTGTACCAGCAGTGCAACTTTCAGAAAGGAGCCGTGTACTCTTACATAAAGCTAAGAGCATATTTGATTAGTCTATTTATAACAAATAAAAATGTATGTCTGTTTAGAGGTAGGGAGACTAAGGGCATGTCTACACATACGATGCTGCTGCAGCGTGTCTCGTGAAGTCTGCCTATGCCGATGGGAGAGAGCTCTCCCATTGGCATAATAAAACCACCTCCGTGTGTGGTGGTAGCAGCTCTCTCACCGATATTGTGCTGTCCACACTGGCACTTATGTCAGTGCAACATCTGTCACCCAAGTGGATGGTTTATTCACACCCCTGAGCGACATAAGTTACACCAACATAAGCACTAGTGTAGACATAGCCTAAGGCACAGGCCAAAAACACAAATTATAATTAAGCAATACTAATTATGAATTAATAATGATGTGTTTATTGAAATTGAAATTTTATGGCTTTGCTAAAAAAAATTTAATCAGGCCCTTTATGAATGTTTAGATTTGTTTATTTATAAATTTTATTTAATACAAAGAAAAAGAAAGAAAACAGTTCAATATCTAGTTGGCAGCAGGCATCAAGCAGCATTGGTCTGGGGCCAGTTTTGTTCAATATCTTTATGAATGATCTGGATGATGTGATGGATTGCACTGTCAGCAAGTTCACAGATGACACTAAGCTGCGGGGAGAGGTAGATACACTGGAGGGTAGGGATAGGGTCCAGAGTGACCTAGAAAAATTAGAGGGTTGGGCCAAAAGAAACCTGATGAGGTTCAACAAGGACAAGTGCAATCCTGCACTTAGGATAGAAGAATCCCATGCACCGTTACAGGCTGGGGACCAATTGGATAAACAGCAGTTCTGCAGAAAAGGACCTGGGGATTACAGTGGATGAGAAGCTGGATATGAGTCAGCAGTGTGCCCTTGGTGCTAAGAAGGCTAACGGCATATTGGGCTGCATTAGTAGGAGCATTGCCAGAAAAATTGAGGGAAGTGATTATTCCCCTCTATTTGGCACTGATGAGGCCACATCTGGAATATTGCATCCAGTTTTGGGGTCCCCACTACAGAAAGGACGTGGACAAATTGGAGAAAGTCCAGTGGAGGGCAACAAAAAAGATCAGGGGGCTGAAGCACATGACTTATGAGGAGAGGCTGAGGGAACTGGGCTTGTTTAGTCTGCAGAAGAGAAGAGTGAGGGGGGATTTGATAGCAGCCTTCAACTACCTGCAGGAGGGTTCCAAAGAGGATGGAGCTCGGTTGTTCTCAGTGGTGGCAGATGACAGAACAAGGAGTAATGATCTCAAGTTGCAGTGGGGGAGGTCTAGATTGGATATTAGGAAGCACTGTTTCACTAGGAGGGTGGTGAAGCACTGGAATGGGTTACCAGAGAAGTAGTGGAATCTCCATCCTTAGAGGTTTTTAAGGCCCGGCTTGACAAAGCTGTGGCTGGGATGATTTTGTTGGCATTAGTCCTGCTTTGAGCAGAAGGTTGGACTAGATGACCTCCTGTGGTCTCTTCCAATTCCAATCTTCTATAATTCTATGAAGAAACCTGTTTAAGAATGTAGAAGAAAAATTATACACCACCACAGAGAGCATGTAACTCATTTAAAGATTGCTATCATTCATTGTAACTAACAACAGACATTCAAATCAGGGGTCTCAGTATCAATACACGCTATTGCAGTCTTCGTGTTAATTTGGAAACTGTATAAGCCAGCCAGACCACATATACATGTTGACTGCACATTTTCCTATGTAGAGGTTGAGATTTTCCAAGCCAAGTATGGGCCTGCTTCAGGCCATGTTGAAGTCAAAAGAAGACTGACTTCAGTGGACTTTTATCAGTAGCTATGGAATTTAGCCACCCAACTTCTATTGAAATAAATGAGGGTTGTATAGCGAAAGCTCCTCGACTGGTTATGAAAATCTCAAGTGGAGATTTCACCCTATATATTCAGTCACCATATCTCATGATTCTTATGTGTTGTAAGTTAAGAAGTGCTTAACAGTCTTAAAGAGTAATATCTTGTGGTAATATTGACAGCAGGTCATTGACTACCTGATTATGACGAAATCCTTCGGACAACAGGATCTCACCACCATGTTGATTTGCAGGAGCATCAGAAATATACTGGTTATCATAATGAACAATCTGAGATTAAACACTGCTACTGAAAGGGATGCAGTTGTGACAAATGCAGGGGTGAAAGTAAGGCGGTACAGGCCGATACGACATATCGGTAAAAGGTGGCTGCCTGTACTGGCCCATACCGCTGACTTTAAAGTGCTGCCATGGCAGTGCTTTAACATCCCTGCCCCTTTTCCCCCACGGCCCACCAACAGGGGGGAGGGGGCGGCAAAAGGAGCTGCTACCCTGGGGCCAGTGATTTAAAAGGGCCCGGGGCTCCAGCCGCTGCTGCTACCATGTCAACGGCCGGAGCCCTGGGCCCTTTAAATCGCCATTGGAGCACCGGGCAACACAGGCGATCTGGCTGGGGGGGGGGGACACTGACCCCCCTAGCCCCGCCCCTTCTACCCAAGGCCCCACCCCTTCCGGGGGGGTTGCAAAGCTGTTCCGCTTCCCCCACCCCAGTACTGGTAAGAGAGAAGTTTTACTTTCACCCCTGGACAAATGGCACCAAGTTCACCATTCTTATCAAATCATTTCATAACTGTAAGTAATCTGTGAGCTGTACATTTATGTTGTCTTTCCATAGGTTCGTTGACCTGTACCAATTTGAGATGGCTCATTTCTCAAAACAGCTGTCATTGTGCTCCTTCTGTGGTTTTCTTGCTTGAACACCGTTCATAGAATCAGAGTGTCAGGGTCGGAAAGGACCTCAGGAAGTCATCTACTCCAATCCCCTGTTCTGAATATAGTATGTTTAAAAGCACAGTGGAGTCTTTAAGTCAAAGATGTCGCATATTCAACTGAGGTATCAAGAGCTGAATTTGCAAAATCTGATATATCTTGTCATATCTAGTATATGATCTGTGCAGTCTAATGATGCCCGTTGTGTCCTATGGAAGATGGAAACAAATAACTGCATAAGTACGGGAAGGTGTTTTTGTTGAAAAAAATACATCTAGAAAAAAAACCATGTTTTTTAAAAAAAATAAGAGGCATGAAGATGAATTCAACCTTCCAAATGTATGCAATACCTTTTTATATAACAGGGGAGTAAATACAGACTATAGAGAACGAGGGGGCTACTTCCAAATAACTTCCTAGGTACTTTTTCCTTCTATTTAGAATCATGGAGTAGCATTTCTATTCTGAAGCACTTGAAACTTCATGTAGAACATTAAAAACTACATTCAAACTATGCACCTGACAATAAGGAGATATCATCTACTATATCATGACCAGGTAGCAGGGAAAATAGAGACGTTGGGCTTGGCTACACTTGCAAGTTGCAGCACTGGTAGAGGCTTTGCAGCGCTGCAATTAGTAACCGTCCACACCTGCAAGGCACATCCAGCGCTGCAACTCCCTGGCTGCAGCGCTGGCTGTACACCTGGCCAGGTTGGGGTGTAGCGATTGCAGCACTGGTGATCCAGCGCTGCTCATCAAGTGTGGACACACACCAGCGCTTTTATTGTCCTCCAGGGAATAAGGAGATATCCCAGAATGCTTTTAACTAAATTACTCTCTTTGTTTTGTTATGCAGCCTCTCTTTGTTTTGTTGTGAACTCCGATCGGAGCTCCGTTGAACTGCTTATCTAAAAAAAAAACACTGATCACAGCAAACAGGACCTATCTGTACCTGGCTGTGAACGATCAAATGAGAGGCAGGGAGTGAATGTTTGCTTGACAGAGAAACAGCGTTGGATGCAGGCTGTTTGCAATTAAGACTAAGGGTTTGCGAACATTTTGTGATTTTTCAATCCAGGAAGCTAACACACAGTGTTGGCTCCAAAAATCCACTCTCTCTATCTTCCCCGCTCCCTGTCACAGTACACCACCCTCCACCCCCCTCTTTTGAAAAGCACGTTGTTGCCACTTGAATGCTGGGATAGCTGCCCATAATGCAGCACTCCCAACAGCGCTGTAAATGCTGCAAATGTGGCCACACACCAGCGCTGGTAGCTGTGAGTGTGGCCACACACCAGCGCTGTTCCTGCACAGCTGCATGACCAGCGCTGTAACTTTCAAGTGTAGCCAAGCCCGTTGGCACAAAACTCAATCCAGTGCTCGCTATATTTCCCTAATTTAGTCACATTCATCACCATCGTTTAATGGACCAGCATTTATGACCCTGATTACATACAGTATAGTGAAAGCTTGATTAAAGTCAAATGCTCAACAGGGGAAGGATAAAAAGCAAAATATATTGTGCTGAAAATCTCTGTCACTGTACATTTTGTTGAGTTCAAAATTTGCCATGATTTCTTTTTTTTATCAAAACAAATATTTTTTTCCAAACTATTTCAAGTAATTCTGGCTTGTTTAAGTAAGAGGGTTTTTTCCTCCATTAAAAAAATGGAGGGGGAAGTAAAAAGTGAGAGAAAGTTATTTTTCCCCAGTCAAAACCAAGTTTCTTAAAAACAAACAAACAAAAAAATAAAAAAAAATTGCCATTGAAATAATGAAAAAAAAATGACCTAAATGTGGCGGGGCAGGGGGAGGGAGCACTAAAAAAATTTCATTTTGGTCAAAAAGGAATTTTCCATTAAAATTTTTTCTATCACTTCTAATAATTTTCTGAAACATGTATTTGCAAAAGAAGGAGAAAAAGAATGGACAAGAAAAAGGAGCAGAAATAGTAAGAAATTGGGATACATAACTCGAAGATAGAAAATGTAACAAATTGACACCAAAGAAAATAGAAAGCCTCCATAATGAGTCACTACCATTTGAATGTTGCTTGATTGATAAATAAAGATATTTAAAAATACATAAAAAGCTAGGTAATTAAGTTAAGTTAATATATTTATGAAACTGCCCCAGGACAAATATTTTAGAGAACATTTTTCCCAGTCTGATGAGGAAAGACAGTAGCAGATCCCTCCAAATACATTCTGATGTATGTTAATAAGGTTTCAGAGTAGCAGCCATGTTAGTCTGTAACCGCAAAAAGAACAGGATTACTGTAGGGATATTAAAGAAGGTACTAACAGTGATTCCCCCAAGTGACAGTGACCCCCCCCAGGTTCACCAAGTACAAAAATCCCCCCAGGTTCACCAAGTACAAAAATCTTTTAAGTTCTTATGTTAAAACTTGTACGCTCCTGTCTACAGAAAACACTGATTGTAAGTGTCCTGTGAAAGATACTCTATTACTATGTAAAACTTACAAACAAGTTAATCGACTTTGTTCTTGAAGTAAAAACTATGCTAGCCTTAAGCTGTAATTGATACAATGTAAATAAACAGACTGCCACCCTCTGTGATTACAGGGCTGGGAATCTCATAGGAATTAACACACACCCCAAAAGTGGTGGAGACAGTAAATTAAAATATGGTTAAAATATGGAATGTATGTTGATGAATGTTTGATGTACGTGAATGGTTAGGGAGGTGCCAGCCTGGAAAGGATCCATCGGCTGAAGAATGTGTCAAGTGGACCACCAGACAACGCCCGGAAGGTAAACTGGGATCCACCCCAAACACTTGGAAGGAATGTGCCACTTTAGACAGTGTGGAGCCACCAGGAATGTGTCATCTGCTAATTGAGCCAACAACAGCAGGATGAAACGGTTCCCATAGACTAACATAGGAATTAATTCCTATAAAAATGGACTCTAAAAACTGAGGACTTTGAGTCTCTGGTTCTGCAGCCAACCTCCAGGAGCATCAGGTGCATCTGACACAGACCTGGCCAGTAACTTGGCATGAGCAACTTCTAGGCTGGTAACTATAACACCTATACAGAACCTGAATGAATGATTGTGTGAATGTGTGTGTGTGTGTGTGTGTGTGTAAGGAATAAGTAGTAATAGAAATTAGTCAAACAACGTTGTTTACTTTTGTCTTTTGCTTTATTATTATATTTGCAATAAATGTGGCATCTTTGCCTTATCCCTCTTAATAAGATCCTGCTGGTTTTTATTATATTGGTATAACAGTACTTGTGGCACCTTAGAGACTAACACGTTTATTTGAGCATAAGCTTTCGTGGATCCGATGAAGTGGGCTGCAGCCCACGAAAGCTTATGCTCAAATAAATGTGTTAGTCTCTAAGGTGCCACAAGTACTTTTTGTTAATAAGGTTGTTATCCCGGCTAATAAAAGCAAGGAATTTCAAGGTTAACAACCAAGGCTGACAATATATCCAGATACAACATATCTGAGGCCTGACACAACACAAATTTATCTCTGTGGCTGTTGCTTCTGAGACACATTAGGGGTTTCCTGTTTTTAGCAGTTATAGAGCAGTGGTTTTCAAAGTTTGAGTCGCGACCCAGTATTGGGTCGTGGAATGCAAGGCACTGGGTTGCCTTGCTCAGCACCAGGGACCCTGGCAGCTGGCTAGCAAAAACAACTAGTTGTAAATCTAATAATCCCTACCCGGAAGTGGCCAGTAGCAGGTCCAGCTCATAGGCAGGGGAGCCACGGGGCTCTGCGCGCTGCCCCTGCCTTGAACACTGGCTCCACACTCCCATTGGCCAGTTCTCGCCTAGGATCAGGACCTGCAGGCCACTTCTGGGGTGCAGCACGGTCTGCAGTGCCAGGACAGGAGGGAAGACTGCTCCCTGGCTGTGCCGCTGACCAGGAGCCACCGGAGGTAAGCCCGTGCCCCAACCCTGCACCCCAATCCCCTGCCCCAGAGCCCCTTCCTGCATCTGAACCTCCTGCCCCAGCCCTGAGCCCCCCAAACCCAGAGCCCCCTCCTGAACCCCAAGCCCCTCATCCCCAACCCCACCCCAGAGCCCGCACCCCCTTCTGCACCCCTACCCCAGCCCAGAGCCCACTCCCACACCCTGAACCATTCATTCCCAGCGCCATCCTGCTGCCCTCACCCAACCCTGTGCCCGAACCCTGAGCCCCCTCCCATACCCTAAACCCCTCATCCCCAGCTCCACTGGGTCATGGGCATCAACAATTTTCTTCAACTGGGTCACCAGAAAAAAAAAGTTTGAAAACCACTGCTATAGAGTCCTGAGAGGTTAGTTTCTCTTTAACCAATAGAGGTCCCCTTGTAGCCTAAAAACAGGGCCGGCTCCAGCTTTTTTGCCGCCCCAAGTGGCAAAGAAAAAAAAAGGAAAACCCGATTGAGTTGTCGCTGAAGTGCCGCCGAAGAGGAAGAGAGGAAATGAAGGACGTGCCGCCAAAGTGCTGCCGAAGACAGAAGTGGAGTGATTGTGTTGCTGCAGAAGAGGAAGAGAGAGACTGAAGGACCTGCCGCCGAATTGCCGCCGAAGACCTGGACGTGCCACCCCAATAACAGATGGAGTGCCGCCCCTTTCTATTGGCCGCTCCAGGCACCTCCTTCCTTCCTGCCTACAAAGGGCTCCCTTTTTCACAGTGGACTTGGGCTCATGAGAGTGATATTAAAGAATAAGATCTCCTGACACCTTCATATAATGTTATTAGGGAGGAGAAATGCTTAACTCTTCTCCACAAAGAACACTACTAGGGTTCTTCTGTGGCTACACCTCCTCCCCATGCACCTGAAGCCCAAAACCTGTTGATTCTTCCATGTCAAATGTTAGTCTGGTTTTCTTTCCCTACAACTGAGAGAGCTGTCTAGGACCTGGTCACCCACCAACCACATAATCATCCTCGGAGTCTTCCCTGATCCCTGCTTTGCACACTTCCAAATCATTACCATCAAAATCATTATAGTCAAATGACTGCACCCACTAATCCATCTCCACAATGTCCCAGCCAAAAATATGATTTTAAAACATAGGTTGTAACTGTGCCCATCCTCTAGCCCTATCAGTGTGATTTTGCCTAAAACTGGGGTATGTCAATTGAGATTATTGCTATGTCAGCCAATGTCATGCCGAAGGCATTAGTAAACTCCTGTGCAACACCTTGGTGGATAGAAGAGGAAGGCATCCTGATATATAACCCTCCCAGAGATTTAAAGCTGATGCAGAGGCTCAAACCACATATCAGCATGGTGGGGGTGGGGAGTGGAAGGGTTATGGTAGAGGACATGTGGTTAGTACACCGTTAGACTATGGGGATCCTGGTTCACAATGCATTTCCAACCCCTTAAGGGCATTAGGGGACTGAGTTATTTAGAGCAGCCACCAGATTATTGTAATGCACAGTGTGTGTGTGTAGGGGGAGGGGATGGCATTTATAAAGCAGCAGCATGATGAGGACAAGGCAGAGGACTTTTGCACACTTTCTTATTAGAAATATCCCCCCCACACCCCACCAGATGGGTCATTATTGGATGATAATTGTGAAGAAAATGTTTTCCAACATTTTTGAACAACTAGAAGGATTTGGGGATAGTTATAAAAGTTTGTTTTTGCACAAAATTTATCAGAGAGTTCCCCGACCCCCGTGAAATAAAATGCAAGAATCTGAGAAGACACTTCTGTGGAGGGATGCTAGAATACTTCCTCAGTTCCTGGAGGGAAGTATTTCAGGAAACATGTGGCAATATTTTCATATTCTCTTTGAACTGCTATCAGTTTGCGACAGAATGTCAAGAAATATCTTTGCATCCCTTCAGGTTATAATGATTATAAAAAGTAAACATTAAAAAAATAAAAATCATTGCAAGTAAACATGGGCAAATCACTATGTAAATTAGACTCTTCATAGCTTTATCAAAAACAAACATTGCCAAAATGCTTCTCTGTTCAATTCACAAACTTTTAACAGTGACAACCCATCCAGTATTTCATCTGCCTTTGGAAGTTCATCTGCAGAGTATGTAGTTTCCACAGTTATATTAAATTAATTCATTCAAATTGGGCATATTTATTTAGGAAAAGAACATACTAGAGTCAAAATATGTCCTTTGCTTAAAAACAGTTAATGAGGTGTATGATGTTGTATGGAATCTGGGAGACTTTAGGATATTATGAACACCAATACTGTAAAATTGCAATGAGTGATGCCAGATATGCCATGTAAGATATCTGCAAAAATGTTATAATTTGCCAGATATGATCATCTTATTTGTTAGTATCACCTTTGTATTTTGGTTATAGATACTTATGTATTTCTGTATTACAAAACTTTTGCTATGCTTCTGGGTGACACCCCCAGACACTGGCCTCAGCACTGCCTAGCCTGCTTGATGGCCCATTAAGGACCATCAACTCTCTCAATGGGTCAATAGTATAAAGCAAGGGATACACCTTTTAAGGCTACGTTTTAGTCACAGGTATTTTTAGTAAAAGTCATGGACAGGTCATGGGCAGTAAACAAAATTCATAGTCTGTGACCTAGCCATGACTTTTACTAAAAATACCAGTGAATAAAAATGGGGAGGTGGAGTGCCTGGGGGCCCCACAGCTGATGGGGGAGGGTGGCTCGGCTACTTGGGGAGGGCAGGTAGCAGCACACAGTGCAGCTGGTGCTGGGGCGGAGGGTTTGGCAGGCCTTGCAGGTTCCCTACCCCTCTGCCTAGCAGCTGAGCAAGGGGGATGTCATCACTTCAGAGAAGCCCCCCAGGTAAGTGCCGCCCAGAGCCCGCCTCACCCCATCCCGTGCCCCAACCCTCTGCCCCCTCCCACACCCAAACTCTGTTGCTGGGGGTGGACCTGAGCTGCCCCTGAGCCAGGCACACTGGCCGCTGCAGAAGTCACAGAGGTAATCGGTGACCTCCGTGACAAACTTGCAGCCTTACTTATGACTCAGCAAGGCAGGCAGGGACATGCCTATGGACAGAACGCTAAGGCTTCCAAGCCATGTGCTGGGCAGCTTGTGTTTAGGACAAAGGAAGCACAAGCCGCATCATGGCAAAAGATTATAAAAAGGCAGCTGCATCTTCTCCATTTTATCTTCATTCCTGCTTCTTGCCTCTTGAGAAACCTTTCTACAAACAAAAAGCTCTGAACAAAGGACTGAATGCCCCATCCAAGCTGTGGATGTGTTCCAGAGGGACTTGCAAGCCAACAAACTCACCAATACTGCTAGGAACCTCATGGACTTTGAATCTTTGTATGTATGGGACTGCTTTACCATTTAACATCTCTCTACTTGTTTTTTCTTCTTTCTTTATAATAAATCTTTAGTTTTAGGATTGGCTGGCAGCTTGATATTTTGGGTAAGATCCAAACCTATACTAACCTGGTAATGTGGCTGACCCTGTGGGGTCAGAAGAACATTTTGTATAGTGAGCAGAGGTTTTTTTTAACATACTTCTCACTGTACAGGGTCCATGTGCCGATTGAGAGCCAGAGAACTGGAATGCAATAAAAGGGGCTGTATGATTTCTTTTCTCCTTCTTGATAACCGGTGTGGGGGATCAGAAGCACAGTTTGACCCTGGTTGGGGAGTTAACTTCAGTGTTACCCACCAGTCTTTGGAATATCTGCGCTCCCTTTTGCAGCCTGCCCTGATCTACGCATTTCCAGGGAGGGCTGCCCCAGCCACACCAGGTCACAGGGTGTTCATTATGGGTTCCAGAAGGGAGAACTGGAAATAAAATGAAAAGTTAGCAGCTAAGAATTAGGAACAAAAATATTGAATGCAATTATGACAGCGAGAAGGAATAAACCATGGCCCTACAATAAGATAATTAAAGATATATGCTTAGTTTGTAAGTAATTCCCTTTAATAACGCAAAGGACAGAAAATTGATTTCATCTACATTTTTTCCACTAGAGTTGGGGAGGACAGGAGGGATGAACCTATTGTTTACTATGTTGCTTCAGAGCAAGATGAGAGACTCATCAGGTCTCACTTATGATCACTGTTCTCCACATGCACCTGGACAGTAGATGAAAATAGTGTTCTGAAAACAGTTTTATTAGTGTGAAAAATAAGGAGTTAAACTTAATCATCTGGGTCCTGATCCTTGTCCCACTTTGATCAGTGGTAGTTTTGCCACGACTTAGAGTAAAAATAGGCACATCGGGGCGCTTTGGATCAGGCCCTTAATGCAGCACTTCAGTTTTTCAATTTCAAAACTTTAAATTAAAAACCATGAAAGGAATTAGAGCAGACATTATGGGGAGCGAAAATGGGCTCCAGATAACATCAGCATCACACTCATTTTGAAAGGATAGCAACTGATATGGAAAAGCTATAAGAAAAGATTCCTCTGTTTTGTTTCAATCGTGGCCTGACTTGCAGGTGTTTCACATATGGGATATGAAAGAACTAAACCTTCATATAATCAGTGCACTAGCTCCTCACTGATTCATAATCAGGCTTACATTGATGACATCAGCCCTTTCAAATATGCTTCACTGCAAAGACATTTATTTCCTTTTTGTACCTCTGTGCTGCTTCTGTGCATGCACATCTACTAACGACTTTTATCTTCACAGTCTGAATCCATAACATCACTCTTGTTGCCTTTCGTCCTCTTCCCTACTGGTGCCTGCTCTGGGTCAAATCCTGCTTGCTTTATTCATCCAAGCAGTCCTGTTGATGTCAATGGAACTACTCACATAAGTAAGGAGAGCATGATTTGGCTCAATATGAGTACACTCAGACCATTCTGGTTGCAATTAATTCTCATTGCTTTATTCCACGTGAGCTACACGGATCAAAAATGACCCAGTCAACAATTGAGGGTTTTTTTTTCCCATTATAAAGGGAATGATTCTCTACCTACATCATGCTATTAGCAGAAGTAAAGAGGGTAAAAAGCAGCTACTGTAGCCCATTGAATGAAAATTCTGCTATAGCAACTCATCCTATTTTTCTCTAGCAGCCTGTGCGGTCTTAACCATATCACTCAGTTTAGCCAACTCATTTCCTCTTTTTTGGCAATTGCAGTAGATACATTAACAATTTCTTCCCCTCTGGTATTAGTTCTGTTTTCAGTGGTGATCAAAAGGTAAAGAGAAGTGGAGATTGTATTTGGTTTAGTTTAGCTTCCTGAACAATCCTTTTGCAATAAAGATAATCTAATTTGAGAGTGGTTTACTTCCTATAAGTGTGAAGGCAAAAGTTTGCCCTTTTCTGCACCATAGAAGTAAGCATTCTGAAGAAGATGCAACTGTTGATGAACCTGGATCACACAGTTATTAGTCTTAGTGAATTTCAGCATATTCATTAAACTGCAAAATCAAAAAGTCCTCAAAATAAGCTGTCAAAAAATCACTTAGAGTGTGTGGACAGATTTGTACACAGAAAATAAAAAGTGCCATAGGGAAAGAAAGTAGTGCATTAATCACTGAGGAAGTGCAAGACACCTGTAAAAAAAGTAGAAGATTATTTATACAATCCTCCTAGATTAAAGAATGTAATAAAGGACTTTTAGGTACTTGTAATATAAACGTAGGCTAGTTATACTGAAAGAAGAGGGACTACTCTATAGCCAAATTAGAAATGCATAGCTGCAGCACATGATGCAGACCAGGATTCAAATTCTAATTTGTGTCATACATGAAAATAAGGTTTCAGACTAGTCTTAATCTATATTTTAATCTGTGTTTTAATAGTCAATCTGTGAAGTCAGTTCAGGGAAAATGTCTATTGAAGTCAACGAGAATCTTTCAATTATTTCAATGGGCTTTAGATCAAGCTCTTCATGAGGTGGCAATCGTTGGATTGACCAATAGGCCAAAGGCTCTCAGATCTATAACAATGTCACATCCAATCATTGCAACTCCACCTGTGTATTCTTCAGTTGTCCAATTGAGATTTCAGGGTGGATGTGTGATGTAACTTATACGAGGCACACTGATTGAGGAATTTTCTCATAGCATCACTCAGCAGCTCTGCATTGGAGCCCCCCATGCAGTTCTTAGTGTCTTCAGTATCCACGTAGATGACGATAGTTTTAGATAAGCTCAGAATTCCATGTTTACCATGACAACCTTAGTCTGTCCCAAGATTCAGAGCATGCTTAGCGGTAAGAGTCAAATGCCACTCTTATAGCTGGGCACACTCTGGCTGGGATTTGAGTTGGGAGTGGATGCTGAAGAGATGGATTCATCATTCTCTCTTTCAGCTTCAGATTCAATCACACCTATCCTGATGGTCCACAATAAGGGACTCTATACGGCGGTATACCAGGGGACACTGGGAAGTTCCTCCCAAGATCCCATTAGTACTGTGAATAAAGAAGTGACTGAGTAATTTATTACGCTCCTACAAATGGTGCAACATGCTTCCTCTGTGTAGCCAGCCAGGTATACAGGATGAGGCGTGGTGAGATGAGGCAAAGCTATGGCTCTGCCTACTCTCTGCCCATCTCCACTCGTTAGCTGTTCCTAAAGATAAGCATCCAGGATGCAGCCTTGCACTCCCACCAGGACTGTGGCTGGCTCTTCCCTGAGTCTTGTACCAAAGGGTGGAAGTCTGTGCCCTGGCCTCATACAGCGATAAAATCTACCCCATGGTATTTATTGTGGGTTTGAGTCTGAAATGCTTATTTACCTTATCATACACATTAATTACCTTTGGAGCCAAAAGGTATCAGCACAAAGCATTGCACTCACAAAGCTGCACATACATAAACAGAGGTGATTTTCAGAAAAATCAGCCTTAAGTAGTCACCTGCCCTGCTGGAACAGTGTCTTTTCAACAGGAAGTGGAATGGAATTGCCCTTACAGGGCTGGAGAAGCCTTGTAAGTTGCCTTCATTTTCAACCAAGTTAAAAGGACAAAAAACAAACTAAAAAAAGAAGACTGAAGTTACTTTTCATGATTAATGTATATGACAGTTACTGAAGTAAAGTGTATAATCAACTGTAAAGCATACAATTTGTCCAAAAAAAATGTTTAGAACTTCAGTTTAGGGGGGGAAAATGATGTTTCATGAAAAATTATATTTACTTTTCTGTGGAGAGTTTTGTGTTTGTTGGTTTTTGGTTGAAGTTTGAAATAATTACCTGAGAGAAAATTCACTGTACTGAAAATTGAAAATCTTGAGTATTAAAGCTTCTGGGAAAACTGTATCCATGGTAAAGGTGTCCAGTGTAATAGGGTAATACAAATTTTCAATATAATTACAAAAATTATGTTTCATATTAACTCTAGAGATTGCACTGCTTTAATAAAGGGGAAGATACTTCAGCTTGCTATGATTATTCTTAATGCTCCCTAAAAGGTGAAAGCATAAAAGCAAACTACTATTGATGAGTCAGAGTCCATTTTGATAACAGTATAACCTGGAATATTTTCCTCTACAGATTTTTTATTATTGCTTTGATATGTATTACAAAGAAGAGATAAGAGACCATGGTTAGAGTCCAATGGCTATATTAAAACAAAATAAGTTGCAGAGTAATCACGCAGTGATCATGTCGTGACCCAGAGATGATCACATGGACCTCCATTATGAAATATCTTTGGTGACCTTCACTCATACCCAGGTCACAGAAATTGGCTCCTAAATGGGACATTTTTTCCTAGTTAACAAAAGGAAGCTCTATGAAAGCAAATGAACCACGTGAAAAGGCTATGAACCAAAATGTTATAACAAACATATGGTGGTACGAGATTCAGCTTTACCTCCTGGTGCCAGTCTCAAGAGTCAGGTCAGGGCCACGTGGCAGGCCTCAAAATCCACTGACTATCGGGGCTATTGTTAAAGACCAGTTATGAATGTATTCCTCATACACTCTCACAAAGGGTAATTGTATGTCTCTTCTTCATATGGTAAAGAAGTGTTGCTTCTGATACCACACAATTATATATATATATATGTGAAAGATTTTGTATATACACAATTTATATATATATATATATATATATATATATATATATATATATGAAAGATTTTAGTAATTATGATTTTTAATTTTAAAAAATGGTTATGCACAGGTAACTTGTTAAATGAATCTAGTAATCCAATGCTCATGAGTGGTTTTGACCTGATAACACTGCATGCTGAAATTTAACATTTAAACAGAGAACAGGTACAGTACAAGTTTCCCCCATCATGCCTCAGCCCTGACTTGGACAGAATACTTTTAAAAATGAGATGGTAGTTCAGTCTCCATGTTGATTCCATATTTAGCCTCTGCTGAAGCTTCCAAACAGGTACCCATTATAAGGTATAAATGTACAGTTATATTGGTGGATTTGTGACATAGACACCTGTAGAGGAGGAATTGCACAGAGACCCATTTTTTCCCCGCACTGGGTCATGAAACAGTCTCCTAGAATATCAATTTTGTGTCAGGTTTAACTTCACGGTGCGTTACACAGTCTAATTAGTTTCTATAGTAATCTGAAAACAAAGCATCATATAATTTATTAAAAAAGGTGAAAAGTTATTTATCCAATCCCTTGAACTATCACACAACTATTATGTTGTTGGTCTTAGAATTAGGTTTTCCGCTTTAATCACATCAACAGTAATGCTCCTTCTAAACCTACCTCTGCTTGTTTCTTAGCATTTTCTGTTTTATTCCTATTTGAAGGCAAAAAGCTAAGTGTGGATAGTCTCTAAAAGGAGCACAGCCTTTGAGTGAATAAATAGAAGTTGCACTATTATGCATTAAGCTCTGAATACAATATGAGACTAGAGATGTCATCTCTCTCATTATTCTTAATCATTCCATATATAATTAATGGCTCTACTCTACACGTACCTGCATCTGAAGCTGAAGTGTAGCTGTATTGCAGAGCAGCAAAAGTGATGCCTGGCCTTCCTCACATCAGATGGTATCCATCAGCCAATGGCAATTCTCTTTTGGTCAGGAGGAGCCCAGCTGTTGGCTCCTGCCTTCACAATTAGCCTTTCCTAAGGTCAGCTGTGCTGAGGATTCTCCTTTTCCCCTTACAACCAGTAAAACTATTTCAATCTCTGTGTAGCAGGCATACTACTTGGATCTATCTGCTTCTTGAAGCCACTGCCACCCCGACCCTCTCCTTGGTCCACTCTAAAGGACCAAAGCCCTGGTGCTTTACTTCTCCTCCTCCTCCCACCCCCCATGCTCCAGAAGGGTAAAGTTGCTTCTGTTCCTTCAACCTGCTTGAAAGGAACAGAACTATCACATCATAGTCTTGTGAAACTACCTATACTTCCCAGTCTCTTGACACTCCAGCACAAACAGCTCACACCTCCCTGGAGCTTTTCATTCTTTTCTGACCCAGGTGACTCCTTTGGAAGGTTTTGGCCTTCCACATGTGCACTTGATTTACATTCGTTCCAGGTTTAGGTGGCAACAGCTGTGGATGGTCTATCTAATTAGTGAGTTCAAGCATTGGGCCAATGAACTTTGGATCACCTCAGTTTTTAAGTATGCCCCCATGGTTTTCTTACCTCCAACCCCCCTCTCCTTCCCACACACAAATATAAACACAAACCCTGACAGCTCTGAATGGCACTCCCGCTCCTTTCCCACACCTACCCCCTACGTTCTATAATGTGCTGTTTCTTTCATAGGTCTTGTCAGTCTGAATACAAACACAGCAGGTATCCTACTAATCAGTGTCTGTATCCTTGGACTCAGCATTATCCACTGGGCCCTCATGGAGCCCATCTTGGCTTTCCCTATGACTTGGGGATGACAGCACATGGGCGTGACCAGAGACACTCACAAACACAGCCTGAAAATAACTGAACAATAGAGCACATGCTCTTCTCACCCAGTCCATGCTTGTTAAAATACGTCAAACCAGACCGAGGCTATGTCTACACTACTGCAGCTACAGCGGCACGGTTGCAGTTGTGCTGCTGTAGTGCTTCTAGTGAAGAGTTCTCTCATTGGCTTAATAACTCCTGGCTACATGAGAGACGGTAGCTATGTTCTCCCACCAATATAGGGCTGTTCACACCGGTGCTTAGGTAAGTATAACATATATCTAGGGCCCTACAAAATTGACGGTACATTCTGATCAATTTCACAGTTATAGGATTTTTAAAATAGTAAATTTGATTATTTCAGCTATTTAAATGTGGAATTTTATGGTGTTGTAATTGTAGGGTCCTGACCCAAAAAGGAATTGTGAGGGTGTTACATGATTATTGTAAGGGGGGTTGTGGTACTGCTATCCTTACTTCTGCATGGCTGCAGGTGGCAGTGCTGCCTTTGGAGCTGGGCAGCTGGAGAGTGGCAGCTGCTGGCCAGGATCCCAGCTCTGAAGGCAGAGCCACCACCAGCAGCAGAACAGAAGTAAGGGTGGCATGGCAGGGCATGGTATTGCCACCCTTATTTCTGCGCTGTAGCTTGCAGAGCTGGACGCCCAGCCAACAGCCGCCACTCTCTGTCCGCCCAGCTCTGAAGGCAGCACAGAAGTAAGGGTGGCAATACCATTACCCCTCTGCAACTCTCTTTGGGGTCAGGACCCCCACTTTGAAAAACTCTGGTTTCCCCTGTAAAATTGCAATAATATAGGGTAAAAGCACACAAAAGACCAGATTTCACAACAGGAGGCCAGATTTCATGATCCGTGATGTGTTTTTCATGGCCATGAATTTGGTAGGCACAACTTATGTCACTCAGGGGTATGGATTACTCACACTCCTGAGCAACGTAAGTTATACTGAAGTAATTTGTAGTGTAGACATAGCCTGAAAAAAAAATCATCTGTTTCCAGCTCACTCTTCCACCTTAGTCAAAAATATTGCTGTGGCCACTGCAGTGGTCAGAACCAAGAAAGCGGTCGGCCATGAGGAGATTTCATTTCCTCCATGAAGTGTCTGATCATTAGCCATACGTCTCTGACTTCCCTGAATTTGTTTAACTCTGATACTATCTGACCCTCAGGGTGTGAATCAACAGTGTGGTAACATCCTGTGTCGACACTGCTACAGTGTATTAAAAGTTACTTAATGCACTCTGACATACTGCTGTTTAAAATGGAAGTACATCAAAGTGCACTATGGAACTTTCTGTGCACTGTAGCAGTGTCCACACGGGCTGTTACTGTGCAGCAAGCTACTATGCTGCAGATTCACACCCTGGCCTGCCGTGCATTAATATCCAAGACTAATAGACAAGCTCTCAAGCATCTTTAAACTAGATCTCTGGTCCCAAATGGATGGATGGTTGGCAGATAAAAGGATAGAGAATGCCAAACAATCTGACGACTGGCAGCATCTTGTGGAGGTAGGCGCTGGCAAAAGTGGATCAACATCTTATAGATCTACCAGGTCTTCTGGCACTGCAGCAGTTGCTAGACAGGGACACATTTCCTCACACAGAATAACAATTCCTGATATTGGCGGATGAGGATTTGTTTTCAGGATGATCCCATCTCTTCTACTGAGGGACAAGGGTTGTTGGCACCAATTGCTGGGGGCAGTAGCAAAGGACTGCTTATAGACATTGGGGCATGAATAGTGGATCAGTTGGGAAACCATGCAGGATGTCTTGTATGGGTGTATCTGTGTGAAAGAAAGGGAGAAGCAGCAAACAACTGAGGGCTCCTGACTCTTTCAGCTGCCAGGACTTCCTGCCCAAGGGTTTAGAGTCAATTGTGCAGGGGTAACAAAGGTGCAGCTTGGTCAGCCATTTCTGTAACGGATGAGTCAGTTTCATTGTTCAGGTGTGCCCTTAATGTACGTAAAAATCATATAGAGTGCAGTTAACAATGCTGTTGGTGATGTATTTTTTAATTGTAACAGTGAAATGACATTTAACAGGAAGAGGGTCCTGCCACAATAAATACATGGGTCAATACAGATCTCATACAGTTGTGCATATTAATATGTGCCTAGTGAGAAAGTAGTGGCTAGTGACTATAGCAAGAGAATGGGTTCTTTGTTCTCTTTATCAACCTTTGTTTCTTATACACCTGTTTTGCAAGATGCTCACTTACAAACTGCAGTACAAAACAATGAAATATTTCTGATACAGCATTTAACTGATCTCCTAAGAGCTGTCTCCAGCCAAAATATTGTGGTGTTCCAGGCAACAAGACCCCAAGGTGGCCACTTGTTCTGCCTCAGCAGCTGTAATCCACCCTGGTCCCTTGGCCCGTCAGGGATATCAGTCAGTCGCTCCTCCACAGGACTGCGAGCATGGATGTGTACTTGGTGCAGTTCACCCCCATCCCTGACTCTTGCCCCTTTTTGTGGTGTAAAGGAGACCCTGGCACACATTGACATCAAGTATGCCAGGTTGCAGCCCCTTTTCCAGCTCTTCTAGAACCTTCTCCTCAGGGTCTGACAGCACTTCTCCCTCCTTCTTATGCACTGCAGTTTCCTATCCAGAATCAGGTCCTCTTCCTGCTGCCAAGGCCGTGTAAAACCATTAGGAGTGCTCAGGAATGGCATGCTCTTCTGTCTTTTTATGACCTCCAAGAAATCATTAATCCAATTAACAACAAAATTACCTGCCTGATCACTCAGAGGCCTGCCTCAGTCCACGTGCACCTTCACACATCCAGTGGAATCTCACCAAGGTTATAGTAAATGAAGCAATTCATATGCACTCCCCAAAATTGAAACTTCCACTCAATTTCAATTTTTTTAGAGTGCATATGACCAAAATTTAGATATTGTTACTGCTTCCATACTCAAAACTGGCTGATCATCCTTGAGCAGACAACAGACTTGAATAATTTCAGAAAGTTTGAGAATGACCCTTTAGCATGAGATTGCCACATGCTCTAGCTATAATAATAATAATCATTTATTTGTGTCTGCTAACAGAACTGAGGGTAGAAAATTGCACAGCCGCTACTTTATTCTTTGACTTATGGCATAGTTACTAGACATCTACCCGAATCCCCTCCTCCAAAATTTATTTACTGCTATATTGATTCGGCACTGTAAAAAGAAAAAAAAAACAGAGCTACCATAAAATGTATGACCATACTTAGCCACTAATGGTGCCTCCACTGGGGAGACTGGGACTCGTAATTCACTAGTACAGTGGTGGTAGCAATGGTGAAAGCTGTAGTGTAAACAAGGCAAAGATATTTTTACCCTGATGTCTCTAATCCTGACCACATGGAGCTACACTGCTGGAAAATTAAAGTTCAATTTTTTTTCCAGAGATTTAAGGGCCACACTTTCAGGAATTGTTCTAGACAGCTTTTATTTGTGGCAAAGAGCTTTGAACACATGGTCAACATGCAAGACCAAGTTTTGTATGTTTGGTCATTTGTGTACTGAACATTCCACATGCAAAGGGCAAGTTAATAAGTAGACACTATGTTTTGGAAAATTTGGCCCTGAAGAGCCAATGCTCTTGCAAAGGGTTTTTTGGGTTTTTTTTTAAGTTAAAATCACTTTAATTCTATATAAGACTGTTTGCTTTATCGCAGAAAGTTCTAATGTCCAGGATTATAAATTGAGACAACTGAGCAATAAGAATGACTGAGAGACTGGAGCTATATTGACTATATTACTGTATCGGTGAAAAATGTGTAATCTAATGTAAAGATTATGATTTGAGAGAAAAAATGCTCCACCAATATTCTTGGCTTGGCGCATTGTATGTGTGGGACTCAAAGCTAAAGCAGGACCTTTGTGCTGGCTGCCCATGCAACGGCTGTGTATTTCACTCAAGGTGAGACAGAAGTTTCCATACTAATTCAGTTTTAACCACTGCTGAAGTTGCCCCAAAGGGCACCAAGCAGTGCAAAATTATGATGGTATTTTTTGTGATGTGGACAGCTGTTCACAAACACTTGACTGACCAGCAGCTATTCACAGACATCATGAAATAACCATCAAAAACAGTAATGATATTGGCCCATATTTGAAGCCGGCAGACATAGCGGGTGGGGAGGCTAAGGGCTTGTCTACCCTAACCCCTCAGTTAATATGCACAATGGTGTTAAAAAGGTAATGCTTTTCATGTATGTGCTGTTTTCTTGGAAAGGTGAGTTTGTTTTTTTTTCAATCCTGAGCTATTCCTAATACTTGAGTCAGTCAGTCAGCAAGAGAGACATTGTTACATTCTTACAAACAAATGTTAAGTTATGTGACCCTGAGCTAGCTTCTCCTGGCTGACTCTTTAAATTACTGCCACCCATATGGACAAAACTTGGAACAAAACCTTCATAACAAAGTGAACTTTCCCCCCAAGGGTGCAGTTTTCCAGTGCTCATCCACAGCTTGGAAGTAGAGTGGGGGAGAAAAAAGAAATACAAAACAAAACCCCATAGCCCCTCATTCCCCTTGACCAGGAAGAGGTTACCAGGTAGCCCTCTTCTGAGGTGGGGGAGGGAAAGCAGGAAGCAGCTCACATGTTGCCCTTGTTCCAGAACCTGCCCTGGTTCACTGAGAGGGGAGCCTGGCCCCCCCCCACTACAAGGCTCCTGATCCAAGGCCCTAAAAGGAACAGTGGTCTGGTTTGTTTCCCCCACTCCCCGCCCCAACTGCTACCACATCACCACTCTATCACTCAGTCTCTGTCCATTCTCTGGGTCTCTGACTGCCCCCAAACTCCTTGACTAAGGTAGGTTAGCCCCTTAGATTTCCCCCTATGGCCATAAAATACCAGCATACCCTGTAACAAGGCTAAACTTATTCATATTTACCCCTTATAGAGAGTTTCACATCTGCTGCTCTCCAAGTGCTTTACAAAGGATATATGTTACAGATGGTGAAACTGAGGCACAGAGAGGTGAAGCCCAAGGTCACCCAGAAAGCCAAAGGCAGAGCCAGGAACAGAACACAGGTCTCCTGAATTTCAGTCCTATGCCCTCTTGGGCCATGCTATTTTCTTAATATGTTCCTTCTTATGAAGAAATGTTTCTATTCCTATTTGCAGAGTAAAGCAAAGTGACATGCTGTTATCTAGAAGTACAGCTGCTGAGATAGTAAATAAAAGCTCTATTATTCCGCTCCGGCTACCACCTCAGAAACTCACGATGACATGTCTCTGCAGCATTTCCTTTATAATTCATGAATCTATATTGCATGTATTTTGAATTGTAAATGGTATCTACGTCTGTATTTAATAAAAGGCAGAGAAAGGACAGTTCACAATAGTGTTGCTAGAGCTCTAGTCTTTTATGATCAGTTACAGTAAGTGACTCTTAATATGAAGTGTCTTTTGCTACAATAAATAGAAAAGTGAATTCAGGTTACATACATTTGTGTATATTGAGACTATTCCCAGTGAGGGTGTATTGAATAGTGGTTAGATCAGGGGACTGGGAGTCAGGACTCCTGAGCTCTTTTCAGTTACTCAATCTTCACCTATTATGCATCTGTTCTACAAAGACACACTGCCAGTAATACACTGTAATAGAAAATACAATAGAAAATAATTCTTATACTCCTGTTAAACTAGATCTTAAGGAATCTATCCACACAAAATAAAATGTAGCCTACTGTGACGCATGGCTAGAAAGGGTTAAACATCCTGCACAATAAATAACCCACAAAAGACATGTGGGGAGATAATGTTTGTGTTTTTGTGTATTTACATATGCATGGACAATGTGATCAACAGTCCCTGTCTATGCTGTATTCTGATAATTTAGAGGTCAAAAGAACATCCTATCATGTAAATGAATTGTAAACATGGGGTATCTTAGTATTCATCTCTCTTTGAAATGTACTGTGAATGGTGGAGGAACAAGCAAATGGCCTTATGTTAATTTGTATAACTAAGTACTGGTGATGGACCTCCTTCAAAGTCATCCTAATTACCTTTTGTTCTCTGAGGAATTCCAACTTGTCAAAAGACATGAAATTGCATAAACGATCCTTGGGTCCTGATTCTGTCATCTCAGAACTGCTTAGACTTCATCAGGGGAAGTTTGAGTCGCAAGCCTGAGGTCCCAGTTATGCTGGTATGCCCTGAATATGAGATATGGACATTGGACTATGACCTATGAACTGAATTCTAAAGGAATTCTTTGCAACTACAAACCTCACCATCTCTGCTGTTAATCTTAATCTCAATGAACTGAACTCATGTCTGTATGTATATTGATCTTTTAACCATAATCTCTCTCATATGTTTTTAAATAAATTTTAGTTTAGTTAATAAGAATTGGCTGTAGTGTTATTTGGGTAAGATCTGAAACATTCATTAACCTGTGAGGTAATGTGTCCGATCCTTTGGGACTGGTAGAACCTTTTCTTTTATATGATGAAGTAAGATTTACAGAAATGTTCATATTTGATGTGGGTACCTGGATGGAGGCCTGAGGCTGGATCACTTTAAGGGAACTGTGTTGTTTGGACTTCTGAGTAACCAGTAAGGTAATAAAGAAGCTGTTAGATTCACCAAGCCAGCGTATACATATTGAAATATCCACCAGCTTTGTGGGGATTGTCTGCCCCATTCTTTGCAGTTCACTCTAATTGAGTGACCACAGCTGGCTCCCCACTAGGACTCCGGTCACACCTACCATACCATGTAGGTCCCAGGCCACAAGTGCAAGCCAACCAATCTAGGAGAAAGGTAGACGTGCTATATAAAGCTGATAAATATGAACAGGACACTTCCATGCTGGTCAGTTATAGAGCTGCTTGGAATGTAGAATGGGGCTACTGGGAAGATGGGGAGTGTGGTTGAGAGGTCTCTGGCTCTCAAGCAATGCAACTCTGTATCCCGGGCTACATCCTCTCCCTGCTGCTGACAATGTATAAGCCAGTTACTATCCTAAAACAAAAACATGCCCTTATTTGGCCTCACCCCCTATGCAGCTCCAAGAACAGAAGAAAAACAGGTTCAGACAACAAAAAATGGTTGTTCTGCGGGGTGGCTTCCGCTTCCAACCCTAGGAAAATTGGTGGAGGTGGGACTCCAAGACCCAGTCTCTGGAGAGGGGTGAGAGCCCTCACCCAGCACTGTATGGCCCACATCTAACTGTCAGAGTGAGAAGGATCTTTCCACCTCAATTGTTGATGGGGTGGAACCTGTCATCCATTCGCACCTCCCCTCTAACGGTGTGTTTTCTGAAGATTCACAATGAGGACCTTCACCTCAATGAGGTTTTACCATTCTCTTCTCTCTGACAGAGCTCCTTATCAGAGCTCATATAGGGGGTTACTAGGTCTCATAGTCTTTTCTTTCTGGGTGGCATTTGGGATGGGTGAGTCACAGTTTGAACAGTCACATAATGGAAGTGCCCTCTCTCAGCAGAATGTATTCCGCATGGCTATATAGTAGGGAGTCCCACAGGGCTTCTGAGGAGCAGCAGCCACAGGTGCCGTTTTTGACTAGCTCAAATCCTAAATGGTTACAAATTTTGCCTTTTTAATATATGAAAAGCATTGGAACTAAATTCTGCTCTAGGTTACAGCCAGGTACATTGGAAGTATCTCAGGGTCAGATCCTGCGAGGTGCTGAACTCTCTCTATTCCCATTGGAATCCTTACTTGGAAGGATCAGGCCTTGTGAGCTGAATTTAGCCCTCCCTCAACGTCTAACAATGGGAATTTATTTCCTTTGCTAAACAGTATGCTTTTAAAAGGTCAGTCCAGAGCAAAACTTCCTGTGTGTGATTCCTCTTTCAGTGTTGCTCACGATATTCATCAGGTCAGGTTCAGATCTTCCCTGATGCTAACCTTCTGGTGAACATAATAAAAGTTTAGAACTTTCGTGCAGTTTGGAGTTTTTGTGTGAATATTTTGCACAGCAAAAATTGCCTTGATATTTCAAGGCAAGATCACTGTACATTTCTATCACCCCTTTGAGGTAGTGAGATAAGCATTTTATAGATTGGTAAACTGTGGAGATGAGATTAAGGGATTTGCCAAAAGCCACACAGCAAATCAGTATCAGAACCTAGATGAGAATTTGAGAGTCCCAGCCCCTAACCCTAACAGCTCTGTAATGATTCCTGATTTATGCTTTCGTACACAATTACTACCTAATCCTTTCCCATTTTTTAAAGTTTCTTCAGCCTTTGTATTCTGCAGACCACACTATAAAACCATGGACAACATCCCTTCCTAACACCTCAGCCTTGCCCCCCAGTATCTCATTTGCTGAAAAAAAACAGGAAGAGTTCCACAGGTTCCTTCTACATCTAATTTATAGTTTGAAGGTAGCTTCTCCCTCTAACCAAGATTTTCCAAAGTGACTACTGATTTGGGGCCTGATTTTGGGATGCTGGGTACTCAGCACTTTGTCTCAAGTTAGACATGCAAAATGGAGTCACTCTAAAGCACCAGTAACTTTAGAAAATCCAGGTCTCTGTTCTAATTTTTCTACCTTAGATTCATTACCTTATGCTTCTTTAGGAAGAACTGCATGAGTCACCTAGCTACCCATAAACCCAATCTATGCATATAATTTTGAACGTTTTCAGTGTTCTGCTACAGAGTTTAATGCCAAAACTTCGTCATCAGCCATGCTAGCTATCTTGGAAATGATACAACCCCCTTTAAGTTCAGTACTATACAAGATGAATAAAAGTGAAATAATGCAGCTCTTTTCAGCACTTGTCTCGCTATCACCACAATGTTTTCCTTTTGCTGACCCTTCCTCTTTCATCTTCCTAAGACTATATTCAGTCTATGTCACTGTTTCTCTCAAACACTGTGCATTCTTCTCCTGTAAATCAATCTGTTTATCAAATATTTTTTGAGTCCACATTAAAAGCTGGTGTTGCCAGTTTCGGATGACCCTTGATCCTCAGACATAATAGATTGTTTCCCTCTATTACGGCACCTTTATGTACAATGTTGGCCTACTGATTTTGTAGAGGGTTATCATAAATATATTGAGACACGCAACAAATATAACTTGTCATTTTACATTGTTTGTATATGGAGGGAGGGGGGCAATCTTTAAGTCTCTCCACAGCCTTCTAATGTAGAAGTCTAGCACAAATACTTGTTCTTTTCAACCACGTGGATTTATATTTTCAAGTGTATTAACACAAATTAAAAGGGATAGAACGCTTGGACCATTTTTTCCAAAGTAGTCACTGATTTGGGGTGCCCAACTTGAGACCCTTAGGACTTTGTCTTCAGAGGCACTAAGAACCTGCATTTTCTTCAGAGCCAGTCTATTAACTAGTTGGAAATGAAACAAAACTGACAACCAATTTCACATAGGCCACCAAATAGCTTTCAGATGGTATTGACTTTCAGTCACTAACCAACCTAGACTCAATTCAAGTCATCTACAAATGAAAGACTCAGAATCTGATTACCTTCTCCTTGAGCCATCCAGGCTCTTGGCAAATATACATATACCATTTTTTTTACCCTCTAATAACTCCAATCCATTTCTGATTAGCAAAATTCTCCCATTATAACCATGCTAACCCTTTTAGAGTTCTATTACACTATTTTAATGTTTTCCACTCAAGTCACTGTGTTCATTAAGTGACCTTGATTGAGTCATATAGCTGCTTTATTCTCTGGAACATCTCCAACCTCCAGTTGTAATGACTCCACATTTTGCCAGTGTTACCCACACACCTTCTGAGTGTGGTGTTCTGTCCCCTCTAGTGGCACCGAGACCACTTAGAAATTAATGAGTCTGGTCTACAGCCTCAGCTAAAGACCAGTTGGCTTTTATCTCATGCAGTAGAGGCTCACACGCAAAGCTCCAGAAGTCTGAGGTTCAATCCCGCCCGCTGACGACCGGGGTCTGTCGGTGTTACAAGTGAGGGCTTGTCCGGGATTTCAACTGGGAAGTCTCTGAAGCTCAGGACGTGCTTCCTTGGATAAGAGAAGTATATAACCCACACACCTTCTGAGTGTGGTGTTCTGTCCCCTCTAGTGGCACCGAAGCTACTTAGAGATTAATGAGTTTGCTCTACAGCCTTAGGTAAGGGCCAATTGGCTTTTAGCTCATACAGTAGAAGCTCATGCACTAAGCTCCAGAAGTCTGAGGTTCAATCCCGCCCGCCGACAAGTGGGAGTCTGTTGGTGTTACACCAATATCTCCCTAAACCTCTCTTCCAGGATCTAACAAATCATCAGCCACCAAAAATAGGGTTGTATCTTAACTTCTTTCTGTTTTTCCAAATCATTTGCAGTATCTTTATCAGTGATTGTCATCTTCCAGCCAAGTTTATGCTCATAATGCCAAACCTTTCTTTATGCCTCAGTCACTTTTATTTTAGTCACTAGATTTAGCAATTTTTTTGCACTGGTATTTATATTGTAATAAATTACTGTACTAGAACCTGTAAACACCTAAATGAGTCTTGTATTTAGCTTTCTGTGAGGAATCTATCCACTGACCTTAAAAGACTCTGGATCAGGCCCTGGACATGCATACTTCCCTATCTGATTTATCGATGAAATTGTCAGTTCACTACTATAGGTTGCAGCCAAATGTCAGAATTTTCATTTCAGGATAACTCAGTCAAATGCATTCTCCAGCAAAGATAGCTTGTCTATATAGCACAGCTGTCACACACTAATATAATCTCTCTGATGGGCCATTTTAGCAAATTTAACAAAAAGCTACCACTGTTGCTAAGATTTCTTAAATAACTTGCATGTTAATTTACCCCCTCATACCCGGAAATGCAACTTTAATTTAGAAGTAACATTACATCCATTTTTTATTTGTTCCAGTCCTTTCAAAGGGAGAGGCAGACTGACAGTAATCGACAAGAACCTGATTCAAAGCTCAGTGAAGTCCAAGGAAGGGATCCCACGGACTTCAGTGGGCTTTGGATCTTACCCCATAAGAGCAGAATAATTTGTTTCATATCAAACACATACCAGTTTTATTCAGAAAAACTGAACAGACACATCAACAAATATACTCTAAGCCCCAATGTCCAAAGCTAACAATGTCAAAGAGAGGGTTGGAAGACTCAAAACATCATAGAAAGCAAAAATTTCTTTATCCTTTATTAAAAAATAAACACAAAGACGTAATTTTACTCTCTTTAAGATAGACAGATTAGTGACTTGTCTCCAAAATCTTAGTGCGTGACTTCAGCAAACATATTTGCACTGAAGTTAATGGGAGACTTTCAATAGACTTAAATAAGTTAGTTCCACACTGAACATTGCTTTTAGCACCCACCCATCAATCACTATGTTTTTGCATGTCCACAGCTCACATGTATCTGCTTTTTTATTTTCTCATACCTAAGGCTGCAACTAGTTTTAATGGGTTTAAAGGGTTACAATAAAAATTAAAACAACTATTTTTATATGAGATGAGAATAATGTGGATTTAATAACTATAAGCCAAGATGATCCTTTTGGATAGCAGTTGAGATTGTTTAGAAAAATAATGTAGAAAAAATGTACTTTATTTAAGGCTGTCTATTACAGTAGCTCTGACTCTTTTCAGATACTGTATCCTTTGCAGGAGCCTGATTTGTCTTGCGTACCCCCATGTTTCACCTCGCTTAAAATCTACTTGCTTACAAATCAGACATAAAAATACAAAAGTGTCACAGCACACTATTACTGAAAAATTGTTTCCTTTCCTATTTTTACCATATAATTATAAAATAAATCAACTGGAATATAAATATTGTACTTACAATTCAGTGTATAGTATATACAGCAGTATAAAAAAAGCTATTGTCTGTATGAAATTTTAGTTTGTACTGACTTTGCTAGTGCTTTTCATGTAGCCTGTTGTAAAACTAGGCAAATATGTAGATGAGTTGATGTACCCCCTGGAAGACCTCTGCGTACCCCCAGGGGTAAGTGTACCTCCAATTCAGAACCACTGGTCTATTCCATTGCTTGCCTTTGAATGAAAACATTCTGCTTTTTAAGACTAAACTTCCCATAGCCAAATTCATGCATTATTAATAAAATAAATAAATAATAAATCATAGAAAACAGAACTAATTATGTCTCAGAAGCATAATATTATTTAAATAGTAATATTTGCTGTGCTAACACACTAACTGAGATATTCAAAACTTAATCATAATCATTCATTTGGCTGGCAAGCATCTTTCTAAATTAAGAGGGACCAAAGCTGCAAAATACTAGATCTAGATTTTAAAGACACCAGGATTTGAGGGTGTCTGACGGTTTGGTTCAGCTTATTATAAAGATCTGAAAAATCAGGGACTGGGAGTGGAAACAGGTCTGAATTTAAAACCAGACCTGGGGAGTGCTAGGATCTGAGGCTGTCATTCAGACAACTCTCTATTCCAAGGGGTGCACTCCCCCTATCTTTGTTAGCTTCATTTGTTCTTATATTGAGCTACAAGTTGGGAAGCCACTTTGAAAGGTTAAAAAAAACAAACACATTAAACCTTTATTCCCCCCCCAATTTGTCATCACTGGCTCCCTCTTCTACAGTGGCCCATGATGCCAGTACTTCCCTGCAACTTGATTCAGCTATTAAAAGTGATAGGTAACTGTAAAGAACACTACAGTCGAAGTGTAGTAATGTGTGGAATGCCAGCCAATAAACTAAGGTATGAGGGTAATTCAATACATTAAAATTATCTTTCTTTTAAATTTCAGCTCTACAAAGTCCAAGCATGATGCAGATTGCTGATTCATGCTTAATGTGCAAATAAAAAAGCACACACTGCTAAGAACATGACTCTAGCAAAAGAACCCCATTGCATGCTGGAGTTGGCCTACATGGATAATGTCAGGTTGAATTTTCTCCAGTGTCATGGCCCCAATTTTCAAAGTTAATTGGGCAACTCTGTACATTTGCTGTGACTAATTTGTGCATGGAAATACCATGTTTTTACACGCAGATGGTTATTTGCATGTGCACATGACCATGACAAACCTAATGTATCTATATGCAAATACCCGATTTGTATTCTGAATCATTTGTATGCACAAATGAAGGGCCAAATCCATCTCTGAAAATCTTGACCTGTGTGGTTTTGCAAAGATTTTAATATTATTACAGAAGCCTACAAGTTAGAGATGGAAAACGACTTACTAGGTGATCTAGTCCATCTCCTTGCCATTGCAGGATAGATTCTTACTGTGTAAAATAATAATATTTTAAAAGGACTTACAAAACCATGATACACTGAAGAAAATTCAGACTTACCTTGCTCCTCCAGGCCAGCTCAAGTCTGCAGTGGGATGCCATTATATAGAGTGAATGCTGGTACGTCAATAACAATAAAAGCCTGCAATGTCTGGTAGATCTGGACTTTGCAGATGTAAGAAAAAGAGTCTGTGTTTTATTTGCTCAATCCCTCCGCCCCCCCCCCCCCGCCACAGTTATATGGATCACTCAGCACAGAGTAGTAATGTTATTAGGTTTCTGGTTTCATAGTTTCTAATCACCTGAAAAAGCTGTTCATAAACCAGAATTGCTGCCATTTTCCTACAGCTCTACTTGTCACATACTTAAATTTTCTTATGTGCATTATTATTTTTAATGGGGACAAGATGGAATATAAGAAAGATGAGTTCATATTATAGTTTACCTTGGGACTAATCCAGTGTAGTAAGGGACAAAGTCAATGAAGATGCTGACATCCATCCAGTTGGAGTGTGCACTCATAAGCCACCCATTGACTATATCTACATTCATTGTCTCTGTGCGTTAGATTTTTGCATCTGCAAGCCCTTTGCCAACTATTGATTTGACAAGTGCCATAAAGCACAAAAGGACTAATGTTCCCCACCCCTCACCCGGGTAATAGCCAACTTGTAATGTTGATCGTAGTTCTGCACAAAAATTCCATGTGGGCTAGTAGAAAAGTTTCTGAAACTTTTTTTTGAAAGAAAATGGGTTTTCAACAAAATGAAAAAAAGACCAAGATTTTGCTTTCCTCAAAAATATTCAATTTCTGTTGGAAAACCAAGTCTCAAAAAATTCAGTTTTGGGGTTGTCAGTTTTTTTATAAAAAGTGTAAATTTTCCACTGAAAATATTAATGAAAACATATTTTTCATCTTCATGAATATTTTCCATAAGAAAAAAATACATTTTCTAACATGATCTATATTCTATTCAGGTTTATACTGTGGCCATCACCATGGTATTGAAATGTCTAAGCTTTTTCCCCACTCATTCTCAATATTATATTTCTTCAGCATATTTTTAGAGCAATATGAATCCTTTCACATATTTTACATAGCCCCAAATGCATCTTTATGCACACACAATTTTGCACCATTAGGACTCATACAACATACACTTTATGTAGAAGCTACACACCACTTAAAATCTCCTGCTAAAGCAGGAAACAAATGGCAGATTTCCCCTCCACACACACACTTTTTCCATCTATAGTACTTAAATGGTCCCATCACCACAGTATCTGAGCTCCTCACAATTTTTAATGTATTTATCCTCACAACACCCCTGTGAGGTAGAGAAATGTTATTATTCCCATTTTACAGATGGGAAACTGAGGTATACAGGGTAAGTGACTTTCTCAAGGTCACACAAGAAGTCAGGCTAGCACCCAAACCACTGTACCATCTTCATTTTCTGAGAAATGGTACATACCACTTTTTAATTTTTATTATACTGACAATCTGATATCTTGTTTTACACCTCAACATATGTCACTTTGCTTTAATTGGTATTATATTTTTTGTTTTACTTAGTGCTATATTGGTGAATCAGTGCCTGAGAACCGGCATTATTAAATATTTTGTACCATAATGGCTTCTGACCATAACATTAGCCTCAAGATCAGAGACTGAAAAAACTGTGGAAAGTGGTTAATGGTGGTTCTTCCGGGCCCCAAGAGGGACATAGGGAAAAAATAAGCACTGTTTTCAGATACAGACGATGGCAACGTTCATATACAGAATATCATTCAGTTCTGTGCTAGCCCCACCATATTCTCGTTACTTCCTAGTCTTCGGTCTTTGCTCATTAGCTACCTTTATAACCATTAAAACTGTTTTACGAGTTCAGCTCCTGTGCCAGAAGACCCATATCTAATGCTACTCTATTTTACAGATAGGAGTTATAACCATTTACATAATTTTTTTTAACAGAGGCCAATACTCAACCTGATTAGTCATTAAATGTTTTTAAACAAAAAAATATTATTTTAAACCAGCCTTGGAGACATCTTGCTTTACACAAATCATACGATTTCTAATCCCTGTAATTTTTCAATGGCACATTCTACTAGAATGTCACTGGACTTTTTAACAACTAATTTAAATTTGGCATACGTAACATTTGTAAAAGGAAAGAATCCGAGAATTTGCATTTCTTTTATTTTATTTTTACCCAGAAAGACATGAGCAGGGTTAAGTCAGAGAGAATACTCTTGCAAAAAATCAAACATAAACCTGGTACACTCTTTGTGGAGGATTAATGAGCTATTCACATGCTAGTCAATAGCTGAAATTTCTACAATTCTGTAGGCAACAAAGCAACTAAAGCTTTATTTTACTGCATTCCCACGAGTACAACAACCGCCAATGTAGTACGGGGAGAAATGCCACCTACAGGGTTAAAATCTCAGCTAGTGTAAATCAGTTCCATTAACTTGCCAATTTACACCAGTGAGAATCTGGCTCACAATCTTTCATCTCTTTCTTCCTTTATAATTAATTGTTAAAAAATAAAAACACCTTAACAAAGAACACCAATGGCTGCATATCAAATCTCCCCAAATGTAATGCAAATTCAAAAGGCTATCATTCCGTGAGAATGACAAACAGGCTCTTATTAACAGTGACAGAGGGCATGGTTACACTGCAATGAAAGCCCCCAGTTCAAACTCAGGGTCAAGCCTATCCTTACTTCCATCTACAGACAAATAGTGCTAACCCAAGGTTCGGATCCAGGGTCCCAGGATCCCACCGAAATGGAGGGTCCAAGCCTGAGTCAAGCCAGGACTTAAGGTTCAAGTCCTATTATCGCTTTGTAGTGTAGCTGCAATCCCATTGGACTCATGCTCTAGGAGTCTGCCAAAAGTTTCCCACAATTCCATGGGCTGACATTCTTTGTCCTCTGGACAGTCAAGTTTGATGGACATTTACCGTATTTATCGGTGTATAACACGCACAGGCGTATAACACGCACCTTCATTTTAAGGGGGAAATTTCAGGAAAAAAACTTAAATTTCAAATAAAGGACTTTGAAGCAAAATAAGGGTAGCTCAGAACTTGTTTTATTAATATTATTACCACTTATAAGGTAAATAATGTAAAAGGACAGTAAAAAAGGCCGCTCGGGGGCTCGGGCCGGGCCGGGCCGCGCCGCTCGGGAGGGGGGCGGGGGCTAGGGCGGTGCTCCGCGGGTTAGGGCCGCTCGGGGGGGGGGGGGGGGGGCGGGGGGGGGGTCTCGGGCCGCTCGGGAGGGGGGCGGGGGCTAAGGCGGCTCTGGCCGGGCCGCTCGGGAGGGGGGCGGGGGCTAGGGCCAGGGCCGCTCGGGGGAGGGAGGGAGGACGGGGTCTCGGGCCGCTCTGGAGGGGCGCGGGGGCTAAGGCAGCTCGGGCCGGGCCGCTCGGGAGGGGGCTAGGGCCGGGCCGCGCCGCTCGGGAGGTGGGGGCTCGCGCAGGCCGGGGCTCGGGGCTCAGGCCCCGCCGCTGGGGGGGGGGAGAGGGCGGGGGCTCGGGCCGCTGGGGGGGGGGCTAGGGCCGCGCTGCTCGGGAGTGGGGCAGGGGCTAGGGTGCCGCTCCGCGCCGCTGGGGGGGGGCGGCGCTTTTCTTTTCTGCCTGGGGCAGAAATCCTAGAGCCGGCCCTGTTAAGGTTATATCGGCGTATAACACGCACACATCATTTGCCCCCTATTTTCAGGGGAAAAAAGTGCGTGTTATACGCCGATAAATACGGTAAGTTCTCCCACACTGCAACATGAACAAAGGGCTAGACTGGGCACATTGGGAGGGCACCAGGATATAAGTGGCTGGACTTGTTCCCGCATACTGCAGTACAGATTCTGGAGCCCCAGGTTGGAACTCAGGGTTCAACAATTCCTAATTTGGGGTTACAAATGAGTGTAAACACTGAAGCCCTATTTAAAAAACACAGGGTTGTCTAACTTGAGTTCTACTAACCTTGGGCTTACTCTAGACATACCCGACTGATGTTAAATGTCTTTTTGTCAGCGCCTCCCTAGTGTAAATCAGGATAGCTCCACTCCTGTCAATGGAGCTGCACTGATCTATACTAGCAATGGATCTGGTCCTATATGTCAAACAGATAAGGGTCTTGTATGTTTGATCTTGAAAGCAAACTGTATATTTTCTAAATATTAAAGAGAACAGCAAGACTCTTGTATTCAAGGCATTTTTAACTGAACAATTTATCTATAAGCCAAATTTATATTGAATTTAATTTGCCCCTGTATGGTGCACCTGCAAGACCTAAGCACTATTTAAGCTTTCAAAACAGGGTTTAAGCAGGATTTAAGTGATCTATAGGCTTTGTTTGTGAGCTCCTGCAAAAAGGTGAATTTCATCTCATAATCAGGTTCCTTTGTACAGGCTTTGGGAGATGCAGAATTAACCACATGGAACTATCAGATTTGCAAATTTTAGAATGCAGTCAACAGGCTCATAAAACTTGAGCGTCTTGTGAAAGTGACTGTCCTCCTAAGGACATGGAAGTTTATGCACCTTCTTTAATGAAAAGAAAATAGACAAGCCCACCATTTTACTAAACCCTCTGAATACCCTAGATGCTCAGCAGAGCAGCACTCATCTAACCCTATGCTATACATCTGATGCTTCCCTCTAAAAAAAATGGCCTATTTGAAAATGATGTAACTTTGCATAGCCACGAGATACTGCACTCAGGAGTTAATGTGCTATTTTACATATGAGTTGATTAAATAATAATAGATTTTTCTGCCCCCTTTCTGCAGCAGTCCCCACTCAGGTAAATATACACAAACATAGGAAATGACTCTCCTTGCCCAAAATATACACTGTGCATTCAGCACATTTTCTGCATAAAAACATGACATGTATATGGAAATGACCTATTTTTACCTGAACAAGGCTGCTAAATATCACACAAAGTTTCACTGTAACATTTATGTAAAAACAGATTGTAAAGTGCTTTCCCATTAGATGCTTACTTCCCTCAGATAGATTAATAAGGTAAAGCATCACCAAGAAACTTGAAAGAAAGATTTCACCCAATACCACATATTTTAAAACCCCATGTAATTGTTTTCATCTCTGTGATTAATTTGTTTGTGTTTTTTTCTGCACTGAATGGAGCATAAGACTGAAAATGAAATAACTCACTTCTCCTCCTCCCCCCACCCCACCCCCACTAATAACATTACACTTTGCAAATGATGATAGATTGGCAGCATGACAGTTTCATGCTGCTCTAGTAGCCATGAAATAGAAGGTCTGTTCTATTTAAAGGCTGAGAAGCATATTTTGTGTCTGTGACACTTACCCAAAGACTGCTATGCATGCCACAGTATGTGGTTAGATTGTGCCATGGACTTTAGTACATAGGAGCTGAACTTGCAATGACAAATCCATATTACTGTGACCTACTTTTAATCCAACATAAAGCACATGGCAATTTAGTGATCAGAAATCATTTAAAGTAGATGGCTTAGGGAGCTGCTTGAAGAGAACATTATTTCACAGCCTTGCCTTTGAACTGCAGCATATTATGAATGCATTAACCGAGTGTGCTGTTATAGCACCTAATCCTGCTCCTACTGAAATCAATGGCAAAACTCCTATTGACTTAATTCAATGGTATAGGATGAGGCCTTTAGTCAGTTCCTTGCATCTACAGAATCTGTTTAAAAAAATCTCATTGCTATAAATATATTGTAATCATTATTTAGGCTCTCAATTTACTACACAAGCATTATTATTGGTGAGCTCTATTTAAATACTGCTCCACAGTTAGGGAACCATTTCACATTAGTATATCCTGCAAAACTCTGGGCCTGATGCAGCTTCCACTGAAGTCAAATGCAAAATTCCCATTGACCTGAATGAGACCAGGACAGTTCCTTGACGAATTGGGAATTCTCTTGAGTACATCATGTGCATTTTCCAATGATTTTAAAAGGAACACAACTTAAGGGCCAGATACTCAGCTAGTATAAATGGGCAGAGTCAATGGAGTGCCACTGATATACATCATCTGAGAATCAGACCTACCTGTTTCACTGTACCTTAATAACAACACTTCAGGTCATTTACTTTGAGGCAAGGACTTTGTTTTCCTCTGTTTTTGAGAGCATTTAACATATTCCTGGCACTGCAACAATCTAAATAATCAAGATATTTAGCACTTATAATCAAAACTCTTTACAAAAGTTAAGGGGGAAATTGTCAAATGTACAAAGAATAATTAGGTTCCCAACTCTATTGACAGTCAATAAGGTCTGTGCCTTTGAAAATCCTCTCTCTAATTAACTAGGACACCCCTCTTATTAGGAAAGTATTTTATTTTCTCCATTTAACCTGGAATACAGTCTAACAAATGTCATACCTAAAATGAAAAGAAAAGAAATAAGCACACAATATAAAAATACATATTTTTAAGTGCTGCAAAGCCAGTTGAAAGGCTACCACATTTTGGGCTGGAGAACACCCTGAACCCATGGAGATGAAATCCAAAGCAGTGGAAGATGTAATGTATTGCTATTATCACTCTTATGTTTGCTATGTGAGAATCCCAAATGCTAGTATGTCTCAGAGATTTCCTATACTACATGTACTAGGAATGTAAGGCTTCTAATAGAGATGGGTGCAAAACAGAACATTGCATTCAAACCCGGGAGATGTTCAGCTTTAGATCCAAACTTTACAGCTCTATTTATACCGCACCAAAGCAAAACCACAGATTTGAACATACTAGAACTTTTCAAAGTTCATCTCTACACTCAGGGCTTGTCTATATGGTGGGGTAATGTGCAATGTGGGGGTGTCATTCCTAAAACACACAAACATATTGTGCATTAACTGGTCTAGTGCATCCTGCTGGCACACACTAAATGTTTGTCAGCTGACTGGAAAAAGGGCAGTTTAGCCTAGTGGTCAGAGAGGGCAGCTGGCCTAGTGATCAGGGTCAAAGCCATAGACAGTAGCAAGGAGACAAAGCAAAGGTCAAACCAGAAGGCAGAAACCAGATACCAGGGCTGAGGGATGAGTCAGAATCCACAGCCAGAGCCCAGGGTCAAATTGGAGAGCAAGAATTGAAGTAAGCAGGGTATCAGGCAAGGAGGGGTTCAAGGCAGGTGCAGGACAGAGGAAAGGCAGGAGCAGCAGGAACCAGATATCACAGGAGAAGGCACAGCGGTGGGTATGAACATTGAGAAGCCAGCAAGCTGTAGCTGCTGCTGGCTTAAGAGTCAGCCTGCTGGCCTCTGCAACCAATCAGGTGGCATAGCTAAACAGGCAGCCTGCTGCAGGCAAGCTGTATTGATGAGGCTGTCTGGAGATTAGTTCTGCTGCAGGCCCTGATTCCTAACAATGTTTCATTAGCGTGCTTTAATGCTGCACTGTGTTAAACCACAATAGGTAGGGGCCTACCAAATTCTGTGCTGTTGCTGACGACGGTGCTGCCTTCAGAGCTGGGCAGGTGGAGAGTGGCGGCTGCTGGCGGGGAGCCCAGCTCTGAAGGCAGAGCCGCCACCAGCAGCAGCACCGAAGTACGGATGACATTGAATGGTATTGCCACCCTTACTTCTGCGCTGCTGCTGGCAGGGCACTGCTTTTAGTCATCAGTCACTGCTCTCCAGTCCCCCCGCTCTGAATGCAGCAATGCAGAAGTAAGGGTGGCATGGTATGGTATTGCCACCCTTACTTCTGCACTGCTGCTGCCAGGGCACTGTCAACAGTCGCCGCTTTCCGGCCACCCAGCTCTGAAGTCAGCACAGAAGTAAGGGTGGCAATACCGTGACCCCCTAAAATAACCTTGTGACACCCCTCCCCCCCAAATTCCCTTTTGAGGCAGGACTCCCAGTTTGAGAAACGCTGGTCTCCCCCATGAAATCTGTATAATATAGGGTAAACGCATACAAAAGACCAGATTTCATAGTCCGTGATGCATTGTGCACCAGCATGGCCTACGCTGATCAATTAATGTGCAACATGTTAGTGCTCTTTAGAAATCACACCCCCATAATGCATATTACCCCAATTGTGCAGACAAGCCCTCAGACTTTACAGGTTGGGCCCATTTCTAGTTTTACAAAGATACAATATGTAGGTACAGATTTTATATGTTACCACTTAGAATGTTCACCTGCATTAGCCCCATCAGTGGTAACAACAAAGGAGGCACTTATTCCTGATCTGGGTCTACAACAACAACTGAAGCATCTCTGCTTTGCTCCTGATACATCCTTTTTACACATCCAGCATATCCCATATAGTTCCTTGAATACTCTAATACACCGTGGATAGATTGCAGATGTGTTCGCAGCATATAAGGCATTGTAAAATGTGGAATTACCACTGCTGCCCTATGAAGCCTGCTTGCACACCAGAACTAGTGCATAGGCTAGCTAGTCCAGTTAATACATCTTGCAGGATGGAGTCTGTTCATGTAAAGCACCACTCTGCCAAAAAATCTGACATGCATTGTCATATTTTCAACTGGCTTGTTTTCTGCACATGCCAAATTTAAAAATGCATCCTGTTACATGAGCAAATCAAGGTACTGGATGCGCCGTTGCCTGACCTAAATTTATAAATGTTCATCTGTGCATGTAAATGGAAATGCTTTGAATACAAACAAACTGGAAGGTGTCTGGAAATTTGGCTTGAAAAATTGTACCTGTTTCTTTTTACAGACTACGGAAGAAGATCTGCTTACCTGCTTTAAGAAACAGAGGTCCTTTTCCAGGACACAACTGATTTCCTCCAGGAACTCTGCAACATTAACAAACTCCCTCAAACTCCTCCGTCTTGCCACCATGGCTGTCATCTCCCTCACAATGACATTGCTGCCTGCCTCAAATATCTACAAGATATGATGGGAATGGCCACGGGTACTAGGATGGCTCTCAAATAGGCTAACCTCTTCATGGGCCATCTTGAAGAAGAATTTCTGGACAAATGCATCACAAAAGCAATGATATATCTGAGATACATCAGTGATATTTTCATTCTCTGGACAGATGAGCTAAACTCCCTCGCAGATTTCTACCACAACTTCACCAACCGCCACCAATCCATCAAACTCTCTCTAGAACACTCCCACTCCAGCATCAAACACCACAATCAGATTTAATGGAACCCTACAGACAACTATATACAAGAAACCCATGGATCACCACACTCCCCTTCACAGATCCAGCAACCACCCCAAACACATCAAGAAATCTATTATCTACAACCAGCCACTCAGATATCACAGAATATGTTCTGAAATGAAATGGGATACATACCTTAACACATTTAAAACTGCCTTCATCAAACAAGGACACTTCACTAGAGAAGTGAATGGAATGGGTCATGATATTTTGGAAATACCATAACCCTGAGATAATATGCTTCTATACGGAAAAAACAAACCCTCAGCTGCACAACCCTGATTGTCACTTACCCACACTGGAACCCATATGCGGTATCATTAAACAATTAAAACCCAGACTCAGTGGGGACCACATCCCGAAAGAAATCTTTCCTGAACCCCCTCTTCTCGTCTTCAAAGAGCCCCCAGCCTTGCCAAGCTCATCATCAGAAGCAAGCTCCCCACAGACCAGGACACACCAACTCAAAGCAGCAGCACCACACCCTGCCAGAACAATAGATGCAAAACCTGCAGATGTATCTCCACTGCTATGATGATCAATACCCTCCACAACACACCTTTCAAGATCCAGGGGTTCTACACATGCCTATCACAACATGTGAGGTACCTCATCCAGTGTACTAAATGCCCCAGTAACAACTATGTGGGTGTAACCAGACAATCACTATGCTCTTGAATGAGCTCACACAGAAAAATGATAAAAGACAAAAACATCCTTTCACCCATGGGCAATCATTTTTCAAAAAATGATCACTCTCTATCTGACTTCTCAGTCCTAGTCCTCAAAGGAAACCTGAAAAACACCTTCAAAAGACAAACCTGAGAGCTTAAATTCATAACTTTGCTAAACACTAAAAATCAAGATTTTAATAAAGACACTGGATTTATGGCTTATTATAACAGCCTGTAACACCAAGCCCATTTTTGTCCTATGACTGCAGATGTATGAATGGGCCACTTCACCTTGAATAGTCCCTTAGAATGTGTGTAAACTTACTTATACTAAATGATCTGTTCTACCTTCGATTTAGCGTGACACTGAGAGTATCTTTCCCAGACCTGAAGAGCTGTGTAGCTGGAAAGCTTGAAGTTAATCCAATAAAAGATATTACCTCACTCACATTGTCTCATTAGAGACTTTCATAGTCTTATAACTCAACAACAATTTTGTTTTTAGGCTGACATTTTGCATTTTGGTACTGTCTGTTAGTCAGAGCTTGGTCCAGCTACCAATAGAATTAATGCCATAACTCTCATTGACCTCAACAGCAGCAAGATCACAGTCCATTAGTGTTCAAATTGAGAAGGTTTTCTAAAGCGATTATACACATATTCCTCACCATTGCTGGTTGAAAAATGGGAGGGAAACTGAAAAAAGACTGAAAGTCTAGTGGGTGCTTTTGAGTGATTATAATTAGAGCCTTAGATATTTTCAGTGAAGGCTGCCTAGCTAGCAAAGAATAGGCATCACTTGCCCTGTTTACAGTCCGATACCGTAGCATCTTTACATGCCAGATTTCTATGACTGACTATTATACCCATTAGACAGACACAATTAGTGATTTAATATTTTATTGGATCAACTTCCACTGGTGAGATAGACCTGAAGAATGGCTCTGTGTAAGCTTTGAAAGCTCACCAACAGCAGTTGGGTCTAATAAAAAATATCTCTGTAGTATCCTGGGGCTGACACAGCTACTATACTATTATGCCCATTTTCAGATATAAGCAAGCTTTATGGGATACTGCAGACAAACATAGTAAAATTATATCAGAGAAAAATCCATGCTGTCTAATCTAGAAAAATGCAGGGATTGTGCATATTTTTAGTGATGTTGTCAGGAAGATTTTTAGGATGCCCATGCACAGCAGTCCTAATATGAGAGAAACATAGTGACAGGCTTTCCAAAGAGCTCAGGGACAACATTTTAAGTGCTCTTCAACCATAACTAGAGCCAGATTTTCAAAAGAATTCAGCTTACATCTAGGCACCAAAATAAGGGTCAGATTTTTAAGAAGTGTTCCCATTGTGACATCAGGCTGGGATTTCTAAGAGCTCAGCATGGTGTGTACCTATCCAGGATGAGACCTATTATGGGGACTGATTACACCACATCTGCTACTGCAGGGTTTTTACACCTTCCTTTGAAGCATCTGATGGTATTCACTATCAGAGGCGGGATACTGGTCTAGATGGGTCTCAAATCTGGTCCAGTGTGGCAATTCCTATGTTCCTATGCAAATCGGGTCCTTAGGTCTCCAAAGAAAAGAGTAAGAACCACTAGGTTAAAAAAATGGTTTCTTGGTGAGGATTTAGGAACATAGGGCTAGAAGACACACACACACACACACACACGGGGCCATCAAGTCCGGTCCCCCACTTTCGCAGGCAACCCAGTCATATCATCCCTTTCATAAACTTGTTGAGGTCCATCTTAAAACTAGTTAGGCTGTTTGATTTACATGTTATACTACAAATATGCTGGTCTGGCTGTTTCTGTTTGTTTGTTTGTGTGTGTGTTTTAAACAGACCAAATAAATGAATACAAGTAAGTCCTGAATAGCTGAACCCCAATTATCCAAAATTCCTTATAGCAAATAATAATGAAGAAAATAGCTGGCAAAATTTAATTAAAAAAAACACTTGCACAGCCTACCAGGTAAACAATCTCACCTCTAGTACAATTACTTCTATAGTAGATTTGTTTCACTTTAAATTATTTATGTTCAAATACCATTAACTGATCCTGCAGTTCCTCTGCACATAAAATACCCACTAACTTCAGTGTAGCTACAAAATTCCTATTAAGGTGAAACTGGGAAAAACAAGAGTACAACCCTGTTCATAAATAAACTCTTATTGCCTACTCCACATCTGGGCACAGATCAGGAACCTCAGGCAGAGTGATCCATATTCATGTCAAACTCCAATCCTTACAAACCAAATTCACTAGAGTGGATCTCTCTTTGGAAAGGGTGCTACATTATATGCTATACATATATAGTTAGGTGAGCGGGATTTTCCTGTGAAATTGGTGGAAGGCCATGGGAGGATTTGACCCTTAGTTACACTAAAATGTTTCTTTAGAACTAACAGAATATGTGAAATACTCTAAGAATATTTAAAGAACTTTACTACTAGGAAAAGAAGGTAAATTTAAAAAGTGAGGTGACAACTATTATCTTCAAAATGCAATGCATGATTCTGAACTGTTGACATGTTTTATGTATCATTGTGCTCTGCTATTTTACAATAATGTATTTATTATTAATTATTATTATTTGGAGAACCCAACATCCTGATTCTGCATACGGCTTCTTTGTAGTATCTAGGCATAATTTCAGTTTACACTGGGACTATTAACATTCCCAGATATAGGCCTGACCCACTGAAGTCCTTGGGAGTTTACCCAACAGAATGATCTGCGGGGAACTCTGTGAGAAGACCCTTACAGGGCTTTCCTCCCCTTTGACCTTCCTCCCACCAGTTTTCCCTGGGAAGGAATTATTTCAGTCTTTGTTTTGAAAACCACCACAATAACCATCAATTTGACCAAAAAATGGGGAACATGACCTACTACTCTCACCACAGCAAAAGGCAAGTAACCAACAAAATTTCATTCCTACAGTTGTCCTCCTGATGCAACCCATGCACAGACAGAAGATTAAATGGAGCTACTGACTCTTGCAGGGTGATAAATATGCCCCCCGCCACACACACACACACACAAACAAACACAGTGTATAATTAAATGAAAGTAAAAAAACATGTAAGAGAGAAAGAAAATGTTGAGCTCCTTAAAGGGTTCTACAAACGAAGATAAGCCAATAAAAAAACTATATAAAAAATCAATTGACAGTGTCCCTTTAATTTCACAATTTCTGGAAAAAATAAGGTACTAAAAATACTAATACGGTATTTTCAAATATTTAAATAGCAGCCATTATGCGATGAACTTGGCTAGCTAATAAACATCCTGATATTAGGCCTCAGCCCCCAAAGGCTGGCTGAATGCACCAATTTTAACTTTCCTAAAATCAATTCAGTTATTTCAGTACAAGTGTGTGTAAATACTCATATTTCAGAATAAAAATGGCTAAAGTCAATTTGACTAATGCTGGTCTGTTGGTAAGCAATTTAATTCAAATGGTACAAGTTTGTATGCAGACCTGCCCTTTCTCCTTATACAGGCAAAACTCCATTTGACTTCAGCTGGGCACACTGAACCCAACTGCATCACCGAAGTCAATGACTTCAGTGGGAGCAGGATGATGCCCACTGTGGATATCCAGTATAAGGGTCTGTTCCAAACCACACTGAGGTGAATAGGGTTATTTCCACTGATTTAAATTGGCTAGGCCCTAGTTGCATAAGCCAAGGTGGAATAGCAGGAATAGCTATGTGAAGAAATTCTCACTACCTAAAAAATCCTATTTTCAGGGAAAATAAAATAATTTCCAGTCTTGCCTCAAACATACCTGAAACCAGAAGACAGAAAAGTATCATTTTACTTCAAGGAGCTGATTTTTAGTGTGGAAAAGTAGTGAATCTGTGTATTCAGCAAATTCACAGTAACTCATATTTTTCCATGGGAAAAATGTGGTCATTTTCACTACACAAATCTCATAGCTATAGGGAAGTGTCACTCAGGAACAAATTTGGGAATACTCCCAAGAGGGTTATTTTTATCGTTTTAACACTCTCAGAATGAAAATACGAAAATTCACAGAGCTCTGATTGTTCCAACAATATAAGCAACTCCATGTTAGAAAAGCAGATGACAACTCTGGACAAACTGCAATTCTGCAACATTGTCACACTTGTCAGGTGCTTGAAGGAAGCTGGACTTTGGCCACAAACCTCACGATAGCTAAGGAATGGAGAAAACCAGTACACCTACACACAGAAGGCCACATTTTGTACACCCTATTCATGCAAACAGTCCCACCTACTGTCAATGTGGCTACTTTCTTGAGCAAGCTCTAATTTTACATATCACTCATGAGTTACTGCTTACGTGCAGGTTTCAGAGTAGCAGCCGTGTTAGTCTGTATCCGTAAAAAGAACAGGAGTACTTGTGGCACCTTAGAGACTAACACATTTATTTCAGCATGAGCTTTCGTGAGCTACAGCTCACTTCTTCAGATGCATAGAATGGAACACACAGGCAGGAGATATTTATACATACAGAGAACATGAAAAGGTGGAAGTATGCATACCAACAGGAAGAGTCTAATCAATTGAGATGAGCTATCATCAGCAGGAGACACAATTAACTCAGGCCTAAACAGAGACTGGGAATGGTTGGGTCATTACACTAATTGAATCTATTTCCCTATGTTAAGTTCTCCTCACACCTTCTATGGGTCATCTTAATTATCACTTCAAAAGTTTTTTTTCTCCTGCTGATGATAGCTCATCTCAGTTGATTAGACTCTTCCTGTTGGTATGCATACTTCCACCTTTTCATGTTCTCTGTATGTATAAATATCTCCTGTCTGTGTGTTCCATTCTATGCATCCGAAGAAGTGAGCTGTAGCTCACGAAAGCTCATGCTGAAAAAAATGTGTTAGTCTCTATGGTACCACAAGTACTCCTGTTCTTTTTGCTTACATGCAGTAGTGCTTGAAAAATCTATGGCAGTTCAGGAGGACATTTTGTAGTGAATTTTGTGTGCCACTGACTTAAATGTTTATAGCTAACAATATTGACCATTATTGTACATTTCTAGCTCAAAATTAAATGAACTGCAATCACAAAATAAAATAAAGAAATAATAAAAACATACAACATTTGTTCAAAGTGTTTTGACATAATCTTGAATTGAAAAGGCTGTGTTCTAGCAACCAACTCCATTGAAATCCTTCGCAAACAACCCCTTTGAAATATCGAATATACTCGTTCATTAGCCCGTTCGTTTATAAGCTGACCCCGCAAAAAGGACAGGTAAAAATAGCAAAAACTGTATGACCCTTTCATAAGCCGACCCTATATTTCAGGGGTTGGAAAACTTTGGCTCCCGGCCTATCAGAGTAAGCCACTGGCGGGTCGGGACGTTTTGTTTACCTGGAGCACATCGCTCCAGGTAAACAAAACAACAGTGAATTAGATATTCAATTCAAGTATTCCATAGAGCAGGGGTCGGCAACCCTTCAGAAGTGGTGTGCCAAGTCTTAATTTATTTGCAGTAATTTAAGGTTTCGCATGCCAGTAACACATTTTACATTTACAGGGGCCGGCGGACTGGCAGCAGGCTGAGCGGATCCCAGGCTGGCAGTGGGCTGAGTGGCTCAGCCCACTGCCAGTCTGGTGTTCCGTCCATCCAGGCTGACAGCGGGCTGAGCGGGGCCGGCGGCGGGGACATCAGGTTGGCGGCAGCATGCCACAGTAAATCAGCTCACGTGCCACCTTTGGCACACGTGCCATAGATTGCCAACCCCTGCCATAGTTTAAAATCATCAAATTTTGGTGTAGACCCATTTCTAAGCCAAACCCCGCTCTTTGATGCATCACCTTTTTACCAAAAATATTTGGCTTATGAACGAGTATATACGGAATTCACCTAACTATAACACACATTTATTGGCTTACAAGGACAGCCTTTTAGAGAAGGAATACTCTACTGAACTCAGATTTTGCATTAGGAGAAGAGTATTCATACCATTAGAAATAAACACTTTCTATTCTGTTGATGCAGTAGGAGAGACCTTTTATTTCCCAGGCTCAAACACTTCTTTTTAAGTGGGATTTTCTTTATAAGAATTGTATGAAAAGTCCTAGGAAATGGGGAGGAACTCTGACATTTAGTTATCTTCCCTTTCTAGCTATACATTTATTATAAGCTATGACTGTGACTTACCTGGACTTTTTTCCCTTTCACCTGTAGGAAGAATTTCAACATAGTAAATTAGTGAATAAAAATAACCGTATGATGAATGTTCTACCACAAGATTCTGAGCATCAGAACATACATTAACCTGATGTCAACTACTTGTCAATACAATAATGAATTAAGCTAAAAAAATTATTTTTATTTAAAATATTGTTCCATTAAAAATCACTTATGTGAATGTGGATAATTTTATTTTATTTCATTCCTTCCAAATAGTATCAATTTTATGAATAATACTGCTAATAATGATAAATAATCCCTATTAATTAGGTTCACTCAGGCTGACGGATATGAATAGTCTCCCTTCACAGATCAGAGATGACAGATCCACATTTGTTTTCTGAAGTGGACAGTAATTTTACCATCCACCCATCCACAGCTTATCACAATAAAATAAAATAAAATAAGAATAATCATATTACACATTAGATATCACAGTTAAATATTCTGAACACTTCCACAGATATTCTCCCCCAACTGATTTCAAAGAGTTTATAATGCACAGAAAATAAGTTTCCTACACAATAAAAAATATAACTCAATATAAGCCAAAAAATTCTCTTTTAATACAAAATTCCATTCTCATAGAATAAATTTATTTCCACTGAATAAATAGATTCCCTCACCATTTGCAGGTGAAATTGCTACCTCTATTTAAGTCAAGATGCTCTTGCCTTTTTGTAGTTTAAATAAAATATAAATATTATTTATAACGATTGGCTTACACTTTGATATGATTTATGAACACTCAGGTTTTGCCCCCCCCCAAATGTATACAGCACCAGTCACACCAGGGATTGTACTTTAACCTGACATGACATATACTCCATGTTCTGCATGCTGCAGCATTATCAATGGAATTATAATGATTATCATCAGAAGGATCTGGCCTTGCACTTTGATGTTTATTTTTTTGTAAATACCGGCATGCTTTTCTAATATCCATTAAAAACAGATTAGTGCTGAATGCAGTAATAATGAAACCCAACATCAATACTATAGAAGGATCTGGTAAGTTGGAAGTTCATAACATTAACCAATAATATGGAGGTGATGCAAAGATTTACAGACTTTTGAAGCAGTCCCTTCACCCACCCCCGCCCCGCATTATCTCTAAGGTCCAGAGGGCTACTATTGATTCACAGAAAATGTTTTCTACTTCCTCCACATAGCTCTCAGAAACAGACAGAAAGCCTGTACTGTGCATACCTGCCAAACCTATAATTAGGGCCATCTGGGGAGAACATCCACCTTTTAACTCCACTGGACTACAATGTGCTGGGTGGAATAATTTTGTTACACAAGAGAAAGGGAAGCAGCCTTTCCTGACCAAGACATCTGGCATGGGTGTGGCACATCAGTCCATGCAAACATAGGCTCTCTTTCCTCACCCAATCCAAAAAGTTGCAACTTACGAATGGACATTTAGTCCCATAACAAATGCCCAAAGGGACAAGAACATTAGATACAGGGTTTGGGTTTTTTTATACAGTGGAAACATTTTTCAATTTACCTTGATAAACTGCCACGATTGTTGTTTTTATTAACACAAAATATATTTTGATTTGATATTTATATATAAAATTCATTATTTGAGATTTTTAGGAGAGGGCCTCAGCGACGTAACTGCACGGCTAAGGAGCTGACATTCACATTCCCATTTAATTTGTTCCCTAGCTTGATGTAAGGCATTAGTGATGTCTGGTGAATTACATTCAACGTAACGATTTCATGCTATTAAGGACACACTCAGGAGTCCAAGCGGAAAGTACCGGACGGGCGGCACAACTCAGCTGCAGCTTTTGCTGCAATCGCTGGAGTTCCGGCGCCATCTACTGGCCACATTGGGTAACTCCCACAACAAAGCTTTCCCTCGGCCTTTTCAGTGTGTGTCAATCCAGATCTACCAGGAACAAGATACCAGCTAGTACCTTAAAAGAAAAATCCGTTTTTCTTTGGTTTCGCTCAGATCTAAGTGGGTTGTAAACTGGGTGACGCGGCAAGTCTATTTTGCAGCATCATTTTAATGACACACATTTTGTAAAATCAGCCTAACCCCCCTAGTTGTTCTGATTGCAGTCAGCTATTGAGCCTGAATTTCCCATATTGTTTCAGTCTTTTCCAAACGAGAGGAGAGAACATTCCAAGTGCAATTGTATCAAATACTCAAATTTACATCTAAGCCTTTCTCCAATCTCTACTCATTTCCTCATATAATTGATGTGAATTTAAACACTGAAAAGTTGTAATACTAATGCCTTATTTTCTCCTAGGTTGTAGCAGAACACAGATTCTACTAGCAATATTAGTAGAAGAAATTGGGTTAATTCTGCTGCTTATTTTTAAATAGAAGAAACTCTGACATAGTTACAGTGCAATGTGGAAGAAAAACAGGTTTCAAATCGGATTTTTTTAAAGTCCTAAGTGGTACTGTGGCAGAAGTTGTACAGATTTTTCCCCCTGTTTACATCACAGTGCACTGAACAGTGATTAATAAAATAGCTTTCAGGATTAAGGTGGGAGAAGTAATCATCGGTAGGGGGAGGGTAAGCTGAAATTTTAGGTTCAAGCTTTGTATCCTCTATATATCTATATGTATTTTTTTCAAAACTTTTTATTAGGAAAGCTATACCAGACGCATCACTGTACAATGAATGATTAAACATTACCTTTACAATTTATATTCACTTGAAATTACAGAATAAATATATGCACATTGTTGTTTGTATTTGTGTGTGTGTGTGTGTGAGAGAGAGAAAACATTAAAAGTGCTTCCTACAAAGCCGTTAGTGATAGGTACCCAGTAATTTTTTTTATTTTTATTGTATATTTGCATGGGTTTGTTTTAATAAGAAAGTGCGGATGTCCTCCAAAAACTCATGGCGTCATGAAGTGTCATTGATCATCCCTAGGTGTGTGTGCGTGCGCCACGTGGTTACATCCAATGGGCTTCTTCCTTTCGGATGACTTCACACTGGATATGGAATCCCCCCCTCCAGGAGGAGAGGAGGGGAAGGGCGAGCGGAACGGAAGGGGAGCAGATCGGAGTGGCTGGGGACCCGACTGGCGGCTGGGGTGGGGAGCTGTGTGGACGCGTCTACGTGTGTGTGCATGTGAAAGAGAGAGACAAGAGTGAGAGAACATTCGAACAAGACCCCCCGCCCCTCCCCCCTTGCAGTTTCCAGGCATGCAGCAAACTGCATTTGATTGTTTTAAATAAATGTACAGGATCTGTGCCATGATGGGCAAGAAGAAAGCAAGCCACAAAATGCCATCTCCCCCTACCCCCAGGGAAAAAAAAAAAGAAAGTAAAAAGTTTACTGCAACGGAAAAAAAAGAGACATAGAATTTACTTAGGATCAATACAAAGATCCCCGTAGTAATAATAATAATAATAATTAATAATAATATACCTTAGACATGGCACAGTCAAAGTCTCAGTTTCAGTATAAAAAATAATGATTAACATCTGCTGGCAAGTCTGCGAAGGCACTTCATTGATTAATGATCTGAGAACGGCCCTTCCTCCAAACACACACCTCTGGTGGGGGAGAGCACACAGCTGTATTCTCTATTCTCATCATGCGCTTGCACGGGGGCTGGAGAAGGGGGGCCGGGGGCGCTACTGGCGGGCCGGGGCCGGGGCCGGGGCAAAGCTATCGGGTCAGAACCTATAGGTTGTCTTCTCCAGGACTTCGAGGTAATCCGGCTTGGTTTGGAGTTTGGCCCTTAACTCGAGGTATTCGCTGGGGGGGGGTTGGTCTGTGAAGCCCTTGCCGGCCGAGAAGAGAAGCGTTTCCTTCAGCCTGGCGTCCTGCTGCAGGTCCGGGTACTGCATGCCCGGCGGGTGCACGTGCAGTTCCTTTAACTTGGGCACCGCGCCGTACAGGCAGTCCACGAAGCCCACCGTGCAGGGCAGCGGCGGCCGCTCTCTGTCCAGCCCGGCGCCGCCCGGCGGGAAGAGCAACACCCCGCCGTTCTTCTCGTGGGGGAAGCCGGGCGGCGCCGGCGCCAGCGCCAGCTCCCCGGCCAGCGCCAGCCCGCCGCCGCCGGCCGGGTGGTGGTGGTGCGGGTGGGCGGCGGCCACGATGGTGTTGAGCTGGGAGCTGGACACGGCCAGGCTCCACTCCTGCTCCTTCTCCAGCAAGGTCCGGTAGTGGGTGCCGCTCTCCTGGCGGCCGGGCTCGGCGAACGGCTCCCCCGCCCCGCCTCCCCCCGGGCGCTCGCCGGCCTCGCCGCCGCCCTCCTCCCGCTCCGCCTCCTCCTCCCGCGGCTTGTAGATGGGGTTGTTGCACATGTGGGTCACCGGGTGGGGGATGTAGTCGTAGACGTGCCCCACGGGGTGAGCCTTCTCCGGCGAGCCGCCCCCGCCGCCGCCGCCGCCGCCGCCGCCCGCCACGCGGCCGCCCTCCTCGAAGAAGCGGTGGCACTGCAGGTGGATGCCGCCCAGGTCCCCCGCCTCCGGCCGCTTGCCGCGGAAGGGCAGTTTCTTGCGCCGCCGGCGCAGCACGAAGGCGAAGAGCCCCGCGGCGATGAAGACGGCCGAGAAGAAGAGGACCAGCAGGCTGAGGATGAGCACGGAGAGCGGCACGGCGGCGGCGCCGGCCGGGGAGAGCTCGTAGGCCGAGGGGCTGCTGGGGCTGGGCTTGCCCCCTGGCGGGGCGGGCGAGGCGGCCGCCGCGTGCAGCAGCTCCGGGCACAGCGCCTCCAGCTCCACCGAGCGCACGTCCCGGCGGGTGAGGTTCTCCGGGCTGGCGCACAGCACGTCCCCCACCACGATGACCGAGCTGATGGTCTCGATCCACTGCTTGAGCGGCACCAGGTCGCAGGTGCAGTCCCAGGGGTTGAGCTTGAGGTCGATCTGCACGATGGCGTGGAGGTGCTCCAGCACCCCGGCCACGGGCAGGTAGAGGAAGTGGTTGTTCCTCAGGTTGAGCCTGGCCAGGGAGGTGCCCGCAAAGGCGTCGGTGGGCAGGGTCCGCAGCAGGTTGTCGTTGAGGAAGAGCAGCTTCAGATTGGGCATGAGGCTGAAGGCTGCGGGCTGGATCTCCCTGATCAGGTTGTACTCGAAGTACAGGTAATGCAAGCTCTGCAAGCCCCTGAACATGCCCGGAGTCAGCCTCTCGATGTCATTGCCGTTCAGGTACAGGCTCTTCAGGTTAGGCAGGTTAATAAAAGCCCCGTCCTGCACGTAGGAGATACGGTTGTTCCCAAGGTGTAAGAGATCCAAGGAAGAAAAATTCCAGAAATCCGAGCGGTAGATTTTCTGTATCAAATTGCCGCTCAGGTACAACTTCTTGGCGTTCAGGGGCCTGGGCAGGAGCTCGGAGATGTTGTGAAATCCTCTCTCCTTGCAATTGACTGTCAGGCCCAAGTCGTTGATGTGCAAACTACAAGAGCACCCAGTAGGGCATATGATGGGGATCGGGGGCCTTGTCTGATATGCAGCTATAGGAGGCTGGTTTGGCCCAGGATACAGGCCTCGGGATGTAGGGGGAGGTTTGGGCACTCTGGGCTGCTTGGTGGGTTTGGGCTGCTTATTGGATGTTTTGTACTCAACAGAGGAAGCAGTGAAATGGAAGGAGGATAGCATGGAGGAAGGCTTAGTAGGCCATGAGTTCTCCTTGCTAGATGACAACTGAGGAATCCCCAGACTGGCCTCGACTTCAGAGTCAGACAGCATGGGGCAGAGTTTACTCCTTTTGATTTCCCTCAGGTCCTTACCATGGAAGTGGAAGGGGGTCTCACAGGTTATGTCTCCCACAAGGGCAGTATAAGGTATGCGCTCCAGCCAACTTTTCAGCTGCACAATCTCACAGGTACAGTTCCAAGGGTTCTCCTCCAGCTGGATTTCCATCAGACTCCTGCCAATATGGTCTAGCATCCCTCGATAGGAAAGGACTTTTAACCTGTTTCCCCGCAAGTCCAAATGAGTTAAGGACACAGATTTAAATAGGTTGGTGGGAAGCATGGGGATAAGGTTGTCATTTAAGATCAAGACTCTCAGTTTGCTCAGATTTCGAAATGCCCCACTTTCAATCCGTTTAATGACATTATAATCTGCCTGCAGATATTCCAGACTTTCCAAACCCAGGAAAGTGTCGTTTCTGAAAATGTCTAATTTATTCTCGTGCAGGTACAATCGCTTCAGAACTTTGAGCCCATTAAAGGCTCCTGTCTGAATGTCCTGCAGTGCATTGTTCCCAAGGTTAATAGACACAGCATTGTTCAAATGAAGAAAACTGTTAGTGTATAATTTCCTCATGGAATTCCTCTGCAGATAAAGTTTAAAAGGTCTTGACCACGACTCCGTTATCTGACTAATATTTATAAATCCTTTATTGTCGCAATGTATATGGAAAAGGCTCTCTTTTACTTCACAGTAACATGGATCAAAGCAGGGCTCGTCAATTTCCTCTGAGTCCTCTATCAAGGGAATTGGTGTAGTCCATGCTAGAGCAATTGTGCTTAGAAGAATTACCCACAACATCCTTCCTTTATGGAGAGTCTCTGCTGTGGGAGGTTTCATCATTTGTGGCTGATTACAAAACTGTAACAGAAATAAAAATGCAGAATTTTAGTATTTAGTCATGTCACTGTTCTTAATAAACTCCATTCTTGCTAGACTTTTATTAGGCTCCTGAAAAGTTCAGCAATTGTTGGGTAGACTTCAAAACAAACTCTAGCAGTGCTTGATGTTCAAGGCTGGTTTCAGACTTAAGAGCTATAGAAATCTCTAATCATAAGATGCCATATTTTCCCTTCCCATATGATACTTAGTAAATGGCATCTATAATGAAAATAGCATGCACATACCATATAGCAAATGAACATATTGTCTGAGCGTATTGCATATATACATATTTTTCACCACATGACCAGTGTTTAGAAAAACAATTATTTGCAGCTTACCTCTGTGCACATCATAACCTGCATTGATTACAGGAGAAAATACCAGTGGATATCTTTCACCAGCATCATACTACATCCTTTATATATACATACACACACAAAAAACCCTCCCAAAGTTGCTAGTTTGCAATGGTCGGATATTCAATGCACCAGCTCAGTATATTCTATATGTAAGTTTGCAGGAATGTGCAGGGTTTGTAAATGTCCCTGATCTAACAGTTTCCTTTAGAAATTCTCACGGTGTCTTTAATAATGCTTAACAACCGTGATTTAAAATAAAACCTCCCCCTTCCAGACACACTGATGGATTAATGCTACTGGTATATTATCAGATAAATACATACTACATATTAGTCATTTTAGCTGATTAAAGCATTTAGAGATGATTAATCTTTCTAAAGCACATGCCCATGCGATCATCAGATCTAAGGCGAAGTGACAGCTAAAGAAGCATTTCGCACTGAAATGCTCAGGCTGGTTTGGATTATGATATTTTGCGCCCCCAGGACCAACCAAGAGACCCGGTTAAAAAGCTGAAAGTGGAAGAAAAATATCTTGACACTAGCTGATAAATTATCTATCCTACTCTCTACCTTTCAAAAAAAATACACCATTCTTCTCCAATCAGAGGAAACAAATACTGTTCTAATGAGATGCAGCTCCCCAAGATACAGTTTTCCCCTTCCTTTTGCCAGATATTTCAAATGTTTGGGGATAAATAAACGTTAATGGTTATGCTAATAATAATGATGGTGATGCAGCCCTTCTTGAGTCAGTGAAATATCAAATTGAAATTGTTCCGAGGGATCGTTGATTTTAGTCCTAATTTATCGATAAAAATGACCTTTTTCTTTGCCTTTCCAATGTACTGCTAGAGAATTCTCCCCCACCCCCCTTCCCCGCACAAACTTAAAATCGGAAAGACGCATTTAGGGAGAGAAATGGGAAAAGGATACAAAGCCTTAGGATCAACTTGCCAATGAAACCCTCAGCTGTAGGAAAGGGGAAATGGGAGAAAATAGAGAAATACCCTGTGCAATTAAAGCCATGATCTAATAGGGAAGAAGGGAGAGAGAGAGAGAAAAAGGAGAGCTATATTGCAGTACCCGTCAGTCCTATCTGTCTCTTTTGCAAAATAGCGACTTAAGTTCTTTCTGTTCTGCAAGGGCTATAATAAAAATGATGTGGGGGCGGGGGGAGACAATGGGGGGCGTCTTTGAAGCTAGGCAGAAAGAAGAGGATCCAGAACGCTTGTACTTACCGGTTTGCAGGAGAGATTTTTAGCACATCTGAAAATAAATAAATAAATACAATTTTAAAAAGCTCGAGTTTAAGGATTGCTGGTTTCACTCTGTCTCTTTCTGTCTCTCTCTCTCTCTCTACTCCTGCTGAGGCTGAGGCAAAAGGAAAAAAAAAAAAAGGCAAGCAAGCCTGAAACGTGCTGGGAATGCAATGAGCTCCTCAATGAGCTTCTTTAGGATGCAGAGCCGCTGTTTGGCACACTCAATGGAGGAGGGAGGAGAAGGGGGCTGCTGCAGGCTCCCAGCTCTGGGGCTGCTGCTTTCTCTGGGCACCAGCAGCACATCGTTGGGAGGGAGAGGGAGGGAGGCTCAATCACAGCGGAGAATCTCGGGCTTCTCTCTCTTTCTCTCCGTGTGTGTGTGTGTGTGTGTGTGTGTGTGTGTGTGTGTGTGTGTGGTGGTGTTGCCCTGGATCAGGCTTTTCCACGTCATGAAAATGAGCTTCAAGAAGGGGAACAAATGAAGGGGGCGCGCTTGGCACCAGGTCGGGGGCGCGCATTTGGGAAGCCCTGACTGTACAGTTTTTTTTTGGGGGGGGGGGGATGGTAAGGTGGGGTGGGGGAGGAGTGGGAAATAGACTGGGGAAAGCCTAGAAGAACGAGAAAGGAAGCAGCAGCCTCCAGAAACGAGCCACAGTCCCCTCACCCCAACTCTCAAGGAAAAAGATCCCCCGATTGCCAACTGCAAATTCCAGCAAGGCGCTCGTGCCGCGGGTAGATCATTGGGAGAAATGTATCTCTGGCCAGCTGCCCCCCCGGATAGGTTCCTCTCCGCGCACAGACACTGCTGCAAAGCCAATAGATTAGTTGATGCGGAGCCGTAGGTAGCCGCTCTCCATCATCACACCTGGGTGTCCCAACGTGAGAGCTCGGGAAGCCTCAGCCTGGGTGACTTGAACAAGGTGGTTCCTCTCTCCTCGCATTTCCTCGCTCTCTTTGATCCCTTTGCACCACGAGCGCCCCTTTTTTTGATTGTTGCGCTGCAGCTCGAGCCTTCAATCTTCCCCAGGATCCAACAGCCTCCTGTTCGCTTCCAGCTTTAAAAGGAGGCAAAGCAAATCGCTGGGAAGAGACCCGGAATCACTTGGGTAACAACGGCACATTTTGCATTCTGTCACCGAGCAAGGCATCAAAAGCGAAGAGGAGGATTTAACTCCTTAACCGCCGCACGATTTTTCGGTCTGGCTTTGTGTGTGTGTGGCGTGTGCCCGAGAAGAAAACCATGCCCGATGCTGACTGGATCCGGGAAGAGAATACAACTCAGCTGACATCTTTTCACGACAGAGGCAGCAAGAAGGTAATACAGTTTTGTTGAGAAACCGGGGCGAAGGAAAGTGACACTGTGTGGGCGGGAGTAGATTATTTGTTAGCGAAGAGCTGCCAGCCGGTAGCAGATCACTGGAGGGAGCGCCTTGCAGCTGAGACTCGAGAGTCTGTCCAAATTTACCCTTGGCTTAAATTTAGCTGGCAAGATCGGTTGTCAGGGCGAAGTTGTTTTAAGCAACAGAGGGGCTATTGGGTCAGTAATACACGTCTCAATCCCTGTCTGTGCATTTCAAAACTCAAATTCAGATTTTTTGTTCAGCGCTGGGCAACGTTGTTCGTGTAGGGAGATTCAATACGCTCCGTACGCTTTATTGAACAGGCTGATTTTTTTTCACTACGACATGCATGGCAGACACACTCTACATTCACCAGGAAAGGGGCTCGCTCCCTAACTTTAAATGGACGTGGCATTCTGGCCTCCACCACCCCACCTCTGCTGGGAGCTGCAAGCGAGCCTCCAAGCAGGGGGCGGATCCCTTCTGGAAGCCATAAGCCCCTAGGTCCAGAGAGTCACTGCAGCCTTAAACCAAACCTTTAACACTGCTATTCCAACAGTCTCCCTCTCCGCTCCAAATGTTTGGGTGGAGAGAGGCTTGACTGGAATCCTTGAAGAGGCAGCAGGTTGGTATGAAAAAGTTAGTAGGGAAAAAGCCCAGCTGTCAGGAGCACAGATCACTCCCTGTTGACTCCCAAATAGGGTGCTAGTGCCCACTCTGTTAATAGGAACATCCATATTCCTTTACCACCTCCTCCTCTCTCCCTGCCCGCTTCCCCTACCTGTCGGATCAGTAACATTCCCCATATGATTTTAAACATCCCAAGGGCTCGTTAAACATTTCAGTGTGGAAGCAGCACTACTTGCTAATTAAAATGCTGCATCATTCATTTGCAGGAGCAAAATTTGGTGCCGTCAGGCGAAATGCACTTGAGACTTCTAAAAAGGTTGGGGGAGGGGGGAGAGTAGGGAAGTGAAAACAGTTTTATTGGATCTCTAAAGAAACGAGAGGGAAGAAATACCAAAGCAGATTGTATGAGAATTTCTGTTATTCTTGCCGGGGTTTCTCTTTCGCAGCTGCCTTAGCAACGCACTGGGGTTTGAAATACATCCACCAAAGGTCTGTATTTTTGCCCACACCACGTTGCTATGTCAATAGATCTTTTCGCAGGCAGCTTTCAAGTCCCGAACATGCAACCAGGCGAAGTTATCCTGCGCTAATGATTCTCATTAGGAAAGTAGCAAACGATCGCGGTTAATACCGATCCATGCGGAGTGCTAAAAGCTCACCGAGATTTGCTCTGAATGGCTAGGCGACGCCAGGCGAACTCTTTAAGATGTATTACATCCCTAATGCCATAACCTTGTACTTTCACTCCCCCCCGGCCAGCAACTTTCAGCAATGGCACCGAATAAGGCTTGTAATCCTTTTAAGTGGTTCTACCTTCAAGTTTTGCAGATGAATTGAGAGAGTGGGGGCGAGGAGGGGGGGGGTGTTGGTTGAATACAAATAGAAAAGCATTGCATGGCGCCTACAGTATCACAATACAGAGCCCTGTGAGCCTAATCTTCCCAGACTCAGTCGCTGTCGGATCGAAGCTTCCAAGGACACCCCTTTTTATTTTAAATCGGAGTCCTCTGGGATGCAGCAGTAAAGGATTTGGTCCCCAGGAGTTTAGCGGTGGGCTGCTCCTGCTGCGTGTCTTTTTTTCCTTCCTGATAGGATGTCACACAGTGCAATCCCTGCCTGGATCCTCCCTGAGTCCACTGGAGGTGGGATATCTCCCTTCAGCCCCACTGTATCCTTTACCCGTGTCCCGCGGGTGGGGGGGGGAATCCAGCTGCTTTATCCCAGCATCAGCCAGGCGGCGAAATGGCAGGCGGGGGAAGGGGAGGAGGAGGACAGGACAGGAGGGGAGGACAATCCCTAGGGTTCTAGATGCTAAAAGTCTGCAATTTCGATGTAGGGCACTGCAGTCAAATCACAAGGCTAAGGATGGCAATCGAGCAGCGTGTCAGGTAACAACTCCGCGCTGCTTGGCTAGGGGGGATCTTCAAGGAGGGAGGGGAGATTCCTTAGAAGGGAGACAGAGACGTCTCCCAAGGCAGAGCTGCTTCAAAAGTGCTATTTAACGGCCACGAATTAACCGGGAGGGGATTCGATGTTATTTACCAGCGGCTGTGACTAGCCTGTGCGAGAGAGATTGTTATGAAAAAGGAGAACTTCTTGTCTGAGATCGGAATCGTACTCACCAGATCCGTGTTTAGCTCCTGTTCCAACACAGTGAGAGCGACCTCTCGGATGAACTAGAAACAAGGATACCCCCAAACTCCCCCCCTCCCCCCAAGAATTTCAGCCTTCCCTCCTCCAAATCAGGAACATGGAAATCGCCGAGAGGTCATTTCATAAACATCTCAGCCCAAGCAAAGAAAGGCAGAAATGCTTTTGCGTTTCTGCTTGTTTGGTCGACATACAACCCGCTCAGCACAAGATCCATGTTAAATGATTGGCAGGACTCAGGAGCATATGGCAGAGCGATGATGCCTGGTCCGGGACCTTATGCCTTTTTAGTATTTTGACTGGTAAACGACCTGCTTCCTTGCAAAACCGAACCCAGTCTTAGGGCTATAGACTCAGCTAAGGAGCATCTGATATGTGTGGAGGTTGACGAATGTCCTTCCATCTATTTGCAGCGCATTCTTCCGCCTTAGCTGTAGCAGGTAAAATGTAAAAAAAAAAAAAAAAAAAAAAGGAAGCCGTGGACAACTTTTGTGACAAATGAGACAAGGGCAATTGAACAATGATTGCACCTTTTTGAAAAGTACCATTGCAACATTACATTTCCACTGGAAGCGACCATTTCCCCCACTGCAGTCATTCTAACGCAGTCATTGAGTGCTTCGTTCAATCTGCAGTGTAAACCAGCTCCTTTCCTTTTTAATAGATCCCCTACAACTACATAAATGACAATGGTTAGGAGAAAGAGGGAGCTTTCTACCAAGCCTTCTCCGCCTGACTAGAAAGAAATATTCCGAGGTTTAATAGTCTCCTCTGCCTCCAGCAAGCTATGGCCAGGGTGAACGCAATAAATAGTGCAAGGACAAGGGAAACTCATGGCTGCTGTGACTATTATATACAAGAGCTGGTTTCTAGTTTTCTCTATATTTTGGAAACCCAGCACGCAGCTTAGGCTTTGCAAGAATGTTGTTGATCTTTATTTAGCAGTAGTTTAAGAACAGCCATAAGCACATGCAGTGTTTCAGGGTCTTTATGAATTTCTTTTTAATAATCGCTATATAACCACACATGTGGCATGCATCCTACACAAGCACAGTCTGCATAGAGAGGACATAGAGTGGGAGCAGTACTGAGAAGAGATTCATCAGTCCAAGTGAACATGTGGTATCCAAGTGGGAGGAGGTGAAAAAAAGACACAAGTGGGCTGTGAAGCTGATTAATTTGTGAAGCAAATACCATATGTAAAAGTGCTTGGGAAAGATATCAGCTGGACAGCCTTGGAGATTGGAGATCCACAGACCAGGTACCACAGGGACAGTGCAATCTTCCCTAAGCCATCCAGTGTGCTTCTACATTCACCTGGAGGAACCTAACCCTGGGAGTAAGAGCATACTTTACTCTGATGTCCACTCAGTTTTGGGGTTCTCTCTTGAGAATGCTAACAAAGGTGTCAGTCAGTGCCATGGTGATTTTGGGCGGCGGATATCTTTCCATTAGGAGCTCAGGGCCAGATCCCTCTCCCACTGAAATATAATGGCAGGACTTTTAATGAGTTCAGATACAGGAGGAATTCCTAGATGGAGGCCACCCCTGCTTTTCCCAGGCCACAAGATAGCAACCATGTGATAATGTCATTAGTGACTATAAGCTTGGGCTAAATTCAAACCAGTGAGGAAGAGGTAGAAGGCTTCAAATCCTATTACTAGTCCATTACTGAGCCATCCATTTGCCCTGTAAGATACCACTTTGTCTGTTCTGTTAAGACAAAAGTAGTTAAAATAGATTTTGTTTCCTAAGGGGGAAAAACTGGCTTCAGGGTATGTATAGACAGTTTAGACTGAGAAATTCTAGTGAAGATGTTGAAAAAGAACCACAATATAGTATTTTTTGGCCTAACGTTAATTCAGCACTTTGCATGGTATAAACTTGCTTTTTCAACATGATTTAGTTCATTTATCAGATGGAAAAAAATTTAGCCAATGGGATTTATCCACCCTGCTGTAGGAAAGAACATTTAACCTAGAAGCTGAGTCAAACTGGTCTAATACTAATTTAGAAACCAAGATCTCCTTGGTACTATACCAACATGTCAAATCAATTTAAAGTGGAAATGAACTGTGCTACTGGTGGTGGGACATATATGGTCCAACACAAAGGACTGAATCCTCCAGTTCGGAACTCACTGAAGTCAGTGTAAATATTCCCACTGACTTCAAGGTGAGAAAAACTGGACCTTATGAACCCAATTCAACTTCCACTGAAATTAAAGGGAATCTTTCTACTGATTTCAATAGGAGTTGGGTAAGGCCCTAAATTAAGATTATTTCAGCCTTGTTCAACTGAAGGCTTCCTTTGCACTTTGCACTCTACAGTATAGATATCTAGGTTGACATTTCATTTATAAATCCAAACATAGATTAGTTTAATTATATAAATATTTGTGAACACATGATATTTATGATACATAATATGTATAAATTTGGGATTTTCTAAGGGAGTTAGTTATCCAGCTGCACTGAAATTCTTTAGGATTTGGGCACTTAGTTCCCTACGGGCCATTTGAAAATCCAAGCCATAATTTTTATAATTATATGATTATTCAGTTATTAACAAATAATTACATATTACCCTACAGAGTAACAGTCTACTATGTTTTCCATGGTAGATCCATCGTAACTAATATAGCAGAATGACATGCAGTGTACTTCTGTTATATGAGATTAAAGATACAGAAATATAAGTTACCACACATTACCTACTAATGAATTGGTCCTAAACTAATTTATGTTGAATTTAAGGACAATTTTCATGTATTTTACATAGAAAAACAAAGGGACCCTTAGACAAATTACATGAAATCAGTAACAGCCATAGGGATTGTTTACTGCAAAGTATTTGAAGGTATGTATGAATATTAAAAGGAGCTGAGTAAGAGGGGAAAATGGTGAGGATTCAAACTGAACAGCAAACACCATTAAATTATGAAAGCAAAATGTTATTTAATGCAATATTTTTAAGAAAGAGAAAGAGGCCACATGCCAATCTTTTGCACATCCTCTATACTCGTCAAAAGATGCATGTGTTCTGAAACACCATATTCTCTCAAAAAGTTTGTGTCAATATCTTTCCTTCTCCAAGCTTGTGTATTTTCTGAGTGCTGGAGGAGTTGGTATTACTAGATAACATTAAGAAATGGATTGCAGTAACTAGTTAATAACCAAAGGAGTTATTCTGAGAAAATGGAAATCTGCAATTCCTTCCTCATACACAGACTGGCTTAGTGAGCTCTCTACTACTGCATTAATGGTGGGAAAAAAGACACTGTCTAATAGAAATACTTGGAAAAAATATGAGCATGTCTGGTCACGAACTTTTGTAGTATCAGTCCCCAACACTTATAGGTTATGTTCGCATTTATTTATCTATTTAGTCACTTTAATAATTAAATACCCTGCATGACCTCTATGGGTTCAGGGGTTTGTTTGCTTGTTTTTGTCATGTTTCTTCCAGGTTTTGCAAATAGTGAGTGTTGAATTTTGTTATTCATATGCTACTTCCATCTTGTGTATGTATTTATACGTTTTGTTTTGTTATGTATTTATATTTTATATAAAAATAAAGTAAAACAAAAGAGATAGGTATACAAAATTAGCTAACAGTCAACAGATGCATGGCACATAATATATAAAATCCAGAACTAGTGAACATTTCAGGGGCAATTTTTAACTAATGGTACAATAGTCTTGACCATTTTCTCTGTTATATTAGACACAGATAAATTACTTGTTTCCACTTCAGCATACAACCCACATTTTTTAACGTGTCCAAATATTTATTTGGCCAATGTCACCCTTCAGTTTATGTGTGACTCTCTCATTTACCTTTATTAGGGTAATATGCAGCCATGGTTATGATGCACAATTCCCTGTGACAGCAACGAGAATTTCATGCATGTATCAAAAGCTGAATAATTCACTTAGGGTGTTCCCAGAAATAATGAACTAGCTCTGTTATAATATAGAAACGTGGCTTCTTCAGATGCTTTTATGCTCCAGATAGAGATTTCTGCAGCATGTCAGCCGCAACCACATTGGTGCCAAGGTACTGCATCTTCTTTGGTGAAGCCAAAGCAGGGCAGTCTTAATTCCCTGCAACACAAATACAGATTCTGATATATTGAATTATGGTGAATACTGATGATGTGAATATGGTGACCAGCTGTCCCAATTTTTTTAGGGACAGTCCCAATATTTGGGACTTTGTCTTATATAGGTACTTATTACCTCCCTCCCCTCTCCTTGCTATCTGGCCACCCTAGATGTGAAGGAAGAATGTAGATTTGGAAATTCCTTCTACAGCAAGAACCACTGACCTGATATCTAAGTGGCAAGAAGATTTAAAATGAGATCTACTGCCCTGCTCATGTGCTAAGTTCCTTAGGCAATAAGGAATGTTATCTTCAGATCCCTCCAAGTAGAAGATTTCATCTAACATCCCAGGGTACTCATGTAATAGATTATTTCTACAAGTATCTATTTTATGTGTGGTAATTTCCATTTGCAACTACTAGTGCTGAGTGTGCTTTTCACCAGTAGATCTGTCTTTTGTGCATGCCACTTTCTTTACTTCATTTGAGTATGTGAAGATAGTGATTGCCCAAGAGTACAGATTTGCGAGGCATCAGTTAATGGCATTAGAGTTGCCAGAATTAGAAACATCAGCATGAACAGATCATGTCATGGCAATTCACCAGTATTATGCCATAACACGAATCATTTTACAAAGTATATTGATAGAAGTTGCTTCCATCTTGCTGACTGCTGTGTGAAGAAAGATGCTGCTCATATGAAAAGAAAAGCTCATATTTGGAAAAGGAAAGGAGGAAAGAATGGGGTGCAGCCCAATTTAACAATCCAGATTTACCCCTTCCATTGGGAAATGTCTGCCCCTACTGTGACAAGGTCTGTTGATCCCAGATAGGTCTCATTTGTCACCTGCCGATCCACCCGCGATAACCAGCAATCATTTTATTGGAAGATGATTATCCTCAAACTCCAAGGGATTGCCAACATATGGGGAATTGCTACTTTGATCAGTCCTGATCCTACTCCCAATGAAGTTAATGGCAAAATTCCTATTTTTTTCCAGGGGTACAGTATCAGACCCATAAGAAGTTGATCAAACGACCAGTTGGACAGTGGCCAAACTGACATTTTTTCCAAATGTTCATTGGAGTACATGGCATAAAACAGACCAACATATGCTGTATATTGCATGGGGTGATTGTGAGAAAAAACACTTATTTGGCCAGCTATCCATATAATCTATATGTTGATATCATGTTAATCACCATGGTGTCTGAACTACTTAGTCTAGCTGCTGACTTTAGATAGTTTTACTAAGGAACTAGATTAAACACACATTCTCTCTGATGGGTTGGATCACAGAAACCCTCTTGGGAGCTGCCATCCGATGTACCAAGACTACTTCTACCCCTGCTTTCCCTGCCAGCTCAGGACTCCAGCAGCCTGTCTTGCTGAGCCAGACACTCCCATCTGCTCCAACACAGATCCAGGGTCTGAATTACTTGCCCCAAAGCTGCAGGTTTACCTGAAAGCAGCTAATAGAAGTGTTCTTGTCTTTAACACTCAGATGCCCAACTCCCAATGGGGTCTAAACCCAAATAAATTTGTTTTACTCTGTATAAAGCTTGTGCAGGGTAAACTCATAAATTGTTCACCCTCTGTAATACTGATAGAGAGATATGCACAGCTGTTTGCCCCCCAAGTATTAATACATACTCTGGGTTAATTAATAAGTAAAAAGTGATTTTATTAAATACAGAAAGTAGGATTTAAGTGGTTCCAAGTAACAACAGACAGATCAAAGCAAGTCACCAAGTAAAATAAAAAAAATGTGCAAATCTATGTCTAATCAAACTGAATACAGATAAGATCCTCACCAGTTCCAGAATGCTCCCTTTTACAGACTAATCTCCTTTTAGCCTGGGTCCAGCAATCACTCACACCCTCTGTAGTTACTGCCCTTTGTTCCAGTTTCTTCCAAGAATCCTTGGGGGTGGAGATGCTCTCTCTTTAGCCAGCTGAAGACAAAATGGAAAGGTCTCCCAGGGGTTTAAATAGACTCTCTCTTGTGGGTAGAGACCCCCTCCTCACTCGTATGCAAAGTCTAGCTCCAAGATGGAGATTAGGAGTCACTTGGGCAAGTCACATGCAGGGCCAGCTTTATGACCCACGGGGCCCAATTGGAATACTCAGCGGCGGTCCGGGGCTTCAGTGGCATTTCGGCGGCGGGGGGTCCACTCCGGGTCTTCTGCGGCACCAAAGTATCCCCCTCTGCTGAAATGCCGCCTAAGACTCCCAGAGCAGGGCCTCCTCAGGCACAGGGCCCTCTTCAGTGTGGGGCTTGATTCCGGGGAATCGGTGGAATCGGCATAAAGCTGGCCCTGGTCACATGTCCATGCATGACTCACAGTTTTTACAGGTAGCATCCATTGTTTACATGCTGTTGTAACGGTGTTGTGACTCACCACCTGGCACCTCCTGCTAGTTGTCTCTGGGAATTAGCTCTGTCCAGTGGAGCGCCCCCTCCTAGTGGTGTCCTGTTCATCGTTCCACCCTCGGTTGGCGTATGGACCAGCATTGCTCTCAGCTCGCAGTGTCCTTTTCTGGGACCACTGCCCTCCGGCAGTGCCCCTTAGTCCATCCACACCCCCTTCTGGGGGGGGGGAGAGATCAGAAGTCCTACACCCCAGCCACCATGTCCAACCGCCCTCTGAGTCCAATCCCTCTTGTCAGGGATCTGGCGTAGTCTATAATGGCCGCTCCCTACGGCCAATGGCTGGGTGTACTGCAAGGGGTGACCCAGGCCCACCCTCTACTCTGGGTTCCGGCCCAGGGACCCTCTGGCGGCAGCCTCGCTGTCCTCCTTCTCTCCCATCATCTGTTTGCTTCCCTGGGCCGCTTCCCCTACAGCCCCTTGCACCCGCTAGGCCAGGCCAGGCCCTGCCCTGCCCTGCCCTTCCGTTCAGGGCCTGCAGCCTGGCAGCCTCCAGGCTAGAGCTCTCTAGCCTCCCCGAGCCTGGCCAGCACTGTGCTGTCCATGGTGCTAGTCTCCCACCCTTGGAGACTGACCTTCCCCTCTCAAAGGCCTGGGACAGACTGAATGCTCCCTTCCTGGGCAGCCTTCTTATAGGGCTGAGCCTGGCCCTGATTGGCTGTCTCCAAACTGGGCCCTGATTGGCTCACAATAAGCCCTTCTCTAATTGGCTCCCTGTCTGCACAGGCGCCCTGGCCTGCCGAAGCCCACACTTTCTGGGAGTGGGGCAGCCGCCCCACTACAGCTACCTTGTATGTCCTCAAGTAGACCTCTTATGTGGATTGGAGCATTCCAAGATCCATTGTCCTTTAAGTGTTTCTTGATTAGGTACTTAATTTCAACATTCCTTTCTCCAGGAACTGACCAAATGCTCTACTAAGGTTATTTAGAAATCAAGCCAGTACACAGCCAACATTCATAACTTTGAATACAAAAATGATACATGCAAATAGGATTAATACATTCAGTAGATCATAACCTTTGAGATACGTTACATGGCATAGGTAGCATAAAACACATTCTAAGCATATTTCCATAAAGCCTTATGGGAGGTACCGTCACACTCTTCTCCTTTCTCCCTGCATATAGCTGAAATCATAGCCTCACTGAAGTCAGCTGGAGCTTCACCCTTGACTTCAATAAGGCTAAGTTATAAGAGTTACTCTCTTTTCCTCTTCTTCCATTTCTCCTTCTTCTTTCTCTTAGAATCTTCTGTTAGACTTAGGTATCAGAGGTGTAGCCGTGTTAGTCTGGATCTGTAAAAAGCAACAAAGAGTCCTGTGGCACCTTAAAGACTAACAGATGTATTGGAGCATAAGCTTTCATGGGTGAATGCCCACTTCATCAGACGCATGCTAGACTTAGTTACTCTTTGCAGTTATTAAAAGCTAGGATGTAGATGTGGGCTTTATATTTCATGCCAAAAGCAGCCAGATGAATAGTCACTGTAATCCCTCACAGAAGGTCATGGGCCAGATGCTCATATCACCTTCTCCTGCAAGCCTCACCCTCCTCTCTTGTTCTTGATGACACAGCTGCTATAATAGAGTCTGATCTTGAATACAGAGGCAGTAGTATCTGATCCGACATCAAATCAATTCATTTCATTAAGGTTTTGGAAATCAACTGAGGTTTGCTGATTCTGACCTAACTTGTACTGGAGTAATTTAAGTCAAAGGAGTTCTGTTGGTGTAAAAATGGGTAAAAGAGTGAAGAATCAGTGCTTAGGATCTTGAATATCATCTAATATTTGACAACAGTCACCACAGTATTCAGATTTCTAGCAGTCAATGGCTAAATACATGATCATGCTTTAGAGACAATATTTTTAAACCTAAAGGAAATAATTTCCTGCTTTCTTGTCTCAAAGAAGGTCCTTTAAGTTAAAGTTAATACAAGTTGGAGGATTCTGGAGAAAAACTGTTTTTGATTTATTCAAATAGTCAATGTATTTGCTTACTAATTTACTTGGTCTTTTGACATTTTAAATAATATATACCTTAAAATTCTGTTAAGAGCAGCCATTCTTTTGATTCATGAACTTCCCTAAATGGACATGTTCATTGAAAGAAACTCTATCATGGAAGAAAAGAATGACTTCTTTCATAATGCCAAAGGAAGTAAAAAAACCAAAAAGAAACAACAACAAAAATTGATTTTAAATGACATACCTATAATCTGCACTAATTTTCACCAGGTACCAAAAAAGTTTGTTCTAAGATTTTGGGGGGAAAATATCAAATATTTTCAACTCTGATCTTTCCAGCCTCACTGAATCTTGCATTTAATATTTTGTCCATATACCCATATGCTACAAGCAGTAACTAGTAATACTGAATTCTTCTCTATTGTCTGAAGGTGGGTTGTTGTTGTTTTTTTTTTTTTGTGGGGAGAGGGAAAGAGGTCAGATCTTATATTCTTTTTGCTCCCAAAATTCCCATTGAATTTAATGAGAAGATGAGTACAAATGGAGGATCAGGCCCAGTGTTTGTCACTCTCAGCAGTCATTATTCACTATACATTAAGGAATGAAATGTACATGATCCCACATTCCATCCTTACAAATGCAAAATTCCCATAAAAATTAATAGGAATTTTGCATGAAAAATAGGTACAGAGTGTAAGTAGATACAATGACATTAAAAAATAATACAGTACACCAAACCACAAACATTAAAAAATCATGATTCAAATCCCTCCAGAATCCTGAGATTGGCTTTAAAATCTTCAAATATATAAAATGTACATTTCTAGCCCTTATGGTTGCAGAGAAAAGTTTAAGTTTCTTCTGGTTTTTGAGCTTTAGGGTTCACGTTTGCAAACTTTTCTCTGCAACCATAAGGCTAGAAACTTACATTAAAAAAAATTAAAGCTGAAATGTTTATGTAATAACCTGATTCCAAGAGCTGGGGCTTTAAGAAAAGTACCAAATATCATAAGACTTGCAACAGAATCATAATTGTTGGTAACTCTGAAGATAAACAAAAAACTCTGCCTTCTTAATATATGAAAAACATTGGTATGCTGTATTATAAAAATTTTAACAAACTCAGAATTGCACAAATACTTTTGATGTATTATTTATTAGCTATTCTAAAAGAGAAATGAAATTTCCTGTTATCTGTTGATTTAAGTAGTCTCAAAATCCAAGGAATAAATTGTATATAATTCATTAGTTTATGGGGTATACAATGCCCAAGCATCAAATAACATACTATGTCTTCCACTGTCAAAGGTTTAGCAGGAACACTGCTGAGGAACAGTGTAAATAAAACATAGAATGGAATCGTAAATGAAATGACCAGATATTATTTTAAAATACAAGAGCATAAATATATCAGATCTGTCCTCTGAACAGTCAGCGAACATGATATCTGTTATATTTTGAAAGGACTCTGGGGCAGACTCTACCACTCTTACCCACATTGAATAGCCCCTTACTCCTTGAGTAGTCTGATTGAGGAACCAAGACAGCTTACTGATTATGGAGGTGCTACTCAACATAGGCTGGCCTGATCTCACCCTGCTAGACTACAACCAGTACAATGATAATACTTGCTCCGTTTCAAGCCAGAAGATGTGTTGTAGAACTGGGAAAATTCAGTGTCCATTATATTCTGCTATATTAACTGTGTTTGTTCTTTTTTACAAAATGAGTGAAAATTAATGTACAGCAATTATCTCTTGCAACAGGCAAGCTGCAGCACCCACCTGCAGAGGCCAACTTGGAGCAAGGAAATGGTTTGCCATGACGATTGATTGTATATTATAGAAATGCCAAAGAGCCCCAGTTATGGACCAGGGTTCTGTTGTACTAGATTCTTTTTAAACATGGAACAGGAAAGGCAATCCCTGCCCCCAGAAAGCTTTCAATTTAAATAAATATCTATGTGAATGCATATATGGTCACCCTCTTTTGTGCTAAAAATTCTGGCACCGTATTCATACGCGAGGTCACCCAGGGCCTGATTCTGGTCTCTCACCAGTTTTTTAAACCCCAAAGCCCATTAGTTTCAAGAGCATTTATTTTGTTATTAATTTCCAGTGTGCCATACAGGAGATCTAAGTTTAGCAACATCTCTAGTAAAACCACATGAATATATAACTATCAGAATATCTTCTATACATGTATAGTGTCTCCCTGTCAGGTATTCTTTCAGTGCTGCTGTTTCTAGCTAGGCTCTGCTTAGGTATAGCTGCTTCAGCCCATGACAGCTGCTTAGGTCTTTTGTTACTTTTTTACCACTGGAATCCCAACTAAGAGCAAGGCCCTATTGTGCTAGGCTCTGTGCAATCACATTATAAGAGATGGTCCCTACCTTGAAGACTACAATCTAAACAGACAAGAGTGAAACAGAAGCCTGGAGAGGTGAAGTGACTTGACCAACATGCCAAAGCAGCTCATTGGCAGAGCTGGGAATAGAACCCTGGTTTTCTAACTCCAAGTCCAGTCTCCTATCCGCTAAGCTTTATCCAGGCAGTTAGTTTTAGCTTGGGTGACAGAAGCCTTTTGTCAATTAGTTAAAAAAGTATAATGTAAAATACATTCATTTGTGAGGATGTCCAAAGCCAGACAGCCCTTTTGTTGGGTACATGCAATCTCCCTCTCTGTAGTTTAACATTAGAGCCACTTCACATTTCAGTAAATTTACTTCTGTTTTACAGTGGTGTGAGGTCAGAATCAGATCTCCTGTCCTCATACTCACACGCAGGACCTGCTCAGTAATGTCCAGTTAAAAAAGTATAACTGAAAATCACACAGAAACTGTATCCTTAGCTACAACCAAATTAGGCGAACTCCTGAAAGCCGCAGAACTGCAAAAATGCAGACAGTCTACGGCCACACATACCTTCCCAATTCTCCCCTGCCTTGCACCTGTGCAAAGTAGGTGAACACTTCTCCATCAGAATGGCAGCATTTTACACTCAGCTTGCACATGTGTAAATAATTATCCAAAGCAGTGGAGAATGTGGTCCACCAGGACTGATTAAAGAGAAAGGAAAAGGATACAGGCTTTTGCATTCTGGTTTTTATTTTACAATTTAAAACAGTCTCACATCTCAAATTTCTTTATACATTTTTTTAATGTATCAACATTCTAAATAGCATATAATAAAATTTTAAAATGCACATTACCCCAGCCTTACAATGCAATTCTATTTTTATAGTAATAATTAATGTTTTATCTCATGCAGTTTTACAAATTATCCATATAAAGCTCGTTTTAGGGAAAGCTGCTTAGAGAGATTTCAGGGGACGCTAATCCACAGGACTTTCATTGAAATACTAAACACAAAGTCATATGACAACCTTATCATGACAAACCTAATTGAAAAATATTTGCAATAATATAGTCCCAAGCTACAAAAATCTCAAACACACGATATAGGTTCAGAATGATGGATTTGCTATTTATATTTGTTGGAAGATCTTTAAAATGGCATCATTTCTGTTTGTTTGTACAGAGGAATAAATTAGTCATTAACACACACACACACAATTTATATATAGAAACCCTGATGATCTTTGTGTTTTCCCCTTTTTCTGCTCTTGCAGAAAAATAATTAACAATATTGACTCTATTAAACAGTCACTGTTTACACTTCCAGCTTTGTGGGTGGCCAGCTATTTATGTTGCAGGACCCTAAGCAAGAGAACTGTGAGGAAAGAGCACACACATATACCACAAACACCAGAGTACTGTTTTGTGCAAGCTGATTTTAATTTAAAGTGAGAACATGGGTTTTCCACCCTCTGAAAATACTGGTGAATATCAAACTGCACCATAATTATCATGCTAGGTTCAGTTTGCTGCAAAAGCCTGCAGGCTCCCCCAGATGGTGCTTTCCTGTCCTGTTCTCCCAGTGCTGAGGTTGGTCAAAAGGTTAGAGCTAGCAGAGCAATTTAGGTTTAGGAGCTCAGAAGGCTGATCCCAGGGCAGCAGCAGTCTTTCGAAATTAGTCACAAACTATTCCCAGCACTGGGAGGAAGAGAAAGCAACAGCTACTGTGTGAGCTGGACTTCCAGTTTTAGCAGACAATTGCTCCATTTCCAGTCCAATCTATCCGAAAAAACTGAATGGAATAAAGCAGGTATCCTCAAAACAGGCTTCTTCCTTTGTATATGACTCTGCTTGTGTGTGTGTGTGTGTGCACACTTCATACAGTTGTGCCTATGGTGCAGTCATAATAATGCACATTCTCATTAGACCTGGATCATTAATGCATACTTTATTTTTCTAGCAAAATACCTTCTTGCTCCTGGCTTTATGTTTTCAGCATCTGCTAATGTATGTAAAATTGAGACAAAACTAGTTTATAAAGAATTTTTACTTCTTTATTCCCTTATTAACTGACTTGTATCTCCTGTTCATCCATCCTTTTTGCATTATTTGATTTTTGCTAATGTATTTAACAAACTGTATTTACTTCTATGGGCTGTTATCCACACCCATATTCTTTTGTATAATACGCTGTGTGAGGGCTGAGACAGATATAGGTCAGATCATCTCTTCCTTTAGCTCTGCATGGGTGTGGAGGGATGCTCCATGAACACTCTTCCCTTATCCGTGTTCCTTGCTTCCCATACCCTGAAGATGGCTTCCCAGAAGCTATAGAGTTAGTTTTGGGAGTAGGGAGAGTCAGGGCAGGTGCGTGGAACAGTGGGTACTTCAGCAGTGGGGTCCAGGGTGACATACATCATCCTCCCCTCCAACTTATGTAAGTTATCTAGGCTATATTATTTTTTTCTGTGGATTTCTTCTCCTTAGGAGTCATTGTGCCCTGACAGGGCAGGGGCTGGAAAGTATTGCGTGGGAGCACCTAGGAAAGCAAATATAGTCTCTAAACTCTTGGCCTCATATACTGCAAAAGAGTAACGGAACACAATATATGGTCAGGGGCTTAAAGAAGGCTGCCTACTCATGGAAATGACAGTCCTGGTTTCAAGTGGCTTGCATGACCATTAAAATCTACCAAAGGTTATTTCAAGCTATTGCAACATCATAACCTTACCATGGTGTATTACAGCTTTGTGGAAAATCAAGGTGTCAGGTTGCATCTTGCAGATGTTAAAAGGAGCAGTCCTTAGCAAGTGGAAGGAGTTAGATATGTGTCTTTTCTCCCCTCTCCCCATCGGTTACAACGGATTTTGAAGCTAATGTGAGATAGAAAGGATTAGAAAGGAAACAAGAAGATTCCCCCTCTGCTCAAACTCCAGCTGCATAACATGTAATCCAAACAACATAGCAACTGGCAATTTAAAGGTTGTTTCAGCTGGAGACTCCCACCAAATTCATATGTTTTTTGTTGTTGTTATTTTATTTAGTTCTGAGTAGCTTTATTTTAACCAAAGATACCTACTGGAAAATTTGCAAATGCAGGGCCAAATTATGCCCATTTAACTTGGGTGTAAATAGTGAGTAACTCTTCAAGTCAGTGAACTTTCTCTCAGATTGCACCAAAGTAAGTGAGCAAATACTTTGGCTTGAACAGAACAGAACAGATAAAAATAAAACAAGCAGTGAGCAAAGCCAATTATGTTCCACATTGCCTAGGGATGGTCAACCTAATTTACAGCTGACAGTGATTTGATGGACTGAATCATATTTTCTGACCTAGCATTTGGAGTAATTTTTATTGTAAACCAATCATTACAATATAAGACTTTCAGTACCATCAGTGTCACCATGACAAATGCCCACACGAGCATTAGCCTTGCTGCTAGGGTTTTTCCTCTCATTTTTCATTGCTTGGTATGTTCTAGAAGGTAGCTGGACGTGTTGTTCCCTGACTCTATCCTCAACACAAGCCCCAGGCATGGCAACTAATGGGTCGTGTAAGGGCTGCTATGCCAAACACTACCGTTTTATCAGTCAGGAGATGTTACCTGTCTCTTTGCTTGTAATTTTTTCAGTGGCACCGAATTTAGCTCATTTGTTCAGTTTGTAACTGAAGAACACCAGTTTGGGGGCTTGGTAGAACATTTTTTCTTCTCGTCCTCATCTCAGATCCAGTGGTGCAAGTAGAAATAATTTCTTGCCGGTACTGCACTCATGGGAGAGACACGGTGGGGGGGCACGTGACCTCCTCACGTGACCCTCCATGTGACTCCTTCCCGCCCCGCCCCAGCCCGGGGCCCCAACGCTTTCCCCATCCTCTCTGTTACCCCTATTGTAAATACAAACATCAATATGCTTAACTACTCACTTTCCCCCCACATATGTAGTATTCAGTCTGTTTATATGGAATATGGAAGTTGGGTGAGGAACCATTTCAGTATATGTATGACTTATTAAAAGACAAATTTTAAGTACAACTGTATCCTAAATTGCTTTATGGTATTGTACCCAAATCAATGGGAGATTCGACTTCCTTCATAGGAACAGACTCCTGAAATTCTTAGCAGTCACAAAAGTTGTCCATAGTCATGCAAATTGTCCCATTGTCTTCAATGGGATTGATCAAATGATTAAGGGTTTACAGGATTAGGTTCCAAGTTTGTAAATTGTTCTGGATGAAACTGACAATGCCTGAGCTGTCAGATCAGAAGGAGCTTCATTCGAATAAAGGTGGGCAGATGTGTGATAAGTCTTAGCTCCGTTGCTAAGATGAGGAACATCAGCAAAGTTCTTGGCAGATTCCTGAGGCAGCTGATTTAAGGCTGTCAGTGTCCAGCATTATAATCTTCACTTATAGTTCTCTCACTCACAAAGCTGGAAAATGAGGCATTTGTTTTCTTTGTTTTGCTGCTCCAGTTCCCATTAACAGAATGCATATAAGACTAGTTTGGCTGCAAAGAAGAATTCTATGTACACTGGGGACAACACCTAATACCTGTCAGACATCAGAATCCAAACATTCTCTGGTCAGTGTAAGCAGAGGCATTCCTCTAATGATTCGGACTTGATGTGATGCAGTATGGATGCCATGGATAATTCAGACCAATGAGGTGAAACAGAATAAAAAACACTGTTTAAACACTTTCCATTCCCCCCAAACCCTCCCCTCTTGAGAACTCCTGACCAACAATATGTATGCTAACAAACTTAAACAAAGCGTTTGTTTAAGTTTGTTAGCATATGTATTTGTGCTGTTAAAGCCATTTAAAGAATGAATGCCCTCCCTAGCCACTTTCTGCTCCTTTAAGGAGCAGAGCACAGGCCTTGCTAGCCCCAAGCCTTTCTGGTACCCCACACCCTCTAAAAATCTCTTGCCGGTACTGTGTACTGGCGGGTACCACCCTACTTGCATGCCTGCTCAGATCCTCTCTAACTTTTCCCCTGTATGTGATTTTATTCTTTTGATGGATTGATTTTTATCCCCGCTAAATATTTTGGGCTAGATTATGTCCCACAGTGCATTGGTGTGCTGCCCAGGAGCATGCAGGGAGGGAACTACAAATCATTGGCTTGCTTCCCTGCTCTTCCCTTGCTTCAGGGAGGTAGTAATTTGCTGCTGGGCTATGCCAACCACTCTACTGTACTGGCCCAGGTCTGTGGGCTGGCATGCTGGAGTGCAGAGACAAGGCACTATCACTCCCTCCCACCTGCAGGAAGCAGCAGATGCGACACCCCCTTTAACCTTGCATTCACTGATCCAAGATCCAGGTTGTCAGTGTACAGGCTTCAAATGTTGTCTTACTTCCTCTTACTCCCCTGTTTAGGCACACAGTCTGGCCTTCTGTCTAGCCCTTTATGAACAGAACACAATGACGCGCAATTTATTTTCATCCATTAATAACAAATTACCGGTATTCTTACTGTTTACTCAAGAGGTCTGATCTTTGATTTTTCTAAGATGTTGGGGCTGGCTACTCTTCAGAGGGCATATCCTATGCTGGGTGGTAAGACCCAATGTATGGAACAGAAATAAAGGAAAGCTTAGTGAAGGCTATTGCGGGGGGAAAGGGGGAAGGTGGAGGGCAGGGGAAGGTGGGGATGAAACATTCTGCTCTTGAACATGGGATATTTTGCACTACACACCTGCTCAAATCAGAGGCTGATAATTAGGATGTAGTGCGTGTGCAGAGGACTTTGCCTAATTATTTTGATCTTATTTTTGTTTGAGCTGTTAAACCTGGGATTTCTTTTTTTCCTGTCCAATATCTGGTAAAGATTGCTTATCAAATAATACATAGGCACCCTGCTACATATAACCAGGAGGATAAAGGACCATAATTATGCAAACCTCTGGTATTGAAGCAATGGGGACATATTGCCAAGATTTGCTGTAATGTATTGCATACATATATGAATACCTATAATCCATCCAAAAAGCTATGTGAAAAGAACATTATTAAGGGTTGTAAAGCGAAGCGCTCAGAAGCTAGGAAATGCCAGAACTGTGGTAACCAATGTACTTTTAATTCTGCTCTTTATGTGTTTGAATTTTAATAGGGTGTCTAATTACATGAGCACTTTTTTTTCCACCCAGGACCAAAAAAAAACCAAAACAAAACAGGTTGGAGGTGGAGAAATGAATATATTTGGGTGACCCATCTAAGCATCAATTAATTGGTTTGGTCACATGGGTTTATGTACTTGGAGTAAATACTGGGGTCCTTATGCTTTACTCACGCTTTACTCAGACAAACTTGTATTCCTTGTATACAACCTGTCATTAAAATTTGGTTTAAGAAAATCCGAATTTGGTCCAACAACATCTCTTAATGGATTGGCAGTCACAAATGGGTGAGGAGAGCTTCAGTAGGTCCCCAGGCTCTAGTATCCCAAGTGAAATAAGTGGGCAGAGTGGCTATGAAGAAGGAAAGCTGCACCAATGGGCTCCAGGAAAGAGAGCTCTGTGCTAGCCTGAAATACAACTGTATAAAGGGGATGAAGCTAGGGCCACACATACATGGGATTAATACCTGAGAATCTCTTCACAGAGGGTGCAAATGGGAAGCAGGTGCTATTTTAGCCCATAGTTTGGTGTTGTATATACAAAGAAGCTTCATCACCTACATAAAGTCTATTTATTTTTGTACCTGAATTTATGTGCTTGTGTCAGGAAGGTCAGTGAGTTTCAGCCAAATACGCAGGCGATCTGGCTGTGAGGGGGATGGATGGCAGAACACACGCAGATTAGCTGTTTGTTTGGGATTGCAACATTCAATACCCTGTGTAGACCTTTGTGTGGATCTAAGATCACAATTTTGCCCAATAAGCCCCTTAAATGGCTACAACTCCAATGGCAAATGATAACAAACAATCCTTGCAGACTGGTTTCAAGAGCAAACATGTTAAAGAGATGGATTGCTTCAGGCAGGGCATTTAGAAGGTCTTACTCTTCTTGCTTTATAAGTGCATGTTCGTGTTCCCAAATAAATGTTCCTTCTCTGAAATAAGCACGCTGTTCAGGAAATGTTCAACTGAAATGAGTTACATTAACTTATGAGATGCCTGCTTAGAAAAGCATGCCTCTCTGAGAGGAAATTCATGACAATGAACAGAGTTCCTTTAAGAGATGTCAGATAATGAGCTGACCACAAAACAAAGAGAGGACTCAGCAGCAATATATTTAAGTCTGTGCTCAAGAGAAGTGTACTGCTGTCCAGTTTATGCATATTATGAGCTGGGTCTTTCTCCCACTGACTTCAAGTGTTTTTTTAATTGATGTCAGTGGGAACAGGAGCAGGTGCTTAACACTCATACAGTTGATGAAATTCATATTTAGATTGCAGAAGCAGTTAAAGATGCCCATAAATATGCACTAAGCCCCCAAAGACATACACTGAACAACTATTAGCCTGGTTTGATTGGGCAAGGTGTGTGTACAGCAGTGCTGTCTGCATTTCTTAGCCTGAAGGCTAAACATATTGTTTCAAAAAGGTTAAAGGGCCACAGTCAATAACCTGGAACAGATTCCCTGCCCTGCACTTTTTGGCTGGCAGATGGCACTAAGGGCACAGGAACCACCCACAGATCTCCAGATGGGGATTTCACTAGTGGACACAGTGCTGGTGTGGCTGGCTCCTCAGCTTCCCTCCTCACACCCTGGCACAGTGAGAGTAGAGAGGGGTATTTTCCAAGGTGAAGAATTGGAGTAGCTGAAGCTTGCTGTACTCTAGCTGTCCCCAGCTGGCTGGGGCAGAGAATCAGGGAGCCATATAGGGTTGTTATTTCTCAACTTATCGCTGCTCTCCCTCTCCTTGGCTCTCCTGGGTGACTGCTGGGGCAACCAGACATCCTTTGTTAAGTGCTCTCATTGGCTTAATTCAGCTCCTATTCTGATTTCCCGGTGGCTCTTACAGCCTGGCAGGAATGCAAACAATGAAGCAGCCAAAGCTATTCTCTTCTCCCTCCCCTACAGTGCAATAGGAAGCCAGCAGAGGAGCTGCTGAGCAGCTGCAGTAAGTAAAGGACAACAGCTGGCTCACCGCATTGTTGCTCCTGGGTTTGCAGGGACAGTTTTGTGAGATAGTGGAGGAGGTGCTGCCTGCAGTGATGGGGCTGATTCAGACACTTCTATTTAGAGATTGCAGGGCCTGACACAAGGAACACATCTCCAATCGATAGTCAAATACAAATGGATGGCCCTCTTGCCAGCCACAGTTTTGAGACTGGAGGGCCACATCTTGGAACACTACTGATATACACCGTATGTATATGGTCATGAATAATATGGCATAAGTGCCTGTATTCCATTCAGCATAGTATACAGGAGAAACCCTTTCATCAAATGACTTTCTGCTGCACAAGCAGACACCACGAAGCCCGCCATGCCAATGGCATCATGGTTTCCATAGCAACTGATATACTTCAGACAGAGAAAGGCAGAGGAAGACTGAATATAAGGGTAAACTCTGAACAGTGTCAGAAGAATATAGTTTTAGACTGCAGATGGCAGAAACAAATGATGGGAGAGTGCATGGGGACACTAAAGTATTTGTTGACAGCTCGCGTGGCTTCCCCTCTTATCAACAGAGTGATCACCCTAAATTTACAGCAATGAAAACTTTATAGAAACAGGCCTCCAGGGTGGGATTAACCTATCACTGGCCCTAGGTGAGCACAGGATTGCAGCACTGCTCAGGTTTGGCCTGACCACCATTATGATGGAGGAGTGGCAGGGTCAAATTTGAGGGAGTGGTATTGTAACCTGGTGTACAGGGTGAGAGTGTCTCTTGGGTTTCTCTCTTCCCCCGAATTTGAGCCCTATGCATGTGCCTCATTTGCTTATGCATTAATATGATCCTGTACTCCTCCATAATACAGAGATAATTTTTTCCTCCTTCCTTCCCCTGCCCTTCCTCATTCTACTCTGTCATCTCTCCCTCCTCTTCCCCATTCTTGTTCTTTAGACAGACAGAAAAAATCTGTTGTGTTATGGTGGTAATTCCCATTGTATTGACTAGGAGGAGTTTAATCCCTCATTAGATCTGGCTGTAAAAACTTTGACAGAGCCATTTTCCAGGAAATTTTTTTTCCAACAATGTAAAAACATCACATTTCAACATTTTTGGAACAAAAATTTAATTTTTTTTCTTTTGAATGACTTCATTTATTTTTTTAAAATTGTATTATATACATATTATAATATAATATAAAATAAAAACTCAAAATAAAATCAAAACATTATCCAAAACAATTTTTTTTCCTGAATTTTCTTTTGTAGAGAATTTTGAAATTTTGGGGTTTCATTCCGATTTGGAACAAAGGCAAATTTTAAATCCTTCACAGAATGGAATCTGGCACAGGTCTGTCCTTCATGCTGAGTTTGGCCAAGATTTTCAAAATAGGAGTCTTAAATTAGGTTCCTAAATTCATGCTTAAGCACCTAACTAAATTACTGATTTTTAGAGCATCTATATCTGCCATTGACTTAATGGCCCTACACTTTTCGTTGACTCAAATCAGACCGTAGGAACCTACCTACCTACCTATCTTAGAAGCCTAACTTTACAAACTCATTTCTGAAGATTTTGGCCTGTATTTTTAATCCTATTTTATTATAATAAGAAAGGAATTTGCTCAACAAAGACTGGCTTCTCCTGTATTTTTCTTAACAGTTCTAGAAATATGGGGCCATGTTCAGAGATCAATAAATTTTTAAGGCTAGAAGGATTCATTCTGGTCATCTAATCTGACTGGCCACATAACACCGGCCACAGAACCTAAAGTAGTAATTTCTGCATCAAGCCCATAATTTCTGTCTGAGATAAAGCATATAATTTAGAAAGACATCCAGTTATGGTGATCTTACAGAACTTTTGCTGTGGTTTCCTACTCAACAAATCATTGGAAAAACACCAGTTACACATCACTGATTGACTCCACAATAGAGCTCCTGTGACAGGTAACTAAGTTATGCCAGTAATTTCCTCAAAATAATTATCCACTCTAATTAACTACTTTGCTGCAGCATCAACTAACACGTTGATTCTTAAATATAAGTACCGGTAAGTAATTTTATGAGGCTATCGCTTGATAGTAAGCCTAGAGGAGCTTGATCTTATTTTGATTGATGCAGAAATTGGTAGTAATTATTATTACATGACTACCTTTCCACAAGAGCTATCTTTTAGCTAAATTTTAATAGGCCCATATACTGTGACACTTTTTTTTTGAAGGGGTGAAAAATCCTTTTAAATTCACTGGGGATTACAACAGCAGTAATTTTCTTGGAATTGGTCCTTAATACACTGGATAGCTCTCAGCTTTACCTCAAGATGGTTAACAAACCCATCATTAACTGTGTTTAATGAAAATTTATATTTTTTATCTGAGTAATACTGAGCGACAAAGCATTATAATCATGACCTTGGTTATTCATATGTCAGTACATGAACAAATGAGGTTCAAAATGCATATATATATGCATTTTGAACCTCATTTGTTCATCATATATTATATATATATATATATGTGTGTATATATGTGTGTATATATATATGTGTATATATATATATATATATACACACACACACACACACACGTGTCTTGTTATATATGTATATATAAATACAGTACTGTGTGTGGAAATAGACTATATCTTGCCAGTTGTTACCATTCATTTCTTCACTATATCTTGAAATTTCTTCCTGAAATTTTCAGAACAGTTCCTCATGACCTTCTGAACTATTGTATGAGGAAATGGAGCATGATGAATGACTGAGGATATAATTTATAAAGATCTAATAATAAATATTAACACTTCATATAATCAGGAAACATTACTATCTACAGTAGAATTATTCACACCAAATTTGAAGGTAATAAAGCACAATTGTGAAGATTAAAAAAACCTGGCAAAACCATTATAATGGACAACAGGATATGATACATCACAAAATTACTTGGCTGGATTTTCATCTTTTATATGCTATTGATAAAAAGCACCTACTGGAACGTGTGAAATTGCTCTGGTTTAATTTTACCTAAAACAACACACACACAAAAGATTACAAGGATGATCAATTATTGATTTTGTCCTAGAAACTGTGATAAAAAGAACTGTCAAGGGGGAAATTTTCTGTGTGGGAGGCAGGGAATGAAACATTCACTATATTTTTTTTAAAAACTTTATATATGTAGCTCATGTTCTGATAAATGAAATAATACGATAGGATTTCCCCCTTCAAAACAGAAGGAAAAACTACAGAACCTTACTTCAGGTTCTTAGCATGTGGAAAGAATTCAGTTGATCTAGGAGAGCATTTAATAGGTAACACTGTTGACCCTCCGGTCTTGTCAGACTCATCTTCCCACCATGGTTCAGGTTTCTTAGTCTTCTTCCTTTGTCTTGTTGGTATTCTCATACAAGCTTGTGGTGCCTTCTAAATAGCAGTTGAAGAATGATGGGTTTGTGGATGCTAGTTGGGTCAATTTTGCCAAGCGGGTATGAAGGACAAGAGTAGAATTTATACAACATGCTCTTCTCTGTATATTGAGGGCACTTGATGTGAACAATATATTTCTCCGGGTCTGAGTTTCATTGGTGAACAGGACAAATCTAGGGAGTAGCTGAACTCTGTGGGATGTTCTTCAAGCAAATCAAGACCACCATGTTTAAAAGCTCAGTGAAGCATTAATTCTGATTCAGGTCTTCTCCCTACCTCTGAGGGAATTGATGTGCAGGTTTAGTGAGGCCCCCAGTGACAATATTAACACTGCCGATGATCCAGCCTTGCTGCCAGGTAGGAAGGGAACTCTGGAGGCCTCATGGAGGAGCTGGACTTTCATGCAGATGACCTGAGATAAACAATTTTGAGGTTGGGATTTGCTTTGGATCCTCAACCTCTGTGAAGATGAGACTCCACACTCATTTCCCCCATTTCAGCCACTAATCTCTCCTTCATCCCACAGTTAACATAAACTGAGTTAAAATATAGAAAGTTTTTACTTATTTTTTTCCTCATCTGAATATTTTTGTGCAGAAGAAGACAACCTAGGTGCTTATTTCAAGCTCTTCATCTTACTGTGCCAGAATACGGAATGTAACCAGCTCCATCTTTATGGTAAGTGTCAATTAGAACTGGATGAATAGTTAAAAACACATTTTGGAATGTTTCCATGAATAAAAGACACTGAGTTCAGGTCCCTATGATTTATGGTGTGACATTATGTGTTACTCTTGAGTATTCAGGTACAGGGTAGGTATCCATAAAACATTTGCTAAAACCATGGTGTCAAGAAGTTTAGTATGACTGGATATTCAGCCAAAAATTCCATTAAATATTCTCCTGTTCATTTTTCCAATCAAGGAACAGAAAAAATGCCATGCGACTTAGACACAAAAAGAATAATAACTATTGAAAACACCAACTATTCTAAGATAGCATTTCACAAAACAGGATGTAAGTCATTTGATGCCTCCTACAAAAGTTTCTCAGAAATCAGGACTGATTTGTGAGCAGTACCCTAGCCTCCAAAGGAGATACATTTGTATTAAATTTTATTCATAACTAGTAGTTCAAAAAGATCTCATTTCAAGGATGACAAAACCACAGCACCTAATATTACAATAGCACCTAGAGGTCCCAACCAAGATCTGTGTTGTACACAGACAGTCATTCCCTGAAGAGTTTACAGAGTAAATAGACAAGACAGACAAAGGCTAGAAGGGAAACAGAGGCCAAGCGACATATCTAGGCCACACAGCAGGCCAATGGCTGACCTGGGAATAGAGCTCAGGTTTCCTGGCTCATGAGCCAGTGCGCTATCCACTAGCCCCTGCTGTCTCCCAGTGGATGCTTGAGATGCTTGAATTTATGAAGCCTTTTTTACTCAAGACAAGGGAGGAATTTCTTTAAGGTGACCTTTGTGCTACACGTGACATTCACACTTTCCTTTTTCTCCCCCTGCCACTACTGCCCAAGCTGCAGCTATTCCTCTTTTAGGTTCAGAGAACTTGACTTCTATTTCTTCTTCCTCCTTTTTTTTCCTCCTTTTTTTTCCTCCTCCCACATGAGTGCAGCATGCTCTCTCAGGTTTAGTATATAGGCTCCTAGAGCTTAAGTCATTACCTTCACTTCCATTTGATTCCTTCTTTCTTCTTCTACATCATGTTGCAGTAATTGCAACATTGTAGGTTGCAGCGAAATGAGCAAATGTACCTTTATGTTTAGTGCAGAGCAAACATGTTACTTTTTGACATGTTGTGCTGTGCATTTTGAATAGATAAGGTGCAGAAAAGAGGCAGGGAGAGTTTATTTTTATTATAGCACGGTACCAAAATGATTGTTCTGAAGTTGTCAATGAGAATCAACAAACAGCTTGCTTTTCCTGAAGAAGGCTGTGGAGAGAGTCATTGGGGTAGTGGATCAGATCACAGAAAGCAGCAGTAGGAACATGGTTATGGCTAGAATAGAAAAAACATATATAGGGCTTGATTCTAATATCTCTCCCACCAATGTAAATCAGGAGTGCACGTGTAATGTTAGTGGTGTTACACCAATGTGAAATGGATGTGGATCAGAATCAAGCCCATATAATCCAGAGTATATCAGTATCCTCTTTTGACTTCTTTTTGTTTTGTCTTTCAACTGGTTCTCTCTTTGGAAAGATGATAAGTGAAAGACAAATATTAAAACAAATCCAACAGACCTCAGAGATGTAGACATGATCAGGGCTCTACTGATGTTTCCTTGGTATTACCTGGAACACTTAGCATGAATAAAGTTCTATTGTCCCAACAATCTCTATTTTTACAAATAATATCCTGTTTCTGAATACCCTTTTTATTAGAAATGGTCCCAAGTTGTAGTTCAGTCCTGGATCCAAACTTCCCCCAAGTCCAGAAATGTTCAGATCCAAGGATTTGTTTTGAAGCCATCTGTTCTTTAAATGTAAAAGCACTGGATTGTATATTAATTATATCATCTGCCATTAATGTGGCACATTGGAAAGAACTGCTTTGACACAAGTGTTACAGTGCTTCCTCACATGTTTTGGAATTTTTCTGTCACAAAGGTGGCTTTCCTGATATGATTCTGCAGCCTCCCCACCCAGCCCAAATCTCCTGCTCTTCATCTTGCCCCCCCACAACAGCTGGTTCATAGCTGCTCCACTGCAAGCAGGTTCTTTTTATGGCTGCCTAGCCCACTTGCAGCTGTGCTGCTTGCCAGCTGGCCTGCAAACTTTCTGGGTCCGGTGAGAATTACTGATTTTCAGGTTTTTAGTTTCCCAACAAAAAATAATAAAAATTGAGGAAAGTAGATATTTTCTGTTATAATTTTCATTTAGTTGAAAACCCTATTTTCTGTTGAAAATAGTTTCAGTAGAAAATTTTTGACTAAACGTACTTATGACCAGTCCCAAAAATGTGCTTAATTCTGATCAAGATATTTAACATGATGCAGATGCCAGAGTAACACATGGGCTATATTCACCCCGGTCTATATAGTGTCATATCAAACACACATATTGCATAATAGATTATATGAAGTAAGGTTTATCATTCACATGACTGGTTTTCAAATCTTACTGAATGTGATATTTATTAAAGACTTTTCTATAGTGGAGAACGTTGTACCAGAACATAATATAAAAATCACTTCTATCATGTGAAATGTGCAATCATAATAAGCAGATATTTAACTCATAGTGTGCTCTTGGGCTCACAATGACAATCAGAGGCTTAGAAGGTGTAATTGTTTCATCTGCAGATATACTGAGGCTGGTGGCAAAGCTGGTTTTGTGGAATAGGAAATGTTTGCGCTTGGGTAGTAAATGCAGGTCAGTATTTGTTTTGTGATAAAAATATATAGGACAAGCCAAAAAATTCAACGTCAGAAAGGTCAAATACTGGGAATATCAGAAGAAAAGAACTCTAAACCAGGTAAAATACATATGTGTGCTGCCTCCCCTACCCCACTCCATGGGTAATTTTCTTGCAGAATGGTATAAAATTGTACCTCCTCTGGGGGAACTTTAGGAGAGACTGGATTTTTCAGGAAATCCTCTGACACATAGAGGGAATGGTTCCTGCATGCCTCCATGCACAAAAACTGCAATTGTGCTCTGCTGTTGCATGGGAATGGGAAAAAGTATCTTTGTGACTGCCTCCTTAATCTTCCTGCAAGGGCTTGGGACAATCCAGCCTGAAGAAAGAGCCTGATACCAGACTTAAATCAAAATCCCAGTTCTGGAATAGCTGGAGTAGCTGTTTTCTGTCTTACTGACTAGTGATGTGATGTATCATTATTCATGAGTATTCTTAGGAGGAGAGAGCTGTATGAACTCTCATTTTCTATGGAAGGGTTCTTATGGAGCCAGCATTACCATGAGATAAGATGATACCACAGGAAATTCAAGATGGAAAAGGGCCAGAGCCAGGTCACTGCAGAGCTGAAATCCGTCAATCTAAATTTCAATTTAAGAGGCTCTCATTTATGACAGATTCTTCCATTCAGAAGAATTCTTTTAAAGGCAGTAACTCTTAAATGAGGCTTAATAATCTTTGGTTTGACAATAACCAGTGGTAGAACCTAAATGCATGCTTAATACTGTACTCTGTCAGCCATTTGTATTTGTAGCTGGAGATGTCTACATTTTTCTTTTTTGTTTTGTGGCGTGGGGTAGAGGAGGCAGCACATGTATGTATTTTACCTGGTTTAAAGTTATTTTCTTCTGATATTCCCAGTATTTGACCTTTCTGCCAGTGAATTTTGTTATCAAAGGTTATGGATCTTTTACAGGAATGGGTAGGTGAAGTTCTGGAGCCTGCGATGTGCTAGAGGACAGACTAGATGTTCATGATGGTCTCTTAAAGTCTATACGTTTTTTTTTCTTGGAGCCAGCACTGCAAGGAATATATTAAGTAACACCACAGGAAACTCAGGGTAGACAAGGGCCAATGCACCAGTTCACAGCAGAGTTCAAAGTTTGTCAGACTCCATTTATATATCCAAAATCTTGTAATGAAAATCAGTTATCCAATAAAAACAATATCCAGTGACAATAAAAGAGCTGGCATGTCAGCATATATCAGGTCGCTAATTGCTAACACACCAATGAAATCCTTTCCTAGGGATTGTGCATGGATATGTGTGTGAGCATCTTTGAGTGAAAGAATGAGGGGAACCCATAATCTAAGGAGCCATGAAAATGAAAAGTTTAGAAGAGGAAAAGTAGAACACAGGAATTAAAAAAGTGGGAGAGATGATTGTAAAGAAGAAACAAACAACATACGAAGAGAAGAAGAGAAAAATAGAGAAGATATAACAGTTTATCAGACTAAGATGCCAGAAATCCTTGCACCCACCTAAATAGAAGATATTTCATTACATAAGGTATTTACATTACATGCTCACATAGGCCCCAAGCAACTGTTTCCATGAAAATCCCCTGTTGAAGTCAATGGGATCTGCCCAAGCAGTGGAAGTTAGTGGATCAATACCATAAATATGCTGTGAAAATAAATATGGATTTTATGGGCTTGATCCTTCAAAGTGCTGGGTACTCTCAACTCCTATTGACTTCCAGGTCAGTAGCTAATGTATGAATGAGAGCTGATGCATCAATGGAGTTGCAATATATGGATCAATGGAAAGTGATGCATTAGGAGGAGCTGAGAGTGCTCAGCATCTTGGAAGATCAGGTTATATATATTCATTTTTATTAATTTAACAGTATTGAACATATATTGTTAAACACATATAACCAAACTGGTAGTAAGAAAGTGAAGGGCATGAATTTAAATTCTGAAATTTCCAAACATTTCTGATATAGTATTACGGAAAAATTATCAGAACTTTGCTTTATGATGCTATCATATTAATAACTGTGTCCCAAATGTATCGTGGCAAGTAGCACTGAATTATGGATTAAGTAAACCAACAGCATGTATGCAATGATTATTGCATATGGGAAGTAGGCATTTTGAAGCAACATAATCAAACACTTTTGTTAGGTTAATCTGCTTACCTCCCATGCACCGTACTGAACATTCACTTTATAGAAATCCAAGACTGTGGAATTTCAGCAACAATGATATGATACAAAATAATTAGCTTGTTTTCAGTGCTTAAAAAGTCATTCATTTGTTGTGAAGTCTCTAATTAAGCTAATCCGAGTTTATAATGCATTAGCAGCAGCACTTTATGTGGAAGTTACTTCTTGCAAGATTAAAAGGACTTCTTCAAAATGTAAAACTGCTCAAAATCAGAAGTAGAATACTGGAGGTTGGGATATGAACAGTACAAATGAAAGAACTAAATTCACTAAGGATGATAATTGATTTGTTCCTTTGTTCCCATATGTAATTTGTCCAAATGAGGTTTGCAGCATTCTCCTGGCCCATGTGAATGTTTGAAGGTTCTAGTGACCCATCTCCTTTTCTGGTTTAAAAAGTTATGACAATCTGTCACCATCATCTACTTAGGAGATCCTCTTATAGCATTATCCAATTATTCACTAAACTGTGTAAAGGTCTCCTGACTCAGACTACAATAGATGAAAAAATGATTTTCGGTTTGATGTTGGACTTTAGTGGAAGAAAAAGAGCTGATGATAGTATAAAGCTGACACAGAACAAAGTATAAAGCCTGAAATCTAGAATATGATTAGTCTTGACCCTCTGGCCACCATGAAGAAAGCAATGAAAAAGTGGAGAAGAGATATTTTGGCTAAAAAAAAAAAAAAGAAGTAGAAGTTTATACCTAACACATTCCTTTTTTCACTATGTGCAAAGTTATTGCTTTTGCCAACTTTGTGTCTTGTTTGCAAACTTAACCAATGAGAGTGAGATGTGATTAATCTTTAGTTGCAATGCTTGAAAGACATTAAGGAATAATTTAATGAGTTTGCAATATTAATGGAATAAGCCTAAGTGGAAAACTACATGGTGATGTGGAAAATAAAATATTCCCTCTCCCAGTTGAAATGGACAATGGATCAAAACAAATACTGAAAATTCAGTCAATGAAGGCTATGAAGAGATATCAAAATGAATTGGGGAAGACTGGGTCCTGGAGCCTGGTACCCTTTAATTTATAAAAGGCAAGGATTTGCAAATTTTGTAGACACAGAGACATGAATCTGGTATTTAAATACTATGTTGAAGACTCGGTATCCAACTATTTCATACCTAAGAACAAAAATAGGAAAAGATGGCATACAAAGTCAATAAAGCTACCTCAGGTCAACACTATATGCTCTGAGTAATGAGCTGCAAGATCTGTTACAGATCTACTTATAGATGCAAGCAGCTAAAATGTGTGATTGCTATAATAACTGCCACATCATGTAGCATTCTTTTTGTTCCGCACAGCAGCTCTTTCACAGGTAGAACAAGTATCAATATTTCATGTACACTTCCCACAAGTGCTATTTAATTTGTTGTAAAGAGCAAAATATACCTGGCATGTAAAAAAGAAATCCTTTACCTTGCAAACCTCATTTAATAGATCAATGAAACTTGGAGATGGGGAAAATGAGAGATGTGAGGACAGCTGTCATGTATGCACCATGACAATTCTCTTTCAAGCTCATTTTTTTCATGGGTGCTACAAACCTGACTTCTATAAACATTTTATTTGAGAAGAATTTGAATGAATCCCATTTTTCAATCTATACAAAATGAAGAAAAAAAATCTTTCATATAATATTATAGTGCACTGGGAAAAGTAATCGCAAATATACTATCTGCTACCTCAACAATGTTGTTATCCACATATTGTAGTGAGAGTCAAGTCTTCTGAGTTAGTGGCTAACAGGTGTTGCTGGTGGGAACTCATGTTAGCATTGCAGTGCCTAAACCACTACGGGAGAGATTTAGCGCCCATTGAATCCAGTGGAAGGACTCTCATTGACTTCAGTAGGGGATGGATCAGGCTCTAAGAGAGAGATGACCCCATGCATCAACAACAGAATTGTCAATTAAGTTCCAGAATCTTTATTGCTAACGGTACAAGAGACAGAAAGAGCACTGGCTGGCTTTCAGATATAACGCTGAGTTCATAATTAGGAGTCCACACCACCGCCAATGCATTTTATTTGTAAACTGAGCAGATTTAATTTGGCTATGCCGGGGGGAAGTACATATGAAATCCTGCAATGCTATTTGTACAGAGTCACTTTTCAGAACAGAACCACACTTTAAGGGACAGTTTCAAAGGGCTGCTGTAACGGTGTCTGTAATACCTGTCAGTGCATGTGTTTGCATGTACGCAAAACACTCACATGACCATAAAAATGGCTGTGTGCCCAAATCAGGCATTTGTGTTCCCGTCAACAATTACCTAGTTGTTTCACTCACATTGTGGGAGTAATTATAGGGATTCTGGCAACATTTGGTCTTAGCTTGTGACATTTAAAAATAACTTAGCAAACCTGACAGGTAAAGGTGTGCTCAGCCTCAGACTCTATTTATACCAGGAGCAGTAGATAAAAATCATACAGCAGCTGACTGGAGCAGACCTTGAGGAGACTTCATTGGCCCTAGGGATCTGTCTTAAACACATAAAAGCAAGGTCATTTTCTCTTAATGAGGCATCGCCGTCTCCATCTATAAATCACCCTAATATGCCTGCATATTACTGTTTATATAGTTAAATAACCAGCAGTTTGGGGAGAATAAAAAAGGAGAATAATGCTGCTGTAAGCACTATAGGGAGAGTTGCATTTGAGTAAAAAACCCCTATATGATCAATGAATGACACTTTAGGGTCTCAATCCCTTGAGGTGGCAAGTCTCTCCTGGCACATACTCATTTCCTTCAACTCTCTTGGAAGCAGAGAATCTTCTAACAGGTGCTCAGAGTCTTGGATCAGTCCCTGATTGGGGAACACACCTTCCTTAACTCTCACTTTCTTAGATTGTTATTATCATTCATAGACAAAGGCAGAAACTGGGCAGTATCTCCCCTGCTGGATATTCTTGTATGTGGGAGTCCTCAGCAGGCACAGAGCCAGCATAGCTGATTCCTACACTACCTGCCCCTGATAGGCCCTGTCATAGGGGACATGGCATGGGCAGAGTGGGACATGTGTGAAAAGAAGTAGGAAAAGAAGGGGCTGGGGAAAAGAAAATAAGTTGCCCAGAGGCATCTCTGCACCCCAGCAATCCCTGGATACCTTGGAATCATCGGTAGTTAATGTAGTTCAGAGCAACCTTGAGGCTGCTGTACTTTACACCATGGACCAGATTGGCAGCTGGAAGGCCCCAGGGTGCCGGGGGAGGAGGTGGCATAAAACTGGTTTAAAGCCACCTTTAGCCCTCTGGCTTGGTCAGACCAGAGATATTTATTCATTCCACATATTAACCATTGGTGGAGAAATGACATCTGACTTCATAGACCATGTTGAATTGCAATATTTTATTAAAAATGTGTTCATACTGAGGGAGTTGCTGAACCATTTTTTGCCATCCAATAGGGTAGATCCATCTTCTTTATACGTTTTCCAGATATCAGCTTCTAACAGTAACTTGTAGCTCATAGAGATCAAAATACAATTACGTAACTGATGTGTTTTATTTAAAATGGAAAGAGATACTTTTTAGTTCTAGAAGAACAATCTGGCGATAGGCGGAAGGGATATAGTTTGGTAGCCATAGCCACACAGGATTAGAGGTATGAGATATAATATATACAAGGACTCAAGGGTGTGATTATCTCAGGATAGTACACCCTTTAGGATTTTAAATTGCATCCACAGCAATCAAACCTGTTACCAAAGCATTTATTTTAATGCACAGATAAATTTGTAGTTCTTGTTTATATAGCTCATCCTCTGGAGGCACTAATATGATTTCCTTTAAAACTCAAGTTAATGAGAAAATAATGGAGAATTGTAGATATAAGCAAATTTTTTTCATTGTCACTGTCATCATCTCTTATACAGCCAGAGGGTTCTCTGAAAAATATAAGTTGGATTTATTTTATGTACTGCAAAACCTTTAACAATCTTTCTTTACACCAAGCTTTCTGATTTAAGCCTAAAGCCAAAAAAACTTACTGTCTAAACAGATTTCTACATCAGTATATCATCCATAAGCCTTACTTTATCCCTAATAGGAAACTTAAAATTGTAACTCTTAAAACTTCACCTTGGCAAAATACATTCTCATTTTATTGACTTTTCTGGGCTGAAATCACTGATGAGATACTGTATGTGACCAGGAAATAGGGATTGCATATCAGTTGCTGAGTGTAGTGAACTGTGTAATGAAGCCATGTTTGTTTACTTTTCTTTGTATATAGCGCTGCAGTGAATCTCCAGACATTTTCAGCTGTTTGGTGATTGCTTTTTACTTTGTCGTTTATTCTAAATCCTTTGGAACAATAGGTGAACTTCATTCTCATGGAATTTCACTTGGTTTCCTTTTAATGTAAATGCAAGATGTTGACTTAAGTGGGTCTGATAAGAGTTGGCATCAAACAACAGTGATAAATTTAATCTGGGAAATAGCTTATTTTTTTTAAATATATACATTAAGCAAACAACTATAGGGATTTGGGCTCCTGACAGTCCAAGCTCCATTAACACTGTATTTCTCTAGCTCTACATGATTGGCTTGGGCATATACAGTTACACAAGGATTTTCATTGCATTCGCACTGGAGGGTGGTAGGCATTGAAATACCTGCTATCCCTTGGTGAGACTGAGGAAAAGGCCTGCTTTGGGGGGCAGGATGGAATTGCTTTATCCCAGAGCATCTGCCTCTCAGAGCGACTTTGTTGACAAAGGAATGCACAAACTACATTATCTCTTTATGGGATGTAGACTACTCTTCTCCTAGGTGATTGGATAGTTCTGTTATCTTACGGGATGGCTAAGGAGCCTGGAGTCTAGAATGGGTGCCCTTGCTGGACCACAGAGAGGGAATACATGTGCAGTTGCCCTGAAATGTGACATATATGGGGCAGCATGTGTGGATCAGTAACAGCGTGAATTGCACAAGTGCCAACAGCAATGTAAGCAAGTACCCTAGAAGGGTGTATAGGGTGGGAAGGTAGAGTTAGTCTCTTCCCCTCACTGCTCCACGTGACAGTTAAGGGAGTGGTATCTTTTTGCCCATCCTTTATATGGGCAGTTCAAAGCTCTTTGTCCCTTCTGCCTCTCTGCATACTTAGGGTACGTCTTCACTACCGGCTGTATCGGTGGATAGCAATTGATTTCTTGGGGATCGATATATCGCGTCTCATCTAGACGTGATATATCGATCCCCAAACGCGCTCCTGTCGACTCCGGAACTCCACCAACGTGAACGGCGGTAGCGGAGTCGACATGGGGAGCCGTGGACGTCGATCCCGCGCCGTGAGGACAGTAAGTAATTCAATCTAAGGTACTTCGACTTCAGCTACGCTATTCACTTAGCTGAAGTTGCATATCTTAGATCGATCCCCCCTCCTAGTGTAGACCAGCCCTTAGCTAAAGACCAGGCAAAATCTAGCCACCGGTGTGTTCCTATTGGTTCGATAGCAGGGGCCAGCAACCTTTGAAAAGTGGTGTGCTAAGTCTTCATTAATTGAAGGTTTCACGTGCCAGACTGGCAGCACGTGCGGCAGACTGAACCCCAGACAGGCAGCGGGCTGAGCTGGTCAGCTTACTGCTGGTCTGGGGTTCTGTTCGCTGGCCCCTGCCAGCCAGGGTCCTAGCCTCTGGCCCCGCTCAGCCACCTGCCAGCCCGGGTTCTGTCCATCCATGCCGGCAGTGGGTTGAGCAGGGCCGGTGGCCGGGACCCTGGCAGGCAAGGGCCAGCTGCCGGAACCCCAGACTGGCAGCAGGCTGAGCGGCTCATCCCACTGCTGGTCTGGGGTCCTGTAATCCAGGTCAGCAGCAGACTGAGCGGTACCAGTGGCCGGGACCCCGGCTGGAAGGGGCCGGCTGCCAGAACCCCAAACTGGCAGCGGGCTGAGCGGCTCATCCCACTGCTGGTCTGGGGTCCCGTAATCCAGGCCAGCAGCAGACTGAGTGGGGCTGGCGGCCGGGACCCCAGCTGGCAGCAGCATGCTACTAAAAATCAGCCCGCGTGCTGCCTTTGCCACATGTGCTGCAGGTTGCTGACCCCTGTTCTATAGTAACACTATGAACTGAGTGAAACCTCGTTATGGGTTGACTTCAAACTCCATTGAGGCATATATGAACTCACCCTTCAGTTAACATAACTGTAAGCATAAGCTCTTACCTAAGACAAAAAGGAGCATGTTAATGCACTGAGGAGCTTTTGCTGAGTATTGGTGTGTGTATGTGAGTGTGTGAGAGACAGAAGGCAGAATGGACAAAACTGGGAAAGCCAAAGAGAGAAAGGAGGCAGAAGGAGTAGCTAAAATCATGGTGGCTGATTTTGGGTCAAGGATGCATGCTGAAAGGAGTGCTTTTGGTGCTGTGAAAAAAGAAGCCATTTCCTGTTATTTGATTCCTTCTGTGTGCAGAAACCTAGACCATGCAAGGTGGAGAAAGGTGCCCACTGCATAGTCCTAAGAGTAAGGATCAGGCACAACTACAATCCTAGTGCTCTTTGGAGCTCAGGGATGGCTCCTTCCTTACTCCCAGGCAGGAGGCTGGGTCATAGCTCTATCCCCTCATGCACCAGCCAGCAGAGCTGGCCAACTGTAGGGAGTGGAGAAAATGTACTTCCTGAACAGGTGCAGCAGTCGGCACCTTGCCTCTGCCTCCTGGAGCTCCAGGGTGCACATTCCAGTGTACAGAGAAAGCCTTTTGATACTTCTCCGAGGATTGTGCAGCTCTCCACTGCCCCCAGTGAAGGGCTGTGACTTTCAGGCACATCTGAGGATACAGAACTCCTGCTCCCATGGAAGTGTAACCTGTTGACTTTGATAGGAACTCAAGAATGAAGTGAGTCTGGAATGAATGGATCAGAAAAATGTTTCATTTTTAAACCACTGAGAACTGTAAAGCTGAATTGTCTCTAATGCCAAGAGAAACAAGAATGCAAAGCTGCAATCATGTGTGTTTAAAACAGAAATACGTTGTGATTGGGCTAACTAAGATTTAGATAATCTAGGAAACAGGCTGTGAATATTAAAAGGCCAGCACAGAGGATTTAATAAAAGGCCAGACTTAATGATTTCTCCAATTCCTAAAGGCCCTGATGAACTAACCAGCTTTCCTGGCCAGTTCACTGCCACCAGATTGCCTTACTGCTGCTAGCCCTTGCAATACTAAACATCCTGTTTTGCAGCAGCATTTTTGCTAATACCATGTATTTGACACACTTGGAATCAGACACAGCCTATACCTTTGGGATCTGATTGGGAAACCCATTCAAATTTTCCTTCTGACAGATTTACTTTGTTTCAAATTGCCTTTGGGATAAGAATTATATTTGGAAAAATCTCTAGGGATCAGATTATGGCATAATGCTGGACTCCTAAAGAAAAGCAGTACTTGAGCTACTTTATACGAACACAGGTCAAATATATTGCCAGGATTTTTTTTATTTTTTTAAATTCTGCTTGGTGTGGAAGAATTTTCAAAACCTGGCCATAAAATGGAACCTGATTCAATCTTCATATTCTATCTAATCTATCTACCAACCCGATCTAATGTGTGCATTTCTAGTGAACCCATGACTATAAGTAACTGGTCTTATGTAAAGATGGAGAAGGATTGGAGCAGAAATAGCCCCTAAAAGTAAGTACATACAATTATAAAGGTTAGAAATTAAATAAAGATCTTTTAGGTTACCCAATCCATCTATCTACTGCTGTATGAGTGTATCCCACAGTATATTTTCTAATTCTTTGCCGATGCTTCTAGCATTTAAGGAATGTCTACACTGCAATAAAAAAGACATGCGGCTGTGGCTGTACAAAGACCCGGGTTTGTGGAGCTTGAGCTGAGGGGCTAAAAATTGCAGCATAGAGGCTCGGGCTTGGGCTGGAGCCGGGGCTCTGAAATTGTGGGTCACCAAGCCTGGGCTGCAGCCTGAGACCAAATGTCTATGCTGCAATTTTTAGCTCTGCGGCCCGAGCCCCTTGAGTCTGAGTCAGCCGAACAAGGCTCTGAACTTGGTGCTGCTGGGTTTTTATTGCAACATATCCAAAAAGATGTCAAATGACACAGCGTCTACTATTTCCCTTAGGAGGCTATTTTAGTCTAACTGTGTAGATGTTCTCTCTATTGGGAAATATTTTTTTCTTAATATTCAACTGTATTTTCCCTTTAATCCCATTAATCCTAGTTATACGTCTCTGTAGCACCCAGATAATTCCTCCTCTCCATTGTGCTGGCTCTTCAGGTACTGCTGGACCAATATCATGTCCTCTCCTATCGGTAGTTTAGCCAAGCTACGCATATTTTACATGGTTCACTCTTTGGAGCTCACATAATAGATGAATCCTTTAAACCCCTGGATCATTGCTCCTGAGCTTCCATCAGTCCCATACAGTGTGCTTATATGTTACTTTTTGGTTTTGTGTTACCCAGAACTGAACACAGTATTCTAGGTATGGTCTCATCAGAAAAAAAAATACTGTATAGCTAGGGCTGACAGAATTTGATTTTTATTTTTTTGTTAACTTAGATGGATAATATCAATGTTTATTTTTAAGCTTTTAATAAACTGAAATTTTCACCGTGCACAAAATGATGGATATTTAAGCTTTTTAAAATTTATTTTTAGCCATTTACGTTTGCACAGTTGTGGGAAATTCTGAGGTGGGGGTGTCAGACAATTGGGAATGGGGGTCTCAGTCAATAATTATGTAATGACAGTAGATGTTAAGATTCAGAAAGTTTGATAACAATCACATCACAAATAGTCAATGTTACATGTCAAAAAGTAACAAGTAAACATCCTTAAATCACACACTAATTATTTCTCAAGCAGTATTTTTCTTACTTTGCCTAGCTGTAAATTTCAATTATTATTGGTGGAACTATTTTTTCATCAGTTTGTTTCTACAGTGAAATCTACATTTATTGACATTTAACAATAAAAATCGAATCCATCCAAGGCTATGTACAGACAGGGACTATCACTGAAGTTGTATGAAAACTTACTTGCTCTCACCTCAAACCTTTTTTCTTTTCAAGTTTACATGGGGCTCACAGCACCTGAATTTTGCTTTATGTTTTGGCCTCTAAGGGCCTGGACCAAAGCCCATTGAAGTCTTTCCATTGACTTTAACGGGTTTGGGGCTAGGTTCTTAAACCCTAGTTCTGCAACTTACACTGGATAGGTAGACTCCCCTGCATCCAGGTGGAGCCCCATAGATTTCAATGGGGGTTCTCCTGAATGAAGTCAATTAGCAGGATCGAGGCCTTAATGATTAAGTTGCAACTTGCAATCAGTGGACTTAAGCACATGCTTAAATCCTTTGCTGAATTGGGGGCTTATAACAAGTCATTCTGTGGTTCAACATCAGAATATGGGAGCTGTTTTTTAATACCACTTTGAGAGTTTATATGGAAGATATTAGAAAAAGAACAGTATGAATATGGTAACAAATTGTTTTACGATAGGAAGGCCAGCATGACTAATAGACCATCCTCAGACAGAGAAATGGATATTTAATTTGCAAGTTTATAGAAAGACTAAGTCAGTGTTTCTCAATCTTTTCAGACTGGTGATCCTGTATACAAAGTAAAATATTTTCATGACTCCTCACATTTATTATAAAAGTAAGCGTAAAAAATGTATCAATGATAAGCCTACATAATTTATTTGTGTGTGTGTTTTGAGAGGTTGACAGCGAATACTTGACCTTGGAGGGGAAAGGCGTGTGGGGAGTGGGGCAGCTTGATTTTCTATACCTTACAAATACTGTACCATTTTCAATGCCTTGTAATCCCTCTGATTACTTTTCATGCCTGTTGTTGAGGTTCACAATCATCTGGTGGCAGGGCTGCCCAGAGGATTCCGGGGGCCCGGGGTCTTCCGCGGCGGGGGGCCCTTCCGTTCCGGGACCCGCCGCCGAAGTGCCCTGAAGACCCGCGGCAGGGATCCCCCGCCGCCGAATTACCGCCGAAGCGGGACCCGCCGCCGAAGTGCGGTGGGGGGGGGTCCCCGCCGCGGGTCTTCGGGGCACTTCGGCGGCGGGTCCCGGAACGGAAGGGCCCCCCGCCGCCGAAGACCGGGCTGCGCTTCGGCGGCGGGTCCCGCTTCCCCCTGGCCCCGGCCCCAGCCTCTTACCCCCGGCTCCCTCCTCGCCCGGAGTCTCAGCGCCTCGCCGGAACAGCCGCAGCGTGTGGCCGGCGGGGCCTGAGCTCCGTCCCGCTCAGAGCCGCGTGGGGAGGGGGCGGGGCTGGGAGCTCCACGCCGAGCGGAGGGAGCGGAGCTCCCAGCCCCGCCCCCTCACCACGCGGCTCTGAGCAGGGCGGGGCTCAGGGGCTCCGCCGGAGACATCAAGCGCTGAGGCTCCAGGAGAGGGGCGGAGGCGGGAGCCTCCGCTGTTCTCTTGGGGGCCCCTGTGGAGCCCGGGGCCCGGGGCAAATTGCCCCCTTTGCACCCCCCTCTGGGCGGCCCTGTCTGGTGGAGAAACACTGTACTAAATAAATCAAATTTGGCTTACTGTATGAACAATTTGCTCCAAGAGAGTGATCTTTTTCATCTTTCGTTCTGGAAATTATTATTAGAGCAAAACAATACCCAGATCAAGGATGGAAGAGACCCAGGGTGAAATCTTTCACCTTTGTAATTAACAGGAGATTTGAGATTGATTTCAATGGGGTCAGGATTTTGCCCCCAGTTTTGATTGTTTGCATATGTGTGTTAGTATAATAATACTACATACATATGGTGATATCATCCATGTGGTAAATATGTGATAAGTTGCCTTTACAATGAATGAATTGCCTGTACTCAGCCAACCAATACCTTTCCACTGAATCTATTTCTGGCCTTCCAGATCTTTGAACAATTTTCAGAGTTTCCATATATATGTATGTATGTGTATATATATAAACTACTTACCTCAAAAAGGTTTCCTGCTTTCCCACCTACTATGAAATTGACCCTCAAAATTATACTGCTCTGGTGCAGGTTGGGTAATATTTAATTCTGGGCCAGTAACAGATGTAAATTCCAGTAGCTCTGAAACCATCATGGCTAGAAATGGGTGCTTTATACCACTGGAAAGAAGATAATAATCCTACTTTTTCTGTGGTACAAAGGTTGTAATTATTTTCTTAGGTATGTCATAAAACAGCAGACCCTAAATTCATGATCTCCTGATATATAATATAGGTCTTTTAGATCACCTTTAGACGTTTCTATATTGTATTTGTTATGTATATTCTCTTTCTTCCTCCAAGGCCTGTAGAATAGCATTTTATGTTTCAAAGGCAGACTGGCTTTACAAGTGGAGGGATACAAAAACTAGTTCAAATATTTTTTTTTAAACTCTCCAACATATCCACAATTGTAACACGAGGCATAAACCAAATACCCCATGGTGTGAAATAGAGGTTCGACTAGATTCTGTTTGGGCTAACAGGAATAACACACTTATGACTTTCCCAGAGTAACATAAACATTTTCCAATCATGCTGTTAAAATCACACACACACACACACACACACACACACACACACACACACACACACACACACACACACACACACACGGTATTTCTTGGATGATGGCAGAAAGAGCAAAATTTTCAAATGGAGAAACAGCAAATAATAAGGCAGTGGATACAGAAAGATCTGAGTTATATAAATACATGGGCAAATAAATGTTGATTGCTGCTCCATGCAGATAAATGTAGCCTATCGAAATCTTGGAGAAGGGGAAATGTCTGCTAAATAGAATGGTGGTGCAGAATACTAACCAGGAAAGAGATTTCAGCATTATTGTAGGGAAATCCCCGAAGTCTTTTCTGTGCTGCTTCAATATGCAGCTGTAGTGTGCACAGGGCAAACAGGATGCTATGTGAAAAAATAAATATCATTCAAAGGAGAGGATAACATAGACTAATAGGTCTTACAGCCAAATTCAGCCCTCTGTAACTTCACTGATAGAACTGGAGTTGCACCAGGAATAAATCTGATGTGTGACATGAAATATTACCATTAAGGCTGGCTGAATACCGGTAATATTCATCTAATACAAAATTTGGTGAATTTGATTTTTTGTTTAGTAATTTTTTTGAAAACGAGTCTTGTGTTTTGTAAATACATTTTGTATTTGAAAATATTTAATGAGTGAACATTTAACAGTCTATAGAGTAATTGTGAAGTCTCCAGCAATGATATTAAATATTTGATATTAGAAAAGCCGAGAAAGCATAGAAAACAGTAATTCAAAGTATATGGTTTTGTTTCTGGTCTGTTTGGGTGAGTGAAACTTTCAAACAAGAAAATACCAAAGGACAAATAATGCACTTCCAGTAGAAATTTCTAATTTGAACAAACATTTCATGAATACAGTGCAGCACCAAATATTTACAAGTACTGAATATTATGACCCCATAAATAGGAGCCAATAAAACTTGAGCTGTTTATTCTCCAATATAGTTTTGAAGTTGACTTTTTTCATTATTTGGCTGGATCTAGTTACTGTGCTTTGGAAGAAAAAAAAATCTCTTGAGGATTCTTCAATCCATGTGAAAAAAAAGTAAAGAAGATAATATTAGACCCTAATGTTTCCCTCAGAAAGGAAGTCCTACATTTCAAAATGTAACTAGATCTGGACAGGAAATGTGTAAAATGTTAACAAGCTCCTGAATTTTTCCTGTGAAATGTTTTGTTTTCTTACTAGCTGTGACTTTGTTGGGCCTCTGACTTTTTAAAAGTTATTTTAAAGGGGACTGATGAAACTGAAATTTTGTATAGCTCTGAAGAACACATTCACAGGAAGGATGGTCCAGTGGTTATGGTTTTAGTCTAGAACTTTTGAGTCCTAGGTTCAGTCCCTTGCTCTACCACACATTTCCTATATGAGCCTCAGGCCTTGTCTACACTACAAGACTATTTCGAATCTACTTAAGTTGAATTTGTGGATTCGACCTTATGAAGTCAAATTTGTGTATCCACAGTAAATACACTAATTCGAATTTCTGAGTCCACAGTAACGGGGCTGGCGTCGACTTTGGAAGCGGTGCACTGTGGGAAGCTATCCCACAGTTCCCGCAGTCCCCGCTGCCCATTGGAATGCTGGGTAGAGCCCCCAATGCCTGCTGGGGGGAAAAATGTGTCGAGGGTGGTTTTGGGTAACTGTCATCATTGAACCGTCAATCACGCCCTCCCTCCCTGAAAGCTCCGGCGGGAAATCTGTTCGCGCCCTTCTCTTGTCAGTTACAGCGCGTACGCCACAGCACTGCGAGCATGGAGCCCGCTGCGATCATCGCTGCACTTATGGCCGTTGTCAACTCCTCGCACCTTATCGTCCACCTCTTCCACAGTCAGCTGCTGAGAAATCGGGCGAGGAGGCTCCGTCAGTGCGGTGAGGACAGGAAGTCACAGAGTGGTGCAGACCTCTCACAAAGCAGGGTACGCCGCGCCGTGGAGATCATGGTGGCAATGGGTCAAGTTCATGGTGTGGAACGGCGATTCTGGGCCCGGGAAACAAGCACGGACTGGTGGGACCGCATAGTGCTGCAGGTCTGGGATGAATCACAGTGGCTGCGAAACTTCAGGATGCGTAAGGGCACTTTCCTTGAACTCTGTGACTTTCTGTCCCCTGCCCTGAAGCGCCAGGACACCCGGATGCGAGCAGCCCTGAGTGTGCAGAAGCGAGTGGCCATAGCCCTCTGGAAACTTGCAACGCCAGACAGCTACCGGTCAGTAGCGAACCACTTTGGCGTTGGCAAATCTACCGTGGGGGTTGCTGTGATTGAAGTAGCCCACGCAATCGTTGAGCAACTTCTCTCAAAGGTAGTGACTCTGGGAAACGTCCAGGACATCATAGATGGCTTCGCCGCGATGGGATTCCCAAACTGCGGTGGGGCTATAGATGGGACTCACATCCCTATCCTGGCACCAGCCCACCAGGCCAGCGAGTACATTAACCGAAAGGGCTACTTTTCTATGGTGCTTGTAGCCCTGAGGATTAATCTGTTGGTCTGTATAAAATGTCTTTTTGATAAAAGTGTGTAGGCTGCATAGATTAATAGAATTTGCAATAGCTGTAAACGCAAGATACCTAGAAGCTTCTAAACCAGACATCCTGGCCTATTTCCTCTGTGATGCTAAAAGCAACCTTTAAGACCCTTACTCAGAAAAGTGATAATAGGAAACAAACCTACGCAAATTGTCTAGGGACTTTCTGAATATCTGCTAACCTTTCACCTAGTTAGGTGCAAAAGTAGGGTATTTCTGCCCACAAAATACAACAAGTCTACCACAAGATACGTAGATAGTTGTCATTAATACGTATACAAAGGTCAGCCTATGAAAACAGGTACCCTCACCTTTCCATGGGGAAAGCCAAATTTGGGCGTAAGAGGAAGGATTTCTCCCTATAAAAGGTGTGATAATTCACCATTAGGGCAGGCGATACACCCATCCTTCTATTCTCATCGCCTCACCCTGCCTACACCTACGAAAGCTGTCAACTAATGATAAGTCGTAGTGTTCTGTCCTTTCACAGCTGTAAGTATGAAATAATTCTTAATTTCTACTTCACCTCTAAAGCATCTATGCTAAGAAGGGTTTAAATAATAACCAGTTTCTTTATAACTATACTTCCTCTAGCAGAGGTGTGAAATTCACTCTAGTACTATTTGCTGCAAAGTGCATTAGATATCATATATCATATCATATCTCTTAAAGAACTGTGATATTTTGTAACTTTGTAATCAAACTGCTTTTAACATTTTACATTTACTTCTTGTTTTATTGGTTTTAAATAAAAGGTCTTGTTTGACTAAACTTTGTCTCAGTGTAAATTCCTGTTATACCCCAATCTCCTTGTATTAAATTCTGTGAAGCCTGATTCAAGACGAACTTTTATCTTCTGATCACACATATTGGCGAGCCATACCCATATTATTAATATTTATCACTTATTACTAACATTCTTAATTAATTAGAAAATTAATTATTAAATACAACTAAATTAAGTGGATAAATTCCACTGTCCCTACTAACCCTCCCCAAATCAGGCAACAGACTGGCGAGCCGCCAGGAGGAGATTTAAGGAGTGTGTGACAGGAATCCAGAGATATTCCTGGACCCTTTGAAACACAAGTAAATAGTTAATTTCAGTAAAACTCTGAAATCTTTCTCTTAAACCAGAGTCAGAATCAACTGTGGTTATTGCTGCTGGCAGCACGCCCAGTATTTCCGTTTTGTATTGTGGTTATACATCCGAAAGGTTTTTACTTTCACTTTTGCCTAAAGGATTTTAACTGTATTAGCTAACTGAATATTAAAGTAATAAAGTTTTAAAGTGATATATGTGCACAGAAAGGGGTTTTTATATGTTGAAGAAGTTAATGAATGGTACCGAATAAAATAATTCGCAGCCGCACCTGGATCCGGTGACCCACACTAGTGGTGGCGGGGAGTTAATAAAGCAAGGTATTCATAGCCGCCAGAAAGGCTGCAATCAGTCAGAACTTGAATAGTTCAAAGATACCTTATCTTAGTCCCATTAACTCTTCCGGACTGCACCTCTGATCCGTCTGCCTCAGTATTCCCCGATATTTGGCAGGTCCCGACAGAGGGGAAAGACCTCTCGATCTGCTATAAGCCATCGAGAGAAGAGAGAAGAGAGTATCCCCACTCCCTCTATTTACTTGGGACTTTTATGATACAGTGTTTAAACCGGTGGTTAAGGGGTATTATCCTGTTGTTTTCTGTAAAAGGGACGCCTTTTTGTGTATCAGAAGTAAATCAACAGAGGTTTGATTCTAGTGAATATACTAGACTATACTAGATTCTAGTGAATATACTAGGAAAAGAAAGAGATGAATTCTCTATTTCGTAGTAAGAGTGTTAAAAGTGAAGATAGAACTGGAGTGGAGTGTGTTGGAATTTCTAGCAGTTTAGCTTTGGAAAACTTTGCTAGGAAATATATTCAGGAACATGGTGGAGGTTTGGAGCAGCTGAGAAATAGTGGAATGATTTCTGAGCAGAGAAACCCGTGGGGTTTTGTGAGTAATGTATTTGAGGATGAAACACAGCAGAAAAAGAAGAGAGCTAAGGTGGTGAAGGGAATAGCTGTTGAATGCTTGCTTGTAGCTTGTAGTTCATTGGGAAAGAAATTGGATAAAAAGATGGAGTTACTCAGGGAAGTTCAGCAGATGCTAGTAGCCTATAGAGTAGACCGTGGTCGGCTGTTGGAAAAGATTAAAGAACTAGAAAAGGGAGAAAATAGAGCAGAGGAAGTTGAAGAATTGATTCCCATCCCTATTGGAATGGTGGAACCAACAGCGGTAGAAAATCCTATTGGACCAGTGACTAGAAGTAAAACAAGAGAATTAGCTCAAGCAGACACAGTACCTTCAGAAGCGAATTTGCAAGTTGAATCTGTGGAGTCAGAGGAAATTGGCAGTGCAGAGAAAACTGACAGTCTGCCGATAAGAGACGGAAGTTCTGAAGTGACAGTTCAGGAGGCGGAGACAAGTGTCACAGTCAGTGAAGTAGTTAGTGACACAAACAGAGAAGCAGAGAAAGAGGAAAAGATCTCTACTTCTGTAGAGACAGCTTCTGTGAGAGTACCTTTAGAATCGGTCATTGTTCAAGGGTTAGAGGAGGCCGTATCACAGGTAACACAGGTAGCTAATGCATGTGATGTAGTGATCTCTAAGTTACAAAGAGAGCTACAACAACAAGCAGGGAATAGAATTCCTGCTCCTCCACCCAATGTTACATTAGCACCATATAGAGTAGAAAATCCAGTCCCTTTGGGTGGACATTTATTGGCATTTGGGCAATCAACATTGCCTAGACCCCAGGAATTTCGTGGGTCCTCTACACCCCCGTGGTATATGCTGGTATCACCTAGTGTATCGATAGAACGCCCTACCACACCAGACTTTAGTGGACTAAGGGATGTCCTGCGTCAGTGTGGAGACACTTTGAATGTAACCCATAGACATTTCATGGAAAATTATCCTAAATACCCAGGATTATCTCCAGTGGAAAGTTTTGATGGTTCAGATGAGGAAAATGTGAATCCAGGTAGAAGGAGGCAAGGAATAGAAATTGTAGATTTAAGCTCAGATGAAAGTTCAGATGAAAGCTCAGATTCAGATCCAGAAGAAGGAACTGCAGGTTCCAATTCTGATTGTCCTGTAGCAGTTGTTACAGATATTAAAACCTTAGACCTGGTAGCAAAGCAAGTAGGAATGATGGAGGATTCATCAGTTGCTATGCATGCACAACGTGTGCAGGAGACAGCAAAAGTGTTTGGCTTACCAAGGGAGGATTGGGTTAAAATCTTACAACTCACAGTGAATCGAGCATTGTGGAGTACTTTGCCACTTAAGTTTAGGGTAGGAGAGAAAACTTTTCAAGAGACAGTAGCCCTATTGGAACATAATCAGCACCCAGGGCAAGCTGGAGTAGCAATTCTGTCTAATTTAAAGCAGAAACCTAATGAAACTCCACATCAGTTTCATTTGCGGTTAAGTGCAGCTTGGCGGAGTCATATCAAAGAAGAAACAGATGAACTGCCATATATCAGTCTGCTTGTTAATAATTCTCTTCCTCAGTTAAGAGAAATGGTTAATATGCATATAACTGATGATATTTCTTTAAAAAGAACATTAGCCTTGCTGGCTAAAGCACATGCACAGGGAGGCTCTAAATTAGGTCGGCGTGGAGCCCCGGTTGCAGTACTTCAGGAACCACAAACTAATCCTACGGTGAGGATTGAGGGACCTCAACCTCAGCCAGGATTAGGACGTTGAGCCTAAGTATCAACGTTGGCAAAATGACCCTAACCCACGTAATAACCCTGGACCTTCGAGTGGCCAGGTCCCTCGACAGGGTTATGCGTTTGGATCCTATGCAGGAGCCCGGGATCGTGTTCCTTTCTTTTCAGATGCTGCACAGAACAGTTCACGTCTGCAGAGACCTAAATCACCGCCTTTGCACAAAACTGAGGACTCAGTTGTGAAAATGTTTAAAACAGTGCAACAGACGCTTGAGGCTCAACGACGGGCTATCCGAGAACTTCATGCCCGTGTGAATGAGCTGATGATGATGGAAGGCCAAGGCTCAGCAACCTTGAACCGTCCTGTGGCCTCCGTCGATCCATCCCCTTTTCCCCAGTGGACAGCCACTCCTCCAGAATTGGCTGCCTCTGAGGAGATAGAGGAGGAACCCTTAGATTATCTGACAGCATATGCTGCATGACTACAAACAACCCCAAGTGTAGTCATAACCCCTTTAGGCAGAGATACAAGTGGAAGACCCACAATATCTGCAGTGATAGAGGGACTAGACAGGAATCTCATTATAGATACTGGAGCAGCAATCAGTATTCTCCATGTCGAGGATCCTAGATCCTCTCCTCTATCATCAGGATGTACCAAGACACTTGCAACCTTTGCAAGTAATCAGGTTACTAACTTTCTACACCCCTTGAAGTACAAATAGGTCACCTAAGAAAGAATCATACTTTTGCATTAATGAAGTTAGCAGACCCAAAGAATTCCTTATTGGGAACTGATTTCTTATACAAACAGGGATGTGTTCTTGATTTGTGTAACCAATTATTGTGTCTTTCAGTAGAACAGGAAAAGGATGACTCTCCAGTAGTCATACCTGAGTGTGGCATGGTATCTCCAGTGGAGGACTTTGAACCTGAAGGGTATGATTTGGACAAAATAGTGGCTAAACATGCAGACCAACCTGAGTTACAGGCATTACTGTACAAACATGCAGATGCCTTTGCTAAACACAAACATGACTGTGGATGCATGGCCGTCACTATTGTTGTGGAAGGAGGAGAAATTTCAGCCCAAAACCAGTATCCTTACCCAGAACAAGCAAATCCATACATAGAAAAGACTATTACGTCCTTGCTGACACAGGGAGTACTACGAAAATGTACTTCCACTGCAAATTCACCTATTTGGCCTGTTAAGAAACCGGATGGTTCGTGGCGTCTCACAATAGACTACAGACGCCTAAACCAGGTCACACCAACTAAATTGGTACAACCCAATATACCAGATTTAAAAGACATGCAAAAATTAGATAAGGACATAATAAAAGTAATTTTAGAGCTTTCCAAAATAGACAAAGAGGGATCACTAACAATAGACCCTTTGTACAAACGACATGAACAGCAGTTATAAGTCGTAGATGGAGTTCTCATGTATACAGGAGGTCCTTTCCCTGTGTGGGTAGTTCCAGCTCACCTACGAAGGGAAATGATGTACATGGTCCATGACACTCCTACAGGAGGACATCAGGGAGTGGACAAAACTGTCCAACGTCTTGCATCTGTAGGGTGGTGGCCACTTCTTAGGATGGATGTGCAACAATATTGTGAAAATTGTCTGGCATGTGCCCAAGCTAATCCTACTCCATCCAAAAGAAATGCGCCACTAAGATCCCAGGTGTATGAAGGTCCGTGGATGGCTTTGCAGATTGACTTTGTAGGTCCTTTGCCAAGGACCCAAAGAGGTAACCAATATCTATTGGTGATTATCGATCCTTTCTCAAAGTGGATAGAGGCATTTCCTCTTAAAGCCAATACTGCAAAAGCCACTGCCAAGGTCTTGGTAGAACAAGTCTTCTCTCGCTGGGGGATCCCTGCAAAGGTAGAATCAGACCAGGGATCACATTTTACAGGACAGTTCTTTAGGGATTGTCTTAAATTGATGGGAGTCCCGCAGAGACTACACATCCCATATAGACCACAGTCATCTGGGATGGTGGAACGAACCAATCGGACTATAAAAGTGATGTTGAGGAAACTGGTTGATGCCAATGGACGTAACTGGGACACCCTCATGCCTTTAATTTTAATGGCATTAAGGGCGACACCGGCTGCATCTACTGATAAAACACCTTTTGAAGTGATGACAGGCCGAACAATGAGATTACCAGAACATTTAATTTGGCAAGCTAGTGGCACTCAATTAGAGGGAATAAAAATGGATACCTACCTGCAAAATCTGCAAAAACATTTAAATCACATTCACTTGCAGGTAGCTGCTAAATTGGGAAAATCCAGACGTAAGGCAAAGGCTTACTTTGACAAAAACCAGAGAGAGAATACTTGGGAGGTAGGAGACCAAGTAATGTTATTGTCATATAAGTCACCAGAACATGGGTTGTGTAATCGATGGATTGGACCTTTCCAAATCATTGATAAACTCAGTTCAGCAGTATATAAGATCAGAGTAACAGGAGGAAAGCATAATAGAGACAAGATTTATCATGCTAACCAGTTAAAGCTGTATCGATCGTCCAGGTCGCAGGAGCAGCTTCTTCCTCAGGACTTAAGTGATCAGACGAAATCGCAACAATTGGAGCCCAGCAGTTTGCAACCATGAAATTGACATTGACATTTTTGACTTATTACACCCTTATTGTTGCTCTAAGGGTAGGACTATGCCAAAATCTTAAGTCTGAAACCGAACTATTGCAACCCTAGGAAACCAGACGACCAGATCGTACTCAGTTGTCTGAGCCTAAGCAACAGAACATACCAACAAAGAAGGAACGGACTATTATACTTAATCCAGAACTGGTCAACAACCCGATTCAACAGGTTAAGGGAATTCGGGGGGAGGATGTTACTTTTGAATATCAATTGGTGGAAGTAACTGCACTACCCTCTAGTGGTTGGAAAAAGATGTGTTAATTGCTTTTAAAGTTAATTGCTTTAAACAATGATCAGAAAAGAGATCAGCATTTGGGGAAAGAAATTATATGTTCTGCATATGGGGAATATGTTGTAAGCACAATTACTGATGCATTACGATCCTTGAAATTAGGAGAAGTCCCTGATTTAATTAAGGATGAACAACTAATAAGTTGGTATTGTCCTAAATGTTTTCAGAAGCTGGAAAAGGAAAGATCCACTTGTTTGGATACATGCCAGCATTTGTCAGTGGGTGCTATGAGAGAGATAGGATCTGTGACACCTCACCCCAACCGAGACAGTTGTTCTCTTACAAAAGATTGTATGATGGCACGGTCTTTGTATGTTTCATTCACGGTCTCGTTACCAGTGTTTGACCCAGACAGAGATGTGTACAGGCAATTGGCTGCTATCCATTCTATAGGTCACCTCGAAGAGGACATCTACAGGGAACGCGTTAATGCACCTCCCCTGGTAGTCTATCACACTCCAACTCAGACTTGGAAGATACCACAGATGGCCTGTTGTTCTGAAAAGGGACCCCAGTATATCTGTAGGTGTAATGTGTTTGAAACAGACACTGTTTTGTGTGGACTACAGGAGAGAAAGCACAGAATTCATCATCGTCATGCCTGGTGAGGCTGACCACATGGAAGACTCCGATGGAGAGGGTGACCTATGCTGGAAGAACCAATTTTGCGTGGTTACCAACCAAAAGAGGTACCAGTATGGTCCCTTGGAGTGTCCTGTCACAGAGCCAAATTTCTGTTTTACCCCAAAGCAACCCACGGTAATAGGAAATCAAGTTATTTCCCCTATTCCTATTTTTGAGAACATTACCATTATTCAGTCTAACCCTGATTACCAGAATTTAACTATTCAAAGTACACCTACTTTTCTGGCTTATATTCCACCATTAGGGTTGCAACTGAAATCCTTAATGACTCGTAAAGAGACTCACCTCATTCAAATTACTAATAATATGGATGAAGCCCAACAAGTTATTACCCAATTAATGAATGAAGGGAATGAGCCTGCAACAACTTCTAAAGAAAAATTCGGATTAGAAGTATGGATAATTATCCAAGGAATTGGAATTGTGATTAATTTCCTTATATTAGGTTATATGCTGTATAAACGCAACAAACCCAAGCCAAAAACTAGGCAGAGACCTAGACAGACACCCAGACAATCACCTAAACAAATGCACAGACGAGCACCATCTGGGGATAAAGATGAATATATATACATGGTGCCCATTCCTGATACCTACCAAAATTTGCCCAGGTATGAAACTAAAAAGGGCCCCACAGATGTTAAGTCCTAGGTGACGGGGTTTCTTTATGTAAACCACCCGTCAAAGGGGGGCGTGTAGCCCTGAGGATTAATCTGTTGGTCTGTATAAAATGTCTTTTTGATAAAAGTGTGTAGGCTGCATAGATTAATAGAATTTGCAATAGCTGTAAACGCAAGATACCTAGAAGCTTCTAAACCAGACATCCTGGCCTATTTCCTCTGTGATGCTAAAAGCAACCTTTAAGACCCTTACTCAGAAAAGTGATAATAGGAAACAAACCTACGCAAATTGTCTAGGGACTTTCTGAATATCTGCTAACCTTTCACCTAGTTAGGTGCAAAAGTAGGGTATTTCTGCCCACAAAATACAACAAGTCTACCACAAGATACGTAGATAGTTGTCATTAATACGTATACAAAGGTCAGCCTATGAAAACAGGTACCCTCACCTTTCCATGGGGAAAGCCAAATTTGGGCGTAAGAGGAAGGATTTCTCCCTATAAAAGGTGTGATAATTCACCATTAGGGCAGGCGATACACCCATCCTTCTATTCTCATCGCCTCACCCTGCCTACACCTACGAAAGCTGTCAACTAATGATAAGTCGTAGTGTTCTGTCCTTTCACAGCTGTAAGTATGAAATAATTCTTAATTTCTACTTCACCTCTAAAGCATCTATGCTAAGAAGGGTTTAAATAATAACCAGTTTCTTTATAACTATACTTCCTCTAGCAGAGGTGTGAAATTCACTCTAGTACTATTTGCTGCAAAGTGCATTAGATATCATATATCATATCATATCTCTTAAAGAACTGTGATATTTTGTAACTTTGTAATCAAACTGCTTTTAACATTTTACATTTACTTCTTGTTTTATTGGTTTTAAATAAAAGGTCTTGTTTGACTAAACTTTGTCTCAGTGTAAATTCCTGTTATACCCCAATCTCCTTGTATTAAATTCTGTGAAGCCTGATTCAAGACGAACTTTTATCTTCTGATCACACATATTGGCGAGCCATACCCATATTATTAATATTTATCACTTATTACTAACATTCTTAATTAATTAGAAAATTAATTATTAAATACAACTAAATTAAGTGGATAAATTCCACTGTCCCTACTAACCCTCCCCAAATCAGGCAACATGCTGCAAGCACTGGTAGACCATAGGGGACGTTTTACCAACATCTTCGTTGGGTGGGCGGGCAAGGTTCATGACGCGCGTGTGTTCAGGAACTCTGGTTTGTTTAGACGCCTCCAGGCAGGTACTTTCTTCCCGGACCACAAAGTAACGGTTGGGGATGTGCAGATGCCTACAATGATCCTCGGGGACCCAGCCTACCCGCTAATGCCCTGGCTCATGAAGCCCTATACAGGCGCCTTGGACAGAGAGAAGGAACTCTTCAACTACCGGCTGAGCAAGTGCAGAATGGTGGTGGAGTGTGCTTTCGGACGTCTCAAGGGGAGATGGCGGAGCTTACTGACTCGCTCGGACATCAGCGAAAAGAATATCCCCGTAGTTATTGCTGCTTGCTGTGTGCTCCACAATCTCTGTGAGAGCAAGGGCGAGACCTTTTTGTCCGGATGGGAGGTTGAGGCAAATCGCCTGGCTGCAGTTTACGCTCAGCCAGACACCCGTGCCGAGAGAATATCCCAGCGGGAAGCGCTGTGTATCCGGGAGGCTTTGAAAGCTAGTTTCCTCGGAGAGCAGGGTAACCTATGACTCTCCACTTGCTTTCAAGAGAAACTGACCCTGGGCCTGTGTCTGTATGTGTCGATTTCGATCTGCGGTTACATACCCCGTTCTCCAAGTTTCCCCCACTTCCAAAGCACGTTTTAAATCAAATTAATTGTTACACTCATTATTAATAAATCTTTGTTTTACTTTGCATTTCTGTTCAGTTGCTGAAACATGGACGCATACTGTGCTGGGCACGGTGTGCACTGATGTACAGACCGCTTGTTCCATAGAGGAATGACATCCTCCTGCTCCTACATAGGTCTCTGGGGTGGGGGACGGTTGCAAGTGGTTGTGCATCAAGGGGAGGGATTGCAGGAAGGGGTGGGTTTGCAGGAAGGGGCGAGTGGTGCCTTCTTTGGATAGGAGTTTGGATGACGGCAGTGGGCTGCGGGTTTGGGCGTAGGAAGGGGTGAGGGGTGTGGGGGAAGGGTGAGTATCTGTCCGTGGATGAGGGCTCTTGCTGGGGCTCAGGGCAGCGGAGAGGCTCGTTGCTACGGTGGAAGTGCATGGTAAGGGCAGCGTGCCTTAACATTAAGGGGGTGGCAGGCGCTAGGACCCTGGACAAGCATACACATCACAGAATGACACGGGGCAGCATACACCACACAGAGTGACCCTGGTGCCTACTGACTGCAGTGTGTGTGTGCCTTGCAGTTGATCATGCCCCCAAGTCTGTACCCTGGTAATGTAGGCTATATCGTGCAATTATAAATCCCCTCCCCGCCCCATACAAAAAAAAATCCTCTGACACGAAAGACGTGACCGAAACAGTGAATAACAGCAAACAGCTTTTAATAATCTAATACACAGTGGGGGGATGAAACTTGGATTTGGTACTGGGTGAGCCTGTAAGGGAAGCACTTCTACAAATGTATAGCGTGAGAGGTGTGTGGTACATTAGCGCTATGCAGTGGTGCAGTGACAGTTCTCATGGCCCCTACCGCCCCGCCGTCTTGTACTTTTGGGTGAGGGGGGGGCAGGACTTCTTGGCGGGGGAGGGCGGTTGCAGATACACTGCAGGGGGGCTCTGTCCTCCTGCCTGCGGTCCTGCAGAACATCAACAAGGCGCCGGAGCGTGTCCGTTTGCTCCCTCATTAGCCCAAGCAGCGTTTGAGTCGCCTGCTGGTCTTCCTGCCGCCACCTATCCTCCCATTCGATGTGTGTGCGATGCTGTTGACATAGGGTCTCCCTCCACTGTGTCTGCTCTGCCGCCTCGGCTCTGGAGCAGGCCATCAGTTCCACGAACATCTTGTCCCGAGTCTTTTTCTTTCGCCGCCTAATCTGCGCCAGCCTCTGCGAGGGGGATGCCGGGGCAGTCCGGGAAAGAGCAGAAGCTGTGTGATGGGAAACAGTAAATGATTTCCTTGAACAGATACATGTTTGCGAACAGTGAACACAGTCTAGTCAGTTTCTCTGAACAAGACCATAAAGGGCAACAAGTCTCACGAGATCTCGGGCCAAGTTCGAGATTTCGGAATACGCTCTCATTGGCTGCGGCATTGCACAGGAGAGCGGACAAGTGGGGAGAGACAGCTGAATCCGTCTAGCAGACAGTCCTGGTAAGCCTTACAGTACATTCTGCTTATCAGTTAATGGATAGCTGTGCCCTCCCGCTAAAGGCAATCTGGAAATCATATACTCTGACCCTTTTCCAGCCACTCCCGCCAGTGCACGGGAAAGATCAATGTATGCTTTTCCTATGTGGCCTACAACACATGGCTGTTAAGCGAGGGTCATTGTTATGCAAAGTAAAAGTCAACCATTCACAACAGTAACAATACACTAATTGCCCTAATTAGATGCAGCATTTCATGAACGAGATCACCCTGATGCGGGTCCCTCGGAGTCACAAAGAGCGGATGCTAAGGGAAGCCCTGCAGAGACCAGGACCATATGCGGCCATGCTTGTGGAGGTGATGATTCCCATCTACATAAGGATGTCCTGGCGCGGAAGAGTGTGCTTCCACGGAGCACCCAACAAGGCACCTCTCCCCAGGAACCTCCTGCGGAGGCTTTTCGAGGACCTAAATGAGACCTTTCTTGAATTGTCCCTGGAGGATTATTGTTCAATCCCTATATGTGTGGACCTACTTTTCATATAGTTTTTCATTGAAAATTTTATATATAGTATTTCTATTTTTTTATACCTGTTTTATAAAAAATAAATGTTTACATGTTTCTAGCACTTACCGCCTGATCCTTCCCCTGATTCAGAGTCCGGGTTAACGGCCGGGGAGGGTTGGTAGGGGATCTCTGTGAGGATGATGAAGAGATCCTGGCTGTCAGGGAAAGCGGTTTTGTGTTCGCTGTCGCCTGCGCCATCCTCCACAGACCCTTCCTCATCTTCCCCATCGGCGAACATCGAGGAGGAACTGTCCAGGTTCACTATGCCATCCACTGAGTCCACGGTCACTGGTGGGGCAGTGGTGGCAGACCCACCTAGAATGGCATGCAGTGCCTCGTAGAAGCGGCATGTCTGGGGCTGGGCTCCGGAGCGTCTGTTTGCCGCTCTGACTTTTTGGTAGCCTTGTCTCAGGTCCTTGACTTTCACGCGGCACTGCATTGCATCCCGGCTGTATCCTTTCTCTATCATTGCTTTGGAGACCTTCTCGAAGGTCTTTGCATTCCGCTTGCTGGAGCGCAGCTCCGACAGCACAGACTCCTCGCCCCACACACCGATCAGATCCAGGACTTCCCGGTCTGTCCATGCTGGGGACCTCTTTCTATTCTTGGATTGGCCGGACTCCTCTGCTGGAGAGCTCTGCATCGTTGCAGGTGCTGCGGAGCTCGCCCCGATGTCCAGCCAGGACGTCAGATTCAAAGTGCCCAGACAGGAAAATGAATTCAAATTTTCCCGGGTCATTTCCTGTGTGGCTGGTCAGAGAATCCAAGCTCGGGCTGCTGTCCAGAGCGTCAACAGAGTGGTGCACTGTGGGATAGCTCCCGGAGCTACTAAGTTCGATTTGCATCCACACCTAGCCTAATTCGAGCTAGCCATGTCGAATTTAGCGTTACTCCACCTGTCGGGGTGGAGTACCAAATTCGAACTAAAGCGCCCTCTAGTTCGAATTAAATGGCTTCCTGGTGTGGACGGTTGAGCGGTTAGTTCGAATTAACGCTGCTAAATTCGAATTAAAGTCCTAGTGTAGACCAGGCCTTAGTCTCCCTCTGCCTCAGTTCCCCATCTATAAAATGGGATAACAGGCAGCACTGCTCTACCTCACACGTGTGTTAGGAGGGTAAATACGTTTAAGACTGTGAAGTGCTCAGGTACTACAGTAAGGGGGGGGCTATAAAAGTACTAAGATATGTGTAAATTTAGTTATAAAATATGGATTACAGGGTTGTGGATGCTTAAACAAATTCGCTTTAGCAACAGCTTTTTTCCATTTTACACAAAGATGACTAGGTTAAAACTAAAACCATATTGAAAACTTGGTGAATAAGGACTCTTAAAAAACAAACAAACACAAACCCTCACCTGTCAGAGTCTCCAGGCTGGTGACCCTGAATGTAAGATTTATACTTGTGATGTTTACAAACAGGGTCACTAACAGAATGCCAGAGTAGGAGCAGGTATACTCTACTGGGAATGGTCTAAAAAATTATGCTCTTCCTTTGCTGTCCCTATGATCCCTCGCCTACAAAACTGATCTAAATTAAACTGTAAAACAGTGATCTACTTTACTGTTCCTGCCAAAACTACACATTTCATCCCCAATTTAGACATCAATGGATTAAATATTAAAATAAAGATGGGCCCAAACTGGAATCCCAAATCCATACAATCTGAACCAGGATCCACATTTTTCAGCTGGGTCTGTCAAAATATTGTTTTCTGTTTCTTACCCTGCCTACAGCAAAATGAGACTCTGATTTTCACAGGTAGGTTTATTTATAGTAACACATAGAAGAATTGAAAAATCTCAAATAGCCTGTTATCTTTTTCTCATTTTTTAAAGCTTATTATCCAACCAGATTCAAATGACAACACTGTGACAAAAGCAGACAGGATCAGAATGGAATGCCCGCAGTAGGGTGACCATGTGTTTGGTTTTTGATTGGCCAATGGGAGTTGGGAGGGCAGTGCCTGCGTGCGAGAGCAGTATGCAGAGCCACCTGCTGCGCCTCCGCATAGGACCCAGACTTGCTGGCCACTTCCAGGGTGCAGCGCGGACTCAGGAGAGGCAGGTAGCCTACCTTAGCCCCTCTGCTGTGCCACTGACTGGGAGTCTCTGGAGCCCCAACTCCCTCCCCAGCCCTGAGCCCCCCCAAACCACGAGCCCCCTCCTGCACCCAAACCCCTCATCCCCGGCCCCAACCCAGAGCCCACACCCCCTCCAACACCCCAAGCTCCTGCTGCAGCCCAGAGCCCCATCTCAGACCCTGAACCCTTCTGCCCCACCCCCCAGGCTGGAGCCCTCTTCTGAATCCCAAGCCAGTCTTTCCTACCCTACCCCAGAGCCTGCACCCCCAGCCAGAGCCCTCACCCTCTCCTGCACCCCAACCCCCTGCCCCAGCCCAGTGAAAGTGAGTGAGGGTTGGGGCAAGTGAGCCACTGAGGGAGGGGGGATGTAGTGAGTGGGGGGCAGGGCCTCAGGGAAGGGGTGGGGTTAGGGTGTTCGGTTTTGTGGAATTAGAAAGTTGGCAACCCTAATGCTCTCTGACATCAACAGCCTATTGCCCTACATAGGTCTATTGAAAGGCAGGATCTTCTGAATTTATAGAAGCAAACCATTAGCTGCAACACCTTAATAAGGTCACAGAACAGAGTACCAAACATTCACTTAAAGTGGGAGAATATATGTATTTGAAACAGGGCTGGATTAACTTTTTGTGGGCTGGGCTCTGAACATATTTGTGGGCCCCTGTGAGGGCAATGGAACATGGTGCGGGGAAGTTGGTCTTTGTAGTGAGGGACATGGCACGGCGGGAGCGGCCCCACTCCACCCAGAGTGAGGTAACTGTTTACAAACTGTCAGTCACCAGACGCACACTGGCCCACCTAGCCCTGTGCTGCCATGGGGGTGGGTCCATGCCATGCCACACAGCCCCTCCGCCCAGTACCCCCTGGACCCACTATGCCAGGGTTTCTCAAACAGGGGTTGCTGCTTGTGTAGGGAAAGCCCCTGGTGGGCCAAGCCGGTGTGTTTACCTGCCCCATCCGCAGGTCCGGCTAATCGCAGCTCCCACTGGCCGTGGATCGCTGCTCCATGCCAATGGGAGCAGCGATCCATGGCCAGTGGGAGCCGCGATCGTCCAGACATGCAGACAGGGCAGGTAAACACACGTCCTGGTTCGGCAGGGGCTTTCCCTACACAAGCGGCGACCCCTGTTTGAGAAACCCTGCACTATGCCCAGCACCCCCATACACAAATGCACAGTGCTCTGAATACCACCACCCCTGCCCAGCACCGACTCAGCCTCACCACAACTGCCCAGTACCCCACACAGATCCCCCACTGCCCAGCACCCCAACATGCACAGATCTTCACCACCCCCACTGCCCAATACCCTTCCCCGCAGCGCCCCCACCATAACTACACAGTGGCCCCAACAGACCCACACTGCATAGCACCCCAAAATACACAAACCTCCCCCACTGCCCAGCGCCTCCCATCCCCTCCCATCCCAGCATCCCCGCCACAGACCCACTCCCCCATGCCCTGCCGAGCCAGCGCAGAGCGGGGATCCCCCCTCCCATCACAGTGCTAGGGGGAAGGACAGCTGAGGCTCAGGAGCACAGAGCCACACAGTCCTACCCGCCTGGCATTGATGGTACTTGTGGTGGAGGAGGCGTTTCCTTGCATGAGCGGGGGGGGGGGGGACGCAGCCTCCAACTTCCCCAGCCCCCGCTTCCACAGAGCTGCAGGGAGAGGTGGGCCCCACCCTTGGGGAACCCAAAGACCATGGTTACTGGCCCAGAGTGGCAGCAGCTGAGGGCTCCTCTCTGCCCCGGGCTCTGCTGGTGGCTGCCTGCCTGCCTGCCAGTGATGGGGGCAGAGAGAAGTCCTCAGCCGGCCACAAGGAGCAAGCAGTGGTTGTGGGGGAGGGGCTAGACAGGGGCCGTCAGGTGGGGCCGGGGCAGAGAGAAGCCCTAGCCGGCCAGCTGAGAGGAGCAAGCGGAGTGGGGGCGGGAGGAGCCAGGCCGTAGAGAGGAGCCAGCTGTTCCGGGCGCAGCGCAAGTGGATTGGGTGGGGCTGGGCCAGGGCCCCTTTTGAGTATGGGCCTGGTGCCATGGCACCATCGTAAACCCAGTACTGATTTGAAATGATGCTGGGTTTCTGAACCGAGTGAACAGAGAAGTAGGCAAACAAATGCAGACCAGTGGTATGACATATGGAATCACAACTATTCTTAAGCAGGAGATGTTTATAAACAAAAAAACTACAACTACAGTCACAAACTATCATACTTCCACACTGCTTGAATTCCAGCTTTCTCTTCTTTATTTACCAAGAACCACACCCTGCCTGGAATTTAAACAGCACACAGAGACATCTAGTGGCTGGATAGTATATTACAAGTAGACGTACCACATTACAGACTGAATTCTTATCCCCCACAAGCACAGTTCATGTTCAGGAGAAATTCTAAAACGTATACAAAACAGCTTTTATTGCAAAGGGAAGAACTGAAGTGTTTTGGGGGCATTTAAGAGAAACTAACATGTTAATGGAGTTTATTCCTTAAACACCTTTATTCCCCGTGATAACAGATAGCTAAGATGTTAGTATGTTGCCAAATGCTTTCCAAGGTTACAGTTTGGGGATGTGTTATTGCAAGTTGTCTGAAACATTCAGATAACGTATTTGAGAGAGATGAGAAAGGAGAAAGCTTGGTTCTTCAGCTGTTAACCATGTGAGTAATACCTGCTGGCTTCGGTGTTCTTCAATGGGAATTCTCGCATTTGTAAGAATTACTCAAATGTGAATAAGGGGTGCATATTGGCCCAGAGAGTGATAGAGAGATTCCAACCATTGCCACTTATCTCTCATAGCTAGTTCTATTGTCCCCCTGAGTGCAAAAAAAGCACCAACAATGCACACAAGCATGCACAGAAACATACCCCGACTCACTCAAATGCTGCTGCTCCTGCTCCCATTAAATCCCATGTCTGATGTGTCATAGTCAGTGCTTAATTTGTAATGAAAGAGGTGCTGGGGCTCAAGCAATTTTTTTTTTACTTTCATAACTGGTGCGGCAAGTGGCAGGTGCTGGGGCTCAGCCCACACAAGCTCTGGAACAAAATCAGCACTGGTCATAGTGAAGGGATGTGGAAGAAATGCAACCAGAGCAGCAATCCCAAGGGCTGCCACACATACCAGTGCAGGACCAAGGGGTCCCAGGTAGAAGTATTTAAAAGTTGCATGCAGCAACAAGTGGAATGCAGATGGATGGTTTGCAAAAATGATTTATGAAGACCCAGAGAGCCATAAATATTAAAGGTATTGAATAACAAATCCCCAGCACTTTAATCACGGCACAACAATTGATATTTTCAACTACAACAACAAAAAAATCTGAGCTTTTTAATCTCTTTTTTTAAACCCTCGTCCTTAATGAGGGATAATGCTAGATTGAAGAGGGCCAAACAGATTTATTGATCCAGATTCAGAGACATCGGTGTAAATCAGGACAGTGGAGAAGTACGCCACTACTGGCTTATGTTCTTTTCCTGCAAAAGGATGGGGATGAAAGAACAAGTGTCTGAATGAATGACTGAATAGATGAATGAATGAAAGAATGAATGCAGAATCAAATAACTACATTAAAATACATTGCCAACTTGTTGGACTGGCATAGCAAGGGAACTAACTCTTCAGGGCCTCACTATAAAAACAGTCGACAATGTCTCAATTTTTAATATAAAATTAAAATCCGCTTTGCCCAATCTCTCTGAGTGTTTAACTGCAAGTGAAGGTCAAAAGAAGGTTTGCATTTGGAAAGACTGCGGGAGCTGGCCTGCGGTGCTATCAAATGTATGCTTTTGTATAGCTTAGTTATTAAAAAAACAAACCAAACCAACCAAAACAAAAAACCCAAACCCCAGATTATCTGAATGCTACATTTATGAACTACAACACTATGTACATTAATATTCATTCTGCCTGTGTTACCTCCAGGGCTGGCTTAGACAAGCTGACAACCTGCAAGTACATGGGGCCCTGGCTTGGTGTGTATATGTGTGTGTGCGTGCTCATCGGGCTGGGGGGGGGGGAGGAGTGGTGTCCCACCAGGGACAGCTTGCAATGCTAGTGTGATGTTTACTGTGCATGCCTCACTGCTGCATGGTGTGGAGTTCCAGCTGCTGTGAGCTGACAAAGCTCTGTGGTAAAAATAGCTGAAGCCATTTGGGAAATCAGGATGTCTTCTCATTTATCACAGCCCTAGCTAGCCTGGGGCACAATGAAGGTTCCCCTTCCTCCTATCTCACAGGATCCTCTGGCCCCATCTGAAACACACACACAAGCTTTCGATATATTTCTTGGGCTGCCCCTCCAGCCCACTGAGTCCCATCAGGACTGAATCTCTCCCTCCAGGCCCCTCGCTAACATTTCAGAGCAGTTGGCGGCAAATGGGCTAGGATGCTGAGCAGTGAAACTTTTGCCTTGCAGCTGCAGGAGCCTAAATGAAGGGCTTTGCAGGGGGCCTCAGAAGTGCTTGAACCAGGTCTGTATACCTTATATTTTACTTATTTCATACAATATCAATACACTACACAGTCTTTCAATGGAGGATGTCAACCCACTTTACACACGTGAATTCATTACACCTCACAACAAGCCTGCAAGAAAGGCATCATCATCCCTATTGTATAGCTGGGGAAACTGAGGTACAGAGAAATCAAACCACCTGCTCGGAGACAGTCAGTGGCAGAGTTGGGAACAGAAGTCAGGAGCTCTGACTATCTACCAACACAATATGGGACTAATTCTCCTTTCACTTATACTGGTACAAATCAGAAGTAACTCCACCAAAGCAGGTGAGAGAAGAATCTGACCCTATATGCCAAATTGTCTGTTGTTTGTAAATGGGTACAGCAGAATTTGGCCCTTCATCTATATCTTTCTACATCGGTCTTGTAAATTCTGCTTACTTGAGGCAAGTATGTATTTTTTGATCAGTGAGTCAAATATCTTTAGTTTTCTCATTATTTCCAATCCTCGTAGTAAAAGGCAGAATAATGTACTTTGTGCCTAGGCTGGTAAATTTTCGTAACAATTTTACATGGCTGCTCTACATATATATGCACTACATATGAATGCAACATTTAATTTTCATTCATTTGAAAAGTTCCGTTCTCCTATTACCAAGCTTTAGCCTTAACCTTGTAAGGACAAACAACGGCACCTGCATGGATCTGATTGTAGGATCAGGTCCATATTAGTAAATATCCATTTTCAATTTTTAATTAGTTCAGCACAAGTGTGATGTTCTCATTCCTGGGAAGGAAGGGGAAATATTGTGGATAGAAATCTTGTTTGTAGACACTGACAGTTGTAGGTTGTTCATCAAAGGATGTAAGATATTTAAAGAACACACCAAATGCCCTCTGCTTGCTTCTGCCTATAGATACTGCTTTCTGCCTCCTCAAAAACAATTTTTATTGCTTTTGAAGACAGCATGGTGAGCTAAGCTCATGCTTTCTGAAAACCATCTGGTTTTGACTTTCCTGATCTGATGAGCCGAAGCATGCCCATTTGGTTCACCATCACTTCAGGGTGTAATAATACTGGTAAAACCTGGCATAAAGAATCACAGCAAAGGAAATTCATCCTGAAGCTTTTTGGGATTATCAGATATTACTAGTATCAACAAGTGAGCGGAATGAAGGTCAGTGACAATCCGAGGGTTGTTTTTTGGCCTAAAAATGTATGTTCTTTTGCTGTATAAGAGCTAGGTCTTCTTCTTCTGATTTATTAATGTGGCATGAGTTTGGTGGTCACAGCCAGTTCCCAGTGGACAGGCATTCACATCACAGACAACTACCACATTGATTAGTGTTGGCAATTTCATCATACAGATCAGTGACCTCAATGGGCATGGTAACCAACATAGTCTTCCATCCATAGACATGGACACTCCAAATCAAGAGTGGGGCAGTGCAGTTTTTATGGCTGCCCATCTGACTCCTTTCATGAATTCACACACACATGCTATATATATTTCTGAGGGGGAAAGTACATTAAATAAGTTTATTTAATTCAATACAAATAAGATACTGTTGGTTTTTTTTTAAACGATTAACATGTCCAAATTAGTTATTGGTGCTGATGCTTCTATTTTCAGAATAGATTAACACCAAGTGTTCTTAGTGGTACCAGATGACAGAACAAGGAGTAATGGTCTCAAGTTGCAGTGGGGGAGGTTTAGGTTGGATATTAGGAAAAAAAATTCACTAGGAGGGTGGTGAAACACTGGAATGGGTTACCTAGGGAGGTGGTGGTTTTTAAGGTCCACTTGACGAAGCCCTGGCTGGGATGATTTAGTTGGGAATTGGTCCTGCTTTGAGCAGGGGGTTGGACTATATGACCTCCTGAGGTCCCCTCCAACCCTGATATTCTATGATTCAAGTTATTTGGTAGGTATGTGGACCAACAGTTCCCAAAAGCTCACACAATCCTTTAAATCTATGGATATAAATGGTTACACTAGTAAAATGTAAATTTGCACTTACAAAATGTACAGTTAAATATCTACAGTACACATCTCTTTATATACCTATTCTAACACAGGTTTTGCTACCCAGTTTTCAATGATAAATTTGCAGGTGCAATTTTAGAGCCCCCCTTCCCCTTCTTTAAATCTGTTTGTTTGTTTGTATATTGCTACTAATGGGTAGCTGTATTATTTGCTGTCAGCACTGTACATATTTTCATTCTGTTATACTAGCTTTTTCCTTATGTGTCTCCATTTGTATTTTGAGTAGATTTTTTTTTTAATACACAAACTATTTCCTCTGGGGGAAAAAATATAGAGGAGAGACGTTCCGTGATGTAAAAGATTAAAAACAAGGAGTGTGCTATGGAATATATCTGAGATGTACAGGTAGCAAAGCACAATATATTCTCTTGGTACCCAAACTACACATCTTATGTAACTGCTTTCAGCAGGCTCAGTAGCTGCTAAAAGCAGGTGTTTATTCTGAAAAGGCAGCAATGCTTTTCTGTCATGTTACATTAAGTCACTTATGACGCATCATGTTATATTGTACCACGTCATACTGGTGCATATGGCAAAGAAGCCAAAGCAGAATAACATGATGTGACAGACAACATTTAGTAAAAATATTCACTTATTTGGCTCAGATACTTGCTATCGGTTTGAATCAGAGCATGTTGCCTAAAATGAAGCTGGCAGATTGAGGTGAATGGTTAAGTGTCTGTGGTTCACAAGCAACTGTACCTGATGTAAATTTTGAAGTTTCTTGGCATGTACCTGGTATTTATTTTATTGTCAGTTATTATACCTCCTCATGTTCTTTCTCTCTCAGTTTAACCACTTCTGAACTTTTTCCTCCTCTCATTGCTTTAAGTAGGTTGATCGTTTATTCCTTAGTACCTTTTGTTAGTTTGACATAACACAAGAGTTCCTGAATCAAGATCACATTTTGAATCTGTTTATACAGAAAATTATAGAGCATTGTTAAAGGACTGACTGTCTAATCCACAAAATCCAGATTTAAGGTTTTTAACAGTACTGCAGAAGTACTCTTCATTGCAAGTCTTCCAGATTCCAAGTTTAAATAAGTACTTTTTATTTTGATGGCATTGCCTTAAGTGCTATTTTACATCAGAGTGAAGTTATTGTGAACTACACAAAAACAAATGCCTGGCAGCTGTTTGTTTATGTAGTCAGGAGGACTAAGGCACCTATATTTTATAATGGAAGAAAGTGTTTTTGATGGACTAAAAAAAGAATATTGAAACTTTGTTATTGCTATTGGGATTTTTGTAGCTATTTCACGATAATTCTTTTTGTAAAATGGAGAGCTCTCAAAAACGAGGGGCTAAGAACACTTACTGGAGTCAGGAATTTAGGATGAGGGGACATCACAGTCATTATCACCTGTGACTTAAGAAACATTTTAAACTCAGGTCTCCAGAAGTAAATGGCTAGTGCACTAATCCATGAAGCAGCCTCATCCATCAAGTTAGTAATACATACACATAGGTGCAGGGAAAAGTCAAAAGCCACAAGTGCAATAGATACCAGGAATATGACACTTCATGTTAGTTAAAGAAACAGAGAAGTGTGCTGCCCTCACTGTTCTTTGGTAATTGTTAAGCACACGTTGACAGACTGTTATGAACTCGATGAATTCCATCCACCCACTAGGGAAGACAGGGAGGACAGCATGGTCCTTTACCTCTGAAATCCAAGGTTCTGACTCAAATAAACTCAGTATTTATATTTTCACAGGCTCAGAATCAGAATGTTCTGTGGCAAAATCTCACTCAGTAGACGGGAAGGAGAAAAGAGAGAGACCAGCAGGTTGGGGGGGCTGGATATCACACTGCCAAACATTTGCATGGATTTGAAGACCACACTGTCTGTAAAAGTTGATGGAGCCCAAGGAGGTAAGCCAAATTGCCATGATATCATGTGATATTTACTAGTAATTTCCTTATTTATATATCATAGTCTTTTGATTTGACTAGTAATGCTCTGTAGATAAATGTAACTCTAATGAAAGGAATAAAACAAATCCTATTGATAATGGCCAAGATTTCCAAAAGCTGTGATTATTATTAATTATTTGTATTATGGTAACACCTAAGAACCCAGTCATGGATCAGGACCCCACTGTGATAGGCACTATACAAACACGGACCCTACCCTAAAGAACTTACAATTTAAGGAAAAGTGACTAATGATTGTGGGTACCCAAACTGATACACCTTAAAGGCAACTGATTTTCAAAGTGCTCCATATTTTGTGAAAATCGGGGGTGTCTCAAGTTGGGCATCCAAAATTAGAGGCACTCGGAATCATTACTCCCTTTTGAAAATCTTGGCCTATAGCATTTAACACCATTGTAAGAGACAACTTTATGTTCTCTGGGGAGGATATTAATGACTAAGGAATCAGCCTGCTCTGTTGTTCCTGACTAAGGCAGGAAGGGTGTTGGGAGCGTTCTCCTGCGAGAGGCTATGAATCCTGTGCTCACACTGATGTTGGGTTCCCTTCATTCCTGTGACGTTTTTAAGGTAGACATGTAAGGTTAAATAGAAGTATTGGGCCGGTCCCCTGTAGAAGTTGCTGCAAGCTATTTTGATGGTTTGAAATGTTTGAAATCCAAACGTTTGGATGTTTATTTGCACGGATATCAATGTACCTGAATCTCTTTGGCTAAGAAATCAAACAGGAAATCTTACAAGGTCAGGGTTTTTCTTCTGAGAGATCCAGTATTTCCTGGTTTCAGTCAGGTCAGAAATATTGAGAAGAAAAGCTGTTCCTGAGATATCACCTTATTCCTTCTCCTGATTCTAGCTGAAACCAATAAATGCAGAGGCAGCATAAGAAACTGAAACAATAAAGAAGATTTGACTGAAATTGTTTTGAACTTCTAAAATAGTTTCAGGTGCAAATCGAGTTTTGAATGATTGGTTTGGGTAAAATAGGAACCCACAGTTTGCACATCTATATAGAAGATATAAATTGAACTCCTCATCAAGATGATCTATTTTTGACTCTGGTAGGCTCACATTCTTAAAACATCCTACTGTCTCAAATTCACTTGCATTTACTTTTCAAAGAAAGCACATCCTTCATGGTTCCTGTGCAACAACTTCCAATTGCAGTATAAGTGAAATTGATGGATACTTTATGGACTGTACATTAAGGATGTTATCATTTATTTGCATAGGTTGAATATGGCATAAGCACCCTTGTCCTCAACTGGATGGACAAGGAGGGGAAGAGGATGAGGAGGAAAATCATCCATAAAAAAAAAGATGAGAGGAGGGGTTGGGTATGGAAAAGAGGGGAAGGGAATTTTCTTTTGGATGAAGAGTATTAATACTAGTCATTTCCCCTTCCTCTCTTCCTCTATTCCTCCATTAGGCCTTCCACACCCACACAGGTTGGTTCTTTGCTTTCTCACTTCCTAGAGATGGACTTGTCAAGGCGGTTCTCACTCAGTCAGGCACATCGCTATTTGGGTTTGATCTGAAGTTTGTGCAGATATCTCAATGATGTACATAATAAAATAAGTAATAAATAGTAAGTGATGCATCATATATAAACAGCATATAAATGGAATATTTGCTTTGGTATCATAACATGCCACATGTTTTCTCTTTAATCCTCTCCCCTTATCTTCACCAAGGATCATTAGTAACTGACAAAGAACAGCATGTTTACTCCAGCAGGATTGTCCTAATTTCTCCTTGACTGAGGCCAGCACCGAGATATTGTCCTGCCAAGGACAGAAATATGATCATGTGGAAAAGTGATATTCTCAGTTGTCTTGACTGGCACTGACCAGGGACCATTATAATTGTCACATTCTTCTTTCTACTTTCTTAGAAAGTAGTCTCCCTATCCTGAGCTGTGCAGCTCCCATTCTTGAAAACAAAAGGCTGCTAACTCAGATCAATTTCCCATGTACTAACGTACTGAGATACTTGCATTAAATGTTTATAAAGTTGTAAATCAACATACATGCACACACAACCCCATAACCAGCTGACACAAAATATACACTTTCCGAAGAAACAGATTAGTATAAAAATGTTATAAAGAATAAGACAATGCAGATCAAATCAAACCTAACAAATACAGTTACAGGTGAATTATGTTTATTAGTGTTAATTCTTTATAAGCAGACTTTATTCATGTCTGATCTACTAGACATGAGGGCTTTGAAAATCCTACTCATACTGGTTCCCATGGCTTTGTGAACTGTAGCTGGTAGCGGAGGTTCACCTTAGTACACAGCCCTTCAGTTCTGCATGGGTTCTGGATTTGCATGAACCCCAAAATGGCAAGTGTAACTGGGCAGCCATCTCCTGAGCACCCCTTGTCATCTAGGCTCTGCAGCACCCTGCCAGTTTCCCTCTCCTCTGGGCTCCTTAAGAACAGTCCAAAAGTTATAAACGTAAAATCCTCCGATGGGGATCTCCTTTATTAAGTCCAAATACACTCAAAATAAAGTCTCTTTCCACTAAGAGTCAAAATACAATATTTTCTGCCCAGACTCCAGCTCGGCCCAGTTCCTCCTTCATGAGGATCCATTGACTGTAGTTCTCTTTGGTCGCTCCTCCATGAGAAGTGTCACAGTCCTTCTCCCTCGGGATGTGCAGATTCATGGAGGTTCCGTTCCTGGACAGGAACCTTCTTCATCCCAGTCTGAAACCAGACCCAGCACCTGCTCCCCAAGGGACTGTCTCTTCCTATTCTTGGAGCAAGCAGAGAAGATGCAAGGCCTGCCCTGCCCCCTATTCCAGCTTCTGGCTGTCTCCCCTGGCTACCCATAGACCTCAGATCTTCTACCTCCTGTGCCCACCCTCCCCCAACTATCCATGGGCTTTTGTTTTTCTAACCCTCCCCTCCCCTAGAGGCCTCATTAGTTGCATGATCATCTGTCACATTGCTTAATTCATTCTCTCCACCTGGAGAAGCATGTAGGCACAGACAACCCATGCCTGCCGATACTGGGGGGCAGAGTGAGGGCAGCCAGCTTCAGCAGTGTTGCTGAGCGTACTCAGTCCATGTGAGTAGGCTCAGTACAAGCCAAGCAGCAAAGCTGGCAGGGCACATGACCCCGCATGCATAGATGCCAACTTTCCCTGGTGCCCGTGGGTGCTGGTGCTCCCCACCCCCACCCCAACTCCACCCTTTCCCCACCCCTGCCCCGACCCCATTCCAACCCCTTCCCCAAAGTCTCTGCCCCAGCTCCGTCCCCTCTGTGCCCCTATTGGATCCCTTCCCCGGCCCTGCCTCTACCCCGAGCACGCTGCATTCCCCCTCATCCCCGCTCCCTCCCAGCTGCGTGAAACAGCTGTTTTGCGGCACAAGCGCTGGGAGCTAGGGGGAAAAAGCAGGCATGCAGCGTGCTCAGGGGAGGAGGCGGAAGCGGAGCAGTGGTGAGCTGGGAGGGGAGCTGCTGGTGGGTGCTGAGCACTCACAGAATCAGCACCTATGCCTGCATGCTCCCCCCATGTATCTCCTCTGCAAGTAGGGTCTGTCAAAGGTAGGCTGAGATCTATCTTCCCTTAAAGGGCCAGTCTCCCTGTGATAGTATGTAAACTTGAAACAAACCCTTGCAAAATTCATTTTGTATGAAACAAGTCCCTGTTGCCACTTGTCCCTTCCTGTATCATTCCCTCTTCCCAACAGAACTCAGACACGTATGTTATCTTGAACAGCCACCCAGAAGATATGGTGGTGGCCAGGTAGTCTGCATCATTATCCCCAAGAGGTCTCCTAAAGGTAGGGTGACCAGATAGCAAGTGTGAAAAATCGGGATGGGTGTGGGGGGTAATAGTAGCCCATATAAAAAAAGCCCCAAATATCAGGACTGTCTCTATAAAATCAGGACATCTGGTCACTCTACCACCCTATCTAAGGTGGTCCAGGGGCCTGTTAGGGGGAAGCAGATCAGTGCAACTAGGAGAGAATGTGTGTTGGAGTTCTCCTTCCACTTGGTTCAGCTGAGGATGATTTTTTTTAACAGCTGTACCGTACAACACCACAGATGTACATGATGCTTTACATGACAGCCGAGGCCCCATCCCTGCTCCAAAGAGCTTACAGAAAACATTTAAAAAGCACTTTAGTGTCTTAAGGAACTTATGTTTCATGACTCTTAAGTGTCTAAGTCATTTCTGAAAATGACTTAGGCACTTTTGAAAATGTTACTTTACAACCTAAACTGAGCACAACATGAGAAAATGCTAGAGAAGATAATAAAAACAGGAAAGGAGAAGAAATTCCCAGAATAAAGTTATGGGATTGTTTGGGTGGTACACAGCACATCAAGTTAATGCCTAGAAATTTGTTTGAACTGCTTAAAAGGTCATGGCATCATCCGCTTTATGGAGGCTCTGAGTGCATCCCCCTCTGCACTAACACGGAGCAGTGGCTCCACTTCCCAGCCACATTCTGCCTGACCCCTATGCATGGGTACGAATGTGCATTCTAGGGAAACCTCCTTGTATCCGCACTTCCTTCTTATTCACCTAGACAAAGCTAGCCACAATTTGGTCCTTAAATGAGTGCTTAGTGAGGTGTCAAAATGCACATGTAAAAAAGAAAGAACCCCTTATTATCTTCAGTTACACCAGTCACTCCAATTGCCTTTGTGAACATATTTCTGCTTATCAGTGTGTGCCGTTATTATTGTGCACCTTGCAGCTCACTTTGGAAACTTAGCTCCGCATGTGCCAACATTCTGAGAAATGAAAATTGGAGTGAAAAGATTCCATTCTCTTCTCATTTACCTGATGAAAAAAATAAATCAAAAGAAATTAAATAATTAATACTGAATGTAGCTGAACAATTGCTAAGAAGTGTATTTAATAATTTTTGGTTGCTTTTTTTTTTCTATTTTAGGAACAAAACAGGGACAATTGAAGCATATTCTTCTCAAGCAGAACAACACTTCTGTGGCGAGAGCTGAAGGAAATGCATTGTTTTGATTGGAATATTTTTTCATTAACAGGCTGTTCAAAATAAACAAAATGATTTGATTCATAGTGCCTGTGGCTGAATCAGGTTAACACTGGCATGCTTCCACACTTGAGCGCATCTTCACTAATCAATCAGAAACACACTTGCTGGCAAGAAAGGTCACATCTTTAATCACACAACAGCAACTTTTTGACAACAAACAGGGTATCTGCATACAGCCAGATTTGGCTCTCTGTTACATAGGTTTAATATGCAACATACTGAAGATGATGGGTGCCAGATAGAGAGAGAGAGAGAGAGATAAAGCTGCAGTGTCTCCCGCAATTATGCCTGTGAATACCATGTACTGTAAGCTACGGCAGTTAAATTAGAGATCATGATATTATGCTCTCCATAAACACTTGTATCGTGGATTAAATTCAAGGTAATTGAAAAAGAGGAGAATGAAATAAAATATAATGTATAGGTGGGCACTGGCCTGATCTCTTTGGTTCGGTACCAAAGTATTACTGTCCATATTGAAGCAACACCCCAGTGAGCATGATGCTATTGGAGGTGTTATCTTTCAGAGGATATATATAAAAAAAAAGTCCTCGACTTCTTTGGTCACTGAGGATTCTATGACAAAGACAGTTAGCCCCAGTCTCCAGACTAAATTACATCTCAGGAAATTAGAGTTACTATTTTCATTAATAGATTCCAAGGCCAGAAGGGACCACTGTGATCATCTAGACAGACTCCCTTATAATGAAGGCCACAGAACTTCCCCAAAGTAATTCCTAGAGCTTAGAAAAATAATTTAAATATTGCCAGTAACGGAGAATCTACCACGAGCCTTGGTAAATTGTTCCAATGGCTTATTACTCTCACTTAAAAATTTATGCCTTATTTCCAGTCTGAATTTGTCTTCAGTTTTCAGCCATTCCATTCCAGCTGGATTGAAAAGCCCATTATCAAATTGAAGAGTTCATGGTAGTTACTATCCTTCTACTCCTAAAAACTCTTCTGAGTGCCATTTCTGCACACAATGGCAATGTATTTTATCAGAGGGTGAAGACAATCCTGTATGTACAATCATTGGGATCAGAAGTATTTAATAAATAAGAAATTATTATAAATATAGTTTAACTTTTCCAGGCTAAACTCCATGATCCGTGTCTGGCCTTCCTCTTTAATTTTATCTGGCTCCAATCTTTACTGCAGATGAGGAAGAGAGGAGCAGCCATGTTAGGGGCTGTAGAGTAAATTCTGAGGCTACGCTAAGGGAGAGGAAGACATCTGTATCTCCTCAGGTGGGCACTACCACAGTGTAGGGGATTTACCAGAGTTTGTGTCAGAGGCAGGGAATGAGTGTGGCCAGAGTGAAGTGCAGCTATCCTCAGCTAGGGGATAGTTCGTTTGGGAGTGTAGCTAGCTGTTGTAGGTTAGAGATTAGGCTTCTTGAATGCCACGGTTGGAGCTCGGGTAAAATTAGTCAGAGAAGCAGGGAGCCATAACTGGCTCTTCTTAGGCTCTCTTCTGTTGGTTGAACAGAGCTCTGTCACATCAGAGAATTGGGCCCCTTCTTTACTCTGGGTGAAATGTGGGTCTCATTGGGTATGTCTACATTGCACACCAACCTTGAGCTTTGATTCAGGTTTGAGCCCAAGCCCCCATTCCGTCCACACAGAAATCAGTTTGACTCAGACCAGCAAGCACTTATGACCTAGGACCCTGCTAGGGATGTGGGTCAGAGCCTGAGTCCTGCTGTAACTTGGGTCTAAGTCCTGCCATTTTTCAGTGTGGACACAGATCAAGTCGTAGACACAGATCAAGACTCAAAAAGTCTGCAGTATGGAAGCATGAGCATGGCTGTGAGACCTAGGTCCAGCAATGGTAAACTCTAGTTTACAATGTAGTGTGGATGCTCAAGCCTGGGCTTGGAAACACTGAGTCCACAAGCTCATATCCCACAGATCTGGGCTGAGCATAGTGTGTAGACCTACCCATTGAAGCCAGAGGTAAAAATCATAGTGACTTCAATGGATTCGTGGTTTCACCTTCAGGCTGTTGTGGTATGTGTACACTGCATTGTAAACCCCGGGTTTGTGGTCTCAGTGTTTCTAAGAGATTTATGGTATGAAAAGAAGCTCACATTACCTGTATCTGCAGCACATATTGTGTGGCATAACGCACATGGAAGTAAAAAGAACAGGAGTACTTGTGGCACCTTAAAGACTAACAAATTTATTTTAGCATGAGCTTTCGTGAGCTGCAGCTCACTTCTTCGGATGCATAGAATGGAACACACAGACAGGGGATATTTATAATACAGAGAACATGAAAAGGTGGAAGTATGCATACCAACAGGCAGAGTCTAATCAATTGAGATGAGCTATCATCAGCAGGAGGAAAAAAAACTTTTTGAAGTGATAATTAAGATAACCCTGTCTGTGTGTTCCATTCTATGCATCCGAAGAAGTGAGCTGCAGCTCACGAAAGCTCATGCTAAAATAAATTTGTTAGTCTTTAAGGTGCCACAAGTACTCCTGTTCTTTTTGCGGATACAGACTAACACGGCTGCTACTCTGAAACCGCACATGGAAGTGAGACTAAATTGAGTTCTGGGCACCATTAGCTTAATTAAAACTGATTTTTGTCTCAAACCTACAGGCCATTTGTGTATATGGAGTGGAGAGGGAGGAGGGGCAGATGACACAAGACAGAAAATAGTTCCCTACTTATAAATTAGTTGCCTAGGCTAAAAATATGATCAAATGATGTCTACAGTATTTTATAAAGAGCTAAGAGGATAGCAGCACTTAAAGCCAGGGGCGGCTCTACACATTTCGCCGCCCCAAGCACGGCGACATGCCGGGGGGGGGCGCTCTGCCGATCCCGCGGCTCCAGTGGTCCTCCCGCAGGCGTGCCTGCGGAGGGTCCGCTGGTCCCACGGCTCCACCGAAGCCGCGGGACCAGCGGACCCTCCGCAGGCATGCTGCCGAAGGCTGCCTGCCTGCCGCCCCCCCGGCAGCCGGTAGAGCGCCCCCTGCAGCATGCCGCCCCAAGCACGCGCTTGGCGTGCTGGGGCCTGGAGCCGCCCCTGCTTAAAGCAGTGCAAAATTTGCATTTTGTTAATTTCTATTCATGTTTTTACATGCAGTTGCTTTCTGTATGATTGTCAATCCAACGCACTGGTACAATCCTCACATTTTCAGATCATCTAGGCTCTCTTCAAACTACAGCTGAAAGTGTACTAACCACAACTGCGTTTAACCATGGCTGTTGCTAGCCACACTTTGATGATAAATCTGGACGAGCCACAGAGGTATAACTATAGTGGGGACAGAGCCTTACACTATATCTTCTTTCTAAATTTAAAAATAAAATTGAAAGATTATTTTTCCTCCATCTTAGATTCAAGGATAGAACATTCCTTTAGCTGAAGCCATAATGTGGGGAGACCCATATTCAGTATTCTCTCTCTCTCTCCATCTCTCGCATGCTGGCAGCAGAGGCCACTAGCGCTATGTAGATGCTGTGCTCCACTGAACTGAGAAGGGAAGGAGAGCATCACATTAGTCTGCAACTTTCCCTGCAGGCTGTTTGAAGAACAAACAGTGAATTAGCAGACCCAAGGAGTCCTTTAACCTTCTGACCCCTGTACAGCTGTGTTAGCTAATAGTTTTTTTGTGCATAGCGGTCAATGCTAAATCCCAGATTAGAATTTGGATATTACCTTATTACTAAGGGCTTGATCCTGCAGTTCATACTCATGTGAGTAATCTCATTGCATGAGTAGTCTCATTGACTCACATGCATAGGAATTACTCATGTGAGTAAGAGTTGGGATTCTTAATGGAATCTATTCTCCCTCCAGTGCATGCATGTAAGTCTCATTTGTTCTCCTGGAAGGTATGCATATTCAACAAGGGGAGAATAGATTCCCTTAATCTGATGAAATGCAGGGAATTTGATTGTCATGTTTGATTTAATGATATGTTGTTGTGGGTAGACTGGGCTGTAATGATCAAATTATTCAATGGATTTAGCCCTTTTGTCTGTGTGAATTTTCCAAGAACAGATCATATTTTTTTACATATTTGTTCTTGGTTCCAAAGTTGATTGCTGAATTTTTATACGAACAAATTTCAGCCTGGCAGTTGTTTGTGAACTATTTGCTATGACTGCTTCTTTGAGAATTCAGTGGCCCAAGTAAGAAGAATTGCTATGATAGATGTCTCAGCCCATATACTATTGAATTTCATGGACCAGACTCATCACTGCACTACTCCAGTTTTATGTCATAATAAGTTCACTGAATGGAGTTACAATTGTAGAACTGGGGTAATGCTGTGGTGGATCAGGCTCAGTGTCCATTCCTGTGGTGAGTGTCCTTCCCACATACAACAATATACTGTATCTACCATGCACATTCATTGAATTTGCCTGTCTCCATTTCCTGAAAGAAGCCCTTTAATGAACACTTGAAGTTCAGTGGGTTTGATGCTAATATTTGCTATGTGTTAGAATATTTACCTGTCAGAAAAGTGTAGAATATTACATAATAAATATAAGAAAACTGGTCTGGTGCTGACTCAAAAATCAATGGACAAGTGGATAGGTAACCACCAATTTAGAAATGCAGGAAATCTTTGTATTATTGCTATAAAAGTGGCCCCCAACTTTTAAAAAAAATCCTGCCAAAGAAATGGAGAGAGATATATTAAGCCACTGGAAACATGGACTAATAATTGACACAGAGGCTGCAGTGGGTTAATACATTTGACAGAGCAATGACCCAAAATTAAGACACCATTGTGCCACATGAAGGGAGTTGCCACAGCATCACCAACGTGCAAACAACATTTCAGAGTTAGGGAGGTCCTTGTGGGACAGCCTACCGGACTTTGGCCTTGCCATCACTGTTCGTCCCAGCTCTAGGAAGAGAAACTTGAAGCTAGGATAACACACGTGTGGCAGGATACCACTGTTGCATTTGACATTACTGCCTGTGTGTCCATCATCTTTCACATAGCTGTACAACACCAACCCACCAGTTGCTCCAAACAATACTGAGAGACCAGCCTTCTTTAAAACAAACACATAAAATGGCTGTATGACACTTCTATTGCAAATACAATTTTGTGACACTTTCTGCTTCTACATACATTCTTGGAAACAAATATTTGCTTGTACAAAATGTTCACAAAAAGAGAAGGAAAGAGCTAATGAATGCTGTTGCAGAAAAATTCTAATTAGAATCCACAAAATGTTCATGAATAATTTTCCTTCCTATTTGTCTAGCTGTAGTTCTGAAAACACTTTGCCTTATGCCATTCTGACTCCAGGAAACAAATACGCAATATGAAAATGGAAACAATTTGACAATTATTTACACCACTACCACCTCTTTGAATTAGGTCCTCCATTTCTTTGGTATTCTGTAAAATTTAACTTATAATTATGCTTTAATTCATTTTTGTTTCTCTAATGCTACAATAAGATCAAAACAGAAAGCCACCAGAATGCAAAATGCTAGATGCATTTCCATGTTGTAAATGTTGTTTTTGATCTTTTATAACAAAATGTAGTATTTTGTACCATTCCATTTAAAATGTATCTGGCCAAGCTCCAATACTTTTTCACTGTAAACAGGAACTTCCTTGGAAGACAAGTAATCATACTTAATGACATAAAGGAACTTCCTTGGAGGACAAGTAATCATGCTTAATGACATAAAAGATCATTAAAATAATGTTCCAAAAACATAGCAAAATTAAACATAGCAAGATTATTTTCTTCTTTGAAGTCTTTCACCAGATGGTGAAAAGTGCTGAAATCATAGGTCTGAGTGGGAAGGGAAAGTGTTTCCACAATCCTTTCTTGATGCTAGTGTCAGCATGTATAATCTTTACATGTGGTTATACAAAACTGCACCTCACGCCTTCTTGGAGTCAAGTGTTTGTGCTCAAGATACATTTCCATTCTGAGGTGTTCTAATGAAGCTTGTTCTGAATCTGAGGCAGGGAATTCCCTGATATATTTCATTAGCCACGTCAACTAGATTTATTCATAAATGAGAACAAATAAGCACATCAGCAGAAGTTATTGGGGTAATTTGTGAAACTGTTACTGACCTATTTTCAGACCTCAAAGAGCTGTGTCATTAAATTAGTGCACTATAATTTTATTTTGATAAAGGAATAAAGTTGATATTTTATCAAAAAAGATACCCTGATAATCAGTGACTTGAAAATGCGTGGTTAAATATTTAAATGAAAGAGGGTCTAATGGCTTCCTTAGAAGAAAGAGCTTATGCACCTAATGAGGAATAGAAAAAACGAATGTGCCAATTGCTATACAGTGTGAACTGACCACAAAGCAAAAGTGAATTTTTATCTCTTAGTGCTGTTCACAGTCTTGTTTGAAGAATTCTGCAAAGTTGGCTTCCATAATATTCCATAGACTGTGGACTTCCTGGTGGCAGGGCCACCCGGTGGGGGGGCAAGTGGGGCAATTTGCCCCGGGCCCCTCAGGGGCCCCCACGAGAGTTTATCGGGGCCCCTGGAGCGGGGTCCTTCACTCGCTCCGGGGGCCCCGGAAAACTCTCGCAGGGCCCAGGCCCCTGGAGCTTCTTCCGCTCTGGGTCTTCGGCGGCGGAAGGACCCCCCTGCCGCCGAATTACTGCTGAAGCGGGACCCACCGCAGAAGTGCCGGGTCTTCGGCGGTAATTTGGTGGCGGGGGGGTCCCCGCCGTGGTTCTTCGGGGCACTTCGGCAGCAGATCCCGAAGCAGAAGGACCCCCCGCCACCGAATTACCGCCAAAGCGGGGGCCCCCCACCACCGAAGACCCCAGGCCCCCTGAATCCTCTGGGAGGCCCTGCCTGATGGAAAATGTTGCTGAATTTAGCATGATTTTGTAGCAGAAATGGACAAAAATTAATAGCAATTAAAAAAAAATAGAATACATTGTGGGTAGATGTTCCATAGTGCAAGTTATACAGTATGGATGGGATTTTTAAAAGCTGTCAGCTTTGGCTTAACTCTGCTCTTATTGAAGCCAATGGAAATTCCAGCATTGGCTTCAGTTGGAGCAAAGTTAAGCCAACACTGAGTTCTTTTGAAAATTCAACCCCATTTCCTCAAACTTTCTGACTAATATTTTATGACTCTAAAGGCCATATAATTGCTTACTTGGACTGTTGTACATGTGGCTCATTGTGCTCATGGCATTTCCTATTAATTCTTTGCGCCAAGATTGGTTTTTCTTACTATTAAAGTAATAGATCCCTGCCCTGATAGCCGCATCTGGATCTTGAAGGATCCACAGGACTCACAAGATTATGAGCTTGGAGGCCCTGAGCCTCTGCAGTGGCTACCAATTTCTACCCTCCCCCGTGGCTGCATCACTCCTTTAGGAAGACAAAGACTCCCTCATTGGCTGCTGTCCTGGGAGACCCTCAAGACAGTCTCACATTGTTGAAAGAGACAGTAAGTTAAATTATTATGGGTGTGGGGAAAGCTGTGCTATGGAGAGTGCTGGGGTACGGTTTGACAGATGTGGCAATTTCCTACAATATCATTGAAAAACTTTATTCAGTTAAGTTTAAGTATCTTTGGAGTCCATTGTATTAAACAAAAAGGTTATTGTATTATTGTGGGCCTGGATAATCAAAAGATTATATTGAACAATGTGGGAGATGAGGAGGACCTTTTGGGATAAAATTCTTGTGAAATGGGATTCCTGGAAAATATCTAGGTAGAGGTGAATGCAAATTCCTTTCTCTTGGTTATGTAAAAAACCAGCCTTTCGACATTACACTCTGAGGAAGAGGCCACTGTCTGCTGTTCCAGGAATCTGAAGCTCAAAGGCCCAACGTGTATAAAAGAAAGACTAACCTATGCATGAGCGTTCTTGTTCTGAGCTGAAGCTTTTATGAACTTGTAACCACAGACTGGTTTGCAGACTAGCTGCTATCTGAGCCCTTGCTGGAGTTGGGATGTGTGTGTGTGTGTGTGTGTGTGTGTGTGTGTGTGTGTGTGTGTGTGTGTGTGTGAGAGAGAGAGAGAGAGAGAGAGTCCTCTAGTAAGCTTATTAACAGGTGTGTAGGTTCTTCTATTGTTTTTAATATGTTTTCTATGTAGTGCCTTAAGAATAAACCTTAAAAATAAACGTGCTTGCTTAGAAAGAGTTGTGTGTTAACCTATAACTGTGGGCAATTACACTGTTTATAGCATCTGAAGAGAGAGACCGAAATGTGGATGCTGGCCAGTTTAGTCAGTCTGGTTTGCTGGGAATAACATAGAGTAGGCAGGGAACTGAGTAACCTGGAAAAACCTTGGTCAGGAGGAAGAGAGACATGGGTCTTCACCCAAGAGAAATGATGGCTGGGAGCCAAAAGCCTAAAAGTGGGTGCCCTTGCTTGACCACAGAAGGGGATTACAGGTGCAGTTGACCTAAACCATGACATACGGATGGGAATGATGGTACACCACCCTGGACTGGATCTGTTGGTTTTCACAGCTTCTGATGACCCAAGGGCTAATATGACCCTACAAATCCAGCATCCAAAAGGAAACACATTCTTTTGTAACTAATGAACTAGCAAAGGAAGATCATTTAATTCATATTTTCAGTCATTCTAGTTCAACATTTACATACTGCAAAACAAAACAGCCTCTGGGGTTTCTTCTTCAGTACATTACACAACCTTTATGGTGATGTATATGTAATAAATAATCATAATGACTCCAAGTCATTTTATAGAACCTGTCTTGTGCATGACATTTCATTGCAGTTTTCAACTTTTCTCTATATAATTAGTAGCTTACAATTACACAATCCTCATCTACTTTCCATATATTCAGACTAAGTGGGGGTTGAGGGTAGGGACCTTGGGAATTGGTAATGGCATGACAAAGCCTTTGACCTCTGCTTTACTTTTTCAAATACAGATGTCATTAGTGACCAAAAGCCTGTATCTGATTGTTGTTTATAGCCTATCTGAAACAAATTGGCAATCTCAGTCCAGTTCTTTGCACACAGATATCCACATCCCATACACCAATACTGCAGGTGGCAGTAACTGTCACCTTGGATGTCATTATCAACAGAGATTTCAACTGGCATAGAACATTAACTATCACTCACCTCCTAAGGTTGGTCCATCTTCATCAGAGATAAAACAAGGTGGCGGGGCTGGGTAATGAAGCTTACTCTGGTTCTCACTGAATTATATCATTGTGATTCAGGAGACCCAGACACTTGCTTCACCACAGATTTCGTGTCTGACCTTGGGCAAGTCACTTCTTTTCTCTGTGCCTAGGTTCCTCATCTGTAAACGAGGATAATAGCACTTCTCTACCTCACTGGTGTGTTGTAAGGATAAATACATTGACGGTTGTAAGGCACTCAGATACTATAGTAATATAACTAAGATAGATAGATCTGTTCCACAGATAAACAGAGAACAATCTCTAGGGCTAAAAATTTCATGACTTTCCAGAGTACTACATTAAATTAAAAACTAACTAAACAACATAGGTGGTTGGTATTAGCCAGTGTGACGGCTTTAATTTGAATTTTATTGTTCATGATTTGTAATCTTTTAATAAATATACACTGAGAAACCCTGAGGTATACATTTATTCTGGGTCTTAAGATAGAAAGATTTCATGACAATACTTTGATACAACATACTGTTGTGAACATTGTAGAACCTATTCAGGTTTTTAAGAATCTACAAAGTATTATAGACCACACAATCATCATAAGGTTGTTTCATGAGATACACAATTTGAGACAAAAGACCATCTCTCATAATTAATATACATAATTTTTCTTGGGAGGGAGAGGAAAACTAGAAATAGTGTAATCTTTATCTCAATTGCAGACATATTGTAATCAAATGCTCTCCCAGCTTGGTACGACACTAGGTAAAGAGAAAGTTAAGAGCTCAGCATCTATCTGCCAGCAGAGGTTGCTGTTAGGTTTGCGATTAAAATATGAAGGAAATAAAACAAAAGATTTCAATGATTAAATTACGTAGAAATTGGAATTACATAGAATAAAAGGAGCTCTAGAATGTCATATGTGCATGATAGTTTCTATGGGCTAGATTCTGCCGCCCTTACTCTTAGAGAGGAGTGCATTAATCTGCAAGCATTCCCTTTGATTTTGATGCTACTACTCAAGTAGGAAGGTACTACTCAAATTAATCTGGTCCTTAGTTACCAAAAATGATGACCCACCCAGTTATTAATGTCCTAGAATGTAAAGTGGCATCCCTAAAATGAAAGCAGTTTATTGGTTGCCAGGAGCAAATCCTGGTTAATTTAAGAAAATAAGAATTAAAGCTTTTGAAATATATCAAGTCATGTTTATAATACCATTATCTTTCCAAATATAAGCCTTCCTCAATGCACTCTCTTTAGCTCACCACCAGAAAGTGAAACTTAATTCCTTTTGCCACCCTAAAATGTTTCATCAACTGCTCCAAATTAGGTTATCTTGTGATTTCAATCCGTCTCTTTTCCCAAGGAAACAGAAACCAGCTGCTGTTTGATTGTTGTGCAGAAAATTAACTAGTGGGCTTATTATTAATAACCGATAGCAGATAAAAGAGTGCAATGACCTGGACAATGGAACATTTAAATCTTTGCACACGATGAGCCGCTTGTGCTAGACTGATTTCACAAACAACAGCTGGGTAGTTTGTTAACATATGAATCCCCTTGAGGTGATTTGGAGAAACTAAATGTGCTAAACTAAACACCTCATTAAAACAGTACTTCAAAAAAAATCTATTTTCACATTCCAGTTTGGTTTTTAAAGATGTTAGTATAAGACTATTCTGTGATATAAAATGCATTGTTGGAAACTACTACTCTTTTTTTTTAACACTCTGTAGCTTTATGTTTTTTTCCTGCTAAAATGCACGAGACAGAATTGCCTTTGAAGTGTGTTCTTTGCCAAAAAAATGAAGACAACAATGCTCTTGCACCCCCAAACTATTGACTAAACTAAAGAGACAGGCCCCAAGTCTGCCCTCAATATATAGGCCACATCTATTGAATTCTGAGACTCATTGAGGCTGATCCAAAGCCCACTGAAGTCAATGGGAGTCTTTCCTTGTCTTCCATAGTCTTTGGATCAGACCCAATGGGAATTATGCCCATGTGTATAAGGGATGATTTAAACCCATAATGTGAGTGCTGGGAACAATCTGAGGCAGTGAGTAATGGGATGAGGAAGTGGGAAATGCATCTGCACCAACTCCACAGGCAGGTATACTGGAGGCCTTTCAGGAAAATATGCATTAACCAAACACAAGTTATTGGGCTCCCTACAGGTGTAACTGTGTGAAATGTAATGGCCTGTGATATTCACGAGATCAGGCTTTCAGTCCACTGAAGCCTCCATCTCTTCCCCCGGGTTGACAGGTCTCAACAAAGCAGTCATCAGGCAGAAACGGCAAACTTCAAGCACACATGCTGCCTTTAAAATTCCTCACATGGGCCATTCAGTTTCCATGCTCATCTGCTAATTTTGCTGAGGAGGAACTTGTTTCCCATGTCGGAAAATCATGGGGAGATTGCATGCTTTGTTACCCAGATGCCTTTCCCCACTCCCCTATAGCTGTCTATGGCAAATGAGTTGGTTAAAAGGCAGAGTCATGAAGGCCTGATTCTTCTATCATACATGTTTGACATTGATGTAACTCCATTGGTTGCAGTGGAATTACTCCTGATTTTACACTGGTGTGAGAGGAGAACTGGGCCTGTGGGAATGAGGAAAGTTTGGCCATCCATATAAACATTATGATGCTGCCTTAGAATGTATTTTAACACTCAGGATTTTCAGTACACTTTTTCAATAGCGGCAGGCTACCTAAGTGGTCAGTTCTGGAGAAGCAGAAGAGCTGAATATTTAAATATTGCCACAGAAATGTAAAACAAAAAAACAAAAAAAGGTGTGTGGATTTGCTTTTGGACTGTTTCCTCTTAAAGCATCTGATTTAATCGTAAATACATTGGACTGTCATACCCCAGAGCCTGTGCTAGACTACAGAAATTGCAGAAAACAATTTTCTGTGGTTTCCATGGTCTTGTACAGTATTAAAGGCTGAACATTTTTTTTCTCTAACTGAATAGTTGCTTGAGTTCCTCATGCCTATTGCTGCCTGCAGTCAGTATTGCTGAGGCACAAGATACAACTTCTACTTTTAGGGTCAAATTTTGCTCTCAGATGCACCCTGTCACAGGCTGTGAAAATTGGAAAAGTTATGCATTTGAAGAGCTTGTATCAGCCCAGCACTTAAAACACAATTTCCCCCTTCCTGTTTGGACAGCAAAATGAGGCACATATGAAGCACACAAGTGATTCAGTACAGACTCATGTTTAGACAAATGCATAAGTTAGTCATTAATTGTAAACACATATATGGAAACCCCTTGTCAGAGCCATGAAATTTAAATTCAAAAGGGAGAATGAAATGTACATTTTACTGCCCTGACAGAGTCACAAAGCTATACAGACATTTTTCTCTTTTGTACTTTTCTTCAAGGGGTCAGAATTTCATCCTTAGCTAAAATCAGTTAAATTTTCTTGAAAAATGAACATAAAGATCCTCCAGTGTTGTTAGAACCAAGCACTGCATAATACAACATAATTCAGGTACCATAAATAGACAATGAGTCATTGAAAATCAGCCACATATGGTAACCTTTTACTTTCCCAAGTAAATTTTAATTTTAGAAGTGGATTCAGTTAAATACAAACAACTCCTCCCCCCAAATCCTTAATTTTGTTACTATATGTATATCACCAACAGTAGAACCTAATATGTTTTATTGTGTGTGTTACCTGTTAAATAAAAAGAGAGTTAAAGCGTGAAAAATAACCAAATTCACTTCACAATATGAGAGGAACATATACACACACAACAAAACAATAAAGGAATAAATGCTTGCAAATTATTCAGTGGTGAATTAAATGAATGGACCAAATGCAAGCTTTGACTGCCCTTCCTGCTCAAGATTTACACCACTAATCAACTAATGTTCAAATCCCTAATGAAGTAAAGAATGTGTCTCTAAGGCAGCGATCATTTAAGATTGCTATCAAAACGAATGCTTTTCCATTAGGCAAAATAATGATGAAATATATTCTAAAGGTATATTTGGACTTAAATCTCTTTGGTGAAAAAAACCTGTCAGTTAGAAAAAAGTTGATCGAGAACCCTGATCAAACTCTACTCTTTGGCGGGGGTAAAATGCAAATAAAAAGTGACACTTTTGTGTCACTTTTGTGACTCTTTGTGAAAATAACTCAAGGCCATTCATGAAAATTAGCATCTAAATGAAAGGTCAAATGTCATTGTGTAGGTCTGGTTGATTTTGAGGAACCCAAATGAAAAATTTACATATTTTAGGAAAGTGCCAGTAATTGTGTACAACTTTAAATTCTCTCCAAATATATAAATGAGAATATTTTGCACTGTGCTTTTCTAGGGATTATGACTGTCAACAAAATAAATCTTTATGGTCTATGATTATTTACTTGCTTATTTTTAAAATTCTCCAGCAATGTATGAGACACTTTATGCTATGCAGGCTCTTCCATTTGTGGAACATACTCTCAACATTTCCTGTTTATGAACTATTTTTAACAAATGACTTTCGTATAAGCAAATAGAAATAGATGAGTGGCTTTCCTTACCACACTGCTGTCACCCTGAAATAACACAGGAGGGTTTGGAAAGACACAATTTGCCTCATATAATAGAAATAAATATACAATTAACATAAAGATAGCCTTTGAAATGAGATTATTGACCCACACAGCAGAGTACTGGGGGTCAAAACTCTTCTCCTTGCTCTATCATTAACTTATAGTATGACCTTGTGCAAGTCTTTTAACCTCCCTGAGCCTCTGTGTTATGCATCTGTTCCTTCACTGGGGGTAGGGTTTGTCTCTCTACAGGATAGGCTGCTGGGTCTGCCAAGCAACCCTGTGGAATGACAGAGGATCTGCTCCTATCCTGTGAGTCAGTGGGAGACCGGGGCCATTCTCTAGAAGGCCCATGCCTCTGCAGCAGTTCTGCCTCCCAGAACACACGTAGCCAGATTCTGAGGGATCACCCTGGCTGCAGCTGCCTCTGGAGCCACCTCAAGGTTTATAATTATTAATATGCTGGTGTGCATACCACATTGAGCATGAGAATTGATTCCACTTAGCCTGCACATCTGGGCTCACTCTGTTACTCTTGTAAAAAGTCTCATGGGATTTTTCACAAGCATAAACTTGGTTTTGGTTTTATGTATCACCAAAAAGATGTCACCTTCAGCAAGTTATTGACTCCTAACACTATGCTCAGGAACCTATTAGATATATTTGGAATTAAATACCTCGATTGTACACACATGATGGTGTCAAAGACAGAATTTCAGGTGTGTGGAAGGGTTGAAACAAAGACTCAAAAAAGAAATAGAGCAAATTATTATTCATTTATGTGTTTGAAATCATGATACTCAATTAGGTAATCATAGAATCATAGAACTGGAAGGGACCTCGAGAGGTCATCTGGTCCAATCCGCTGCCTTCAGGGCAGGACTAATTATCTTGACCATTCCTGACAGGTGTTTGTCTAACCTGCTCTTAAAAATCTCCAATGATGGAGATTCCACAACCTCCCTAGGCAATTTTATCCAGTGCTTAATGACCCTGACAGTCAGGAAGTTTTTCCTAATGTCCAACCTAAACCTCCCTTGCTGCAATGTAAGCCCATTGCTTCTTGTCCTATCCTCAGAGGTTAAGAAAAACAATTTTTCTTCCTCCTCCTTGTAACAACCTTTTACATACTTTTACAACTGTTGAAAACTGTTGTCATGTCCCGTCTCAGTCTTCTCTTTTCCAGATGAAACAAACCCAATTTTTTCAATCTTCCCTCATAGGTCATGTTTTCTAGGCCCTTGCTCATTTTTGTTCCTCTTCTCTGGGTTTTCTCCAATTTGTCCACATCTTTCCTGAAATGTGGTGACCAGAACTGGACACAATACTCCAGTTGAGGCCTAATCAGAGCAGAGTAGAGCAGAAGAATTACTTCTCATGTCTCGCTTACAACACTCCTGCTAATACATCGCAGAATGATCACTTTTTTTTTTACAACGGCATTACACTGTTGACTCATATTTAGCTTGTGGTCCACTCTGACCCACAGATCCTTTTTAGCAGTATTCCTTTCTAGGCAGTCGTTTCCCATTTTGTATGTGTGCAACTGATTGTTCCTTCCAAAATGGAGCTCTGCCTCTCCGGTGCCTCTGCTTTTTGGCGCCCCCAACCATTTGGCGCCCTAGGTGACCGCCTAGTTCGCCTAGTGGTTGCACCAGCCCTGTGTGAACCACTGATAACTACTCTCTGGGAATGGTTTTCCAACCAGTTTTGCACCCACCTTATAGTAGCTTAATCTAGGTTGCATTTCCCTAGTTTATTTATGAGAAGGTCATGCAGGACAGTATCAAAGACTTTACTAAAATTAAGATATACCATGTCTACCACTTCCCCCCATTCCACAAGGCTTGTTACCCTGTCAAAGAAAGCTATCAGGTTGGTATGACATGATTTGTTTTTGACAAATCCATGCTGACTGTTACTTATCACCTTATTATTTTCTAGTTAAGCTGACTGGTCTGTAATTCCCTGGGCTGTTCTTATTTCCTTTTTTATAGATGAGCACTATATTTGCCCTTTTTCAGTCTTCTGGACTCTCTTATGTCTTCCATGACTTCTCAAAGATAATCACTAATGGCTCAGATATCTCCTCAGTCAGCTCCTTGAGAATTCTAGGATACATTTAATCAGCCCCTGGTGACTTGAAGACATCTAATTTGTCCAAGTAATTTTTAACTTATTTCCCTATTTTAGCCTCTTCTGATCCTACCTAATTTTCGCTGGCATTCACTACATTAGACGTCCAATCACCACCAACCTTCCTGGTGAAAACTGAAACAAAGAAGTAATAAAGTATCTCTGCCATTTCCACATTTTCTGTTATGTAATGGGTCAATGTTCCTGGAATTCTGACAGAAATAGGTAACATGATCAATACAGTTGCCCAAAATTGCTCATTTATTGCTGACCCAATAAATAATTCATTCTCAGATGTGACTGTAATCACAAATGATTTTATAACTTCCTATGATGTTTCATTCACAAAGCAAAGATAGTAAATATTAACTTGTCTCTGTTCCAATCTCCAACCTTATGAATCTCATTGCATCCCTTTTGACACCTACTTTATAAACTCTCTGACAGCAGGGACTATCTAATTTGGTTACATGCTTATACAGTGCCTAGCAATATTGGGGTCCCCGATCCTTAAATGGGGTTGCCAGGTGCTACTGTAATAGACAGATCACCATAACAAGGATTCTAAGAAAAATGAAAAACACAAACATCAGATTTTCTCCATTAAGTTATATTTTTTCTTCACAAAACAAACAGATCTATAAAATTTTATTGTCTTCTGTTCAGCTAAATGAGATCTGGACTGTAAATGATGCAGTAAAACATGGGCCCATTAAACCTAAGGCTGTACTGAAATTCAGCTTCTAATAGGTATCCAGATTAAATATTTGCAGGCAAATAATAAATTGGAAGCAGCATTCTTTCATGATGGTACCTATGGCATGGCCAGGTTGGACTCTTCTTCCTACTTCTTCTTGGCTAATTCTGAGACCCAGAACAGGGAGGAAAGAGAAGGTTCCATTTCACTTGCTGTGACATTAGCCCAGTTGTCCCTTCAAATGGCATTTGGTGTTTCTTCTTCCTGTGTATGCATAACCAGTTCACTGCGGCCCACATCCATTCCCCTCTCAGGTTCAGGGGCGGCTCTAGGCACCAGCAAAACAAGCTGGTGCCTAGGGTGGCAAAATGTAGGGGGCGTCCCCTGCCTCTGGGGAGGGCGGGAGGCTGGGCTGGCGGACCTGCCGCAGTCATGCCTGTGGCAGGTCCGCTCGTCCCGGGCTCCGGTTGACCTGCCGCAGTCATGCCGGCGGGAGCTTAACCGGAGCCGCGGGAAGAGGGGACCCGCCGCAGGACCGGGGAAGGGCGGCGCAGCGCACCGCGCTGCTTGGGGCAGCCTGATTTCTAGAGCCGCTCCTGCTCAGGTTGCAGCCAGCACATTTCCCAGTTCCTTTAGATATCATCTCTCTACAACCCATCTCCACCAGTATCAAATTCCCATCTTACTCAGGCATGAATTTAGGAATCCTGGCAGTGATCAATACACTTTGCTTAAATGAGGCAGATAAGGATATCCTCATGAAGCCTTACTTATTACTTTAACGCTCCTGGAGCCTAATTTGTAGAGGGGCTGAGCATGGACAACTCTATCTGAAACTAAGGGGAGCTGCAGGCCAGCCAATGTGAAAATTAGATCCAAAGTTCACTTTTTAAGTGAGGGAGCATTTAGAAGAATCTTTTAATATTTCCAGGACACATTAGTCCATTGTTCCACTTTTTTCTGAAGAACTAACCTAACCAAAAAAACCACAACATTTATTGTTTTATACAAGAGTTAGGCTGCTCTTGAGCTGATACCACTGACTAACATGTTTATTCACTTGTACTTCCATCTGTCTGTCTCCATCTGCTTTTGTCTTACACTTAGATTGTAAACTCTTAGAGCAGGGACTGTCTTTTTGTTCTGTATTTGTACAGCTCCTAATGCAATGGGGGCACTCATTCACGACAAAGTGCTACATTAATACAATTCTTATTAATAGAAAAATCATTTAGAACATATTTTTGACTAATCTCTCTTTATAGGAAGTGGGAATAACAAACCTGAGGTTTGAATAGCAGTTAAGTATTGAAACGCCCAGGCATCAGTTTAATCAAAAGCAGATATTACATCCATGGTGCTTCTTTCTTACGTGATAATGATGATAGCAATTTATTAGCCAAACATAATAAGACAAAAATAGCTAATTAGTGTGCTCTATTTTGTGAAGTTAATAAATTGAGTTGTTGGTGTGTGTATACATACACATATGTAGGTTTGGCATATTCATTTTATTTATTATTTAAATGGCAAATATTAATAGTTTTTTAGCATTTTTTAATTTTTAATTGATTTACATTTTCACAATTGTGTGAAATCTTGTGGGGTGGGAGACAATAATTATTTAATGACAGTAGATGTTGAGATTCAAAAAGTTCAAACTTTATGTCCATTAAAACACAAATTGTCAACATCACATGTCAAAATATACAAAGTAAATATCCTTAAATCAAACTTTAAGATGTTCTTAAGTAGCATTTTTCTTACTTTACCTATATGTATATTTTTTTTATTATCAATGGAAATATTTTTTTCATATGTGTGTGTTTGTGTGGTGAAATTGACGCTTACCGGCATTTACCAATAAAAGATTAATCCTTCCAAGGCTACACCTATGTATTCTGCATTAAGTCATCGGGTATAATACAGGTGACTGTGCCATTAATTCTACTGTTCAACAGCTAATTCAGCTTTAAACAAATATTATTGGTTTTTAGTTATTTCTTATTTAAATGACAACAACCATTAGATACTTTAGAATGTCTGAGCACTGCTAATTCAAATTCAGGAGAAAGGAAGCTTTGTTGGGGCCTTTGCTCATTAAGGGAAGGACTGCTCTGCCCTAGGTCATGGGAGCACGCCCACTTTTGCTGGTTAGTTTATCCTTGGACAGCAGGTATGCCATGTGCAATGGCAGCCTCAAAACCTTTTGGGCCTTCACTATTCCAGCCTTATTAAAGCCCTTAGGTGATCAGTTCTCTCTCTGAGGTACTGTCTTGCATTAAGGGCAATTCAGAGTCACACTGGCTGGAGGGAGGATTTGGGATCAGTTCTGCCTCAGGCAGACAAATTTCTTCCAAAATGTCCATGCCATGCTGCAGAGGTGGTTAACCAGGCTGGCGGGGCTGTGGAACCATGACCCCACTTCATTTCCAGCCCTCCCTGCCCCTTTTGAAGCATTAGACTCTCTGGGTACATCTACACTGCAATAAAAGCCTCGAGGCATGGCCATGGGTGGCTTAGGTCAGCTGACACAGACTAGGGTGGCCAGATAGCAAGTATGAAAAATCGGGATGGGGGTGTTAGGAGCCCATATAAAAAAAAGCTCCCAAATGTCAGGACTGTCCCTATAAAATCGGGATATCTGGTCACCCTAACGCAGGCTCATGGGGCTTGGACTACAGGGTTAAAAAGTGGAACTGTTCAGGCTTGGGCTGGATCCAGGGCTCTGAGACCCTGGGAGTGGTGAGGGTCTCAGAGTCCAGGCTCTAGCCTGAGCTTGAATTTCTACACTGCAATGTTTAGCCTGCAGCCTGAGCCAACTGACCTGGCCTCTGAGACCCAGGGCCATAGGTTTTTTAATCGCAGTGTAGACATACCCTCAAAATGGTGTGCAGAGGCAGTGATTCCTGCACTCCCAGAAGGACTGGGGCAGGAGCACAATTTGGGAAGAGAAGGAGCCTCTTTGCCTACCTGCAAATTGGTCACAATCCCGCTTTAGACTCACTGGTGCTATAAAAGAGCATTCTTAGATGCCTTTCTGAAGATGTATCCTGGGATAACCTGAAATTGTTGAGAGTTGGATGGTACAAAAATTCTAATTCTGATACAGCATTTTCACCCAGATCTCAAAGCGCTTCAGAAAGGAGAGTATCACTATGTCCATTTTACAGATGGGGAAACTGAGGCACAGAGCAGCAAAGCAATGTGGCTTTTTCTTCAGAATCCAAGCCCTAATTATGACATTTCTCAGTTTTCTAAGCTTCCATCAATGCCACTCTAACAAAAACACTCTTGCCTCATTTGTTATTCTGTGGTATAGTTGTTACAGAACAGAGACATAGCACCTGAACTTACCAACACATGTTTTGGAATGGATCTGTTATGTTCTGATTTTTTTAGAGGTAACAACGCTCCAAATAAAACTTTCTGTTGCTCCTGATATACCCTAAAGTATTTTATGAGAGGAGTATACTCAAGACAAGCACATTTTTGCAGATTAACATACTGTACTTTGATCCTGATCCTGCAAGAATCTCTGTGCACAGGTGCAGGTATCCATCCATATCGAAGTTCATTACAAGGTTGGTCCCTTACAGTGCAGTGTAGAGATGCAGCCTATTGAATATACAGAGGAGTGACAGAAATCTGTTGTGTTACTTTCATCATCTGACCCAAGTTTCTTTTATGAGGGGATTGACCTCATTCCTTGTCAGAAATACAGATGAGACCAAATTTCTCCCACCACTGATGCCCAAATTGTAGCCAGCCAGCACTTGAGATGAAGAGAACTGGACGTAACTCCCTACTGAAACTGATGTAGCTTGTCAGGGTAGTTTTAGTGATACAAGGCACTTCCTCCTCCCTTCTGAGCACAGCATACTGTTTCTACAGCTGTCCCAGTTTGGGGTTTGAGAGACTAGGGATAAACTGAGTCTTCTTGCAGAGCAGGCCTGCTGTGTTTTACCACTTCTTTGGCCCTAAAACAAATTTCAGATCCCAGAGCAGGGCCGGTGCTACCATTTAGGCCAACTAGGCGGTTGCCTAGGGTGCCAAGATTTGGGAGCGCCAAAAAGCAGCGCCCCCCCAAATTTTTTTAAAGAGTTTCAGCGGCCGCTGCGCTGGGAGGGAGAGGGAGTCTGAGCCGCCGCCAGCAGCCGCGGGGGGGGAGGCGCCTCAGGGCGGAGGGGGGGTGGGGAGCTGCTGCAGGGCTGGGGGGGTGCAAGGTGCAAGTTTTGCCTAGGGTGTGAAACTTCCTTGCACCGGCCCTGGCCCAGAGACTCAGAACTAGAGATTCTTTTAATATAAACACCGTTCTCTGATTTGCCATCTGATCAAAAATATCTCCCTATGCCTGGTCTCATGTTGGATTTACCTGTCTAAGGGTGGAGAGATGAATCTAGTTATCCAGAAGTGTATGAATGCAGCTGAAGGAAACAAGATGGCAACTGCCCCCAGATACTTTAACTACCTCAAAAACCAGCTAGGAAACAAAAAATCCAAGTGTGCTAAGGCAGGGAGGAGACTTATCCAAACAACTTAACCTATCAAGCAAGGTAAAAATAAACAAACCACTGTCATTGACAAATATGTATTTTCTTCATGTATCTATCAAAAAATCTTATGCAGAAGACATGAAGAGCTAGAAGGCCACAGTTGTTCTCCAGATATCTCTTGTGCAAATACTACTTATGGAATGTGGGTGCAGTCATTATTATATTAAACTTATTTTATTACAAATAATGAAACATTATCTAAGTTTCCACCCAAGCAGCTCTTCTGACAGAGGGATAAAAAATCTGCTATACTGAATACAAATCTTCAGCTGCTGAATAACAAGACCTATGTGTTTCAATGTGTTCATTAATCTTGGGTGCTTTCATTTTTGAGACCACAATTTCTCAGATTGTCAGGTAGGGCCTGATTTTCAGAGGCACTCAGCACCTACAGACTCCCATTGAAATCAATTCGTGTCATGGGTGCTCAGAACATCCACTGGCCCTATGTAGCATCCAAAAATGGAGGCACTCAAAATTAGGAAAGCATTTTTGAAAATTTATGTCTGAATGATTGCTTCCTTCCCTTTCTCCCCCCCCCCAAGCTATTTGTGTACTTAAAGAATATAATCACAAAGGATTCAAGGAATGGCATTTAGGATGCAGTGAAAATCTCTGAACTAGCGATGTTAACTTATGGGGTTTAGGTACTTTTCCCATCCTTTTTTTCAAGCAGTACTGGATTGGGATTACTGGCATCTATTTACTCAGAAAAGAGTGGGGCCTTAAGATACCCTGCTATGTTTTCTGTTTATATGAAGGAATTGAATCCTCTTTTATTAGTTTCTGCCATGCTTAGCCTAACACCTTGCCAAGTGTCACACCTATATGTATGCATTCTGTATGTCTGATGCCCTCTTATAAAAATCTCCTTTGACCCAAAGTCTGTGACAATGTTTCAGTGCTGTTAGAGACACACAGTGGTATTAATGGTAGATATGTGTCCTGTGTCAGGAAATTACTTCTGCCTATTTGCCAGGACAAGTTTTGAACTTGTGTTGATCCCCGCATCGATCTCCCTCTGAAGCAATACTTCGCTGGACATTTTCCATTTAGTTAGTCTGTTGTGTCCACAAAGACTCAAATTAAGAACTATGCATCGTTGCAAGAAGCAACATGGCCACACTCAGAATGCCCCTACTCCCCTGAGAGAGGGGCAGACGATGAAAAGAGCAGCCTTTGTTTAAAAAGGAATCACACTGAAATCCTAGTACTCCATACGAAAATCTCAACTGCGCTACTGGGAGATCTCATTCCAGAACTAGTAAAAATAATTTTACTTATAAATCAGCTTCTCCCAAGCACATGATGAAAACTCTTTAGTCAGCCTAACATGCAATAAAATAAAAAGGAAGAATAAAATATTAAGAAGCCAGAGTTATATCACTGAGCAAAGTTTGCTTCCTTATGAAACACATTAATGCAGTGAAAAATCCTCCACTGTTAAGAGGATGGACTTAGAATGAATAAGAGCCCTTTCTATTTCTATGATTCTTATGAGAGAAAACAAAGCAAAAATCAAATGGGTATAACCAGAGAAACTTCCATTTATTTGTCAAGTAAATGGATGGGCCTTTATATACAAATAGCTATAAACAGTTATACCCTTGAAGCCATCATTAACAAGGTCAAGGTAACCATAGTGTCATTTTTGCCTGTTACACACCTCATATTCTCTCATTAGTTTGTTGTTCCCCACTATTATACCAGCAAATATTTCCATGTACTCTCAGGATGGGGCAGATAAGTTTCTTCCACCTTAAATTCCCAAGAAAAACCATCTATACAAGCAGGGAAAAGTTCCTACCAAAATTTCCCCTCCTAGCTGACACAACAACTATCAAAGCCTTGCTTGTCCCCAGAAACCTGCCTTTTATCCTTCATGCCTCCTCATCAAAAAGCTGATTTCCAATTTACAACACATTTTCTAAATCCCAACCACCTGAGCCTCCTATGCTGAATCCCCTGTGTAAACTTAACCCAATAATTACAAATCAAGAAACACAACCTGTTCTCCTGTTGTTAAAAACATCAAGCATGTTTTTCAGCAAATAAATCTATAGCACTAGCTAACGCAGAAAAAACAACACAAAACTTTCTACACAGGGTTAAAAGCCTTAATGGAAATATTAGACTCTTCAGCATTTAGTGGCTTTCAGATGCTCTGATTATTGCAATAATCCACTGAAAGTTCAGACTTGACTTTAAAATTAGCAGTGCAAGCTGAGGCAAATGAAAAGGAGTTCAAAGCAGAAATCACAGAGGAAACTGATAGAATACACAGCAGTGTTGAACAGCTACACTTATGTGGCATAAATTTTGACTTAAAATTATCAGCAAATTGTTCTCATGCTGCAGAAAGTGTTTTAAAAACAGAATTCCTAGGACTGCATTTAAAGGGACACTTTCAACCTACTTTAAAATCATATGTTGTAAACATAATATTTACTTTTGTACTAAAAACATCTTCAGTTATTAAAAGTCAAACAATTTTAAAAATCCAATTTGCCACCATTTTGACTTTTTGGTTTTTTTGCCAGCCTGAACAGCCAGTTTCCCTTTTCTTCAGTTTGGCCCTGATTCTCAATAGTGTTTTGGAACCTAAATAGCTTTGAGGATCTGGACCTTTCACTTTCAGATTCTTAATGCTGTAACCCTTAGGTTTCAAATGTCACAAAGGAGTGTTTATTTGTATAAAACAACTCCTTTCACTGGAAGCTCTTTAAAACAAACAAACAAACAAAAAAGAACCATTTTTACTGACATTAGGTTTTACAGCAGCTTGTTTCTTACAAAAATTAAATTAGGGGCCAAATTTAAGTATCCCTTAAAAATATTGTAGTTTTACTCAGTATGGCTCTTTCATCAATGGAAATATAGTGGGCCAGATTCTGCTATAACTTACGCTGGTGTAAATTAGGAGACACTCCAGTGAAGTCAAGTTACCTTGGTGTTAGTGAGAAGAGAATCAAGCCTAGTCAGGACCAGATTAGGCATGGATACGATAAGGCCATGATTAGGACTCCAGCTCCTGGAGCCATGTGATAACTGCAGAATTTCAGCTTTATTATTTCAGCTCTTCTGGTTACAAAAAACCTTGAAAATGAGACTTGAGTGTAACAGATACAATGACAACTGCCTGAATCTGCAGACAGCCTGAAAGAATAGATCTGAAGGAGGGAACTGCCTTCTACATTAATTTCAAGACTAACCTCAACAAATACCTCTGTGAGTAGGAGAAGAGTGCAGCAGGCCTGCCCCATCTATGCAGCTATATGACAGTTATTGGTGTGAGTGATAAGCTCATTCCTGGCTGCCATTCCTACTTCTCTGGGGAGCATAGGAGAACCCCACTACCACTCTGGCATCTCCAAGAAGGGGTGATGTTGCCTTTCTTCAAGGGAATAAGAGGGCTTACTGCCACTGTCCTAGATTCTCTCGGAGGGGAAATCCCTAACAGTGCTACTCAAGGTGGGGGTGGCAGAGTTGTATGTGTCTGGACCCCTTATTCTGGCCCTTCCCATAGTGAGTTCATTTTCACCACTGTGTGATTAGCCAGTTGCTAAAGTAAATTTTGATTTAAAATATTTAGGCTGCCACTCTGTTCTGTAGCCCAGTGGGCTAGTTTGCTTTATTATATTCACTGCTACTGTAGTCCAGTGGGCTAGCTTGCCTTCATTATATTTACTGCTTTGCATTATATTCTGCTTTGCATTATATTCAGCAGTAATGCCAGAAACTTACAGGCCTGTATCCTGTAAGACATTACAGCAAGTTAGCATAAGGCTTGAGACCTATGATCTTTGAACAGATAAATGGCCCAACGGAAACCCCCCAAGTATTTGGGGAGCTGAAAATAGAGTTTAAGGGGATGTTCTGACCATAGGTAAATAATTCAACCACAGAAGTGTCCTGGCAACTAACTGACGTATATAACAGGTACATGAGATACATTTAAGGCTAGCCTGCTTGCTTATATATATATATATATTTCTTATAAGTTTCTTATTTTATTATGTTTATTATTTGTTTTATTTGTTTTACTATAATAGGTTTATATTAGGGTATATTTTGGCTGTAACAGAAGGGACCTGCAGGCCATACCTCCTGTACAGTGAACTAAGGCTACGGCAAAGTTAGCATACATATGTCTGGGCCCTTTCACCTAGATAAATGGAGCCAAAGCATAAGGTCCATGTATGACTGCAACCTTTAACATAAAGGATGCGTTAAAGCAGGTTGGCACAGGAGCTTTCCTGAGTTCATACCCTTTTAAACTTAACAGGTATGCCACAACTTTGAACTTGGAAAGAACTGAAATAACCAGTTAGGACAGAAATAACAAATGTGATATCTATCCACAAAGGAGCCATGGTAATGAATTGACGTATATAATAAGTTGAGATCATTGATATACTAACCAACAGGAAAAAGATACTCCAACATTAGTGAGGTGAAGAAATACAAATAAGAGAAAGGGAAAAATCCCTTACTGAATATGCATTGAACATAACGGTGTCAGTGTAACACATAAATGTGGCATCCCAGCCTAGGGGCAGTAGGAGAGAGAGATGTAGTCCTTGGGAGGTGACAGAATGATGACCACTAGTGATGATGGGGAAGGTGATAGTGATGAGGAAGATGATAGCTAACATTTCAGGTTGTTCTTTAAGAAATGGTGTGTGTAGATGTACATTCTGTAGTATCTCTATCTATCTTACTAAGTTGGGGTGCTTGTGACTGTGCTAAATGTATTAATAAATTATATTTGTAAATATAAAAGAGTTTCTATATTGTGAGTGTTGCACCTGTGCACATCAGGTTTCCCAACTAGTCACAGGCCGCAATAGTCACAGAGTACCCCCATACCATCCAGCTGCCTTCTCCCAAAGTCTTGGCTAGTGTCAAGAGGAGGTTGGAGAGGAGGTCCCACGACTTTGGTGGCAAGGGATGGGGGCAACAAGTCCTGCCAGTTGGTGTCAGGGTGGACCACAAGGACAAGGGAGGGATAGCTCAGTGGTTTGTGCATTGGCCTGCTAAATCCAGGGTTGTGAGTTCAATCCTTGAGGGGGCCACTTAGGGATCTGGGGCAAAATCAGTACTTGGTCCTGCTAGTAAAGGCAGGGGGTTGGACTCAATGACCTTTCAGGGTCCCTTCCAGCTCTATGAAATAAGTATATCTCCATATATTAAGGAAGTGGATAGTATGAAGCACATGTATGTACAGATCAGACATGCCAAACCTGTGAAAAAAACACAGAAATGGGGCTTGTAGCTTTTTGCTTCCTTTTGATTGGCTCCTGGCAAAGGGGGGCAAAGGGCAAGCAGGGGGAAGGTGGGGAGAGAGTCAGGGGTGTGCAGTGGGCCCCCCACAATCCAAGACTGCACATCAGGGGGATCTAGTCACATAGAGTGTCGGGGTTCTTAGGGATTGTCTTCTTTTGGCCTTGTTTTGAAATGGGATTAGCTTGATTTTTGGTTTATTGTGAAAGTCGGGGTGCTTATTTACTATGTGAAAGTTGGCAACTGTGGTACAGATGTCCTTTAGGCATGCTTCAGAGGCCGAGCAGCTTGATGTCATGGCTGGGGACAGCCAAGGAAGCTCACAGGGCAGGAGTCTGATGACAAGTTCCAGAGGGCCAGTAGTGAGGAGTGGGCAAGGAGCATCATCCCACAGGGCCTGCATGAGGAAAGTGAGAGAAGCAGGAGGCAAGGCTGCCTTCACTTCTTGGAGCACACAACAGGGGACATGCAGTTTGAACAGCCACCTGTGTTGGCCAAATGTTGAGAGGTCCCCCAGTCCCTAATCTCAAAGTCCAGGAGGTCTCTAATTCTGGTGGCACCAGCCAAGACCATTACCCACGCCGCAGAAAGATGCAGATTGTGTAGCAGAGATTCTGTATGGATGTCCTCCCCCTCGGCAGCCATTACAGACCTGGTAACTGAGTTTAACTTGCAGGTCCTGAGGAAGTCCTGATAAAAGACCAGCAGCTCAGAGGGGTGTAGATAACACAACTGTCAGAGAATTTTGTATGTGGATGGGAGCCACATTATAGATAACAACAGAATAAGAGCCCAAGTTAACTCTGTAATGAAGACAAGCCCAATGTCAAGATGGGAAGTTAGGGTCTCACCTAAAGCCTGTTAAAGTCAATGAACAGGTTTGTATTAACTTCAGTGGTCTGTGAATTATGTCTTTAAAACACTTCATGATGTTGAAAATGTATGTTAAATGTATGACAGAAAGATGCTCTTCATTCTCCAAATAACTTCGTTGTACCAATAAATTAGTTTTCTCTGGTAATAATTGTCCCTTGATTCTTTGCATGTTTCTCTTCTGAAATGTGGAATGACAGATTAAAATGACAGTTTGTTTTTCTTTGGTCCAATTAGAACTACTTTGCAGATGTTTTACAAAGAAAATATTGAGCCTAGTTTAGCCTAGATACACTGTATCAATTCTATTTGTCTCCGTTTTTACATTTCTAGTGTCGATTCTACTTTACAGAACTGTCAGTAATTTCCTGAGTATGTTTTCTCCGTATGACATTCTGACAAGACTGTCTGATTTTCAAATATTTTCTGTGTATGCTATTAGGTCCTGGGGCTGAGATAAACCATCTGAAGGCTGGACCCATGGACAGTGCTGCTGTTCAAAAAGAACCTTGTAGTTATGGGTCTCATCATTACCATCATTGTCAGTGCCTCTCTAGCTTCTAGCCATGCAGCATCTGTTTTTAGGCTTCGAGGGGGTTTGCCACTAATTAAGAAATATTCCCATTCTCTAGTTGACCTATTTTGTTTCCTTGCTAGCTGCTAGAGAAGTTGGTGGCTGAATTGCTTCAGGGTCACCTCAATCAGATTCATTTATTTAAGGAATTTAAGTGTCAGCATGGAAGCCACAATGATGGAGGTATCATATGGCTTTCCTTTGGCTATGCACAATGACTCTATCGTGTTTTTCATTACATTGCACTTGGCAAATGACTTCTACACTGTTGATTATTGGCTCCTGACTCTCTATGATCTTAGGGTGCAGCCACATTAGTAGCAAATTATAACCCAGCACAAATGATTTCCCCTAAATACTATTCAGCGTTCATACTTCCTTTTTTTTGTTTTTGTTTTACAACCCTCAAAAATGTAATATTTGGAGGATTATGGTGAAGTCAATGGCTTATCTGGCAGAGAAACTTGAGGCATTTGCTTACTTAAGAAAGGAGGTTATAGGTCAAGTTGCTGATACCCCAAAATTTTGCTTTTTAAAAAAAATGTATTTTATATTGAGTTATCTGATATTACTTTCATTGCAATGTGTGTTATACCAATATGAAAAGGATCAAAACCTTGGCTTGCCTGAGGACATTTGTAAACCCTGACTGTCCCAACCAATGACTTCTCTTTCTCTTGGGATTGTGGGAGTTTCTGAGAGTGAGGCTGTGTTCGGTAGGTGCTGTGTGCACTAGCTGTGTTTCTGATAATCTGTGTTTGTTTTTGTTTTACTTGCTAGTTCTTTGTTTTAGGGATGTGTGATGGGGTGTACCAACCCCGTACTGGTGACACGAGGGTAAAAGAGCTGCTCTGGGCCCAAAAGGCCACTCCTCCTCACCTCTGCTGGTCATGCTCTAAGTGGAGGGAGCATTTAAAAGGAAGTGACTCAGCTCAGTTTGAGCTGACAGAGGAGAGCAGTCAAGTGCAGCAGTCTCTTGCCAGGAAGCCACCAAGACTCCACTATGCCAGGACCAAGCCTCACAGCCAAGCTGCTGGAAGCCTGTCGGGCATGGGAGCCAAGGGTGACAACTCGCTGTGGCCAGTGAAAGAGATTCTGGAGACAGATCAGAAGGGAACACAGGAGGGTGGGCCCAGTTTTCCCAATCCATGCCCCTCGTCAGTGGGCGACACTACCCTGAAATATAGTCACTAGGCAAAGCAACCTTTGGACTTTTACCAGTGGGTAACACTACTTCAAACTATATCTATTTGGCAAAGTGACCTTTGGATTTTCACCAGTGGATAACATTACCCTGAACTACAGCCATGAGGCAAGGTGGCCTTTGGACTCTTGCCAGTTGGAGACACTACCCTGAACTATAACTGCCAGGTAAATTGACTCTTGGACTCTTGCAATTAGGCATTATGCCCTGGAGCATCGCCTTAAGGCGGTACTGGTGGCCTAGAGCACACAGCCAACCCCTGACACATGGTGGAGAATGCGGGCATTGACTAGGTCCTGTTAGAAGGGAAGGCCAGGTAGCCCTGGTACTAAAGCCCTGAATTCCAGCAGAGGCTGGGTGAGACAAGAAGAATGGAGACTGCTCATCTGACCAACCCTCTGGGAGGTATTTCCAACAAGAGGGAAGAACTTGGGTACTGAGGTATTATGAAGAGGAGACTGAGAACCCCAGGGAGAGGAATACACACCAACCAGGGGCCTTACCATCCCAGGAAGGAGAAGACCAACGGGGGCCCTGAAGAGCCAATGTTTCAGGTACAGATAGGAGGGGCATTTCAAGCAGGAGTACCCTTTTAGGGACTGTATCTATGGCTAGGTGTAGACCGCAGGCCTCCACCCAAGAGTGGCCCACCCAAGCTACTGCTACTAATGCAGGTCAACACCCAGGTAACAGTCTTCGTGGACTCTGGGTGTAGCCAGACTATTGTCTGGATAAGTCTGGTGGGATCCCCTGACACAGTGGAGACCCCCATCTACCTTCAGTGCATCCATGGAGACGTTCAGCCCTACCTGGTGACAAAGTAGAAGGCCATGAGGAAATGTGCTGGGTCAGCTTAGTGACCAATGTCTCCTACCCTGTAATTCTGGCATGGGACTGGATGTGGTTTGGGAAGATCTGGAAGTGATAGAGCAGCAACTGCCCTGCAGAAACAAACCCAGGCCCGAAAGTGAGGAGGGTCATGGGCTGAGAGGAGATGGAGGACCTGGGCAAGGGTCCCTCAGAACAGGCAGAGACACTGTTGTTGGACCCCTAAGATGTGGAGGCATTAGATGAGAAGACAGGCCAAGAATGGTTGACAGACAATAGGGATTTTGTGAGGGAGCAGCAATAAGACCAGACCCTAAGTAGTACCTGGGAACAGATAGTTACCACTCAAGGGAGGGGACTGGGGACCCTGAGACACCACTTAAAAATCCACAATGACTGACAGTAGTGGGTGATGAAAGACTCCCAAACCCCAGAGACACTGCCGCAGCTATTAGTTCTCAGGAGGTTCCGGTGGGTGCTATTACATCTGGCCCAGACACTGAAGGAGAGAGTAAATGCTGCAATGGGTAGCCCTCAGGTATTTCTGGCCAGGCATCCACAAGGAGGTACATGGTTTCTGTGCCTCATGCCCTGTGTGCTAGTTGACAGGTCCCAAAGGGATGCCCAAGGCTCCCTGATTGAATTTCCCCTACTGGAATTTGAGCGGGTAGTAATAGAACTGGGATCCAGGATCTGGGTTTCAGTATATACTGGTGAATGTAGACTACGCCACCCAGTATTCTGGGGCCATCCCATTGCATACAATGAAGGCACCCACAATAACGGGTGAGCTAATGAAGGTCTTCACCAGGGACAGAATCCCAAGGGAAATCCTGATGGACAGAGGATCCAACTTCTTGTCTCAGCTGATGAAAGAATTTGATCTCAAGGTGAGATACAGTGCTCATATTTGGCTGGTTAACTTTTTGCTGGGTCAGGCAAAACGAGATATTTTGAAATCTCACCAGAACAGAATGGGCCAGGGTGGAGTAGTGTGATGCACTTGGGCTGTTCTGCACAATAATTATGGCCTAGGAGCAGACTGATTATGCTTTTTGTATATTGACTTGAAACCTGGACACTTTTTGGATGACCTGGGGTGTTAATCACATTTTGAGTGAACTTGGTGATGATGATGCTTTAGTGATCCATGTTTGTTATTATCTTAAGATGTGTTTTGCTTTATTTTATGTCTTCTGTGTATATATTGTAATTCTATAACTTTTGTAATATTTTTAAATGCTTTGTTATGTGAATAAAGGTGTTTTTCATGTTGCGTCTGGTTCTGTCTTGCTCAGACAGATATATAGGCTAAATGATGTAATTATTCATTTAGATTTGCAAAATAACCAAAAAACATCTGATTCCTAAATCCTTGGCATCATGCCATTACATAAAATCACAAAGACATTATACAGTAAGCCTAAACACCTAAAGCAACATCCAGACATATTTGAATCATGCATAGCAAGCCATTCAGCCTGAGGAACATTGTAAAAACATTGGGTATATAGGAAAGATGTTCACGTCTCTTTAGACACTAGTGCATATCATTGGCAAGGGCTGTTCTGCCTTCATCTCTCTCACTCTGACTGACGGATTTACTTAGGTGTAGAAACTGCTTACATATTGTACCTACACAAGCAAACAAAACATTACATGATGCCAAAACACTACAGTGCATTACTGCTTCCACTATTAAATATTTAGGAATTAAACACAAACACATTCTCTTCAACTACTGCACTTGCCCTTTCTTTGTTTCTGACAATAAATTATTTGCATGTTGCTGTCATTGTCCAAAGAGAAAAGGAAAAGTCCAGCAAATGTTGGTGAATTTATGAAAAACGAGTGACATTTAAAATGATATTTTTAAGCACACAAAATCTGTTGAGTTTTATTTTGACAATTAAATACAGTAAATCCCAAAACTTGTAACCTCCTTGAAGGGCTTAGTAAACAAAAGCTACTGCCTTAATTGCTGATCTATGGGCCTCCTTTGCTCCAGGGCTAAGCACAATTCTTCAAGGCATTCCGAAAGGAGTCCCTAATTCCACCCACCATACTCAGAGAGTGCAATTCAAGTCTCTTAATATAAGGAAGGGTTATTCCCTTGCTGGCCTAAGAATTAGATGTCAGTCATTTTGAAAAGACACCTGGAGGTTTGGGAAGTGGCCTGGAAGTCAGCCAAGAAAATCAACGAACACTAACATTAATATCTATATGCGCCTTTATTTTCTCCTCTATCTCTTTCCTAACTGCCATTTCTCTCGCTAGACAAGGAAAGCGGGTTTTTTTGTTAGCTTGTTTTTATGCCAACTATTTGTCTCTACTTCCCTGTGAATAATAAGAGTAGTAAATGCAAATGTTGGCATATACTGTTTTTCTTGGCTCATGAACACATCCAAATTCCAGCCGATGGCACTTTAAAGAACTTCCTTAGCTCACTGATATCCACCACATGCTTTGTCAGCTGGGGAAAAGACTACTCTGCCAATAACATCAATTTAGGGCTTTTTTCTTACCCAGAGGTCCAAGGTAATTTTTTCCTATTAAAAGAAAGAAAATGACAGGACTATTCAGCGATGGGTTGCCCACATCCTACCTGTTTGCCCCTTCACTGTCAAGCTGGCAAATTACTCCTGCCTATGGCTGGAATAATGCGCATTAGCAGCATGGCATGGATATAGGTGGTGATGTCAAGACACTTTATGGTCTCTCCATCTCTTAGTCAGCTCAGCAACTTTGGGATAAGCAGTTAGTGCTTGAAAAATACCCTGAAAATGATATTTGTATAGTTCCCATGACAAATAGGCATGGGCAGAAAAACGTTTACAAAAACAGATAATATTAATTGCTTCTGGGAGTGTCAGGGGACTGTTCCACCTGAAAATGCTTGAGATTTTTGATGAAAATTTAGACAGTCTGGTGTACAGATGGAAGAGCAAATATTTCCCTTGTTTCCTCACTAGATTCCAAAATTAAGCACAAGAGAAAAAAGAATCCTGCATGTATTTCAAAAGAAACTTCACATCTGTGCACAAAAGCCCATTTTAAAAATCTCTGTCTAGTGTTCTGTTTACTGCATTGCTTCCACAGCTATACAGCCTTTCTAGTGAGTAACATGGGGCAGTATCTCTTGGATCCAGGTTCTATGTCTTCCGTATCCACTAGATTCTTTGAGGATAGCCCTGGCAACTCTGCCCAGATGTTAAAAAAAATGAAATTGATGTAATTGATATTAAAATGGCACTTTCCAAATTTTAAAGTGTATTTAAAGACAGGAACATATCTATGGAAAAAGTCACCATTTTATTCAAGTATCAGAGGGGTAGCCGTGTTAGTCTGGTTCTGTAGAAGCAGCAAAGAATCCTGTGGCACCTTATAGACTAACAGACGTTTTGCAGCATGAGCTTTCGTGGGTGAATACCCACTTCTTCGGATGCAAGCTTTCGAATACCCACGAAAGCTCATGCTGCAAAACGTCTGTTAGTCTATAAGGTGCCACAGGATTCTTTGCTGCATTTTATTCAAGAACACTTCTTCTGGGGGCTAGATCTTAAAAGAATTTCATACTCACAATGGTCAGGGGCGGCTCTACACATTTCGCCGCCCCAAGCACGGCGACATGCCGCGGGGGGGCGCTCTGCCGGTCCCGCGGCTCCGGAGGTCCTCTCGCAGGCGTGCCGCCGAAGGCTGCCTGCCTGCCGCCCCCCCGGCAGCCGGTAGAGCGCCCCCTGCAGCATGCCGCCCCAAGCACGTGCTTGGTGTGCTAGGGCCTGGAGCCACCCCTGACAATGGTGCATGCCTAATTTATTCAGGCAAATATTATGACTATGTGCATAAATTGGCTTTTTCACAAGGTGATCAGTTATACATCTAGTTGGTGATCATGTTCACATACAAATACACAGGATGCACAAGGTACCATTAGACCTAGTGCATAAATTAGGTGTGTAGTTGCACACATCCAGATTTGAAAATCTAGTCCCAGACATCTTCAAGTCCTGATGCACGTACAGAATTATTTGCTATTGTTTGAGCTGCAGAGCTAATATGGCTACGAAAAATCAAACTAGAGTCTGTACTAGATTCTTGTGCATCATTTTCAAAACTGTTAGCACTTCTGTGACATTTTGAATTTTCAGAGCTCTTTACAAGCCTTTCTAACACTAATCCTGAAGTCCTTATTAAGAGCCCCATCACTCCCTCACATGGAAAACTCATAGGAAAATGTGAGAGAGTACTAAGGGGAAGAATATTCTGCAAAATTCTCCTAGTGGGATATCCTCCAAATTATTCCATTGAGTGTGGAATTCCCCCTCCCCACCCAAAAACCCCCCAAACAAATAAAGAATTCAGACTGCTTATGTATTGTTATTATAATTCCCAAAAGTCCACATTGGGATTGGGGTCTCATTGTGCATAGAAAAGAGACAATGTCTGCCCAGAAGGGCTTCAAACCTAAAGACAAAGGATGAGGGATGGAGATGCAATATACAAGCAAATGAACTTGGTAAAGATTTGGTCTAGCTTTATAACTTACATGGATTGTAACATTTTAATTGGGGGGAGAGGTAGGGAAAGGAATAGGAAAAGAAGAGAAGGGGGAAATCAATTGTTATATGATCATTAAGGATTCTGTAGGTGAGTGGTAAGGAGGGATTTGAAGGAAGACGTATCCTACCAAGAGCCTTGTGAGTCTCAAGGACTTGTTGAGGAGCAGGGCTCTGTGCCACTGATTCTGCACTCCCTGCCCTTCCTAATGGAAGTTAGTGCTTCCCTCACCTGCAGATGCCCATGGGGATCTGCTCAGGAGTTAATACAGTCTGAGCCTGTATTTACTTATAACTGGATTCACCATGGGATGAGAGATGTTCTTTGTGCAAACCCAAAGCAAGTAAAACAAGTCAGTGCAACATTCAGGCTTCATTCCCTCCTCCACATATACTGTGCTCCCTCATCAAGCACTTCCTGAATGTAGAGTTCTCTAAGTTCCTATATACAATCATACTATAGCACCATCTATTGGGGAACTATTTATCATAATGAGAGGGATTCTGTAGGGACTCCCAATTCCAGCATTGTGGTCTGCCCACATATAGGTACAGACTTGTGGAGAACCCATCACCTGTTCAGGAATAGGGTTAATGGGGAGTTGGACAATGGATAGAGATGGTTGACCTTCTTCCCTACCAGGGGGGCTTGGTAGGACCCATGAGTGGAGCTACTTCTCCATATATAGATTTCAGAGGGACCACTGGCTGCACAATTTATACTCCATCCTACCTTACACAGTGAAATTTACTGTTGGTATCAGTAAGAATTTTACATGAGTCAAGGGTGAATGAAAGCTGAGTAAGGGCTTTGGGCGTTTACTCCATGAGTGCAAAATTTATATTGATGAGGCAGAAAGAAAATCACTTGATTTTTCACACAGTAGGATTGATCATGCTTCCATTAAAGTAAATGGAGAAACTCCCATTGACACAAAAGGGTGCAAAATCTGTGTTTGGTCCCAATGTCATTTTTCACAGTCACTTTTCATTTTCTGGAAAGGCCATCTATTTTATCAATCTGTGAAACAAAGGCTACACATGCAAATACCACTTTCGTATTGCTGAACTTTAATGCAGATTTAACTAGAGAAAGGCTTGAGGGCCAATGTTATCAGTGTTCCATTTGCGGAAAGAAATCCATTTGAAATACATGGCTTCACAAATTTACACAGGATATGAATCCAAAGACTCTACTTCATTATAAGCTGGAAAGGATTTTTCATTGAGGTTCCAGAAGTAAATTGGAAATGAGGAGATGGAGCATTCATATAACATAAACAGAGGTTCAAAATAACAATTTAAGATCTTTGATCTTTACATGATATAATGAATACTTCAGGCAGAAAGAAGGCATGGGAATATGGTTACAGAGGAGATTAAAGAAATGTGTATTTACATGCACAGAATCTACTCTCTCTCTCTCTTGCTTTCTCTTTCTATATATGCTAGAATCTAATCTCTGCCTGATGCACAAGTCTAACACCCATTAAATTTACTGGGAATTATGTATGTGTGTCTTGGGACTGGACCTCAGATGCTGTGGTGATGAGGGCCATGCAAATACCTAGACAGAATCCTGCAAGCTGCTACGGACCTCCCCAAAAGTCCCCATCACCCTCAATTCGTAGGTGTGTGAATAATGGTGTGACACATGGTAGTGAGTAAGAAAAAGAGTGATCTTTATTGCCTGGTCCTAGTCACATGGCAGGGAGCAGAATTGCACAAAGTTTCACTCTTGTCATATGATCGCCGTTAAAGGCTGATATATCCTGACACCAGTGGCTTCTGCGACAGAGTGTGGGAAGTATCTCCCCAGTGGCTTGCTGCACTTCACAAGGTCAGGCCCTGGGGAAAGCGGCTATCCCATGAGAAAACACAAGAATAGAGTGACTTAAAAAATATGTAGAATCCATAGTTGGAGGGATTTTTTGTTGTTATAGTTTGTTTTGTTAAATGCATATGTAACCCACTGGTGAGCGTGTGTTCTGAGTTCTTCTCTCTGCCGATCCACAGAGGACATGAGCTGTTACAGCCCCTAGCTACAGAGGTTGGCTTTTTAGCTCAAGCTGTAGCAGTTCATTCTTTTAGCCCTGGAGCACCTCAGTTCAATCCCTGGTGTGTCTGCCAACAGGGTGGCCATCATACATGCATTAATAGCAAGGTCTAAGACCACGTCCAGCTGTTTCAAAGAACAATTATTCTCATGTAGATGCCAGACTCTGATTTTGGATGACATCAGATATTAGACTGAAGCTTGTGGAATCACTTACAGCATACGCATATATTAGCAGAGTAGCTGAGTATGCTGTAATATGTCCTGGGCATCCAAGATCACAATTATATCGCAAATTTCCCTCATTGCTGCTTTTGTTTCTTCACCTCATTATCTCAGCAAAGGTAAATACCCCAGTTAAAGGTAATAAAATAAGACTTTTAATTATGTAGCAATAAAGTAATTGTTTTTGTTCTATTTTGGTAATGAGGGACTGTGGCTAAGGCAGACAATATAGGCATAGCACTGCCACAGTACAAAATAGATTCACATGCAGTAGCTTATGAAAGACTAATCTCTTCAAGTACATAGACATTCAGTCATTTTAATCACCCCACCCCCCCTTTAAAAGGACACCTTTTCTTCTGAATTTTCTTGAATTAATAATGATAGAGTGGGCTCCATTTCCCAAGGAAGTACAAAATGATTTAAAAAATAATGTGTTTTCCATATTTGATTTACAATGATACTTTCCTCCTCCCAGGTTTTCAGTGCAATTATATGTTCATTACTTTAGAAGAGTCAGAAAACAAGCAAGCTGCAGCTTCTAATGGCGCTTTCACAGCAGTGAGAAAAACTATGAAAAAGCATTTAAAGCAGCTCATCTCCTCCTCTATTCAGGCTCTCTTTCATTTCCAGAGGCTGTTGTGATGAGAAATTGGATGCTATCCAGTTTGGATTTATATGGGAAGCAGTAAAGGAGATAATGGCAGAAGTATGTGCTTTCACCCAGTATAAATTCAGATCATCTCTAACATTTGGTCATTTTTTAATTTATTTTGCAGGACATGAGACCAAGAAAAAGAAAGCTTTTTCAGCCATATTTTCTAATATTCAGTGAAGCACTGCAGAGTCCCTTATATCCAGCTTAGTTATTTAGATTTTCCTTTTATTATTTGGTAAATCGTAGAAGAAGGCCATTTTCCTTGTTCTGCTATCTGACTATAAAATCCTGACCCAGAGCATCTAAATGTGATTCTTACTATGCAAGAGCAGAAATACACCCCATTCTTTTTTACTGCCATGTTGCCACTCTAACAAGCTGAAAATATGTATGTGAGAGGAGAAGACTTTTCAGGATCATAGGACTAGTCAGTTAACAACTTCTTACTGAGACCTACTTCCTTGACAATTAGGGTTTCCAACCCTCCAGGATTGTCCTGGAGTCTCCAGGAATTAAAGATTAATCTTTAATTAAAGATTATGTCACGTGATGAAATCTCCAGGCGTACATCCAGACAAAATTGGCAACCCTACTGACAATCAACAAAAGCTAAATGTGCCCTGGTTGGGGATGTATTTACTAGGTAAAAGTAGTTTCCCTTCCCCTTTATGACATTATCTTTATTGTCGCTACTATTGTCAATTGTTTAATTAGAGAAAATAAACATTTTGACATTTTTTTTTTAGTTTGAAATTTGGGCAGGGGTCCTGGAACAATTTGTATAGTGGAGGTGCTGAGAGCCATTGAACCAAACTGTAAACCCTGCATACATTGGAATCCACTTCACGTCAGGGGGTGCTGCAGCACCCCCCCCCCACACACTCCTAGTTAACATACGTATGAATTCAGATGCACAAACACACACACTCACTCACTCTATGAATTGCTTCTTAGCAGGTGTGCTAAAGTTGTGAGATAGAGCAGCAATCTCATTCCCTCCCTGGTTTCCCATGCAGCAGGCAGCCACAAGGGGCACCCACACACTTTTCTCCCTTAGCCTCTGATAAACACTTTGTATTCACACTTAAAGAGAAGAAGGTTAAGATCTAAAGAATCTAGCAATTTTTTTTTCTGAATAAAAAAAGCCTCTCTCTTCTCACCATAAGCAAGGTAGTGCACAAGACAACTTGGCAAACAAACTTATATCAGGCTTCGCTTTCAGGAAATATTTATACTTTGTCACTGAAAAATATAAGGGCAAAACCTGATGTAAGTGAATTTTTCAGACTTGAGCATATGAGTACTTATCTCCATGATTAGGTACCAAGGTAAGGGTATGTCTACACTACCCGCTGAATCGGTGGGTAGTGATCGATCTATCGAGGATTGATGTATCGCTTCTCGTCTAGACGTGATATATTGATCCCTGAATGTGCTCCCCGTTGACTCCGGAAGTCCACCAGGGTGAGAGGTGGAAGCGGAATCGACGGGGGAGCGGTGGCTGTCGATCCCGCTCCCTGAGGACATGAAGTAAGTCAATCTAAGTCGAGCTGAGATATGTCGACTTAGCTACGCTATTCTCATAGCAGAAGTTGTGTATCTTTGATCGACCCCCTCCCCAGTGTAGACCAGGCCTAAGTAAACTGATTTTCAGAGGTGTTGAGGTCAAAGGGAGTTATCCTGGGTAGCTCAGCACCTCCAAAAATCTGGCTACTTTTATGAGGGTGCCTTAAAATTGATTAAGGGAAACAAGTTTTGAAAACATTGACCAGGGGGTGGGGTTTTTAACAAAGGGCTCCCAGGAGTGCCCGAGAGCACTCTATAGCACAACCTTCAAGCTACACTTGGACAAATCTGAATCTCTGGCTCTTCTCACATTCAAAAAAGTTTCTTGTTGTGTGAATACCTGCAGTAACTCTAATCATGACTATAATATGTGGTGAACTCTGACTATAACATAGATGCAAACTGCTCAATCCTGCTGGTCAATGCAGAGCCCAGTGAGACACAATCTGTTTGAGATGGGTGTGGCTCTGTATTGTTCCTTATTTAAGGCTGCATTTTAAAGGCACAATCCAGCCCTAAATGTCAATTGCCTGGAAACGATTCCTGTGGTTTTTTTACTTTGAGTCTGTATATTTCACAGCTCTGAAATCAATGAAGAGGTTTTATGGAGCTCTCGTAAAATGCAATTCTCCAATTACAACATGGTTGTAAAATATACAGTAGGGTGTTCGTCGTTGTTGTTGTTTTCCTTACTTCCAGGCAGTGAGTTTTGGCCATATCAATTAAACCTAGCTCAAAAAAAGGACTGTTTAGTGAATCCAAGAAGAGTTATAAAGGTATACAACCCCAGGAGGATTTCAGACAGTTTTATCCATCTCAATTCATATTTATACCCTGTGTTTTGGTGACCTGAAATTGGCTTAGCTCCTTGGAGAGTAGAGGAAAGGGGCATTATTGACTTTGTTGTATTTAGGGAATCAAGCTGGGACACAGTAGAATCCTGAAAGAGGGAGATGTTCCCATGGTGGCTTCATAGAGAATGAACCCTGCTGTGGTATATTCTTGTAAGCATTTTAGAATAAGAAGTGATAGTGCTCAATTAATAAATAAATAATAATACAGACAAGAAGAGGGAGACAAATAAGTGTTTAGTATGTGGAAAATGCAACTTTTTAAAAAAACCAAGAACTTGCATTGCTTTAACTTAGATCATGTGTGTGGGATGTTTTGTTCTGGAATCCCCTTCTACATGCAGATACACATTTCCTAATATGAAACATAAAATCCTCCTGAGCTGAGAATACACGTTTCTATCCAGCTATGGAACTAATTATTGATTGAACTTAGATTATGTGCAAGAAAACAAGAACCCTCCCAGATCCACAATGCCAGAGCAATATTCTAAATACTATGAATTACAACACTCTGCCCCGAATGTTCAGACATTGAGATAATTAACCTGCAGATTTTCCTGATCAGATATTCATCCTTACTGGTCAATTTACCTTCCCATACTCATAACATACTGTATTGCATTCCGATGTATAGGTAAAGCTGAACTGATTGACTTTAGGCCTCCTGTTGCTAAACTCAGCAAATAAGCTGCTCACAACTCCAGCAAATGTAGATATTTTCTCTAATACTCTGGGATTAATTGAACTCTGAAGGTTTGGCTGGAAATGAAAGAACTTGTATATAAGTTCCCAGAAGAGGAAAGAGGTATATAGCTTCTGTTTAAAAATGTAATTAGCCCAGTAGTGTAACAAAATATGAGACAGTCATTAGGTCTCCAAGATCCTGAGCTGCAACCTGTTGTTGGTTCCTTTGTCAGAACAACACAGTGGCTGATATGTCACAGTCATCATAAATGTAGGTTGAATACAAGGATAAACTAGAACCTTGAATCTGAAATCCTTCAAGTTTTGCATGTCTTCATCTTTGAATCTCTACCACCACAATTTTGTTTCAGGGTTGGATCCAATGAGGGGCGGCTCTAGGATTTGCGCCGCCCCAAGCAGGGCGGCACGCTGCTGGGGGCGCTCTGGCGGTCGCCGGTCCCGCGGCTCCCGTGGACCTCCTGCAGACGTGCCTGCGGAGGGTCCGCCTGCCGCCCTCCCGCGGGACGCCGCCCCAAGTGCGCACTAGCCGCGCTGGGGTCCGGAGCCGGCCCTGGATCCAATACTGAAAGGGTCCAATTTTCCAATTCCAATTTGCCTATGGCCAAGATCTCATGAGAACAATAGTGAAAATCATGATGCTGGGAGAAATGGTGGAAATCTTGTGAAAACAGTTTATCGCATAAGATTCCAATCATATGGAGCTTAAATCCCTTGAGAACAGATTTTGAATCTAAACTCACGCACAAAATCTTTGTCAAAGCAAATCCACTTCTGAACAATAGAGGCCAAATTCTCTGTTCACATAATTCCATTAAAGTCTGAAAAAGCTGGGACTTTAGGAAAAATACCAAATATTGCAAGATCTGCAACTAATGTTGGCAACACTGGTATTGTTATTATTAGTTGTAACAGTAGCTAATGAACTCAGTGGCTACTATCTATATGGATACCATCTCTATATATTTTTATGCTGCACCTATTAACATGGTGTCTGAGCATCTGATGGGCCAGACCTCATCGTGCAGTACAAACACAGAACAAAAAGATGGTCTCAAAGAGCTTATGCTTCTTACTTGAAGTATACTTCTTTGCCCCAAATGTCCACTGTTGTCACCATAATTTCAGCCTCACTGGTGGTAACAACATTAGGGAACTAATATGGTCAAGGCATTGGCAGCTGTCGGCATTTTAATCACTGTTTCATGTGGATCTGCTTTGAGCAGCTTTAGATGATATGATGTTTAAGATACTGGTGATTTCCTGGAACTCTCTCTACACTAATGCTTCCTTCATTAATACCATTTGAGGAACTGGAGGAAGCAGCGTTGGAAACATTTTTGGGAAAACAACGCTGAGCATAGAGTGGTCAAATATTCCATGTTAATTTTGACAAGAGAAAGGGTTTCTCCTCATGTTATAATCCAAACTTCCTTTATGTGTACACTAGGAATTGATCCAGGTTTGATATGCAATGTCTAAACGAGTTCCTTCCTGCTCCTGCCCCTGCCCCTGGCCGCAAAGTGATTGACCAGATTTAGTGGTTGGTATGGACAGAGATAAACCATATGGAGTGCCTAATACAGTATGATCTAAGAAGGTGCATTTGGTGTTGAACCCTATGCACTAGGATGCTTCACACCAGTGGACAAAAAGTGTTCAACAATGGCTTAAGGTAAAATGGAGGTAGAAGGGTTTTAAACCACATCTCAATTTTTAATGTTGACAAGGCTTCTGATGTTCATGCAGAAGAGACAGGACCTCTGTTTCAATGTACTGTCTGAAAGATCTATCCGTCATATAAAATAGCTACATTTAAAGGTAATACAAAATGTCTTTTTGACACAGAGAGTTAAATTCATCCCTGATGAAGTTTCGCTGAAGTGACTGACATTACACCAGGGGTAGATTTGGCTACTAGGGTCTACTGAAGAGAAACACAGTCTTAAAGAGAGTTATAACACATTTCCCATTACAGTTCACAATAAAAATAGGTTGTAAACTCTTCAGGACAGTAATCATGTCTTCCTGTGTGTTTTTATAACACCTATCTCAACAGAGTCCCAATCCTAATTGTAGCCTTTGGAGTGCTACTACTGTGCAAATAGTATATAATAATGATTACCATATGAAGAGCTAGTAGATACCATTGACATTTTTAGGTCAGTATTCTGGGAAGAAATATTTTATTGCTAAGATATTAGGTGTGAGTCACTTCACAAGTGGACTATTATGGGGATTTTATTAAGGTTCTTTTATATTAAAAAAGCATTCTTAAATTATTTGAAATGGAATCCGTTTGCTTACTAAATAGTTTGTGTTCACAGATTGACTTGGTATTGTACTATTGGATGACAGAGAGACAGCTGGCATGTTTTGGGGTAGAAGGGTTATTTGTTTGTTTTATTTTTTGAATTTTAAATAAAGAAAGCAGGCGTATCAAGTACATTGTTGAAAACAAGTAAATGCCTAAAAAAGTTACATTGAGTTAGCAATTGTGAGACATATTCTACTCACTGTTATAGCAGTGTAAATCTGGAGAAGTTCAATAGACTTTAATAGACTTTACTGACTTTCAGATATGCTTGAGTTTAAATTAGAGCAAAATTTGGGCCTGTATCTATATTTATACCTCTATAGTACAGGTCAGATTTTAACCCTACCAATTTGGCAGTGTCCTTTTTAAGAAGTAGACAAGGTAAATAATGGAATACAATATTTGGGACCAATAAGTAATTTTTATTTGCGCTTTTGGATGTTTGATGTTTCTCTAAAACCAATTTTCTTCATACTTATAATTATTTTTCTCATTCCATAACAACAGCACTTGCTTCTCCAAAAGCCTTCTGCAGAACCATATATGCAAACCTAGAGGCAAAGAGGGAAGGAAGTAGGATATTTATATATTGCAGTTGTGGCTCACTCATCTGTATAGGGAACACACACACAAACAATCTTTTAAAGAACCAAATGGCTTTAAAAAGTACATTTTATAGCCTTTATATTCAGTTGTCTGATGAAAGGGCTTTAGGATCATATTGAGCAGGATAATGAGCAGAATCATACTGAGCAGCACATTAGTATTACATGGAAAATATCTTTGAGTTTGTCTACATGGGGACATCCAGGAAAATTAATCTGAATTAACTAATGGTGTGAATTTGAAGTAGATTAGTTAAACCACATTAAACCCCTGTGTGAACACCTTCATTCCAAATTGAAGTGGCCTTAATTTGTTTTATCTTAATTCATTTCCAAAGTGGCATGAAAGACTCTGTCTATAGTCTATAGTAGTAGTTTGGTAAAAACCATTCATGAGCCTATGAATAATGTATGAATTTTTGCTTCAGTTTCACTATATCAGGTGCCATATATTATATTTTTTGTGGACTATGCTTTACCTAAAAGAGTAGTTTTTTTCCTTACCCCTTAATGTATTACTTTTTGGCGAATGTTACATCCAATAAACTTTTTTGTTCAAACATGTAACATTTATTTGGATCAATTTGCTAGTCCCTCTGATCTCCAAGTAATCTTTTTAACCCAGTAAAAGTATCAATTTTTTTTGGCCAGTTAAGGTTTTGAGTCACATTATTTCTGGGGTCCCCCAATGCTCTGCCAGTCTAAGAAAAATTCTGCTGAGTTTAACACACAGCAATCAGCACTGGAAACAAGACTCATACCTGTGCTTTATGTAGCAGTAATGCTGTCTTCTTTCATTCATATTTCTTTTCTCTAACAATTATAATCTAGGTTGTTTATAGTTTCACATCTTAATTGCAATTCCACATTAATTTGAAGGCTTCAGGGATTTCGGCCATAATAACTCTTTAATCTCTTTGGGCAAAACTCTGACGACAGTGTAAATCTGAGGTAATGTGACTGTAGTCAATGGAATTATTGCACAGATATACCAGTGTAGCTGAGCTCAGAACTGGTAGTGACAGAGCAGCTGCTCATTTGGATGCTGTCTTGTTGAGATGAACTTGCTGGTGCTGGACTTTTGGTACATCTGCTACTCAAGAATCTACTTAATTGAGACAAAAGACACAGTTTCCAGTCCAGTGAATGAAACAGATACAGACAATTCTCCATGAGCAATTGTCACTTCACAACAGGAAAATAAACTTAGTTGTTAACATACAGGGCACCTAGGGCTTCAAGGCTGTCACTATGTTGTACACCATAGTCACTTTTAACTTAACAATACCACTGGGGATGGAACTGTAGATCTTCCTGCTCCAAAAGCACAGTTACGCAGTTCTAATTCTATCCATTACAGAGTGCTGGTATACACAGCCATGAGCAAACACTGAGGAATTACACCTTCTGGCAGACAAATCTTAGGCAAGGTTGGGTTAATGAGTGAAGAAATGTCCATAAGAAATTTACCTTCTGGTAGGAAAGGTTGGGGAAGTCTCAGTTTTGGAGTCCATGCATCCTTCTAAACACAAAGATATTGGGCAACCACAGTGAAGGCGACCCTCTTCCATGTGCAAGGATAGCTCCTGGCTTTGTTGGCCCCTCTTTTCCAATGTGGCTCCTGCCTATATATTTACCTTTCTTGACACATGTCTATTTTACATTTGTTGTAATGCCCTGGAGATCTCTAACCAGGCCTTTGGAGTAACCAGAGAAGAGACTGACCCCAGGAAATTGATCCCAGATTTTACATTGAGTCTAGTGAATGCTGGGACAGGACTTTGACAACACAGGCAATGTTGTGTGAATGTTCTCACTTAATGATCAATAAGGATCAAAGTTATGTATCCCGTTAGTGAGTTTCAGTGACTTGATTTAAGTTGCTCACTAGTAATATCATCTACTGTATTTACTGAACCAATATGTCTAATTTATATTATACCAAAAATATCAATCCACTCTGATAACCACAAGGGATAGGGAGACAAAAAGGAGCTACCTTTAAGGCATAAGAATCCAATCCTACAAAAGCTTATTACTGATCATAGTGCTTACCACCATGAATAGTTCCTTTGTTGCCAAGCCATGTGTACATTATTGTGAGGAGGGTCAGGCACCAAGTTTGGTTTGATGAAGAAAATCTGTTTAGGGTGAAGTCTATGAGGGATGTCAGACAATGTTTATAGAAAAAAAGAGGAGACAGATCATGGTAAAATCCATAAGGAGTAAAATATTACAACATGAATATGTGAGGAGATTTTTTTTTAAAATAACTGCATTTACAGATTGATACCTTTGGAATTTGCAAGTTGCATTTAGAATATTAACTTGCACCATAACTGTCTTTCATAATAAATATTTCTTGAGTAAACTTTGCAGTGCCTTTAATATTATGTAAAAAAATTCAGATGTAGAGGAAACATTTTCATATGAAGAGTCATTGTTATAGCTAAAGGGGAAGCCTGACTTCAAAATGACTTTTGGTGGCTTAAAATGGAAGGGTCTGGAAAAACCTGCCAGTTGAACTGAGCAAGCTCAGTTAAAAAAAAAAAAAAAGGCTGCTAAGCTTGAAAGCCTAGGGAGAGCTTTAAAGGAAACTTCAGGGATTAGTTATAATACCTTATGTAACATCTTGGTGTTCATCACTCATGATTAGCAACATGTTGTACAAACCACAGTCCTCATCGCAACTCTCCGTGATTCCTCTCTAATATCCATAGCTCATGAGGATCTGCTTTTTAAACAGTTCATTTGAAACTAGCTACAACTCTCTTCTCAGGTCCCATGCAGCTTTTTCTTTCCTGCGCTTTTGTACCACTAATCCACACCAGGTACTCAAAATGCAGACAAGGCAAGACAAGACAAGTTAAGTGACCATATAAAAATTTACTCTACAGATCTGATCCCTGATAGACATGCAGTGAGTGCTAGGAGCATTGGTCCCCACGTCTATGGTTAGTTGTGCCTTCGCCAGTCTCACAGCTCTCAGAAAGCTGTTGAATTGCAACGTTCAGTGCAGGACAAATATTTGACATAGCATTTTGGAAATAAAAGGATTTCTTACCATTTTGAGAAGCTGTTGGCCTTCTTATGGGGAAAAGGGAGTAGGTCAAGCACCAGGGTATTTGTCCAGGTAGTATTCAGGGAGTGCATTGTCTTACCTTCTTACCTTCTGAATGTGCCCTCAGAAGGTGTGTGCTGGGTGACAGTGACCTTTTATGGGTCTATAGCTTTGTATGCTTGTGACACTGTTGGTGCTGTTGCTGTGCCTCATATTTACCTGGATTTGTCCTGCCGTGCTGCATATCTCTCAGAAAAAAACAAAACCAAAAAAACAAAAAAGCATTCCCACAGCTGAGCCAATCCGCCCCCTCTGTTCTAGAGAGGTTCAAAACCTTGGTGGATTTAATAAGACACCGTTACTAAAAGTTAGGTTACCCAACAGGGAAGAGAAACAGTTCTGTGATACCAGGGTGACCAACCACACAACACGAACAGCAAATTACTAATGAGTAATAATCACATGAATTCTGCCACAGACTGGCTCACAAGCAAACCAAAGCTGGAATAGCTCCGTTGAACAATGGCAAATAAAGAATATGTTCAAAAATCAAGACCTGTTTGCTGATAATTTTCAAACAGGAAAAAAAAAGATTAAATTCAACAAATTGTTCAACCAGCTCTACTCATGATCGCAAACCTGGGAAAACTGTAGAACTTTTGTTTCTTTAAAAGTAAAGTGAGTTTGGTCAGCTAGATTATGGGTTTTTTTTGTTTTGTTTTGTGGTGTTTCTTTTTTCTTTTCCATTCAGTGGTTCTCCCTCAAGAAATGATGGTCATTATCGCTTATAAACCTCAGGCAGGAGGCATTGCTTTATTGATCATTATCCCTTACTGTAACACTATAATTAAAAATAAGTATTAAAGCTCATTACAGTATAACCTGGCACTCCATGGCTGGCTGTGTACAATAAAAATCACACCATTATGTTCCTCTGGTCAGAAAAGCCATCACTGATCCAATTCTAAAGTTCTGCAGTGGTAATTGAAGGCTGCAGGAGGTTGTTCAGCAAAACTTCCGATTAGGATTTAGCTGAGAACATGTCAACATGCAGTAGTATCTCAACCACATCTTTTACAGACCATGAGCTGGAAGTTCTGCAGACTAGGACTTGATATCATTACTAGCTGACAAATCTATCCAGGGTGTAATTCAGAGAATGAAGGATTTCTAAATTATACTTCAGAAGTGATCAGGTTTTACTTATTATTTTAAATTAATAAAAGGATTAATGCTACATCTATATCAGGTTGCCAGCTTTCATCTTCCAGATTCTAAGGAGTTATTGGATAGCATGACGAGCTCTATCAACATGTGGCTTATACAAGCAGTTACTGTGCATGTGTACTGTATGAGTGTATGCCATAAATAAGTTACAAAAGCAGGTGAGGATAATGCATGCCTGTACATCTAAGGTCAGCTTGAAGCCACTAGGGGTAACTTTTTCAAGAAATTGGGCCCAGAAGTCTTGCAATTGTTTATGGAAGATGCAAGCCCGATTCCTTACATTCCAGTGTATATTTTCCCCTTGGTATTTAGGTTATTCCAGCAACTTGAACTAAGTAATTTTTAAAGGCAAGCAACCTATATGGGGTTTGTGAGCCCTTCCGGTCTTTCCTACAGTGTACAAGGAGGGCGGATGTAAATACTTTACCACCTCACTTCAACACTGACATAGGACAGAAATCGCCCTAAAGCCTACTGGAGCTCTTGTTTTTGCTCTGATTGCCATAGCAACAAGAATCCATCCCAGCTGGAGCTCCTGGGGGAAGGAGGACTCAGCCAGAGTTCTCAGCTTATCCTCAGCAGGCTTCAGTCATTGCTGGTGAGACAAGGGGCCTCAGTCCATGTGTATTTATTTACTGCCCCAAGCTTCTGGGTAAAGACTTCAGGGAAAACACCAGGCTAAAGAAAAAAAGATAGGAAAGACCCTTATCAGGTACGGTCTGGTCCTGCCCTTCTCAGCTAGGAAGATGGAAACCTTGAATGGATCTGAAGAACCTTCTGTCACAAATCTGAGAAAGTTCCACAACATCACTCCTACTCAGAGACTGAGTGTTCCTGGGAGATCTCCAGGCTTGTTCAGCCTCTCTTACCTGATCACTGCTGTCCCTTACCCATAGCAACAGGCCCCACCACCTAAAGCTGGGCATCTTCTGTGCATATTTTTTAAACAAGTGAGTACGCAGTAGTCCCAGCTAAATGATAACGTATGCTGGATGTTAGTCTTATCTGCAAGGGAAGAGCAGAGGGCCTATTCAATGAACACATGAAGTGGGAGAGGTTGACTTGTGAGGTGTTTATTATTACTATATTTTCTACAGAGCTGTTTAACCAGATTTAAGTTTTCTATTGCCAGTTTAATCTGCTTGTTAGTTTAAATACAGCCATCCAAATTGGCCTGTCACTGCTTCTGTGATTTTGTTGTCCTTGTGTGTGTTCTGTTGGCTCTTGGATTGCAAGCATTGCTCCTATTAGTGTGAATGAGTCACTAAGGATACCCCTGTAAAGTTGACTGGTCTCTTGTTGTGGGTTCTGTTTCCCCAGATGGAGGCACCTTGTGTCTTTTAATCTGGTGCTGGATTTATCCTCCTTTTAATGATTGCTGCTACCATAGTACCTAGATGCACCAACTGAAATTGGGTCCCCTTTGTCCTAGATGCTTTATGAACACATAATAAGATCACTCCCTGCCCGTAAGAGTTCACAGTCTTAACAGACAAGACAGAAAAGCATGGAAGAAAAGTATTACTAAAGGTACCCCCTTTATACAGATAGGGAACTGAGGCACAGAAATATTTCCCAAGGTCATGCAAGAAATCTGTGATAGGGCCAGGAATTGAATCCAGATAATTTGAATCCCAGTCCAAGACCATTCTCTCCTGCTTCTCCCCCGCAACCAAATGCAGTAGTTCCATCATCCATGACTCTTGCTTAAAATCTGCAAACAGCTGTGTAGAAGATGGCCCACTTATCCAGAGGCAAATGTGTGGTATCCCCATGAGGGTGCTGTTACTGATATATACTTGGAATCTTTTTCGATTCATCTTAATTTCTCCAAATCTAGAAATCTGTTTTTTTACTGATTTGTGATTTTAAAGCTGTCAGGTAAAGATGTAATATTTAAAATGTGGTGTGTTGTTTTTGTTAATTTTTAACATATTTAACCTGAAATCAATAATGATTTCACAACACGCTGGATCATTTCTACATCAGTTACTAGAAAGTTTCTTTCACATCTGCCTTTGTAGCAATATTTGAGAAAGCATCCTAAAAATAAAATAAAATTAAAAAAAAATCATCAATCTCTGTTAATTTTGCCACTCTCCAGAGTTACCTTCTCAGAGTACTTATAATATGCCAGATAAAGAAGGATGTTTGATATTCATTCATGAATTGATTTGTTACTGTTATTAATGGCATATATGCTTTTGTAGAAATGACAGTGTCGTTTTTTATACAGCTAATGGACATGTTTACCCATTCCTAGGATCTGTCATTTGACTAACCCCTTCATTTTTTCCCCAATAGCATTTTCCAAATAGCATTTCATAGTATTTCAGACTCAAGGACCAAATCCTCTGCTGATGTAAGTTGGGTACCTCAGCTGAACTCAGTGGAGCTCCATTGATTTACACCAGTGAGGATCTGTTAGACAATGTGTACTATTTATGTTAGTGACACCAAGACAGCTGCATTTATTTAAGCCACTTCACTGCAGATAAAGCATCATTTAACTTATTTTATTTGCTCTCCATTTTCCAACATACTCTGTTATTTAGGGTAATTTATATAATAATATAAAATCCATGGATAGAACTGATGGTTTAAATTCTTAAATATAATGATTAAATAAGCTTACTGTAACTGGTTTAATTTGGGGAAAACCGTGTACTGAATTCATGAATAGAATTAGTAACTATATACGGTGGTAGCTAAACTAAGCAACAGTACTCTTCATTGTTTCTGAATAAGTTCTGTTATCACAATTTCTGTAAACTGTATGGGGAGGCTTATTTGAATAATCAGCAAAGCTAAATACCCAGGTGTTTTATTCATAGGATCTTTCTCTGGATTTGACTTCCAGTCAATGGGACCTTTGCCTAAGAAAGAACTTCAGGATTGGACCCTAAATGACAAAAGAAAAGAAATTAAGGCATAGCTTTTCTAAATCTGCAGTATCATTTAGTCATCAGATGCACAACCACTTCCTTGTTTCAGGAAGATTTGTGCAGTAGGTTGCTCCTTAGACTATATGCCAGAACTCTAGAAATAACGCAGTATCCTCACTGAGAAATAACTTTAGATTTTCACAACAAATCAAAGATAATCTGGCTCTTGCTGGATTTATGGAAAAATAGTGCACTTAGCCCAAATACTGCATGACTAAAGGAAAAGAGTTTGCACCTTGGCAAGTGGGATTTAATAGTTGAGGCTGGCTCATTCTTTTCCCTGATAAGCTCCAGGTCTAACAGCATCAGCAAGTCTTCTCTTTTATTGGAATTTAAGAACCATTTACCAGCTCTTGCAGAAGATTAGAAGTAGACATTTAGAGCAACGGTCATAATGAAGGAGGTATGTTTACTTCTTAAAATACCTCCTCATCATCTTGTTATTGGGTTTTGCATGTGAGGCTGCAGTTTATCCAAAAGGAGAGATGACTGGTAAAGTTATGCAACACATTATGGCTAGTGTCGACCACTGATCTGTTTGTTTGTTTTGTCCAGTTTCATGTATCATTCCTGGGGACTGTAGAATCCTTAGCCTGTCATTCATTCTCAAACTCAGTGGCTCATCTGCTGACTGAATGTGTTCTGCCAAACACCATTCTTTGTGTCCTTCAGCATGCTAAGCTGAAGCTCAAGGCCTTCCTTACCACCAGTAAAGAAATAACCACTGCCTGCTCGAGGAAAAGCAACATGGTCTAGTAGTGGAAGGAGCACAGCACTTACAGCCAAGAACTCCTGAGTTGAAATTCTAGCTTTGACTCTGGGTTGCTTTCATTAGCCTTCTCAGAGGAAAACCATATTGTTTTTTACTATTGTGTAAGAGGGCTACAGAAAAAAATCACTTATGGCCAAATTATGGCATTTAGCCACTGGCCTGTGTTTGTGGGGATGCATCGCCATTAGGAAGCAACAGGTGCAATGAACCCTGCTCTAGTGGGCTGATGTGTAGGAGGACTGTCCAGGCTACATCATTTTTTATGGGTGCCCTGAAGATTCAAAAGTGGACCACTGGAGAAAGCAGTTTTCCATAGGAAATCATTTTAATGGTTACTTTGGATAAAATATTTATTAGTAAAAAAATCAAGCATGAAAGAAATGCTGAAGATGTAATTCTCAGTACACCATGTGTCTTTTTAATTTCTTTGCCTTTATGCATGGGTGGATTTATGTGTCGTACCCAGTTAAACTGACACAATATAATAGAATGTGAGGCGTCATCTGGCCACTGATGTTCAAAAGGGATCCGTTTGCTAAAGCTCAATAACCTAACATGCAAATGGAGGAAACCTTAATCCAAATTCCTCAGACTTCATACGTCTGTATTTACATATCATTTGTGGCTAAGATCACTCAGTACTTAATATTCTGTCATGAGCAAATAAGGGATTAAAAAAATCACCTTGAAACACAATTTAGATGGAAGGATCAGCTGTGATTCATTGTATCAAGTTCACCAGCCAAAACTATAATATTTTCTAATCATATTCTAGCTGGTTCTGAAGTACAATAAGCCACTTGTTGCCTTCTAAGGTGGAACTGAATTTGTCCTTTTGCAATTGCACAACTGACCTTCTAGTGCACTTAGTTGACATTTTAAGACTAAATAACTCATTGTTAGTTGATATATAATCTGACTGGCTAACTCCACATTTTTCAGCTGTTTAACTTTGCAGTCTGTGACCTTTACAGCAATACCCACACGTAACTGAAAGACATCACAAAAGTTTCTAAAATGTCCTTATATTTATTACTGTAGCAACAATTCCTGGAATCATTATTCACAATACTTATACACTTGCTAGTACAGCAGAAGCTATGATCATTTATGGCCATTTTTTGCTTTCCTTACTCATCACAAGTAGCACATTACTCTTCAAGTAACCTTACTGATGTCAGCATGTCTGAGTTGTAGCATAAGGTGCTTCCTCAACATGAGTAAAGGTGAAAGAATTGGGCCATTAACACTTCTACATATTTAGATAATTGTGGCATATGGGAAACCCAAGAAAAAGTTAATTCCTAAAAGCCAAGGGTGAGCTCCAGGCCCCATTGAAGTCAATGGGAGTTTGCCATTAACTTCAGTGGGGCCAGGATTTCACCCCAAGTGATTCCACATAGAGTGATATAGTGTCTTGACCTCTACATTTGTACAGCCAATGGGCATTTGTTCTAATAGTGACATACTTTTATCTTGTGTTTTACTATTTGAGTGTTTACTTGATATTTTCCCAGAGATTTAATATGGGTGAAATTTCTTTGGCATTGGTTGGAAACTGATTTGGAACTAGCACTTGTCACTGCAGTTTCAATTAAGAGTAGCTGGAATTAAATGTCTAGATCCCATGGTTATCAGCACCATATAGATAGATATCAATAGACCTAATTCACATTTTTTAATAAATTCAGTTGTTTTATTTCTAATGTGCTTCTGGGCTCTCAATTACTATTATTCCAAGCATAATGACAATGGATATATCGGTTAATTTACAATCTTCATTAAAAAAGTGTGGATTTTAAACTTAAAATTTTTTGGCTTCAAGTGCTTCTCAGATTTTTATCATGAACGTGCTGTGTATACATATTAGAGAAGTTCTGATCTAATATTCCTTGAGGATGTTCATTTGTTCATTAAACAACTTTATCATGGCTGCTCATGCCCAGAGCCAGTTGAAAATCACTAACATGAAAAAATAATGTGCTCTGCATAAAGTACAGACTCAATGCTTCCATTTCAAACAATCTCACACTTGTAGCACCTTTCATTGTAGTAAAGAGCATTCAGTGAATGTCTCCTCACCAGCTTGAGTCAGTCTTGCAGAAACCTATCCACAGCCAACATTCTCAGGAAAGATTGAAGTCCACCGTTGATTTACCTCATTGAAAGGTTTGTATTCACGGCCTACTTAGGCTTAAGTGCCAGTATTAATATGCAAGCCATGCTGAGACACAAATGTTCAAGTACAGTTAAAACCCCCTTTTGGTCAACATTGTTTTCACAGTTGGAATGATATGAGCCAGAGCAATGTAGAATGCATTATCTTGCAGTACTTTTGTATATGTCGCTCACTGACTTCAGTGGGATTTATGGCTTCCAGATCAGACAAGATGAATGATAGAAAGTGCCCTGTATGGAATTATTTATACAATTTTTATAACTTAGCAAAAGAATTCAAATATTCAATGTAGCTATCCCTTCCCTCCACAGTTTCCTTTTACTCCCACGGGTTTTACAGAGAGAGAAGAATGGGAGCAATATCCTAACTAGCAAGAAATTGAAGAAGTAATTTCTTGCCATTGTATCAGTTTATATGTTTAGGCACAGGCCCAGATTTTTAAAGGTAGTTAGGCACTGCTGTGCTCAGCGTCACAATGCCTAACTGATATAGGAATCTAAATCTAATTTTCAACAGGGATTTAGGTACTTAGGAGTTTATATTCCATCAACAGTCAATGGGATTTAGACTCCTAAGTACCTAAATCCCTTTAAAAAATTTTATGTCCTAAATCAGTTGGACATTGTGACACCAAGCACAGCAATGCCTAAATATCTCTAAAAATCTTGGCCAAGGGTACAGTAGAATACTTAGACAATGTGCTATTTTGATGACAGATGTCCTCAGTGCAGGTCATTATTTCAGTTAGCTCTTCAAATTGTTTCTTCTTGATTATTCCAGCGTCATCCCTGTTTTACCTGGATTGAGTTTACCTGCTTTTCATCCATGAGTTTATTTCATTTAGTCTCTGGGACCTCTGAGCGAAGATTCTGTCTGAGTCTGCTGAGAAGATGCACAACTCTTCGCCTTTGGCATATTAACACTGCAGCTCATGGTGCCTCACATTGTCTTTTGAGGGTCTTGCATATATGTAAAAGAGTAGAGGGGATAGGGTTATACCATGTGGGACTCTACAGGTAAAAGCTCTTGCAGAAGAAGAACAGGACTTTCTGGGATCTATCCAAGAGCCACAAATACATCTTGCATCCGAAGAAGTGGGTATTCACCCACGAAAGCTCATGCTGCAAAAACATCTGTTAGTCTATAAGGTGCCACAGGATTCTTTGCTGCTTCTACAGAACCAGACTAACACGGCTACCCCTCTGATAAATACATCTTGGTATTGTAGCATCCACTTCTCCTAGGTCTTGCACTAGAGATAGCAACATCTTGAGATCAGTGTGGGAATCTGCTGAGAAATCATGAGGTATGAGCATGGATGTGTGTTGTGGCCACAGTGTCATCCTACTCCCCGGGGTTGTTGAAGCTGTGTGCGGATGCAGAAAGGAGAGCTGGCCCTGGAGAACTAGGAGAAAAAACACTGCAAACTTCCTGCTGCCAACCAGCCTCCACATCGGAGGGGAGGGACATTACTTCAGATCAGGGACAGCCTGCAGGTCATCTGAATAGTCTTGGACAATTGACTGGCTCTGGGGTAGGGTGAGAAAGAGGACATACATGCTGAGATAAGAGCATGTGTTGGTGCTGCTGGGGAGCAGGCTCAGCATAGCCTGGATCCAGGGCAAAGTGATCAGCCCAAGGAGCAGGCCAGGGCCACAGCCAGCTGAAGGAGCAGTCTAGAACCAGCAGAGGAGCCCTGACCATCACAGTGACCACAGAGATAGGCTTCAAGCAATGCAGCAAAGAATAGAACTCAGTACTCTGAGTTTGCACTGTGCCTAAGCACTAGTGACCAGCACAAGGCAGATTCTCAAATGCGTTTAGTCTCCTGACTTCCATTGACTTAAATAGAACTTAGGAGCCTAAATACCTTTGAGGATCTGGGCATAAGAGACTGGGGTTGGCGGGGCACTGGGACTAATAAAGGTGACTTTCTGATAAAGGTGATGATGTGCTATTAATAATGATGTTGGAATTATTCTGGGTGAATTCCTGCCTCCCCAAAGGCTGTAGGAGGCTTCTCCGCCCCCCAGGCCAGGTTTGGCAGTTTGGAAATAATCACCAGTGAGGGAAGACCTCACCACAGATGTTTGTCTTCTGTCCCTGGCTAAGAGGAGAACACCTATAACAGCATACTCTCTCTCTCTCTCTCTGATGTCCTGGTTGGAATCCTCAATGTCAAGACTCTACAGAATTGACAGTGATCAGATGTTACTAGATCCTCCTTGGCATTGCATTCTCAATTACTTTGTCCAGGAGTGGGAGGTTGGAGATGCGCCAGTAGTTGGCAAGATCATGGAATTAAGTAGTGGCCATCAATCATCAAGTGATGACTGGCCAGACTTTTGCCTTCTTTATAGGAAGTGCTAATGCTCTTGTGAAGTGCTAATTCAGGTCCGGCCTAGGGGGTCTTCTCTGGCTTTTGTCAGCGAAGAGAAGCAGGGGTATGATCCACATGTCAGGGTGTATGTGTCTCTGAGAGGTACAGCTATCATGGTCTCCACCTCTGTCATGATACATCAAGCCTACCTTGAATTTGACTGATGATATTCTGTGCACAGATACACACACAATCCCCATTGACTTTGGTTTGGGCCAATATATTTATAGTTTAAAGGGCAGCTATTATTGAAAAGCTTAAGATACTTAATTAAATTAAACCTAGACCTGCAGGGAATATTTAAACTTTAGCGCAGAAGGGACAATTTGTAAATAGAAACAATCAAAGTGGACAATGTTTAGACAATAGCAGTGACAGCAAGGGACAGCTTGTAAGATAGTGTATTAGAATTATAAAGTATTCCTGTCATTGGTGACCCCTCCATGTCTATACCACTTTGGTGCTATCCCTTTTTTGGAATGGATGTGCTGTTGATGATAATCTGGGAGTAAAAAGAAATGAGTCTCTAATTAATTAAAAATAAATACAAAAGGGAAATTAGCTTTGCACTAAATTAAATTATTTTAAAAATTCACAAAATGAAAACTGTGGTGCAAAATGGAATCGTTCTATATGTACATTTGTTATTTCCACTACATTTTTCCTCGAGGTGCTTTGAAGAGTGTAATAATTGTTTATAATCTGATATCTCTGAAAATAGCAGGACAAGCCCTCAGCTGGTGTAAATCAGTCTTGCGGCATTATTATCTATGGAGTAACATGACTTATGCCAACTTAAAATCTGTTTCAACAAGTGATAAATTTCTATATGCCGGATCCATGACCTGCCTACTGAAATATTTCCATGGGAACCTGTTGTGAGACGTAGTGGGAGTGAAGGCTCCTTTGGCTTCAGTTTCCCAGTAGCAACTTGAGAAGAGAGCTATAAGCAGTCATTTGGCAATGTAGCTATTATTTATTATCTGTATTGCAATAACACCTAGAAGCCACAGGCATGGACCGGGATCCCATTGTGTGAGGTGCCATACAAACAGAGAACAAAATGATGGTTCCTATTTGTTGTTCATGCCTTTCCATAAGCCTGAATTAGTTCTTGCTGAATCACCCCCTTTTGCCAGTGATTGTTCTGCATCTCCATTTCTTTCCCTCTTTCTTCCCTTGTCCCTGGACTATTTTCCTCCTAACATCTCTCTTCTCTCCTAATTATTTCTCTCTTATCCACCCCCACCCCATCTGCCTCTTTTCCTCTGCCCCTGTTTACACTTTCTACAGCATTTCTCATCCTTCCTCTGATTCTCTCTGATCGGTTTATCCTCTTCCCCCCCTTCTCTTCCCCTTTCCCACTTGGGCTGCACTGCCCCTACGCATGCTCTGTTGTCTCTCTGCTCCCTTCTTCGCATGTCCTCCTTCCTGTGAGGATGTTATTAGGAGGAACTGTTTTTGTGCTACATTTCACTGCCCAGCCAAAGCAGCATTTGCAGGGCGTTTTTCACAAAATCCCAGGCAAGGTTTGAGATTCCTATCTGTGGCCATTTAAGGATATGATATTTAACAATTGTTCCTATTTCTGTATATCTTACATCACATAACAGATTCCATTAACACTGCAGATATCGGGCCATCATTCTGCTTTCACTGACACTAGAGTAAAACTAAAAGAGCTCCATAGGCAGCAATGTCATTACTCCAGATTCTCTGTGGTGTAAGAGATGGATCAAACTATTAGTCTTTCAAGCCATCGATCACTAACACTTCTTTTTTGGCCCTAATGTTTATTATTAAATTGTTCTCAGTGCTATTTTTAATGTCTGTCATCTGACAAGTGAAACCCAATTTTAGTTTCATGAATCAAGGTATCAGTCGTCACCCTCCTAATTATTCCTGACTGACTTCTACTTTTAATTTTTTTCATCTCATCCCTTTTCCAGTTTTCAACTACATAATAATGGCATTTAACTCACAACCAAGATGTGAGCGACAACTAGTATTTTCTGTCATTGCAGCTGCTTCATATTATGTCTTTAAATCAGTGGTGCACAAACTTTTACAGTCGCGCCCCCGCCCCTTACCATTAACCAGGGCTAAAATTCTTAGATTATTTCCCGGAGCCTCCCACCCGCCATTCAGGACCCCGGGCTTCAGCTGCAGGGCTGGGGGGGTCTCAGGGCTTTAGCCCTGCAGGTGGGGGAATGGGGCTTCAGCCCCATGGGGCAGGGAAGGTGCTGGGGCTCTGAGCTTCAGCCCCATGGCAGGCGCTGGGGCTCCCGTGGGTTTGAAAATATTTTTCAGAACTCTGCTCTGGTGGGCTTCAGCTGAATTTAGGCCCTGCCATTAATGGAATCTGTTTGTGCCCCCCCTCCATTACCACACAGCTCAACAGCAGAGCTTGGGCTGAAGGTGGAGCTGGGGGAGGGACTGGGGATTGAAGAGGAGTTGGGGTAGAGGCGGAGCTGGCCTGGGGGCAGAGAAGGAATGAGGGCAGAGGTGGGGTGGGGGCAGATTGGAGTTGGCGCTGGGGACGGAGTGGGACTGGTGGTGGATCTGGCCTGGAGCTGGAGCAGGACAGGGTGCTGAATGGGGTTGGGATGGAGCTTGTCTGAGGGTGGAATGGAGCAGGAAAAGCATGGCACTCTCTCCCTGCCTCCTGTGGGGGCTGGCCTGGGCCCCACAAGTGCCCCTGAACATTTCTCTGTGCCCCCCTAGGGGGGCACATCACCGTTTGGGGACCAGTGCTTTAAATGCATTATACCATTTCAAGGAGCAACAACATAAAATATCTCTGGCTTTCCAGTTTCTCAGACAGTGGCTCATAGGACCTCGCACAGAGCCATTGGGTTACTTGGAACAAAAGCTACACTAATTCATACTCTCAGTTGAAATCCTGTTCTGACTTAACATTACTGAATCTATGGTTTTTTTTCTCTATTAGAAATAATGAGCCATTTCTTCAGCTGGTGTAAATTGGCACAGATTCATTGACCTCAAGGAAGGCAATGGAGATCATACTGATATATACCAGCTGAGGGTCTTTCCCTTTGTTTATTTCTTTGTTTTTGTAACGCCTGTGGAGATTGTATCAGACTTGTATAACAAAGGTCACAATCAAAAATTTGCTTAGCCATTATAGTTGGCCCCAAACGTTTAGAATCTTAATAAAATATTTTGAAATGGCAAATAAATCATACGAAGCATTTCCCACCCATGCTTGGATTGACATCACTACAGTGTAAATGTCATGGTGTATGTATGAAATAACTCAAACTGTGGTTGACAACATCTTGTAGCTGCAGCTATTTCAGAGGTGTTTGAAATACTCTGATTTATGCATCATGGGAGACACTTTAACTGAAAACATATTATAAGATCAATGGAACAGACACCACTAACATTGTAACTGGTTCTAAGAAATCACCAGGACATCAAACAGAAGCGTATGGCTTCCCTTCCACTGACATCATATGGAGCCACAAGTCCTTCAGATGTAATATGACTTTGGAACCAGAAGATTTTTCTATAATGTTTTATCAGTTTTACCATTTGTGCTACGGATGACAAGTAGCTATTGTACAGCAGCTCTTCAGAATAAACAACAGCTTCCTTTCATCTTCAAAGAAGCTAACGATTTTACACTTGAGATATAAAAAAACCCAATGAACAAATGCCACCAGTTCATGCGAAGGAGCAGTTTATCCCTAAACATTTTTTTAAAGAGCACGTTTAAGAATGGCTGCTCTGAATCTGCTCTCCCTTATATGTATGTAAATCTACTCAAGAATTTAAAAACAATTATCTTTTGGTAAGCCATTGGTTTAGAATTCAAAAGATCTTGTTTCAATTCCCAGCTTGGCCATAGAGTTCCTGGATAACCTCAAGCAAGTCACTCGCTGTCTTTGCTGCTCCAGCTCTGTAAAATGGGGCGAATACTTTCTTCATTCCACCCTTTATCTGTCTTGTCTGTTTAGGTTGCAAGTTCTGCAGGGCAGAGGCTGTCTCTAGTTATGGTATGCGCAATGCCATGCACAATAAGACCTGATTTGGATCCCCTGGCCACACACTTATTGTAATAACAACAATGATGATGAAGTCAGTAGATTTGCACTTATATAAGTGATCCCTATTGTACCTAGGTTGACGTATTTTATGCCATGGTGAAGCTCAATGGTAATTAAAACAACTAAAATATAATTCCAGAAGAGAGTTTATCATGGAAATGTCAGTCTAACCCAGTGCAGAGTTGTGCTACTGTGTGCTATTATTATTTGGCAGTAGATAAATATCAAATATTAATATTTTTATTAACTGACAGTTTGAAACATAAAAATCTAATTAGAGCCTTAATAAAGAAAAATCGTCGCCAGAGAATTAATCACACCTTCCTGCATTCCACTCCATTAGTTTTGAAGTCTTCATTTTAAAGGACAGCTTTAGCATCCAGCTCTGACCATTATTTAATACAACTAATTGCATGGATACAGCTGCTGTAGTGCAGTTTACTGTAGCCGAGATGGAAATTTGGTTGCAAAGTCTTCTGTTATAAATAATCCTGGAACGGATTCTGACAATTCTGGAAGTAATGAGGTTCTAACAAGACCACTTAGGGAAATACATTCCTCACTGGTACAGCAACCAAGAGGGATTGCTCCACTGACAGTTATCTGCCAGCCTTAAACCACCCCTTGAGCTTGTGATAGTTCACACCTTGGTATCTTCATAATGGCTTTAATTGGGTGTTACGGGATTTGAAAATAGTGGTTACAACAACAACAACAGGAAAGATGTTTTCCATGTCACATATCTAGGTCTGAATTGCACACAGGAGTTACTGGGTTCATGTTTCGTAGAACCACAGTCACAGAAACTAAAAAGAAGGGGGGGAACTTTTATGGTTTTCTAATCCCTCCTTTTGCCAGTGCAGGATTTCCCCCTACAATACATGCACAAATGCATTGTCCAGATTAGCTTTAAAAATCCCTAATGATTAGGTTTCCCTGGGAGATTATTTCATTTTCAAGATTTTCATTCTCGGATGTTCACTCTTCTTTTTCTTTTTTACCTATTTTCATTCTGTTACTCCAAGTTATGAAATTAAATATATGTCAGACATGGATAGACAGTGGGGCCTAAAAGATAGAGCACTGGGCTGGAACTTAGGGACCTGGATTCATTTCTTGGCTTTGCCGCTGACCTGCTGAGTTACATTGGGTAAGTCATTGCCATTCTCTGTGCTTCAGTTTCTCCATCTGTAAAATGGGGATAATGATACTTACCTCCCTTTGGTGTAAAGCATTTTGAGATCTACTGATGAAAAATGCTATATAAAAATGAGCTATTATTATTATGAATTATTACTTATTTGTTCTTTCTGCCTCACAGTAGGAAAAAACCCAGTGTAATTAATGATAAGAGCACAGTAATGGAAGAGCGGATTGAAAGCAAGCAACGCTAACCAATTAACTGTATTTTATGAAAAAAACCTCATCCTCTGGTTATAAATTAAATGTCATGCAGTCTGTAGATATTGGTTATAGTACTTGGCAATTATACACTGCATTCTGTGCGATAACTGTAACATTCTGGACACACATTGGTTTGACCTCATAGTACCCTGTGTGTAGGTATAATTGTCTTTATTTTACAGTTGGGGAAACTAAGTCACAGAAAGGTTATGTGACTTGTCCACGGTCATGTCAGAAGCTAGTGGCAAAGTCCGGAAGAGAGCACAAATCTTCTTAGAGTTAAGTGATATGACTGGGAAACAGATCATCTTTTCTCTTTGTTGCTGTATAAAGAGAAATAACTGATGTGTTTATATATATATATGCACACAGTATAATAAGGCTGCATTACTAGCAATGCCTTCTGGAGTCAGCATAAACAAGAGTGAAAGCTGTACATGTTTAAAGGACATAAGGAGCATGCAATATTTTATAAGGATTGGTTAACATAAAAACAAAAGGATCATGCAAGATTAACAGAGAGGATCCGAGGAGTCATTTTTCTAGCCAGTCTATAAAATGAACTGGGAATAAGCAGCCACAAAACACTAAGTAGGAAATACAATATAAAATCTACACCAATTTGTGAAGCTTTTAAGTTGCATCTCTTCTGGATCTCTACACAGCATGTACCCTACCAAAGATGGAACATTATTTAATCACCTGGTAAATTCCCAATCCTTTAAATCACATTTAAGGGCTGCCAAAATATACATCTAACAATTACCCCATCTCCTCCTGTCTCTTGACTATTCTCAGGTTCTCTTTTGCTGCATACTCTTATGGATGTCCAATCCTGCAGGCTTACTGCAGAAAAAAACTCCTTATTTCAATAGAAGTTACATATGAATAAAGGCCACTTATTTAAAATTTCAGCCCAGGCAGACAAACAGACTCCACCTTTAAGGTGGAGTAACAGATGTGCAAGAGATAGTTCAGATGCAAAGATATTAAACAGATAAGAACCTGTACTCTGAATATCTACATATAAATGTGCTAATGCCCATCTCACAAAGCAAGCTAAGATTAGCAAGCTAAACCATGATAGTGCCTTTTTACACTCCCTGAAGATGCTTTTCCTAGTCACCACAACACAGACTGGAAATTGGGTCTCTCTCACCATCTCATCTGAAAGATTTTCTGGAGCTCAAACCAGAAAGGGGAGCACAGAAATACTATTATAAAGAATTCTCATAAAAATCTCCCATCCAAATGGTCAGATCAATATGCCACAGTTTCAAGGTAACTGCACCTTTGACCCTCCCCACTCTTTCCATGGTCCGCTCCAGGAGTGTCCCTCAGATGGAGGCCTCTAAGCTTTCACCTCTCTTTGGGCGTGTGTAGAGTGGGCAGAACAGCTTCCTGTACCTATGATATGAATTGGAGGTGCCTTAACCTATTGCTATGATTGAGCAAAGGGGCTGTAGGCAACAATGAATTGGGACCAAAGCGAGTAGGGGTTGCTCAGCAGCTCTCAGGATGAGGTCCACAGAATCCATAGCTTTGAAGTGATTGCCACTGCTGGCAAGACCAAAAATCATATAGTGGTATGTTCCAAAATAATGATTATTTTCATCTCATGTGCACTTTCCTATACCAAGAACCCTAAATTCAAATTTTCAAAAAGGACTCAAGCTAGCCAACAATTTTCTGGGACCAAGTTGAGAAAGCAATTGCAGACACAAATGCTAACATTTCAGATGTAGGAATATTGATTTATAAGCACAGCCAGATACTAAGTCATCAAAATGCTAGTATTGGCTCTTGCAGTTAAGATCACCTCCAGTTTTGCATCTATAATTAATTGCAGGTGCACCTGCAAAATTACAGGCCTTGTAAAAAAATATCAGATCCACAAAATGAAAATTAGTAGCTTAGCATATTTTTGTCAGAATGTGATATTTTTTCCCACAGGGCTGAGAACACAATACAAAGATTAGAGAGTTTATTGTGTAAAGTATAAAAAAAGAGGAGAAAAAACAAACTGAGTCTTCAAAAATCATCTTAATTGTTTATATGCTGCTTTTGGGATTCTTTTCTCCTTCCTCTATTGGATATTTACATAAAGAACTTATGCCTGATTTCTGAAAGGAGTTCAAGGAACTAAGGCCCTACCTACATCATAGAAATGTGGAAGTGTGTTTGGCTACACCTAAAATTTAATTCAACCTAGCTACGGTGCTCGGGGATGTGAAAAATTCACACCCCAAGGAATTGATTAAGCCAACTTAAGCCCCAGTGTAGACATATCTATGCTGATGGAAGAATTCTTCCGTCAATTTATTTTCTACTTCTCAAGAGGTTGGATTTACTATAGTGACAGAAAAACCTCTTCGGTTGTTGTAGCAAGTGGCTACAGTACAGCTCTAAAGCAGCATAACTGCAACACTATACCTCATAGACTTTAAGGTCAGAAGGGACCATCGTGATCATCTAGTGTGACCTCTGACACCATAGCAGGTCACAGAACCTCACCCACCCACTCCGGTAACAGACCCCTAACCTCTGGCTGAGTGACTGACTCAAATCATGACTTCAAGTTACACTACTTTAAACTCTTCCAGTCCTACCCTTCTATGATTCTATGATTCCTCTCAGAAGGTAGGTTCTCCATTCCTTTGATCATCCTTCTCTGCACCAGTTCCAGTCTGAATTCATCTTTCTGAAACATGGGACACCAGAATCGCACACAGTATTTCAGATGAGGTCTCACCAGTGCCTTGTATAATGGTAATAACACTTCCCTATCTCTACTGGAAATACCTTACATCTGATGCATCCTAGGACTACATTAGCCTTTTTTATGGCCACATCACATTGGTGGCTCATAGTCATCCTGTGATCAACCAAACCACCCACATCTTTTTCCTCCTTTGTCACTTCCAACTGATATGTCCCCAGTTTATAGCAAAAAAAATTTTTTTTTAATTAATAAAAATTGTTGTTAGTCCTTAAATGCATGACCTTGCATTTTGTACTATTATATTTTTCCCATTTATATTGCTCCAGTTTTCAAGGTCATCCAAATCTTCTTGTATGATAGTCCAGTCCTCCTCTGTATTGACAATACCTCCCAACTTTAGATTAAATTAGATCCACTGTGTTTCCTTTGTCTAAAAAATCGGTTACCTTCTCAAAGAAGGATATCAGGTTGGTTTGGCATGATCTACCTTTTGTAAAACCATGTTGTATTTTGTCCCAATTACCATTGACCTCAATGTCCTTAACTACTTTCTCCTTCAAATTTTTTCCAAGACCTTGCATACTACAGATGTCAAACTAAGAGGCTTATAATTACTCGGATCACTTTTTTTCTCTTTCTTAAAAATAGGAACTATGTTAGCAATTCTCCAGTCGTATGGTACAACCCCTGAGTTTAATGATTCATTAACAATTCTTGCTAATGGGATTGCAATTTCACGTGCCAGTTCCTTTAATATTCTTGGATGAAGATTATCTGGGCCCTCCAATTTCATGCCATTAAGCTGTTCGAGTTTGGCTTCTACCTCAGATGTGGTAATATCTACCTCCATATCCTCATTCCCATTTGTCATCCTACCATTACCCCTTAGCTTCTCATTAGCCTCATTAAAGACTGAGGCAAAGTATTTGTTTAGATATTGGGCCAGGCCTAGATTATCCTTAACCTCCACTCCATCCTCAGTGTTTAGCGGTCCCACTTCTTTCTTTCTTTGTTTTCTTCTTATTTATATGGCTATAGAACCTTTTACTATTGCTTTTAATTCCCTTTGCAAGGTCCAACTCTACATGGCTTTTGGTCTTTCTCACTTTATCCCTACATGTTCTGACCTCAATAAGGTAGCTTTCCTTTCTAATCCCTTCCATCTTCCACTCCTTGTAGGCTTTCTGCTTTTTCTTAATCACCTCTCTGAGATGCTTGCTCATCCAGCTTGGTCTACAGTTCCTGCCTATGAATTTTTTCCCTCTTTCTTGGGATGCAGGCTTCTGATAGTTTCTGCAACTTTGACTTGAAGTAATTCCAGGCTTCCTCCGCCTTTAGATCCACAAGTTCTTCAGTCCAATTCACTTGCCTAACTAATTTCCTTAATTCTTTAAAGTTAGTCCTTTTGAAATAAAAAACCCTAGTCCAAGATCTATTTTTGTTTATTCTTCCATCTAGTTTGAAGTGAATTAGCTCATGATCACTCGAACAAAGGTTGTCCCCTACAACCATTTCTTCTATGAGGTCCTCACTACTCACCAAAACCAAATCTAAAATGGCATCCCCTCTTGTTGGTTCTTCAACTACTTGGTGAAGGAATCCATCAGCTATCGCATCCAGAAAAATCTGAGCCCTATTATTATTACTAGCACTTGTTCTCCAGTCTATATCTGGGAAGTTAAAGTCTCCCATAATCACTCAATTCCCATTAGTGTTTACTTCATTAAAAACATTAAAGAGGTCTCTATCCATATCCGAATCAGATCCCGGCGGTCTGTAGCACACCTCAAGCACTATCTCAGGGGAGGTTCTAGTAGCTTTCTTTCCCATTGTGATTTTTGCCCCGACAGACTCTGTCTTATCCATTCCATCACTTCTTATTTCTTTACACTTTACCTCATCATTGATATACAATGCTACTCCACCACCTTTGCCTTTATTTCTGTCTTTCCTAAACAGCATATAGCCTTCAATACCTGTACTCCAGTCATGACTACTATTCACCATGTTTCTGTTATCCCTATAATATCCGGTTTCACTTCCTGCACCAGTAGCTCTAGTTCCTCCATTTTGTTACCTAGGCTCCTTGCATTAGTGTACAAACATCTTAATTTTTGCCATTTGGCTTCATTGTCATTCTTTACCTGATTAGGCACAGATATTCTACCACCAATATCACCTATTAGACTGGTATCTACACTACCCTTCCTCCTTATGCCCATTCTCCTACCCATGGCAGTATCCTTTCTTACTTTGTTTTCTTCCCTCTCAATGTTAAATTCCGGTGTGGAGATTACCAGGACATCTCTCAACCATCGCCCCCAAATTCCTAGTTTAAAGCTCTCTTAATCAGTTGTGCCAGCCTCCATCCTCAAAGTCTATTTCCTTCCTTACTCAGGTGAAGTCTACTCTGAGAGAACAGTCCTCTGTCCATGAATGCTTCCCAGTGGCCATACATCCCAAAGCCCTCCTTATAGCACCACTGCCTGAGCCATCTGTTGATCACCAAACCTGTTCCTCAGCTCTGTTTCTCCTTAGCTAGTCTTTTCTCTGCCTTGATCTTATAGTCACATGCTTCCACTGGGCATTTTCCTTGTCCAGCAATCTACCATCACAGTTCTCTGGTACATTATGCATCTGCAAGTCTTGAGTTTTCCCTTCAGCCTCCTCTCTCCTCAATCCCCTTTGAAAGTCAGCCATATTTTCTACCTGCATCTCCAAACCTCAGCTCTTCTTTTCCATCAGATCTATCAGGTGGCATTTCATATAAATGAAGCACCTTTCACATACCCCCTCTTGTATAATGTACATCCCGAAGCTCACACATCCAGTCATCTTCATTGACTCTTCATTCCTTGGTTTACTACCGCTGTTGCCTCTGTAGCTATCGTAGCCTTCCCTCTAAGCTCCTCTCTCTCTCTCTCTCTCTCTCACACACACACACACACACACACACACACACACACACACACACACACACACACACACACACACACACACACACACACACACACACGACTCAAATTCCCCAGGTTTCAGCTTTGTTTGCTGGGTCCCATGCCTCTGCTTGGCTGCCGTTATAAACTTGCTGATTACAGAAGCCCCGCTCCCTATTCAAAGGCTCTGCTTCTCTCACAACACAAGGCCTCCTGCCAGCCTCTGCAAATAAAAAAACAAACCAGCAAGCCAAACTAACCCTCTCAAAGACTCACTCACTGCCCCTAAAGAACAGGGCCCTGCCTCCCTTCTCCTCCAACACCTGTCCACTCACACTCCCCTCTTATTGCTGTCTCCCGTGCCATTACTCCTGAACTCCAAAACAACATTAAAGAATGTGCATTTTTTCCTTTATTTACTATATTACCCCCCCCCAAGTCATCCAAGGGACTGGGAAAACCTCCAAAGCAGCACTTTAAAATGCAGTTTCTGTCACCCAGATTCATCAGAGTGACTGAAGGCAAGAGATAAGAGTTGGAGGAATCATGGTGTGAGGGATAAAATATTCACACACAAAAAATGTCAGAGGTACAATTAATTGAATATTTGATATTTTTACTCTTTCAAGTGTTGGGATTCCCCAAAAGCATTTTAGGTGCTTGCACTTTTGAATGAATGAATGAATGAATGAAATTTGCATTAACATATTTCCTTTCACCCACACAAGAACTCAAGGTTTTTTACCAACATGGCAGAGTGGAATCACCCATAATTATCAAGTCAAATGAAAGGGAAGTTCCCAACCTTTGCTCTCTTTATGAATCTGTATTATTTTTCAATGTTCTGTCAGAAACACAGCAGTCCACAGGGGTATGACAAGACTGTGAGCCTAATTCACCACTGCAGGACCGATGCCAAGATGGGAGGGGTTGCAAGTGCTTTGGAGAATAGGATTAAAATCCAAAATGATCTGGACAAACTGGAGAAATGGTCTGAAGTAAACAGAATGAAATTCAATAAGGAGAAATGCAAAGTACTCCACTTAGGAAGGAACAATCAGTTGCACACATACAAAATGACTGCCTAGGAAGGAGCACTAAGGAAAGGGATCTGGGGGTCATTGTGGACCACAAGCTAAATATGAGCCTACAGTGTAATGCTGTTGTAAAAAAACAAACAAACATCATTCTGGGATATATTAGCAGGAGTGTTGTAAGAAAAACATGAGAAGTAATTCTTCCACTCTACTCTGTGCTGATTAGGCCTCAGCTGGAGTATTGTGTCCAGTTTTAAGTGCTATATTTCAGGGAAGGAGTGGACAAATTGGAGAAAGTCCAGAGAAGAGCAACAAAAATGATTAAAGGTCTAGAAAACATGACCTATGAGGGAAGATTGAAAAAACTGGGCTTATTTAGTCTGGACAAGAGAAGACTGAGAGGGGACATGATAACAGTTTTCAAGTACATAAAATGTTGTTACAAGGAAAAGGGATAAAAGTTGTTCTCCTTAACCTCTGAGAATAGGATAAGAAGCAATGGGCATTAATTGCAGCAAGGGTGCTTTAGGTTGGACATTAGGAAGTTTTTCCTAACTGTCAGAGTGGTTAAGCACTGGAATAAATTGCCTAGGGAGGTTGTGTAATCTCCATCACTAGAGACTTTTAAGAGCAAGTTAGACAAACAAGGATATCAGAGATTGTCCAGATAATACTTAGTCCTGCTGTGAGTTCAGGGAACAGAACTAGATGACCTCCCTAGGACCCTTCTAGTTCTATGATTCTATGATTACTTTCTTTCTATATGGGGTCATTCCATTGCTTTCTAAGTCTCTGACATTTAACAGAATGCTAGCAAGTTATTCAGAACAATGAAACTCAGTATAGTTTCCCCTGCCCCCAACCCGGCTCATGTCAGAATGAAAATAGCAGGCCTGGAATCTACAAAACAAAGAGCCAAGCCAAGGACTCCAGAGTGAAATGAATTCAGCTTGCTGTCTATACCAATGCATATGTAACATGGACTAAAATTATGTGCAAAACAAAGCAGGCAGAGGCTACCAGAAAGCACTGGGTTTTGAGTGTGGATACACAGTGCAAGCAACAGTCATAAGTAGCACCAGGCAAATGCTGTAATTGGAGGTTGGCTACTATTTCTTTCTTTGCTGATCTTACTGTCACCATCCAGGTTTGTGTGTCTCTGATACCTAGGCCCTCATTCAGGACAGCATTTAGGTACATGTCTAGGTTCCATTGACTTCCCATAACTCTCCTTTGCTGTGATGCCTATGAAAAACAAACAAACAAAACCTTGTTTAGGCTGCTGGTCTGCTCTTGACACTGTCTGTCCTGCTGACCAAAATTGTCTCAGCATTTCCTTGCACTCCCCCATCTGTCTGCCTCCATCTGTTCACTCTTGTCTTATACTTAGATTGTAAGCTCTTTGGGGGCAGGGATTATCTATTTGTTCTGTGTTTGTGTAGTGCCTACCACAGTGGGCTCCCAGGTCCTAGTCATATGGTCATATGAATAAACAAATAATCATGTGCTGAATAGCAATGGTTTCTTGAATCAGGATCTCACAGAGGTGAGAGCTGGGGTGTGGAAGTTAGTCTTGGGCCATCAGCTGTGCAATGATTTTTTAGGGCAAATTTTGTCCCTATCTCCACCCGTGGAGAGAACCGTCATGGGCAGAGCAGGTTCTGCTGTGCAAGCAGGTGTGCAAACCTGAGGGAGCCCACTTTGAGGCTGCAGTATTCAGCCCAAATATGCTGTGCACCCTGCTCATTGCTGTACAGGTTGAAGAAGAACCAGGGCAATGGCTGACAGTGGGCGGGATGGGAGTGAGGCTGGAGGATTTAACATTCCAGGAAATCTCTGATCTTCCCCCTTCAGATGAGGCACTGGAGCTGTAGAGGCTTTTCCACACATTAATCTCAATCTATTTAGTCTAAGAGAAGATTAAGGGGTAAGTATCTACACGGAGAACATAAATATGATTGTAAAGGGCCCTTCAGTCTACCAGACAAAGATCTATACGGCAAAATCCAACATCTGGAAATTGATGCTAGACAAATCTAGACAAGAAATAAGTCACAATATTTTAACAGTGAGAGTACTGAACCATTGGAACAATTGACCAAAGGTAGTGATGGATTTTCCATCACTGACATTTTTTAAATCAAGATGGGATGTTATTCTAAAATAGATTCTGTAGTTCTAATGGGAATTAATTCACGTAAGTCCCCCGGCCTGTGTTAGGCAGGAGGTCAGACTAGATCAGGGTTAGGGTAATCCGCTGGCAGGCTGCCAGACAGTTTGTTTACATTTTTATGGCTGCCCGCAGCTCTCAGTGGCTGTGGTTTGCCATTCCCATCCAATGGGAGCTGCAGGAAGCAATGGATAGCATGTCCCTTCGGCCCACGCCTCTTCCCATAGCTCCCATTAGCCAGGAACGGTGAACCGCAGCCACTGGGAGCTGCGGGCGGCTGTGCAAATGTAAACAAACTGTCTGGCAGCCCGCCAGTGGATTAACTTGATGGGCCTCAGGTTGCCCACCACTGGACTAGATCATTCCAATATTTATCTACGAATCTATTAAGCTAGATTTTTAGTGCAAAGCAGCTCCAGAGCACAGGGGGTTGGATTCTCTCCACTTCTCCACAGACTTCGTAAGTGTCAAGTTAAGTTACTTAGACTGACTGTAGGATATTCTAGAACTGGTTAAAAAAATGAGGAAACATAATGTCAGCAAGCTCCCCCTTCATTTACATTGAAATTTTGACTAGATCAGCTATTTTCCTTGCTGGGCCCTCAGACTTTGCTAATATGTAATCAATACTCTGAGATTACATAACAATAGCTTGTTTTCCATGCTCCAGTCCTATGGCTGTTTGGACCCATAAGTCTCCTGTGCTCTCAATGGTGTCCCTGCTGGGTCCAGGGAGGGTGGAAAAAGAAGCTGCTTGATTAAAATACAGAGGAAACAGGAGCCAGACTCATGAGGTGGGGTGAGGAGACATTGGGGAACAGAAGGGAGCGGGAGAATGGGACTGGGAGACAGATATGAGGAGACTGGGACTGGCTGGACAATGAGACTGAAACTGGAATCCAGGGAGGGAAATGGGAGCCAGTGGGTGGGGGAAGACTGAGATTAGTTAAAGAATTAGGGTGGAGAGAGTGGGAAACAGTGGAGAGGGCATCTTGCGAGGTTATTCTCAAAGGTTATGAATTTCTTTATCAATCTCCTTTCCCTCACCCCAACCTTCTAGTAATGTAGGTTATGTCTTCCAGTATCAAACATCTGACTTTATATTTGTGTTGCATGAAGGAGGTCAGATTAATACAGTGTTTCTCAAACTGGGGTCGCCGCTTGTGTAGGGAAAGCCCCGGCAGGCTGGGCTGGTTTGTTTACCTGCCTCATCTGCAGGTCCGGCCGATCGCGGCACCCACTGGCCGCGGTTCACCACTGCAGGCCAATGGGGGCTGCTGGAAGCGGCGGCAAGTAAGTCCCTCAGCCCGCGCCGCCTCCAGCAGCTCCCATTGGCCTGGAGCAGTGAACCATGGCCATTGGGAGCTGCAATCAATTGGACCTGCAGACTGGGCAGGTAAACGAACCGGCCTGGCCCACCAAGGGCTTTCCCTACACAAGCAGCAACCCCAGTTTGAGAAACACTGGATTAATAGGAATATCTAGTAAAAAAAATAGACAGGAAAAGAGTTTCTCTGATCATTCATCTCTACTAAAACTGTCATTTTACTACGTGGGATCAAAATCCCCTCTGATTTCTATATACCACATCTCAGCTCCAATATAGCATTCTTGCCATATTCACTGAATTTCTGTTGGCACCATCTAAGGAATCCAACATAATGAAGTCATGAGCTGCTATGCAGGCCCGAGAAGAAACTTTTCTTTTGTATTTCATAAGAATGATCAAAGATTATAGGATCAGTGGTGAAGACTAAGTCTACTACCTGAAAAGGCAGGAAACAGTCCCTGGAGGACATATATTAAACATCTGTGCATGTGCTGTTCATTTTTACATGCTGCTGACTGCTCTTAGTGCAGTCTCTCTAGAGGGCCCAGCTTTCTCCCTGATCCCCTTCAATTTGCCTACAATTAAATGAGTCCAAATATTCGTAACCTAAATTGAATCTATCAACCCTTAAACTCCAGAGCCTTCTTTTAGCTCTTTGTCAGTTTCTTTGAGGCAGCCTGACACAAGGCTGTTACCCCACTGCTATTCCAGGCCTTTCTGCCTCCCTTTCTCTCTTTGTTCTCCTTCTGTTATAACTGGGTTTGTTTCCTTTATTGGTCAGAGCTGTTGGTGCTTGCTTCCAGTTGGAGCAGCTGTGTGGGGGTGTGCTCAGCCTGATTGCCTGTAAGCAGGGAAGATTCTCCTGTCTATTCTGGCTATGGTCACTATGAAGTTTGGAAACCTTTAAATTTCACATGTTTTTCATGTTGCAAACCTTGGAAGCATAGACATTCATTTTAATTTTCACATTCTCTGAGATGCAATGACAGGCTTAAGCTGATTCAGCAGAGTAGAAATAATTTTGACACTTGCAGTAACCAGATCAGGTTTAATGCAGGGATACAAGCTCACATGGGAAATTTGAAAGTGCTTGCATATTCATAAGTTTATCCATAAATGTTTAAGAATTGCAAGTATTAGAAGCTCATTTGCAAATAAATAAATAAATAAATAAATGAAGATGATAAGGGAACTTGAAAAGATTTCCAAGCATTCCACAATTAATTACCATTAAACCGTTTCATTTTGGAAAAAGTCCATTTGACAGACAGAATTTATATAAATATTGTTTTGTGTCATTGTCAAAAATGATAGTTAGTGTGTCTCTGCAAAGCTAGCCATATATATGAATGGTTACGTGTGTGTGCACATATTTATAAGAATGATCAAGAAATTGTAGTTGTCAGTGGAGAAGACTGTATGTATTCATATGGACATGGAAACAGCATGATCTGAGGATCTGCTAAGAGACTGTACACCTCCCGAGTGTGGAGCCCACCTCTGTTAGGGGCACCTGCTCAATCTCACATTGTTGGGCTAGGGGACAATGTGAGCCCTGATGAGGATTTGCCAAGGACTGGGGCTGATAGATTCACTGATGTACAGTTCTACCAGCCTCCCACAACCCCCTTGCTTCCCAAAGAATGGGGACTAAAGAAACACATGGGCTATTGTAGCTTCAGAGCTGCAATAGCAGCCAAGGTGCAGCTTGCAGCTGTTCTGCGGCCTGTGGGGAGGATTCCTTCCCCACTTGGCTACCCTTTGGAGATCACCAGCACACAGCCTAGCTTCTGATTCCAGCATTTGGTATAAAGCAACAAATAAATGAAAGGGAACAAATTAATATTAACATACAAGGAAGAGGAACTAGAAAAATACCCAATCACCAAGATGTGTGAATTCATCCCATTTCCTAATTAGAGTATTAACGCTCGTCACCAATTTCTGATTATTATTCCAGGTCTGCAAATGTGAATCTACATAACCTTTAACATTCCCTTTTTCCCCTCTATTTTTATCCCTCTTTCACCCAGCTGGAAACTGTTGTTTTGACAATTCGCCTTCAGCTTGGATCCTTGGGAGTAGACGCCAAACCTCTGTAGCTTAGCAGGAAGGAATTCTCAGTGATCCACGTGGCTAGCAGCCCCTGTATTGGAAAGTAGCAGCTCTCTGCTCTGATATGATTACCAGCCGATAGTTCAAGAGATGGAATTCAAATTCTCAGACTTGAACTCAAGGCTCCCAATTAGCAGCATAACGTTCTACTTATGTGCCATAGGGATGGCTCAGGTGACATTTTCTCTGACTTGTTTCTAGCTGCAGTGTGGCATTTCTAATACTCTTGGCAGTAAGGCTATTATATTTATTTCCTGATTAGCCATTTTCTTGTTTTAATTGTATTCCTTCATGAGTCTAATTTTGGACTCCACGTAAAGATCATTAAAAAGTATCAGACTACTAGGGAGTTAAAACTACAAACTTCTCAGCACCACACTTGCCAGTGCATTATACCCCTGAATGATGGGATAATCTTTAGGGGTGAGAGTGTAGCTTAATTGCTGTGTCCATTTAATCGTTATCTTCCTTGATGAGGCTGCCAGTTAGTGTCAATTATGTCAATGATTTTGAAAAGCGGACAATAGTCTACTAGGAATGAGACTTAGATGACTAACCTATTCTATAATGATGGATGATCAGTAGAAGGGCTTTCAAGCATCTGGAAGGATTCAAACCTATAGCCTAGAAAGGAAAAAGCTCTGTAACAGAACCCCATCCCTGAGTAACATTTCCCTCCTGACTTGGGTCCCGATCATGTCCTGAGCTCAGTAAATTCCTGTAAAGAGCTCATTGTAGGATCAACATCTTGGTCATGTTCTTGATTATGTCATAATGTCAGCTGTACAAAATTACTTCAGATTCCAAAAACTATTCTGAAATAAAAATAGACTGTTTTTAAAATAAATCAGTGTGATCATGGTGTTTTAAGTGCCTTCGATGAAAAGTGCTGTGGACATACAAATGATTTGCTATTGTTATATTTAAAGAGAAATTTCAATAATTGTGTTATGATTTATATTTTGTTGGCATGCTGTGACTGACACCTGGTAACACTTTACTGTTCTCATGATTTATTACTGAATATAAGTTATAATTATTTATATTATAGGAGGCTCTGGTGGAATTTAGGTACAGTACAAACACATAAAGAAAAACCCTGCCCCACTGAAAGTATTTTAATTCATATAACTTGCTTTAACAGTACCTGTCCATAGTATTAATGTGACATGAATTACGTGTATTTCTTGTTTTGTGAATCACAGTTATACTAGAGCCACTTGATGAGCCAATAATTATTATAATAGTTTACTATTTTTATTACAGCAGGGCTGAGAGGCCCCAGTTGAGATTGGAGCCCACTTGTGATAGGGGTGGAAGTTTTATATGAAGAGAACCATGGATGGAAGTTATTGCTTTGAGAACCTTTAATAATTATTATTTATTCTTTACATGATGATAACATCTAGAGGCCGCATTGTGCTGGGCATTGTACAAACACATAATAAGAGTCAGTGTCTTCCCCAAAGAGCTTACAATTGAAATAGACAAGAAAGACAAAGGAAACGTTATCATAGCCCTTTTTTATAGATGTGGAATTTAGGCACAGAGACATGAGGTGACCTTTCTAAGGTTATATTGGAAGTCTGTGGCAGTTGGGAACTGAACCAAGATCTCCTAGCATCTTCACCACAAACTCATTCTTGCTCATTTATAAATATTTGTAAGCAGAATTTTTCTGTTTAACTTGACTACCATCATTGTATGGTAAGAGATTACAATTCCTAGCTGTGATTTTTCACTAAGCTCTGATAGCATCTGACTATCAGAGGGGGTCAAGAATTTTTTGACTAAACATTTTTTCACCAGAAAATACCAACTAGTCAAAACCAAAACTTTTCTGGATATGTATCACTTTTGACAAAATTTTCTCAGGTCCAGAATAGAATATCTGCTCACAGAGAGAAATTGATTTCAGACTAGCCAATAGCCTAGTGATAAGACTACTCCTCTAGGATGTGAAACATTCAAGTCTCTTCTCTTTTTGTGTGAGTGAAAAAATGCAAGAAGTCTAGCTTTATTCTGCTGCAGAACAAAAACTAAATGTCAGAAATTCCAAATATTTCACAAAACAGAATCCTTGTCTTCCAGCCAGTCCTACTTACTGCACCCAAGAAGTAACAAGCAATAAGTATGAAGCAATTGCTACTTTCAATCTCTGCAAGGGGTTCTCTAGAATCTGTCATCCAGGCATCAGTCTATTCCCCAGTGGGAGCAGGTGGCTGTTTCTCACAAACATACAATAAATGATATTAGCAAAAAATACATAAATAAAAATAAACCCCACAAGAAATTTCATGACAACATGAAATTCACTGAGGCAGGGAGGAATTTTGGAGGTAGGGAGAAGGGCCAATTACAGTTTAAAAATGCATAAGTTAAAGGATTAATGCACACATATTGTGGCAAAGTCTAAAATAGTTTATCTACAATGAGAAGAAATAGGCTGCAATATTGTTATATTTTTCCATAGTCAAAGAGAAAATGTGTGTTTTTTAGTTCCTTTAAAAGTTTCCCACTCATAAAGCACCCCCATTCCATCCAATAAAATCTTGTTTCCTATTTATGTAACATTGTAACTGCCAACTGGTGACATCACCCCTCCTTCAAGAAATGGATTTAAACTACTGAGTCTCCTTCTCACTGTGTTTACAAAACATACACCTCTGAAGCCTAGAACTAAGACCTAGTGGCCCAGAAGCAGTACATCAGTTCAGACAAATTAAAAGTTAGTCTTTCACCACTGGTTGAACCAGAAGGATCTGCACTCCGCTTAGCTTGTATCAACTGGAAGTCACTTTTCCCTCCGTACATCACAAAGATGATTGTTCTCATCATAAACTGTGGCGACATCCTAACAAGCATAAGCCCGTTGTGCTACAATTTATCCACTAAAGTAACGGCAATATTGATAACTGAAACGTAAAGGTTTAGACTTTACATTTCAAAAAGCCTCTGAAATTCCAGAGTTTAACCTAATCTCTAGACCGTGCAAAATTGGGAGGGGTATCTAACAAGAAAAGTTTGTGTCATAAGATTTCTGGACCCTGCTTTAGCCTTTCTTGATATATTTTATCCCTTCTGGTTCCAATTCTGGATAAACATTAGAAGTGTGTGTGTGGGGGGGAAGGAACAAAGGCATGTAAGAATCTTCTCAACCTAAGGTTGAGTTTTGTTTCTAAAAAAGGGGATGAAAGTTTACTCAGACTATACTTGCAAGTTACAGCACAATAAAGGAGCCTCTGGCTCACTAGCTCACTACCCGTCCACACTGGCAAGGCACGTAGAGCGCTCTGACTCCGTGGCTACAGCACTGCTGGTACTCCACCTTGGTGAGTGGAATAATGTTTGATGCACCCCCGCTGGAGCGCTGTGGCACCAGTGTGGATGCCCTGGTCCTATAGTGCGCTTTGATCGGCCTCCAGAAGTGTCCCGCAATGCCTGTGCTAGCCACTCTGGGTCATCACTTTGAACCCTACTGCCCTGCCCTCAGGTGACCAACCGTCAGACCCGCCCTGTAAATTCTCTGGGAATTTTGGAAAATCCCTTCCTGTTTGCTCAGCCAGCCATGGAGTGCTATCAGCGAATCTTTCCAGGTGACCATGCCTCCACGCACCAGGCGAGCCCCAGTATGGAGCAATGGCGAGTTGCTGGACCTCATCAGTGTTTGGGAGGAGGAAGCTGTCCAGTCCCAGCTGTGCTCCAGCCATAAGAATTACAGTACCTTCGGGCAGATATCAAGGGACATGATGGAAATGGGCCATAACCGGGATGCACTGCAGTGCAGGATTAAAGTGAAGGAGCTGCGGAATGCCTACCACAAAGCCCGCAAGGCAAACTGCTGCTCCGGTGCTGCCCCCGCAACCTGCCGTTTCTACAAAGAGCTGGATGCGATACTTGGGGGAGACCCCACCTCCACTCCAGGAACCACCCTGGACACTTCAGAACCCAGTGCAACAAGGCAGGAGGAGGAGGAGGAGCAAAGCAGAAGCGAGGGTGCTGAGGTGGAGGAATACAGCCAGGCATCCCTAGATGCATGCAGCCAGGACGGAGGTAGCCAGTCGCGGCGGCCGGTGCTTGGGGAAGGACAAAAACCAGAGGAGGTTCCCAGTAAGCGGCTTTTATTTTGGGAAGGAAGTTATTTGGTGCGGGCTCTTGTGGCAAGGAGGGTTAGGGCTGCATGCATGCCTAGATTTGGAATAGGGCATTGATGTGCTTTCTCACATTGTGGTAATCGGCCTCAGTGATCTCTTCAAAGGTCTCATCCAGAACTTTGGCAATGCGCTTGTGCATGTTTCTTGGGAGAGCCACTGCGGTCCTTTCCCCAGTCAGGCTAACTTGTCCACGCCACTGTGCCATGAGGGGTGGGGGGAACCATTGCTGCACACAAGCAAGCTGCATATGGGCCAGGGCAGAAGCCACATTGTAGAATAAGACCTTCCCTTGCTTCCCAGGTCACCCTCAGCAGCGAGATATCTTCCAGGACGAACTCCTGTGGAAAATGTGGGGACAGTGTTCAGTATAGGGGCCCCCTGCCACTGTTGCATCTCACCAAGGCACAGAAACCCAGAGGACAGTATAGCCATGAAACAACCAGTCACGCTTAACCCTGTGCTTACTCACCATTCTGGGGCTCCTATGGGTTATGTGCACTCGCTTTGGGATGGGAACATTATGCTATTGTGTAGACTGTGCTTGCCCTTAAGTATGGGGGAATCATTGCTCTGTCTGGTGTGAACAATGCTGCCTCTGTTAAGTGTTCCATTTTGCCTTTACAGATGCAACCTTGAGATCTCAGCTGTCTGTGTTATCACCGGCCGAAAGACTCCAAAGAATTAGAAGAGGCCACGTAGAAGCAAGGAAGACATGTTGTATGAAGTAATGCAGCATTCAAGTAATGAAAATCAAAAAGTGCAGGAGTGGCGGGAGAGTGAAAGGAGGGTCTGCCAGCAGAATGCGGATCGCTGGCACCAAAGCACGAGCGGCTGATAAGCATCGTGGAGCAACAAGCGGACTCGATACAGGCGCTCATAACAATGCAGGTGGAGCACTACCGCGCCCTCCACTCCCGCAGCCCTTGTCCCAAAACTCTTTCCCTTGTGCCCCATGTCACCTCAAACCCACTTTCCCCAACATCCGGGAAAGTGGGTTGGAGGTGCACTAATGGCCCCTTAAACAGCCAAAAGCACACTCCACAGTCATTCTGCACTGGCTCAGCCTGTTGTTGAACGGCTCCTTGCTGCTGTTAAAGCTCCCTGTGTAGGGTTTCATGAGCCACGACATTAAAGGGTAAGCGGGCTCTCCAAGGATCACAATGAGCATTTTGACTTCCCCTACGGTGATCTGGTCTGGGAAAAAAGTCCCGGCTTGCAGCTTCCTGAACAGGCCAGTGTTCCGAAAGATGCATGAACCATGCACCTTTCTGGGCTAGCCTGCGTTAATGTCAATGAAACACCTATGGTGATCCACAAGTGTCTGGAGAACCATCGAGAAATACCCCTTCTGATTAATGTACTCAGAGGCTAGGTGGGCTGGTGCCAGAATTGGAATATGTGTGCCATCTATCGCCCCTCCTCAGTTAGGGAAACCCATTTGTGCAAAGCCAGGCACAATGTCGTGCACATTACCCAGAGTCACGGTTCTTCTGAGCAGGATACGATTAATGGCCCTGCAAACTTGCATCCACACAATTCCAACAGTCGACTTTCCCACTCCAAAATGGTTAGCGACCGATCAGTAGCTGTCTGGAGTTGCCAGCTTCCAGATCGCAATAGTCACCCACTTCTCCACCGTCAGGGCCTCTCAATCTCGTGTCCTTGCGCAGCAAGATGGGGGTGAGCTCCTCAGTCCCATGAAAGTGGCTTTTCTCATCCGAAAGTTCTGCAGCCACTGCTCGTCATCCCAGACTTGCATGACGATGTGATCCCACCACTCAGTGCTTGTTTCCCGAGCCCAAAAGCGGCATTCCACAGTGGTGAGCATGTCCGTGAATGCCATAAGCAAACTCGTGTCATATGCATTACTTGAGTCAATATCATCGTCGGAGCGCTCACCGTCACTTTGGATCATAAGGAATAACTCGACTGCCAAATGTGACGTGCTGGCGAGACTCGTCAGCATACTCCCCAGCAATTCGGACTCCATTCGCAGACTGAAAGGGAAGTCAGAGCACACAGTACAAAAAAAAATGGCACCAAAGTGGACAGAAGCAAAGGGAATGCTGGGATGTGAACCGATGCATCATGGGGCATTGGGACAGGACCCAGAATGCCCCGCACTCCACGCAGGGGCGGCTCCAGGCACCAGCGCTCCAAGTGCGTGCCTGGGGCGGCAAGCTGCAGGGGGCGCTCTGCCGTTTGCCGCTAGGGCGGCAGGCAGGGTGCCTTTGGTGGCATGCCTGTGGAGGGTCCGCTGGTCCTGCGGCTTCAGCGGACCTCCCGCAGGACCCTCTGTGCTTGGGGCGGCAAATTGTCTAGAGCCGTCCCTGACTCCACGTTCCCTTCCCACAAGCCACAGCACCAGAATGGGAAGAGGTGCTTTGTGGGATAGCAAATGTGGCCACGCCAGTGCGCTTGCAGCTGTCAGTGTGGACAGACTGCAGTGCTTTCCCTACTGCAATCTCCGAAGGCGGGTTTAACTCACAGTGCTCTACATCTGCAAGTGTAGCCAGGCCCTCAGTGCAATGGTATTTTTCTGAACTGGTTAACCCATTCCTACTCTACAACTCTTTAAAACAAAGGTGATAATACAATAGTGCTGGGACAACAGCAGTAGAAAACCCAGCTGTCATGCTTCTCAAAGAGATATTTGATTTAAGGTTGCATCACTAGTATATGGTCTCTCAAAGGAAATCTGCACAATGCTTTCAAAAGACAAGCCTGGGAATTTAAATTTATTACTCTGCTACACACTAAAAATCATGGACTGAACAGAGACATTTATGACTTATTACAACCATCTTTGTAACCTACTAACCCCCACTGTGTGTCTTATGACTCCAGAGGTGTTAACAGGCCACTTTATCTTGAATGGTTCCTTACAATATGTGCTAACTACTTGTGCTAAAAAATCTATTCCACCTTGCATTTTGCTGTAACACTGGGAGTTCCTTTAGGAAAAGAGCTCTGTGTGGCTTCAAAGCTTGCCTCTCTCGCCAACAGAAGTTTGTCTAATAAAAGATATTACCTCAACAACCATAAAAGATATTATCTCAACCACCTTGTCTCTCTAGTATTTGTTTAGCATTCTATATATCAGCTAATTCTTAGTTTGCATGTATATAGTATAGTATCTTGCACGTATAAGCACTAAACATTTATGTTCTTATTACCAAATGTTCATATTCAACAAAAGCCATTGCACATAATTAAAATGTCACTGCACAGCATGTAGCAATACCCTTTTTAATGCTCAAGGCTATTTTCTTAAATGACGACCTGGAGTCTTGTTTTCCTCTTTTAATCTTTTAGGCCAGTTTCAGTTCATGAAGCCAAATTACTTTGGGGAACTTCAGGAAGTGCAAAAAGATGGGTGAAAAAGGTTTGTGAACAGATACCTGAAAATACCCTGCTTCATCAGCCAAAAAAAAAAAAAAAAAGGCAACCAGGGAAAGCTGATTAAAAAATAGCAAGAAGCAAATCATTGAAGTTTTCTCTTTCAATTTTAGTAAAACCAGTCTTTTGTGTCATTTGTAAAGTTTTAGGCCTGGTAAAATCTGTAAAGCCTCATAGACTCAGAGCTAAACTAAAACAGACAGTAAAGGCCAGCACCCAACAGCTCCCATTTAGGCACCTAAGTAAGCAGCTGGATTTTCAAAAGGGCATTGAGAGCAGGGGGCAGTGGCTGGGTGCTGAGCATTTTTGAAAATCTCTCCCTATATATTTATTATAGTTTCCAATCAGTTTGGAAATCAGAAGTATGGAAAACAAAGAAACAAACTTCTGAATAATTCAGAACCTTAAATGTTTGATTCAGTTTTATTAGGATTAACTGTATTATCATTTTTAAGTAGCAATAGAGTGTTCTGCACAGTAGAAAACATAGAAGAAAACATAATCCCTGTCCCTTAGGTGCTTACGATGGACAGTCACAAACAAATCAGACAGAGAATGCACTTAGAGACTCAAATGAATGTTTTATATTAGAGCATCTTTGCTTTGCTTTTTAATGAATGGGCTGATAGCAATATTACTAGTGTTGGTTTGTGGATCTGGGATTTGTGAAAGGAAAGAGTGGGCACTATGGACCTAATACAAAGTTAGTTGATGACAATGGATGCCTTCACATTGGTTTCAGTGGCTGTGGATGAGGATCTCAGGCCAAGTCCGCAAAGGCATTTAGGATGGAAATTAGACACTGGGCCTACGTGCGCAGAGTTAGGAAGGTAGTTCCAGACACAGGGAAAATCATTTAAGAAAGCACAAAAATGAAAGCAAGGGAAGGGGATCAAAGGAGAGGCAAAGCTATTTCTCTTTTTTCCTAAAGCAGATTTTCCCTCTCAATACTGGCCACCAATCTTGAACATACAGCTGCTAAAATGGACATACTTCGACATCAGAAACCAGATACATTGAACTAGCTGTACCATTCAGATTGTCAATCCCCAACAACTAATCAGTTCATAGCTTTTAAGGCCAGAAAGGACCATCGTGATCATTTAGTATGACAACCTGCATAGCACAGGCAATAGAATTTTACCACATGATTTCTGCATCAAACCATAATATGTGGTTGAGCTAGATTGTAGCTTTTAGAAAAATATCCAACCTTGATTTAAAGACTTCAAGTGATGGAGAACTCAGCATGTCCCTAGATAAGTCGTTCCAATGATTAATTACCCTAAAAAACATGTACCTTATTTCTAGCATGAATTTGGCTAGCTTCGGTTTCTGGCCATTGAATCTTCTTATGCCTTCTTCTGCTAGATTAAAGAACCATCTACTATCAGAAATCGTCTCCCCCCGATACTTACTAGTGAATCATATAAGATTTCACATGGAATTAGAATAATACAATACTACATTTTGTGCAAGTATATGGGTGCCTAAACAGAGTTGTTGGGTATTCTTTGTATTTGGATATCTGTTGCTTGTCCAGTATCTAATGCACAAGACAAAAGTGTTGCTCTATTTTTGTGCTATTAAGGAAATTGATAGATTAAATGAATATCAATGCTCCCATCTCCATTGTTCATAGAACAGCAGAAATAAAAGAGATAAAAGATGGATCACTTACATTAACATCTGTTGGAAGAATCAATCTGTTAAAATATAAATATTGAGTGCCATATTTCTAGCTTTTTTCTATTTAATAAGCAAAGAAGAACAATTCCATGAAAGGGTAGGTGAGACAGCAGAAAACAGTGAGATTTTTAAATGCTGGAATTATGTAATACAACTAAAAATAAAACAAAAATGACATATCAGTGACTTGCTTCATGAAGGGACATACCGATATAAAACTTTATGGTAAATTAAGAATGCTGAATATGGAAAATGTAGATGTTTCTTACTAAAAAAATGTAATACTTCTTGGCAAAGGTGTTGCGATAATTCTAGAAAAATTAATTGAAGACTTTAAATGAAGAACATTAAACAACATTGCACTTGATCAAATTTGCACACTTAAAATTGGCAGCTCGGTGCTGCAGCTGAAAACTGCAGTTATCCAACTAAGACATTTTCTATACTTTCCCTGCATGACTTATGCATGCACCAATTTTAAGGCTGGAATATATTTGTGCACCTAAATGTCATTTGCATAACGGTTGGCTTGTTTGTCAAAGCAAGTGTCTGATAAACTGACCAATGCTCGGATACCACAATGATAGACACTATGCATGGGATTTTCAGAAGTGTTCAGCATTTGCCTAACTTTTTGTCTCCATTGCAGTCAATGACTCATTGCAGAATTAGGCTAGTGGAGCTCTGCCAGCTTTACCTCACCTGAGGATCTGTCCCTTTGCCTTAGCCTGTTGTGTCAGTTGAACATATATGTGTGTGTGAGAGAGCTGCTGCTGCTGACCCATTTTCAGAACACACTGAATGCCAGTTGTCTGAATGGGTTGGGATGGTGACACCCCTGGAGACAAAGGGCTTCACAGTCTCCTTTTACACTTTTACACCATGATTTGAGTGGAGTTACTATGGATCTAACCTAGAATAAATGAGATTAGAATCCAGTCCAAAATCAGGACAAATCAACCACACATTTGAGAAAGAGTTGTTCTTTTCACTGGTTCTTCTTTTTTCTCCCTTCATATTAGACATTTTATTCTCTTTTATGCTATGGCGCCAGTGCTAAATTCTGGTGCTAGGGTATCGCCCTAGGCTGTAATTTATTGATATTTTGTTTTGGTGTCAAGCTCCTTATTTGTAGGAGTGGCATAAATCAGATTAACTTCGAGAAGTTCTGTGGTACCACCAATTAGCCAGGTATTTCAATATCCATCTAAGAACTGAGAATTCTACATAAAACCAGAGGGATACATAAAACCCATTTGAAATGCCTAGTCCACCGTCAGATTTTTACTTTTGCTAACCTTAGGGTATGCAGTATTAGCTAATGGATTTTAAACTAGACATAGCTGAGAGGAGGAGGCTTTTCCATTTTTTCCACAGCTGAAAAACTGAGGTTTTAAAGAGTATTTATATTCCTTGTTGAATTGGAGCCCATTTGCTTTTGATCATCATAAAAAGTATAAATCTACTGTAACATTCTTTTGATTACTTACCCTTTTACATATAATCCTTCGGCAAAAGAAGCTTCATGTTTGTACTCACTGAATTTGCTGTTGTGCATTATTTTTTAAAGTTGGGTGCTAGCAGTTGAGATAATTTTTTTGCAGTCAATTACTGGACAAGTTGCACCAACTCATCTTGTTAGTCCCAATTTTGGGGGCTGATTCAGATGAGCCATAAGACTACAAGGTTTTAATCAAATTAGTGGAGAGCAGGACATAATAATAATTTTGTATAGGAAATGCTATTTCACACTTTGACTGCAAAAAACTGACTGTGTAAAAGTTTAAACAGCTACTGCATATGCAGTTAGAGTGGGACTTTCCATATATTGCATGCACATTATAGTCAGAATTATCTGATAGTAAGCAATGCCCTTTTATAAGCCTTTGGACGTATGCAAAAGAATCTTAAAATGCCTTTGGTTTTGGAGAGATCATATTGGAACAATTACTGTCTTGTTGATTTATTAAAAAAAAAGGCATTTTACCATTCCTGAGCTTAAAGGAAAATATTTCCATATTAGAAATACACAATATAAGGATGGGAACAATACACATTCTTCCAGATGTTATAAAACTAGTTCCACCCTCATTAAATCATAGGAAGATAAGGAATCAAAATAAAGAAGAATGGCAGGATGTTCTTATGATTAAGATGCAGCAGTAGGAGTCAGGATGCCTGAGTTCTATTGCTCTGCCATAAATTTCATCTGTGACTTTAGGCAGGTCATTTAATTTCAGTGCCTCCATTTGCTTATTTGTAAATGTATATTACATACTTTTTTACAATACTTACCTCACAGCTATGTTGTGAGGTTGTAATCTAGTGCTGAATAAATAACATCGTAAATAATTTATTCATCAGATTTAGACTATTTTTCTGTGTGTGAAGATTGTCCATATAAGCAGCTTACAATATTCTGAATTTATTCACTATCTTACATTATTACTTTCTTTAAATAGTTCTTGGTTTGTAGACTGTTCCTTTCAATTTTTTTTATATTCATATCTGAGATATACGAGTTAATTCGGAAAAAGCACATAAGCATGTAAGTAACTTTAAGCATGTGAGTAATTGTACTAACTTCAATGAATGTAAATTTTTTTTAAAAATATACACATGTGCTTACGTGCTTTGTTGGGTCAGGGCCATAATTCACACGGCATTGTTTCTAGTTTCTGCCCGGATGATGCTTACACTCAGATTTCATGGGTGATGACTCATACTTACAAATTCAAAATTGCTCCCTGGAAAAGTTCTCTAACATTTGCTTATAATATATTGTTTCTCAGGCGTACTGTTTCAATTTTTGTTTGTTAGAAAATATGCCACAAGCAAATACTGAACATGGCCCAAGAAAATTCATTTTTTTTCTTAATCAAGCCATCACTAGAACATTAACATTTTGATCCTGAAATTCCTAGTGATCAGCACAGTGTTATATACAACACTGTTGTGCTTCAGCATGAGCACTAATAGAGGCTACAAGTGACGAAATTAGAGGCTTAGTGATGTGCATGGTAACAATGGGTCTGGGTGTAAATGAAGAATGGAAGCATCTAAGAAGACATGAGCTTCTGTGAACTATTTTGCTAGGTGTTCCCTTTGTATGCCTCACTACTGCTATCTGCCTGGGGTAATGGGAGGCCATGCAGCAGCACTTACTCTCTTGAATGCAGGATCAGGTTCCCTTGCGCAATCTGTGCTGTTTATCACTTTCACCTTGCACTTATATATTCACCACTCCACACTTGTGCTGAGCAGGCTAAATCCCGAAATGCTCATAATAAAGTTTAAAAGGCTCTATAAAAGGACCTCACTAGGATCCAAAACTTGCTAGATTCAATGCAAGTCTTTCCTCAAAGCCTTTTGTTGCCTTTGTTTAGCAAAAATGAAATAAAATATCATTAGCTTTTTCTTGTTTTCTAGTATCGGGTAGACCATTTCTAGATTACTTCCTCTGCTATCTTTTCAATCTGAAATAGTCAACAGATGGTAAATGTGCTTCAGATGTGCTGACCACCCTTCCTGAAATACTTGGCAATGGTTGGGATTTTTATCTCTCTTTGCCTTTGGCAACAGAAGTACAGTGAAGAAGAAATAGAGTTGATGGATGGATAGACAGACAGATGTACAGTTTATTTTATTACCACTTTCACTCTGTGAATTTTTTCCACTGAACAGTTTTATTTAAGGTTAGACCCTCCATGCAGTTGGACAGAAAGGAATGAAATTCAGAAATGGTTTTCTGCTATGGAACTTATTTTACAAACTATATATCCAATAAGGCACTAAGAATACCAGTTCAGATCTTTAGGTGGTGTAAACTGAAGTGGCTCTGTTGAGATCTCTGTAGCTAAGCCCATTTACCCTAAGCAGGGGCTTGTCTACATGGGGAGTTCCCTGCACTAATTCATGTTATTGCGGACTGAAACAGCCTGCACTGGCCAAAAATTCAATATGCAGGATATATTCAAAAACTTTTTATCAAATAAATCTCAAACACAAAAGGCTAACTAGTTTAATTACTGCTCTGGGTATGGAATGGATATGGATTAAATAAAGATATGCTTTTCTACTAAGCAGTTCCTAAAACAAAAAAAAAGATCCACCACAAATTCTTGAGTCCAGTTAAAATATTCTGTTTACACATAAGTAGGGTGACCAGATAGCAAGTGTAAAAAATCGGGCCAGGGGGTGGGGGGCAATAGGTGCCTATATAAGAAAAAGTCCCCAAAATTGGGACTCTCCCTCTAAAATCAGGACATCTGGTCACCCTACACATAAGTTTAAAGTAGTATATGTTAAATCAATAGCCGTACAATCATATATATAAAGTCTGCAAATGTAATTTTTTTAAAAAATTGGGTTTTTTTGTAAGCTATTTACAAACCTCAAAAATGATGGGCTCTAGAATGGTTTAATTGGACAAGCATCCAAACATTTGGAGATAGGATTTACTAAACCACACAGCATATGCCTAGCTATGCTGTCATTGAAGTCAATGGTAAAAATCTCATTGACTTCAGTAGGAGTGGTGTAGGACCAACAATGCTCATTTTTAAAATTTTTATCCTGGGTGTTTATCCACAGCTTATTTGAACAACCAGAAACTGTTGGTTTGCAGGAGTGGGCTGCAATTTATCATCAGATTCTTTGTACTTTTTTTATTTTTATTGGGAAGGAAATACCTCAGAAACAGCCTTTCTTGCAATATTCTACAGAAAGGCTTCTGATTCTTTCCTTTCTCTCCAAGGATAATGATAATGTTTTCAACAGCATTTACAATTTACCACACAGCCCTTCCAAAGCAAGCACATTTATTCTTAGGATAAAAGCATCACAAAGAAAACATGTAAAAAAACCTAATAAACACATTTAAATGTACCAGGAATCACCCATATTCCACATGCAGAGTCTGGTAGGCCAAAGTCTTTCCAACCTTCATGCAAAGGTTGGGGCTGCCCTAGGCAAAAAGTCCTGTTTGCTGAATCAAAAGTCTGTTTAAACTCAGCTTTTAGATATCCCAAGTTCTTTCTTTGTCTCTTGGTCTTTAGAAAACCCAGTTTGAACCAGTATATGCAAAGCACTCTGAGGAGTGATACCTCTCTGGAATTGTTTGGTCTCAGAGACTCACCATAATTACTTCCCCCAAACTGTTTTAATTCCTGTAGGAGCTGTAGTAACTGTTCCCCATGGTGTAGAACACAATCAGACATAAACCACTCATAAATTTAATACAACAGTCCTCAAAGATACTGTATGCGGTTGCAATATGTGTCAAACCTGGGAACTCTTGTTCTTAAAGCATGAGGTCTACTGCATGAGCTAAAAAAACCCAGCTCTGTTAGCCATGGCTGTAGCATGCTTATCAATCTCTATATGTGGTCCAGGCAGCAGTAGAAGAAGGACAGACTGGAAAACAATGCGAACAAACCACCTTAAATTTCTTCAGAGTACAAAAATGTTTAGTTTACTGTTCAGTTTGAATTTTGGGTGGCTGCTCAAAAACAAGTGGATGTAAAGGGATGGCAGTGTTTCATTTTTTATCCAAGTCACGTTGTGAAATCCTTAATTTCAATTTAGCCATTTCCCCAACAGCTGCATAAGACTGTTCTCTTTAAATTCACAAAGTTTCAAAAACACCTCAAAGCATGGTGAGATGTATGGCTCTGAATACAAACAGGACATCAGTGTACAGGTAGGTTCAATTAAATATTTCACTATTGTGGTGCCTAGAGGCCCCGACCAAAATCAGGGCCCCACTACACTAGGCACTATAAAAACACATAGCGAGATATAGTACCTACCACAAAACATTTATAAACTAAAGAGACAAGACAAAGGGTAGGAGAGGAAACTCAGACACAGATCAATAAAGTGGCTTCTGCCAGGTCACAGATAAGGGGAACTGGGAATTGAATCCGGGGGTAGGGATCCGAGGGTGCAGGTCCTTGGTTTTGGCAAATCTAGAACCTGGGGTTTGGGGAACCGTCAGTCTCCAACACTCCCTTGTTTCCACCAAGGGAGACAGATAAAGCAACACATTACTAATCTTGGAAGGTCATACTGCAAATAAAGTCCCATTGGGACACCTATTGCCTAGGGCACCTGATTGGCTCACACACGTTACTTAAGCCAGGAAATGGCTAAGGTGGGTAGTCTGAACAACTGTGCAGACTCCCTGTTGCTACTGCAGCATCAGACCTTGTTCTTTACCTGTCTCCTGTGATCTACATCCAACCCTATTCCCGGTTCCTCTCTGCTCCTGTCCTGTTCCTTATCCTGTCTTGCTGCTGCCCCTGCTCCCAGACCCTGGCATTCTCCTGCTCAATACTTGATCATGGCCTCCTCTCTGGTTCCTGCTTCTGTTCCTTGCTCCTGACCATCAACTTTTGAAACAAAGACTCTGGCTTTGACCCTTTGCTCGACTCCTGGCTCCAACTCCTGCTATGATGATTAGGCTAGACCACTTACATCCCAGTTCCTTAACAGTTGCTTGCACCCTCTTAATCCCCACTCCTCACAGAGAATTCATAAAACTAAATACAATCTGTTCACTGCGTTTCCCCCTGATTCTTGGCATTACTTGGCTGGTGCACAAGATACCACACCTCAACTCCCTAGCAAGTATTAGGACTATGCAGATGTCTTTAGAGAGAAAAACTTGGAAATCCTACCCCTACACCAGGATTATGATTGCATCATAGATCTTTAGTCTGGGGCCAACGCTTCCTGTGGGCAGATATACCCCATGTCAAAACCAGAGCTGGAAGACCTTTATAGGAATTTGGACTTAGACATAATGTTCCAGATATTGATCACCTTCAGGTTTGATTATTTAATTCTCTGGACCTATGAAGGGTTTCCCTTTAGCAGCCTTCATTAATAGGACTCCTATGGAATGTTCATTAGAAATTAAAGCCTAGTAAAAAATCCAAGGAAGGGCAGCTAGAAGTATAAATGGGGCACGGGGTATTAGCTGGCACATGAGGTGAAGCCAGTCATGGGAATAAAAAAAAAGAATTTGGTTGGTGCAAAATAAAGCTTTACTTCATCTTTACTTCAGAATTTTGAATAACTCCATGAGAACCCTTCCTTGTCTCCTTTTTATCAGTGTTCACAGTTCATTTCTGTCCTTGAATAACTCCACTGAGGACATTTGACTGACAGCTGCTACCATTGGGCATCTTGCTACTGGAAGTTAATGTGAGCCGATTCTCATGATATCCTCAGGTCCCCTCAGCCAGCCCTTTTAATCAGATCTATTTGCATTTGCTCTCATTTTTACAAGCACCACAAATCCAAATTAGCTTCTGGATCGCCCCATTCTTTCACTCAGAAACTGTAAAAGAGAAATCCCCACTGTGGTTTTCTACTACCAGTTTTACAAAGAGATCATACTCCTCCTGCAAACTTTTCCAGAGAGTGTCCCACTACATCCTTATATATTGATAGATACATTTTTTCAGACTGGCATTTGATATCACTGTAACATTACTTTTTATCCACAAATTTTATTTATTTCCTTTCTTTGTTGCCGTTAAGCACTATGCTAGCAGATATAGAGTTTTATCACTACTACATCTTCCATCACTACAATCTGCTGTTATTTCCTGTAAGACAACTTTGTGTATAAGATGTTTCAGTATCAGTGAATTTTGTTCCTCTACCAATATTTACATAAATAAAACAAGCCATAACAATCCAATTTAGAGCTTACATGATTGCATTCACTTCCCACCTCCTTTGATCCCAGAATATTTGAAATGTGATTCCTTTTCTCAGTGCAGATACTGTCAAATGAAAACATCTCTGAGCCATATTTTTAAGTTGTTAGCGAATGTAACAAGCCTATCACTTTTAACAACCTTCACATTAAAAAAAAAATTAATATCCTTGTTCCTAGTAAAATGATGAGTGGAACATTTGTGTGGCTTAAATTATTGATTGCCCTTAAGCAACTCATTTCAAGCATTTTCAAAGGAGAGGAAAATAAAAATGCATTTTCCAAATAAATATCAGTTTAATGAAAAATTCCATAAAACAAATTGATTATTATTCTTGCTTGGTTTTGATTAAAAATGTTTTAAAATAGTTTTGGAAGCTATTTTCTCTATCCTTGTTACATTTCTGCATTCTCTATTTACTGAACTTTATAACTCAGTGTTGGAAGAAAACTAAAACATGAGCTTAATTGGTGAAGTACAGAGAATTTCTGAAGGAGGTTTAATTGAGAAAGGGGTTCTCACTTGCTTAGAGTGTGGAATGTATTTATGTATGCGATTCAAAATATATATTTCAGAGAGAGAGAGTGTGTTCTGAGTCTATATAAATATTGTAGTCTTGCAAGAAATACAAAGGAATCACCCTATGGAATACTTTCCTTATGGGCAAATCTTCAAATATTTTGGGTGCCATGTTTTAAACATTCATAAATGTTGCTACATCCCCCATTCTTCCCCCCATGACTATTGTTGTAGCCATGTTGATCCCAGAATATGAGAGAGACAAAGTGGGTGAGGTAATATCTTTTATTGGACCAACTTCTGTTGGTGGAAGAGACAAGAAAAAGAGTTCTGTGTAGCTTGTCTCTTCCATCAATAGAAGTTGATCCAATAAAAGATTTTACCTCACTCATAAAATATCTTTCAGGTTTTCATATTTGCATATCTGTGATTCAGTGATACTCATATAGCATAATGACCCAAATGGGTGGTTGTCTTTTCAGGACTGGGTCCAAAATAAATAAACAATGGCTTGATTCTGGAAGTGTACTACACCCCCCATGGAACTTTCTGCAATGTCACTGGGAATGTTTCATCTTACAGCTTGAAAGATTCAGGGCTCTATCCTGGATCTGGAAAACAACTAGACTGTGCCAGTATGGGAAGTGCTTAGTTGGCATAAGGCCAGCAGAGTTAGCTGCTATGACACCTCCTGTATAAATCCAATTGTAAGGGGTGTGCTGCAAACATTCCCAGGGGAGGGTATATGACCAGAGCCTATTGTGCTTCATCAATTCTTGGCTGGAGGAAACCATCTTGGGCCATTGCAATCCTGATGTAGTTCAGAGCAGCTTCATGCCCTAAACTGCAGCAGGGGCCAAAGGGAGCTTTGACTGGACACCATGATCATGAAACCACAAACAGCTCCCACTATCAGCCATGCTCATCAGATATTGGGCATGGTGGCTGAAGTCTCACACTATAATGCGTATAGCGCTAAAAGGCTTGAACCTGCAATCTTGTCTGAGGCAAGCCCTCCCACACCACTAGACACATTTATTACTCTGAGAGAATTTGGCTTAAGAAAGGACTGAAGGATCAGGACAAAATTGTACTCTGATTTCTTATTTCACTCATTATTTCACTCTTATTTTCACCTTGCTATGATGTAAAGAATAGATTTTTTAATGTAAAATTCTATTTGGTTATTATTGTTGTTTTTATTGTTCTTATTATATCTGTTCTTTGAGCATATTTTAGAGCTTTTCTTTTTCCAGTTTTATACAGTAGTTTCTTTTTTTTTCTACAGTAAGGAAAATGGGTGAAAAGGAAAAAAATGTAAATGTAGATTGACTGTACTGCTATTTTCTGAAGTTATTTGCAAATCAAGATATTGAGGGGAAATACTGCATTATGTAGTGACACTAAATGATCAACAATGTTATATGGTAATTTAGGTATTTAAAAAAAACAAGACAACATACTTGCCTGACATGCCACACAGCAACTGCTGCTCCCGCAATGTAAGTAAAGAGAATGAGTACATGCAAAATTACCTTTTTGTGCATGGAGGTCATCGAAGGGTACCATCAGCTGAAAATACCCTAACTTTTCATAAGGGAGCAGTAAAGTTGGTATAAAATATGATGCACTTTCATTTAACTAGCACACAAAAGTCATAAAACTCTATATGAATCATGTAAACACAGACACTCCTGAGGGACACTCTTTGTTCTGGAGGAGAAGTGAAGATACTTTGGAAAGTACATCTGCTCTATATCTTCATCCAAGGAAATAACCACAAATCAATTAGATTAGAGCAGTGACTGGCGATACAGGAGTTAAGGTTGTGTATGTCAGCATTTCTATTACATTGATAAGTAACTGGCTGTGAAAAATCTAAACAGAAGCATAGAAGGTCTCAGCAAATAAGTTGTCTTATTATTTTCTCCAAGTTTTAAATCATTAGCCATTTGGAAGTTATGTCAGCTTCATTTTGATGCTGTGTGTCTGCCAACTTCAAGAACATTTTTGTGCTGTTATTAATAAATGAAATATACCATACATGAGTTCCATCTATCTGCTTGAGACTGGAAAATGCATCAGGAGCTGGTCCTTACTGTTATTAATGTTATTATCTAAATGGAGTTGTTAAGGTCTTGTGGTTACATATTGGAATATATGTGGTAAAAATTGCTCAGAAACATATTGGCACAAAAGATGGAGCCATTAATATTTCTTGGGTAAATGATATGGGTTTAAGTGTATTCTAAAAACATCTTTGGTAAAATATACAATTTAAAAAAGCTAATTATATGTGCATTTTTTAAATTATCGATGATAGGTTTTTAAATACCAATTTAAAAAAAATAGCAGGGCTTCAAATACAATTATAGCAAAAAAAGAATATTAATGTTGAATATCCTTTCTTGCTGTTCCTAAAATAACATATACTGTGTTGGTATGTCAATCACAGAGGTCCAAATTCAGAGGTACCTTGCACCATTGCACAGGGGATCAAATAGGCTAAATTTACTTGAAAAAGTGTTGGAAGCCAGATAGTGCACCTATGCGTGTTACCAGCAGAATCCAAGAAGATCTGAAAAACCAAGTAGCAACAATTTCATTGCATAGCCTAAGTTCAAAGACTTTAGGGGGCAACTGAAAAGGGCTATGTTATGCCCCCAGGCTCAGTTCACATATTAATCCTTCTAGACCAGGGGTAGGCAACCTATGGCACGGGTGCCGAAGGCGGCACGCGAGCTGATTTTCAATGGCACTCTCACTGCCCGGGTCCTGGCCACCAGTCCGGGAGGCTCTGCATTTTAATTTAATTTTAAATGAAGCTTCTTAAACATTTTAAAAACCTTATTTACTTTACATACAACAATTGTTAGTTATATATTATAGACTTATAGAAAGAGACCTAAAAATGTTCAAATGTATTACCGGCACGCGAAACCTTAAACGAGAGTGAATAACTGAAGACTCGGCACACCACTTCTGAAAGGTTGCCGACCCCTGTTCTAGACACAAATCTGGGAAGCAAAAAACCCAAAGGATTTGTTCTAGCTGTCTTAGGTGACTCCCAGTACCACAATATCTGGGGACCTCATAATCATTGAAGTATTTATGCTCACAACAAACGTGTGAGGTATGAAATTGCTCTTATCTCCATTTTACAGATAGGGAACTGAGGCACAGAGAGACTAAATAACTTGCCCAAAATTACACAGGGAATCTCTGGGAGGACTGTAAATTATCTCCAGGGACTCAGGATATCACCTCAACCACTCCATCCCCCTTTGTTTCTCCATCTGTGCAACGGAAAAAGGCCTTTGCAGACTGGCAGAGAAGGTAAATAGAAGGCAATTTCTCACTTATATGTGCTTAAATTACAGCTTGGTTCTCAATGCCTGGAAAACTCTTGTATTATCTAAACACAGGTGTAGAGGTGAATTAAGGGCAACATTGATTTTAAACTCTGAATCACCGGTACATTCTTTTTTGTTGGTTGCAACCCAATGACTGGCCCATTCCTGTTCTCAGTGTACTTAATGGAATCTTTGCCATTGAGTTCAATGGGATTTGATCAGGCCAAATGTCAAGACACTTCACAGACAAACATTGGGCAAACAAAAGAACCAATAGGAGTAAAGTGTCCAGCAAATAACTTAAAGGGAAATTTGCACATATTACTCAATCTGAAGACCTGCTAAACGTAAATCTTCCCAAGCTACTTTGGGAGCAAGGTAAATAATGTCAGGCAAATGGCAGGACATAAAAATTTATCTTCACTATGCAGAAGGAAAGTAAATGCTGTATTTTTGACCTTAACAAGTTCATTTTCACCTGAAAAGAAATGTAAATTGAATTAAAAATAATATATACATTTCTGTTTTGTTTATTACTTTTTCGCATTTGTGGTACAGAAAAGAACACAAGTGCAGCAACTATTAACTGAGGAAAACATAATTAATATATTCAAATTAGCTTTAATGTGTCTTGAAAATAATGCTGCCACTAATAATTCATTTAAACTGTTTTTAAATTTTACTGTCATGTGGTGAGGAAGTGTGAGAGGGAAAAATACAACACGGTGGCAGTGATAGATATGTAATTGCAAAGCAGGACTTGCATAATTTATGTAAATACAATTAAACAACATTTTAATAAAAAGTAGTGGTATTTTAAATATAATTTTTCATAAAGCATGACTTCTATAAATTTCAATTAAGGTGACATCTTAAAATACAATATGATAGTAATACATCTTTACAATGATTGGAATGATTTTTGATAAACTGGTTTTGGAAATGTCTTATAAAACTGCATGTTACAATGTTTAAGTTGTGTAATAAAAATTTATTTGTTCAGATCTACAGTTAACCCTGAATAATATTGATAATAATATATTACCTAAGATGGTTATAATTGTTTTGTTTAAGGAAGCCTCATTATAATCACATTAAGACACTTCAGGGTGTCTACCGTAACGATGGCATATCCTGCTGTGTCTTATTACTTAAATGTGCATGCAGTTTGGTCTCCCTGCTGATTATTCATTTGTCTTTCCTAGGCATAGATAGCAACTTGTATCAAATTGTATTTGCTTTTCTTGGAAGAGATTTGATCAATACTACATGAACTGAGACTATCAAACACATTTTTCTAATTATATTTTATAGCAAGGCTGAAAAGATATATTTATATGTACTGTACCTTGCAATAATGAAATATTCAATGAGGAAGTAAGGAACAGTTACTATTGATTCCCTATTGTGGGAATACTGGTGAGTTTCTATGACTATTTGTATCCATAATACTGGAAAAATGATGCAAATCCAGTCCCACGAGGCCTAAATTTGCTTTCCTAGCCCACCAGAAGATCCTGCCAGAATGATTGTTGGAGCTCAGAGTGTATAAGCTATTTTGTGCATTCACTGCATACCATGAAAACTGCCCAAATACTTACTTCCATGAACGCGCAGTATAGCAGGTGGATGTCAAAGAGATGCTATAAAATGCACCTATGTATGTGAAAGGAAGCCCTGAACCCTAAGAATGTAGATTAGCTTCCTGCTGTTGAAATTCATTTTAACTATACAACCTATATTTTTAGCCATGATATGACAGATGGAAAGACATTGACCCACAAATTAAAAAGAATTCAAGCCAGATTTATGAACTCCCTTTTAGTCTGTGAATAGTATTAGTTTAACTAGTCATCTTAGTTAAGTGTTCAGTAGTTACATGGACATACTATATGCTTGATAAACATATTTAGTAAAAGTGCAGGCGTTACTTGAGAAGCATCTTTAAAAGTGCTTTCAGATATTTCAACATAAACTAGTTCCTTAATGATATAAAATATAGTTTGAGTTACATTTGACATTCACTTTGGGCAAAATTAACCCCCGTGCAGAGGGCCAACTCAAGGCTAATGCACCACGTAAGTGCTCAAATTAGGTCTTGAGTGGAATGCAAGCTGTTTATAGGCCTCTGCACAGATGAAAATATTACCATAGCTAGACTGAATCAAATAGTGAAAATACAACTTTCTCCTTCATTATTTGAACATTAATCTAACTGCATTAAGATAAATTTAATAGTTGTAAGTAGTTGATACTAAACATAAAAAAGTATCACAAAATCAGGTATAACACCTTCAATGTGTCTTACTATTCACAATGCAATAGGATCTGAAAAGCAAGGAGTACTCCAGATTAGAGAAGAGAACAACACAGGAATATGTTTCAATGAATGTTCATTCAGATTTGAAAGCAAATTTCAACTTCATTGTATTTTGCAACCCTTCTGTGATTGTTTCCCAAGAATATTTGAGAGCCCGAGCATTACTAGAATCATAGAATATTAGGGTTGGAAGAGACTTCAGGGGGTCATCTAGTCCAACCCCCTGCTCAAAGCAGGACCAACACCAACTAAATCATCCCAGCCAAGGCTTTGTCAAGCCGGGCCTTAAAAACCTCTAAGGAAGGAGATTCCACCACCTTCCTAGGTAACCCATTCCAGTGCTTCACCACCCTCCGAGTGAAAAAGTGTTTCCTAATATCCAACCTAGACCTCCCGCACTGCAAATGGAGACCATTGCTTCTTGTTCTGTCATCTGCCACCACTGAGAACAGGTAGTTGAAGGCTGCTATCAACCCCCCCCAGCCCCACCCCCCCACACACTTCTCTTCTGCAGACTAAATAAGCCCAGTTCCCTCAGCCTCTCCTCATAAGTCATGTGCCCCAGCCCCCTAATCATTTTCGTTGCCCTCCACTGGACTCTCTCCAATTGGTCCACATACCTTCTGTAGTGGGGGAACCAAAACTGGAAGCAATACTCCAGGTATGGCCTCATCAGTGCCAGATAGAGGGGAATAATCACTTCCCTCGATCTGCTGGCAATGCTCTACTAATACAGCTCAATATGCCATTGGCCTTCTTGGTAACAAGGGCACACTGCTGACTCATATTCAGCTTCTCACCCACTGTAGGTCCTTTTCTGCAGAACTGCTGCATAGCCAATCAGTCCCCAACCTGTAGCAGTGCATGGGATTCTTCCATCCTAAGTGCAGGACTCTGCACTTCTCCTTGTTGAACCTCATCAGATTTCTTTTGGCTCAGTCCTCCAATTTGTCTAGGTCACTCTGGACCCTGACCCTACCCTCCAGCGTATCTACCTCACTCCCCATCTTAGTGTCATCTGCGAACTTGCTGAGGGTACAATTAATCTCATTGTCCAGATCATAAATAAAGATGTTGAACAAAACTGGCCCCAGGATTAACCCCTGGGGCACTCTGCTTGATACCGGCTGCCAACTAGACATCTTAGCGTTGATCATTACCCGTTGAGCCTGCCGACAGTCTAGCCAGCTTTCTATTCACCTTATAGTCCATTAATCCAATCTATACTTCTTTAACTTGCTGGCAAGAATACTGTGAGAAACCATGTCAAAAGCTTTGCTAAAGTCAAGATATATCACATCCACTGCTTTCCCCAAATCCACAGAGCCAGTTATCTCATCATAGAAGGCAATCGGGTTGGTCAGGCATGACTTGCCCTTGGAGAATCCATGTTGACTTTTCCTGATCACCTTCCTGTCCTCCAAGTGCTTCAAAATGGATTGTTTTAGGACCTGCTCCATGATTTTGCTGGGGACTGAAATGAGGCTGACCAGTCTGTAGTTACCCTGGTTCTCTTTCTTCCCTTTTTAAAATATGGGCACTATATTTGCCTTTTTCCTATGTCCAGGGCCTCCCCCGATCGCCAAGAATTTTCAAAGATAATGGTCAATGGCTCTGCAATCACATCAGCCAACTGCCTCAGCATCCTTGGATGCATTAGATGCATTAGACTAGTTTGAATATTTAGTCAAAGCTAATTTTATGCAAGACTAGTCACCCAAATGACTAAGCCTAAAACTCTGATTTTTATACAAGCAGATTTCCAGTAGGTTGGAAATGCCTAATTTAACTGATGATTTAGCTTTCTCTAGGCTTCTAAAGCAAACATATGTAGCCAAGGCATGATACAGACCAGATAAATTTAGTTCCACCCCCAATTTAAAAAAACAAAGCTTTGGTGGAATCCTTGGGCCCTCTGAGAGTCTGGAGGATCCCTTCTTTCTACTCCTAAATCCTTGAACTCCCAGAATTCTTTAGATCCAAAGAAAGTATTTCCTTTAATTTGAATTTCTAGCATATTTTTTATTAATAGTATGCCCAGTGACCTTGACCAGATCAGGGTCCCATGGCATTATGCAGTATACAATCATATAATAAATTACAGTCCCTGCTCCAAACAGCTGGTTACAGTCTGAAAGAAAGGTTACTATCTAGTGCTTTCCCAGTTCTCCAGATCTAGTACGTATCTTTGACTGCCAGTCAGGAGCCATACGAGATATAGTCCATTAACACTTAGGAGGATGTTAATTACATTTTCATACTTCCCAAGTGGCAAACCTCAAAATCACTTAGCTCAATTTAAATCTTTAAGTCTATTACAAATATTTTCAGGATTAAATACTACTTTTATCTCTTCTGTGTCTTTATAATTGAGTTTGGATTTCTATATGGGTCTGGAAATAAATTGAGCTCGATAGCTATTTCCCAGAAATATAAAGAACCCTAAGTAACTACTAGTTGTACACAAATATAAAAGCATAGTTCTCCCATGTAGGTCAATTACTGGGTAATTATCATCAACAACAAACAGCAGAGAGTAAATGTACAGCTGTTTCTATTGAAGGTGAAATAAGAAAAGGAAACATACCTATGTGATGTAAGAACATTTCCTGAATAATCACCTGCAGACACCAGTACTTTGGAGAATTATAGCCTTGGTGTTTCCAGGGAAAATATATTGTTCCTTAAAGGAGCACCATGCAGAGGCATATTTCTAGGAGCTGCATTACCCTACAGGAAGAAAAGGAAGGGGATGAGGGGGAAAAAAGAAGGCAGAAGGTATACACTGGTGTAGGAACCAACAGGCCTAGCCTTTTTATGAGTCTTCTCCACTGAGACCATGAAATGTAATCAG